>NC_045428.1:55010640-55640282 GCF_902635505.1 Sarcophilus harrisii | reverse complement strand
TTTTCAATAGATTGCTGTTAGGATGAGGAATTTTTTATCCACATTTCCCAAAGACCTTCTACAGAAACCATAGAGGGCTCACAATCTTTATCAATGGATGGAAGATTCAATACTGATTAAAGCACAGATCATTGCACCAAGTAGTGATGCTATTTGCATCCTTGAAACTTAAGAGTAAGGAAGGAAATGTATTAAAAATAACATTACTGATCATCTAGTACCATATCTTCCTTTACAGAGGATGAGGCCAAGGACAAACATGTCAAATGACTTTCCAAAGTCATACAATTAATAAGTAGAATATTGATATAGTCAAATCTAATTCCAACTTAGATTTGGAATTTGGCCAAATCTTTCCACTTTTCTACTCATTTATTTTGCAAATATTACACCTTTTCTGTATTCATTAGTCCAGTCAAATTTGCTTTCTTCTCTGTGGATTATATTCTCCTTTTTCCTTATCTTTATACAGCTTGACCCCTGTGTCTACAATATATTTCCTTCTTGTCTCTTCTTCTGAGAATCTCTATTATTCAAAACATAGCACATGAGGTCTCCTTAATTCCTCTACCAAAAAATTACTTTGGATTTGTCTTCTATATTCTTATTTTATATGCACAAAACACACATGCACACACATGAATGCACAAACACATTGTCTCCCTCTGTAGAATGTTAGCTTCTTGAATACAAGAAATATTTTATTTTTGCTCTGTCTCTAGTGCCTAATAGTGTCTGGCACAGTAAGAGCTTAATAAATATCTGTCAGAATACCCTTACTTGTTTTCATACTGACTGTGAGCTTCTAATATGCATTTCATTATAATTGCCTGGTTTCCTTTTGACCAGTACTTGTCACAGTTCTTCACCAGATATAACAAAATCAAAATATGATACAGAAAACTCTATTGGCATCAACTTCAAGTTCAGTTATACCCATGACATATATATATGTATGTATCATCCCTAAATATTAGTATTTCTAAAAGTTCCATTACCCCCAGTTTATTTATTCTAAATCTATACCCGAATGGCAGCTCAAAAATGTGACTGATCATCTCATGCTAAGAGACAGAAGTATAAAAATCAATCATCTTCATCTTTGGTTCTTTAGAATCAGGACACTAGCCTTTTTTTTAAATAAAACAGATCATTCAATCTTTTCCATGTACACATTACACTACAAAAATCTACAATTCGAAATTTTTGTTAGCATAGTCATGGGGGCAGTACCAGGCTATTTGCCTGGAATGTGAGCAAATACTGTGCCTTTGCTTTTGTTCCATGGGAGTGATTTTCAATGAGATGAGGAAGGGAGTTAATGTGCATTTGTTCACTGTGTTGATTTTATTAAAATGTTCCTTTTTTTTAAATAAATGTACAGAAAATTAGATATGACAGCACCTGGCAGATAGGACATTCACATAGTAGGCACTTTGTTAGTACTGTTGAATTAAATTGCATTAGAAATACATATCCCTCTTTTCAGAAACTAATGAATAATGTTGATAATAAGATAAATGAATTAAGAAAGTAGTAACAAGTTCTTCAAATGTTTATGCATCTAATGATAAATGTTTCAATTCTCTTTTTTTTTTTTTAATTTAATAGCCTTTTATTTACAGATTATATGTATGGGTAACTTTACAGCATTGTCAATTGCCAAACCTCTTATTCCAATTTTTCCCCTCTTACCCCTCACCCCCTCCCCCAGATGGCAGGATGACCAGTAGATGTTAAATATATTAAAATATAAATTAGATACACAATAAGTATTCATGACCAAACCGTTATTTTGCTGTACAAATAGAATCAGACTCTGAAATATTGTACAATTAACTTGTGAAGGAAATCAAAAATTCATGTGGGCAAAAATATAGGGATTTGGAATTCAATGTAATGATTTTTAGTCATTTCCCAGAGTTCTTTCTCTGGGCGTAGCTGGTTCAGTTTATTACTGCTCCATTGGAAATGATTTGGTTGATCTCATTGCTGAGGATGGCCAGGTCCATCAGAACTGGTCATCATCTAGTATTATTGTTGAATAAGGCCTTTCTGAAATCATCCTGTTGGTCATTTCTAACAGAACAATAATATTCCATAATATTCATATACCACAGTTTATTCAGCCATTCTCCAACTGACGGGCATCCACTCAGTTTCCAGTTCCTAGCCACTACAAAAAGGGCTGCCACAAACATTCGTGCACATACAGGTCCCTTTCCCTTCTTTATGATCTCTTTGGGATATAAGCCCAGTAGTAACACTGCTGGGTCAAAGGGTATGCACAGTTTGATAACTTTTTGAGCATAATTCCAAATTGCTCTCCAGAATGGTTGGATGTATTCACAATTCCACCAACAATGTATTAGTGTCCCTGTTTTCCCACATCCCCTCCAACATTCTGCTTTATCTTTCCCTGTCATTCTAGCCAATCTGATAGGTGTGTAGTGGTATCTCAGAGTTGTCTTAATTTGCATTTCTCTAATTAATAATGACTTGGAGCATCTTTTCATATGGTTAGAAATAGTTTCAATTTCTTCATCTGAGAATTGTCTGTTCATATCCTTTGACCATTTATCAGTTGGAGAATGGCTTGATTTTTTTTATAAATTAGAGTCAATTCTCTGTATATTTTGGAAATGAGGCCTTTATCAGAACCTTTGACTGTAATAATGTTTTCCCAGTTTATTGCTTCCCTTCTAATCTTGTCTGCATTAGTTTTGTTTGTACAAAAACTTTTCAGTTTGATATAGTCGAAATTTTCTATTTTGTGATCAGTAATGAGCTCTAGTTCTTCTTTGGTCATAAATTCCTTCCCCTTCCACAGGTCTGAGAGATAAACTATCCTGTGTTCCTCTAATTTATTTATAATCTCATCCTTTATGCCTAGGTCATGAACCCATTTTGACCTTATCTTGGTGTACAGTGTTAAGTGTGGATCAATGCCTAGTTTCTGCCATATTAGTTTCCAATTTTCCCAGCAATTTTTTTCAAACAGTAAGTTCTTATCCCAAAAGCTGGGGTCTTTGGGTTTGTCAAATACTAGGTTGCTATAGTTGTTGACTGTTTTGTCCCTTGAACCTAACCTATTCCACTGATCAACTAATCTGTTCCTTAGCCAATACCAAATGGTTTTGGTAACTGCTGCTCTATAATATAATTTTAGATCTGGTACAGCTAAGCCACTTTCATTTGATTTTTTTTCCCATTAATTCCCTTGAAATTCTTGACCTCTTGTTTTTCCATATGAATTTTGTCAGTATTTTTTCTAGGTCATTAAAATAGTGTTTTGGGAGTCTGATTGGTATAGCACTAAACAAATAGATTAGTTTGGGTAGTATTGTCATCTTTATTATATTTGCTCGCCCTATCCAAGAGCATTTAATATTTTTCCAGTTGGTTAGATCAGACTTAATTTGTGTGAAAAGAGGTTTGTAATTTTGCTTATAAAGTTTCTGATTTTCCCTTGGCATATAGACTCCTAAATATTTTATACTATCAGTAGTTACTTTAAATGGAATTTCTTTTTGTAACTCTGACTGTTGGATTTTGTTAGTGATATATAAGAATGTTGATGACTTATGTGGGTTTATTTTATAACCAGCAACTTTGCTAAAGTTGTGGATTATTTCTAATAACTTTTTAGTAGAATCTCTGGGGTTCTCTAAGTATACCATCATATCATCAGCAAAGAGTGATAATTTGGTTTCCTCGTTACCTATTCTTATTCCTTTAATCTCTTTCTCAGTTCTTATTGCCAAAGCTAGCTAAATGTTTTAATTCTATAAAATATGCCATATGAATTTGCCGTAGGTAAGGCTCTATTATAAGAAGGATAATTCAAGAGGGTGTTGGTTGTCAGTGAAAAATCAAGAACTTTTTATGGCAAAAGAGGAAGTATAGTCCTTCCAATGTGTTCCCTTCCAACCTACTTTCACTGGTAGAAGTTCTTAATCTTTTTTGTATCAAACTCCTTCAGTAGTGTAAAAAGCCTTGATCCTTTTCTCAGAATGCTTTTTAACACAGAAAATAAAATACAAAGGAAGCAGAATACATTTAAACAAAATTACTAAAATGTTATTAAATAAATTTTAGGATTTTAGATTAGGAACACCTGATTCTGAAGATGTGGGTTCAAAACTTTATTCTCATTTTACTTTTTTGACCACCTGGTCAAAGTCATTTTATCTTTTTCAGCTTTAACTTTTTAATCGATAAAATGGATATGATAATCTGCAATAAATTATGAAGATTTTTTTAAAAAGTAATGTAATATTAAGAAAAGAATATTGGTCTTTGAATAAGAATGCCTGGATTCTAGTATATAAATATATGACTATTAGACGTTATATCTCAAATATATTAAAAAAAACTCTGTAAAGTCTATCAGAATATGAATCATTCCCAATTGATAAATGGTCAAAGTAGCCATAAAATATAAGTCCTACAATCCAACAAATTCTCACTTTTCTCATTTTCAAAATGGCACTAGCATTCTATGTCATTGTAGGGTCATGGAATAAATGTATCTGTAGCTGGAAGAGACATTAGAGAGGAGTTAGTTCCATGTGCTCACTTTATAGAAGAAACTAAGGCTCAGAAAGGTTAAGATGGATTATTCAGGGTAATTCCAGTAAAAAGTTACTTTGCCAGGATTGAAGCTAGGTGTCCTGCCTTAATAGCCAGTGATCGTTCCATTGCATCCCTCACTCTGCAAATTATGAAGCCATCTATACTTGTTTTATGTTTTTATCCCTTAAGGTATATGCCAATATAATCACAGAGCAAGAATTGGGAATCACACTTGATTGCCAGTATTCAACTTTCTTCCCTGAATGATGTTTTCTCTCTGGAATGAATGGTGCAATTTAAAATCTACTCAACCATTCTTGTTAGTACTAAGCTGCTGATACTACAAATCTGATGATTTTGATAAAAGAAAGAATCCCCAAATCCCTAGCATGTGTCTTCTTCCTGGTTACAAGAAAGATTTTTGCTAATTTGTACCCTTCAGTAAATTCACAATGTTTTACACAGAGTAAAGTTATTGCCTGATGGAGCTCGGTGTGTTTGCCTTGAATGTGATTTTCAAATCTCTCAGGGTAACGTGTTCTTTACAAGGTCAAACTGACATGCTCAAGCTGCCTGAATGAGTAATGGAGCAAGCCACAGAGGCTCTGTGCAGATTCCTCAATGCAGCATGCCAGACTTGACATTGGAACGCAAAACAAAATCTGTCTCTGATTAGATGCAATTAAAATGTTTTATTTGTGTCAGTTAGGCACACAATGTGCCTCAACTATGTTATCTTAGAATCAGTGGAAGTTTAACAGTCCACATTAGAAAATTTAGAGGAAAAAAGGTAAGTCTCTACTCACAAAAATACTTAAAAAAAAAAAACCTGAAAGCTCATAAAAATTGAATGATTAAATCTCTGCATTAAACAGATAGTTGATAATTCTTGCTCTGGGGATATTATTCATGTCTGCACAATGCCTTCTAAATGGCACCAATGACATGTTGAGCATGTGATATTTGTCTGATTCTGTCTTCCGTTATGGAATAAGTTCTTATTAAACTATAATTATTTAGGTGGCATAGTGGATAAAATACCGGGCTTGGAGTCAGGAAGTTGTTGTTGGTGGTGGTCAGTCATTTTTCAATTGTATTTGACTTCTGGTGACCCCATGTGGGGTTTTCTTCGAGAAAAATACTGAAATGGTTTGCCATTTCCTTCTTGAGCTCATTTTACAGGTGAAAAAACTGAGGAAAGAAGAGTTAAGTGATTTGTCCATGATTATATAGCTAGGAAGGATCCAGATCTGAATTCAAGATGTCTTCCTTACTCCAGTATTCTATTGACTGTGCCATTACCATCCCAAGGAGTCAAGAGAACCCGAGTTCAAATTTAATCACAACCTCTGAGTGATTCACTTAATTTCTGCCTCTATTTTTGCCACCTTAAAGTAGTGATAATAATAGCACCTATCTTACAGAGTTGCTGTGAGGACTGAGATATTTATAAAGCACTTAACACAATGCATAGCATATAATAGGCACTATATAAATGGATATTCTCCTTCCTTTCTCTTCCTTTTGCAAGGATAAAAAGAGATGGTAATTGTCAATTTCGTAACATATTGCCTGAAATGTAATAGGCATTATGTGTTACCCATAATTAATTACTACTACTACTATTACTCCTCCTTCTCCTCCTCCTCCTCTTCCTACTATTACTATTATTACTACATCAGATTAGACTCCATTACACTTCACTATCTATCTCATGGACCATCTTCTCATTAAATGATTTGCCATCATGCTTTCACATGAACTCTTGTTATTTCTTCTGCCCCTTTCCAGTTTTGAAATCAAAATCAAATCAATAGTTGTTATCCTCTCTGTCTCTACTCGTCATCCTTCTAACTTTTCAAACTATAATACCCGTCTTGGACTTTATCATCCTACATCTACTATCTTCCTAATTTGGATTGGACAAGGATTATTTTCCTTAATTTTCAGTAGTATTTTATTTTTCCAAATCCACGTAAAGATGTTTTTTAACATTCATCTTTGTGTTTCAATTTTTTCAATTTCCTTTCCTTATCTCCACCCTCCCAGAGACAGAAAGCAATCTGACATAGGTTAAATATATACAATTCTTTTCAATATATTTCCATTTTTCTTACATTGTACAAGAAAAATCAGGTCAAAGGGGGAAAAATATGAGAAAGATAAAAATAGTATAATTCAATCAGTATTCAGTCCCTATAGCTCTCTCTTTGGATGTGGATATATTTCTTCCAACTCTATTGGAATTGTCTGGAATCACCACATTGTTGAGAAGAACCAAGTTCATCAGAGTTGGTCATCTCATAATCTTGTTACTTTATAAAATATTCTCTTGGTTCTGCTCACTTTACTTAGCATCAGTTCATTTCTTTCTGGGTTCTTTTGAAATCAGCCTGTAGAACTATATTATACCATTATATTTATATATCATAACTTATTCAGCTATTCCCCAAGAGATGAGTGATCATTCAATTTCCAGTTTCTTGAGGGGGCAAATATTTTCTTCCCCTGTACTATTTGTATCCCTGGTGTCCAGCATAATTTTTGGCATTAAGTAATTACTTAATTAATTAAAATTATTTAATACATGTTTTAGCATAATTTTGGCATTAAATAATTAATTAAAATTATTTAATACATGTTTTTTATTTATTCTTTTATTCATTTTACTGGACATCATAGGGTGATAGATTTTAAGCCATAAGGGACTTTAGAAAACACCTAACCCAGCTCTTTAATTTACAGAGAATTATCTGTATTCCAAAAGTGAAGAGACCATCTGAATTCACAAAAGGAGCAAAGAGCAGAGTCAGGATTCAATTGAGATATTCTGTTGCCAATGCCATCACCTTGTTTTACATCATGGGATGCAACCCTTTCATTTTAGGAGTTGGAATTGAATGCTGGACTAGATGTAAGCAACACTAGCCACCTACTAAGTTTTTGGATTTGAGGTAACTCCACATGGATCCTGTGTTTCTCTACTCACCCACTGCTTTCCTTTTAAACATTTATGAGACTATGGATTCTCCACCTCCAGCTTATGTGCATTACTTAGAGAAGAAATGCTTTTAGTATACCCAGAGGAGTTCAATATTCTGGCACTTAAAGCATGGCATCCATAGAGTATAAATTACTAGGAATTGTATATAATGGCTACAGGTGGCTTAGAACTATGTTAAAGAGCAGCACTGAATATTGAATAAATAGTTAATGATAGAATCTGGAAGATTTGAATCCAAACACCATGACACTTATTATGTGTGTGACCTTCGACAAACCACTTCATCTTTCTCAATTACATCTTCCTCATATTTAAAATAGAGATCACAATTATATACCTGATATATCTGTGATAAAACACAAATCAGATGAGTAGAGTTTTATAAACTTCAACGCATGCTAAAAATGGCAGATGTCATTATTAAGGGTGATGATGGAGCATGACTGAGCAAGGTTTAGATGTCCAGGCTCATTACCAGTCAGAGCATGGCCAAGGATACCTAGATTTACAAATAACATCACCAGCAAATAAGACACTGATCCAACTGAGATGCTAATCCAATTTATAACTCCAAAAATTTATCTATCCCCATAGAAAATATGTTTCATGATAGCAGTAACTGTTTAATTTTTTATCTTTGTATCACTAGTGCCTGGCACATGATAGCCATTTAATAAATCTTGACTGACTGATTGATTGATCGATCACTTCTGAGTTTAGCCTAGCTAAGAAAAAGTAGGGACATTAATTACTGTAACATTTACAATGAAATAAAAAATGAACTTTTGTCCTTGTACTTATAACTAGGTCTTTCCTAAGATCTATTCTAATGTACCAAAATTTCTAGTATTGTGATTTACCCTAGAACCTCATATGCCCATCAACTTTAAAGAAAGCCTTAAAACTGAAATGGGAAACTAACACTTAACAATAAGGCAAAAGAAGATGAAATATGGAAAATTCAGAACAACAAAAGGTTCCTAAACGGGCTCATTCCACTCTCACTTGTCTTTCATCGAATTTTGCATTTATAGTATTTGCATCCTATATGATGTCAGGAATGGCAAATGAGAAGAATTGAGACAATTGCTGGAATCCTTGAAGGAAGTGATGTAGAGGAAGGCAACCAGAACCAATGAAACAACAGGACTCTTTCTATCCTTTCACCATTTATCTATCTATCTATCCATCCATCATCTATCTATCCTTCTATAACAAAATGTTACTGTATATTTGTGCAGAGTTTTTATGACTACCTCTACCAGAAACTGAAAAAAGAGAAACCTAGCCTCTGGCACAGGGCATCCTATCCTTTTTGGGTCATTAATCCTTTTCTTAGTCTAATAAGTTCTAAGAATAATGCTTCTAAATGCTTACAACAATGTATGTAAGATGACAAAGGTAATCAGTTCTATTACTATAAAGATACAATTTTTTCATCCAAGTTGAGGAAACCCCTGGAATCTCTTCCTTCATCCTTTGAGGGTCTGTACTCACCAGATGAAGGACCCCTTCCCTGGGTTTTGGCATTAGGACTAGCTATTGTCCTTTCCCATTCCTCAGCTGATTTTTCTCATCAGAGTTATTGGCAAAAACATTAGAAACACCTCATCACATTCTCATAAAAATTCTGAAAGATAAATACTATTTTCCCCATTTTACATCTTAGGATACTGAGGCAAACAAAGGATAAAGTCCTGTCTAGGAATACATGATTAGTAATTGTCTGAGGCCAGATCTGAACTCATATCCTATTGATTTCAGATTCAGTTTTTTCTATCCACTGTGCCACCTAACTGTCAGGAGGCTTCTCATCCATGAATTTGTAAACATTTTTAAACTAACTTTTTTTTCTCATTCAAATTATCTTATTTTTGTGAAGGATAGGACCATCTGTCCAATCAGTAAAGTTCACAATCTTGGTTTTATCCTTGAGTATCATGCACCCGCATACATTCCCAAATATTATCAATATTACTTTCTTAACATCTATCTCATACAGTACCTTTTCTCCACTCACACTGTCCTAACTTATTCCCTGAGCTCCTTGAAAGTAGGAATGATTTCACTCTTTGTTTTTATATGTCTAGCTCTGACACATAGCTGACATTTAGTAAATGACCACAGACTGATCATTTTTATTGGTATATTATAGTAGCCTTCTTAATTGATCTCCTTGCTTCAAATCCCTTACCCCTCCACTTTAATTACTCCTTCATAACAGTTTTCTAAAGTCCAGGCATGCTCATATCATCTTTCTATTCACTTTTGGTGTGTACTTTTTATCATACACGCACACACACACATAATTTTCCCATCCAATTACATATTAAAGAAATTTTTAAAAACCTTTTTTATAAAAAGAAATGTCAATGGCTCCCTATTACCAAAAAGATAATACAAAAAAATTGTCATTTAAAGTTATTGACAATTTCATTCTTTTTTATCTTTCCAGTCTCATTATACATGACTCCTGTCTATGTACCTACACTGTTCAAAAATTGACTTTGATATTTCTTACACAGAATATTCCCTTTTTATAATGCCTTTTCATTGATTAGTCCTCATGTCTGGAATGTACTTTCTTCTCACTTTTGATCCTTAAAATTTCTGGTTCTCCTACTTTTTTTTCTGAAAATGTTTTTTATTTATTTATTTTTATTAAGGCTTTTTTTTATTTTCAAAGTGCATGCATAGATAATCCCCAACATTCACTCCTGAACAATCCTGTGTTCCAAATTTCCCCTCTACATTTTCCCCCCTTCCTCCCCAAGACTGCAAGCAATTTAATACATGTCAATCATTTGCAAATCCTCCACAAATATCTCCACAACCACCGTGCTGCAGAAAAAAACACCAAATCAAAAAGGAAAAAAATGAAAAAAAAACAAAATGCAAGCAAACAACAACAAAAAAGAGAAAACACCATGTTGTGGTCCACACTCAGTTTCCACAGTCCACTCCCTGGATATAGATGGCTCTTAATCACTGAACAATTGGAATTGGTTTGAATCATCTCATTGTTGAAGAGAGCTATGTCCATCAGAATTGATCATCTTATAGTCTTGTTGTTGCCGTGTATATTGATCTTCTGGTTCTGCTCATTTTACTCAGCATTAGTTCATTTAAGTCCCTCCAGGCTTCTCTGAAATCAAACTGTTGGTCATTTCTTACAGAGCAATAATATTCCATAACATTTATATACCATAATTTATTCAGCCATTCTCCAATTGACAGGCATACATTCAGTTTCCAGTTTCTTGTCACTACCAAAAGGGCTGCCAACAAACATTTTTTGCACCTGGGGGTCCCTTTCACTTCTTTAATATCTCTTTGGGATATAGGCCTAGTAGAAACACTGCTGGATCAAATGGTATGCACAGTTTGATAACTTTTTTTTTAACCCTCAGAAAGCTTTCAAAGCATTTATTACTAGGGAACCTCTGGTACCAAAATTATTATTTTATTTATTTTTTTCTTTTTATTTAATAGCCTTTTATTTACAGGTTATTTGTATGGGTAACTTTACAGCATTGACAATGGCCAAATCTCTTGTTCCAATTTTTCCCCTCTTTCCCCCCACTCTCTCCCCCAGATGGTAGGATGACCAGTAGATGTTAAGTATATTAAAATATAAATTAGATACACAATAAGTATACATGACCAAACCGTTATTTTGCTGTACAAAAAGAATCAGACTCTGAAATATTGTACAATTAGCTTGTGAAGGAAATCCAAAATGTAGGGGGCAAAAATATAGGGATTGGGAATTCAATGTAATGGTTTTTAGTCATTTCCCAGAGTTCTTCATTACTGCTCCATTGGAAATGATTTGGTTGATCTCATTGCTGAGGATGGCCAGGTCCATCAGAAGTGGTCATCATATAGTATTGTTGCTGAAGTATATAATGATCTCTTGGCCCTGCTCATTTCACTCAGCATCAGTTCGTGTAAATCTCGCCAGGCTATTCTGAAATCATCCTGTTGGTCATTTCTTACAGAACAATAATATTCCATAATATTCACATACCACAATTTATTCAGCCATTCTCCAACTGATGGGCATCCACTCAGTTTCCAGTTTCTGGCCACTACAAAGAGGGCTGCCACAAACATTCATGCACATGCAGGTCCCTTTCCCTTCTTTATGATCTCTTTGGGTAATAAGCCCAGTAGTAACACTGCTGGATCAAAGAGTATGCACAGTTTGATAACTTTTTGAGCATAGTTTCAGATTTCTCTCCAGAATGGTTGAGTCAGTTCACAGCTCTACCAACAATATATTAGTGGTTGGATTCGTTCACAACTCCACCAACAATGCATCAATGTCCCAGTTTTCCCGCATCCCCTCCAACAATCATCATTATTTTTTCCTGTCATCTTAGCCAATCTGACAGGTGTGTAGTGGTATCTTAGAGTTGTCTTAATTTGCATTTCTCTGATTAATAATGACTTGGGCATCTTTTCCTATGACTAGAAATAGTTTCAATTTCTTCATCTGAGAATTGTCTGTTCATATCAACTGACCATTTTCAATTAGAGAAAGGCTTGATTTTTTATAAATTAGAGTTAATTCTCTATATATTTTGGAAATGAGGCCTTTATCAGAAACTTTGACTGTAAAAATATTTTCCCAGTTTATTGCTTCCCTTCTAATCTTGTCTGCATTGGTTTTGTTTGTACAAAAACTTTTCAGTTTGTATAATCAAAATTTTTCTATTTTGTGATCAAGTAATGATCTCTAGTTCTGCTTTGGTCATAAAACCTTCCCCTTCCACAGGTCTGAGAGGTAAACTATCCTATGTTCCTCTAATTTATTAATAATTTCATTCTTTATGCCTAGGTCATGAACCCATTTGACCTTATCTTGGTGTCGGGTTAAGTATGGATCAATGCCTAGTTTCTGCCATATTAGTTTCCAATTTTCCCAGCTAATTTTATCAAACAGTAAGTTCTTATCCCAAAAGCTGGGATCTTTGGGTTTGTCAAAGACTAGGTTGCTATATTTGTTGACTGTTTTATCCCTTGAACCTAATCTATTCCATGATCAACTAATCTATTCCTTAGCCAATACCAAATAGTTTTGGTAACTGCTGCTCTATAATATAGTTTTAGATCTGGGTACTAGCTAAGCCACCATCATTTGATTTTTTCATTAATTCCTTGAAATTCTTGACCTTTTGTTTTCCATATGAACTTTGTTGTTATTTTTTCTAGGTCATTAAAATAGTTTTTGGGAGTCTGATTGGTATAAGCTAAATAAATAGATTAGTTTAGGTAATATTGTCATCTTTATTATATTTGCTACGCCCTATCCAAGAGCATTTAATATTTTCAATTGGTTAGATCAGACTTAATTTGTGTGAAAAGTGGTCTGTAATTGTGCTCATAAAGTTTCTGATTTTCCTTGGCAGATAGATTCCTAAATATTTTATATTATCAGTAGTTACTTTAAATGGAATTTCTCTTTGTAACTCTGACTGTTGGATTTTGTTAGTGATATATAAGAATGCTGATGACTTATGTGGGTTTATTTTATAACCAGCAACTTTGCTAACGTTGTGGATTATTTCTAATAACTTTTTGCTAGAATCTCTGGGGTTCTCTAAGTATACCATCATGTCATCGGCAAAGAGTGATAATTGGCATCCTATTGCCTATTCTTATTCCTTTAATCTCTTTCTCAGCTCTTATTGCTATAGCTAAGCGTTTCTAATACAATATTAAATAAGTAGCTGATGATAGTGGGCAACCTTTTTCACTCCAGATCTTATTGGAATGGTTTGCGTTTGTCTCCATTACATATGATGTACTGATGGTTTTAAATAGATGCTGCTTGATTATTTTAAGGAAAAGTCCATTTATTCCTATACTCTCAAGTGTTTTTAATAGGAATGGATGTTGGTTTTATCAAATGCTTTTTCTGCATCTATTGAGGATGATCATATGGTTTTGTTGATTTGGTTATTAACATGGCCATGTTGTGATAGTTTTCCTAATATTGAACCAGCCCTGCATTCCTGGTATAAATCCTACTTGATCTAGTGTATTATCTTGGAGATGATTTTCTGTAGTCTTTTTGCTAATATCTTATTTAAGATTTTAGCATCAATATTCATTAGGGAGATTGGTCTATAATTTTCTTTCTCTGTTTTCAGCCTACCTGGTTTAGGTATCATTACCATGTCTGTGTCAAAAAAGAAATTTGGTAGGACTCCTTCATTCCTATTTTATCAAATAATTTATATAGCATTAGGGGCCAATTTTCTTTAAATGTTTGGTAAAATTCACTATCAATCCATCTGGTCCTGGGGATTTTTCTTAGGGAGTTGTTTAATTGCCTGTTCTATTTCTTTTTCTGAAATGGGACTATTCAAACAATTTACTTCTTCCTCTTTAGTCTAGGAAGTCTGTATTTTTAGGTAGTCATCCATTTCACTTAGGTTATCAAATTTATTGGCATAAAGTTGAGCAAAATAACTCATTATTATTTCTCTAATTTCCTCTTCATTGGTGGAAAGTTCTCCTTTTCATTTTAAGACTACTAATTTCATTTTCCTCCCTCCTTTTTCTAATCAGATTTACCATAGGCTTATCTATTTTATTCCTTTTCATAGAACCAACTCTTAGTTTTATTAATTAGTTCAATAGTTTTTTACTTTCAATATTTTTAATTTCTCCTTTTAATTTTAGAATTTCCAATTTAGTATTTGATTGGGGGTTTTAATTTGGTCTTTTAGTTTTTTAGTTGCAAGCCCAATTCATTAATCTTTTCTTTCTCTGTTTTATTCAAGTAAGCCTCTAAGGATATAAAATTCCCTCTTATTACCGCTTTGGCTGCATCCCACAAATTTTGGTATGATGTCTCATCATTGTCATTATCTTAGTGAAATTATTAATTGTATCTATAATTTGCTGCTTCACCCAATCATTCTTTAAGATGAGATTGTTTAGTTTCAATTACTTTTGGTCTATTTCCCCTAACTTTTTGTTGAATGTAGTTTTTATTGCATCATGATCTGAAAAGAAAGCATTTACTATTTCTGCTTTCTTGCATTTAATTTTGAGGTCTTTATGTCCTAATATATGGTCAATTTTTGAATAGGTTCCATGAACTGCTAAGAAGAAAGTATATTCCCTTCTATCTCCATTCAATTTTCTCCAAAGATCCAACATACCTAATTTTCTAATATTCTATTTACTTCTTTAATTTCTTTCTTATTTGTTTTGTGGTTTGATTTGTCTAATTCTGAGGTGCAAGGTTGGAGATCTCCTACTATTACAGTTTTGTTGTCTATTTCTTCTTGCAACTCTGTTAACTTCTCCTTTAGGAAGTTGAGTGCCATACCACTTGGTGCATATATGTTTAATATTGATATTGCTTCGTTGTTTATGCTACCCTTTAGCAGGATGTAGTTACCTTCCTTATCTCTTTTAATTAGATCAATTTTACGTTTGCTTGATCTGAGATAAGGATGGCTACCCCTGCTTTTGACTTCACCTGAAGCATAATAGATTTTGCTCCAGCCTTTTACTTTTACTCTATATGCATCCCCCTGCTTTAAATGTGTTTCTTGTAAACAACATATTGTAGGGTTCTGACTTTTGATCCAGTCTGCTATCTGCCTCCTCTTTATGGGGGAGTTCATCCAATTTACATTTACGGTTAGAATTACTAAATCTGTATTTCCTGCCATCCTAATAACCCCAGATTGTGCTTTACTTATTCTTGCCTCCCCAACCCTCTTTCCCCCTTTTAAACTTATGTACCCCTCTTGTATCACGATACTTATCCTCTTTATAATCCCTCCTCCCCTCTTTGAGTCTTTCCCCCTTCCTTCCCTTATTACTCTTTTTCTTTTCCCTTTTCCTCTCCCCGTTTTTAATGGCTGAGAAGCATTTTCTCTAAAACAAATGTCAATTATTTTTTCTTTGAGCCAACTCTGATAGAGTAAGATTCACACAATGTTCCTCCCCCTCTCTAAATTCCTCAGATATGATAAGTTTCCTTAGCCTCTTTGTGGGATGTGGTTTCCCTCTTTTTATCCCTCCTTCCCACCTTATTCTGCCATCATCCCTTTTCCATATCTACTTCCCTTTTTTATGTTATATCAGTACAATCAAATTATACATGTATTCTTTTTGTATATCCACAACAGAAATACAATTCTCAAGAGTTATTTTACCTTTTCTGCATCTCTTGAGTTCTATGGTTGGAGATCAAATTTTTTGTTTAGTTCTGGTTTTTTCTTCAGAAACAAATGGAATTCATTTGTTTCATTAAATGTCCATCTTCTTCCCTGGAAGAAAATGCTCAGCTTAGCTGGGTAGTTTATTCTTGGCTGCATCTCAAGTTCTTGTGCCTTTCGAATATCATATTCCAGGCCCTTCTTTCCTTTAATGTAGAGGCAGCCAGATCTTGGTGACCCTTATTGTGGCACCTCGGTATTTAAATGGGTTTTTGGCTGCTTGTAAAATTTTTCCTTAATCTTATAGTTCTGAAATTTTGCCACAATATTCCTTGAGGGTTTTTATTTTAGGGTTTTCTTTCAGAAGGTGTTCGATGAATTCTTTCAATGCCTATTTTACTTCTGATTCTATTACATCTGGGCAGTTCTCTTTGATGATTTCTTGTAAAAAATAGTATCTAGGCTCTTTTTTTTTCATCATAGTTTTCAGAAAGTCCAATAATCCTCAGATTATCTCTCCTAGATCTATTTTCCAACTCTGTCATTTTGCAAGTAGATAATTCGTGGTTTTCAGTTTGTCATTTTTTGTTTTGCTTGACTGATTCTTGCTGTCTCAATGAATCATTAGTTTCAATTTGTTCAGTTCTAATTTTTAAAGAATTATTTTCTTCAATAGCTTTTTTACTTCTTTCTGTATATGTCAATTGAGTTTTTGAATGTATTGTTTTGGTCTGTGGAATTTTTTCCATTTCACTAATTTTTTTTTTTTAGTGAATTATTTTCTTTTTCAATTCACAGATCCTACTTTCTTTGAGTTCTTTATTTTTCCAATTCACCAATTTTGTTTCCTGCACTTCCTAGGAATTTTTAACTTTTCCAATTCGTATTTCAGGAAGTTGTTGCTCTCTTGTAAGGCTTCTCTTTCCTTTCCCATTTATCTTCTAACTCTCTTTTGAGACTTTTAATGGTCTCTTCTATGAGAGCATTATGTAAAGGAGGACAGTCTGATGCATTTTTGCTGTTTGGGGTCTCTTCAGGTTTGCTGACCTGCTCTTTTTCTGCATAGAAGCTGTTGATTGTTCTTTTCATCTTTTTATTCATGTTTAAAGCCTTTAGGGTAGGTCTCCTAGGCAGGGGTTACCAGCTTCCTCTGCAGAATAGGGAGATGTAAACCGATTTCTGCCTCCGAGGTATGGGAGTGCTCTGTGTGAGAGTTTTCCCTTCCCCCAACAGGAGGTGGATTCAGCACTGGCCGAGCTATCAAACTACTTAGTAGGGCTGAGTGGATTATCGATTGCCCCTGGCTAGAGACTAAGTGGTGAAACTGTCACCACCCCAGGCAGGAGCCTCTTGAGGGACTGTGAGTATTAGCAGCTGACTGCAGACTGCCACAAACTCTGCCCAGTGTCTCTGCCTGATGCAAATCGGCCCTGGAAAAGCTCTATGGCCCCAAGTCGAGCTCCCCACTGCGCAGATTGGAGGCTAACCCGGGCTGAGTCCTCCTGCCGTGCAGGATCACAACTGCCCCAAGGAAAAGCCCTGTACTGCAGGTTGGGGCTGCGGGCTTGTGCTGAGATCTGTGCCTTCACCCTCGGTTTGAGACTCTCCTCGGGACCTAATTTCTCTCCCCGTCTGCGCTGATCTCCCCCCTGGCCCCGGAACCAACCTTTTTTGGCGAGACTGCAGATTTTCTTCGGCCGGTGGGTTGTTCTACTTCTTATCTTCGTGTGTAGCAGTCAAGACTATTTTTGAGGCTCGATATAATGTTGATAAAGAGGGTAAGAGAAGAGCTTAGAAAGTCACGTGTGTCTTCTCCGCCATCTTGGCTCCGCCCCCCCCGTGTTAAATGCTTTTAAATAAATATTCTCTGATTTGATCCTCACATCTTTTTTACAATAATAGCTTTTTATTTTTCAAAATAAATGCAAAGATAATTTTCAACATTCAACCTTGAAAACCTTGTGTTCCAAATTTCTTCTCCCTCTCTCTCTCTCCCCTTCTAGATACCAAGTAATCCAAATAAATTAAATATGTACAATTTTTCTAAAATACTTCCACATTTATCATTATCCACAAGAAAAAACCAGATCAAAAGGGAAAAAGATAAGACAGAAAAACAAGCAAGCAAAGAACTACAACAAAAGGTAAAAATACTATGTTGTGATCCACATTCAGTGCCCATAGTTCTGTCTTTGGATACAGATGGTTCTCTCCATCACAAGCCTTTGGAACTGTCCTTAATCACCTCATTGTTGAAATCAGCCAAACCTATAACCTATAACCCATCATCACTTAATCTTCTTGTTACTGTGTACAATGTTCTATTGGGCCTACTCACTTCACTTAGCATTAGTTCATGTAAGTATCTCAGGCCTCTCTGAAATCATTCTGCTGATCATTTCTTATAAAACAACAATATTCCATAACATTCATATACCATAACATATTCATTTCCCAACTGATGGGCCTTCACTCAATTGTCCCTACAAAAAGGACTGCTACAGACATTTTTTTGTACATGTGGCTTCTTTTCCCTTTTTTGTGATCTTTGAGATACAGAGCCATTATACACACTGTTGGATCAAAAGGTATGTACAATTTGATAAGCCTTTAGATCTAGTTCCAAATTGCTTTCCAGAATGATTGGACCAGTTAACAACTCCACCAGTAATGCATTAGTGTCCCAGCTTTCCCACATCTCCTGCAATATTTATCATTATCTTTAACTATCATCTTAGCCAATATGAGAAGTGTAATGTTGTCATAGCCACTTTCAGTTAAGTTTTTTTTTGCCTATTTTACAGTTGAGAAAACTGAGATAAATATTAGTTGTGACTTTCCTAGTTTCACACAACTAGTAAGTGTCTGAAGCCAAATTTGAGCTCAGTTCTTATTGATATATGACCACTACTCTATCTACACTCTTCTATCTGCTGACTCAGAACTAAAATCAATACATGGAATTTACAAAGAGGAAAAGTTGTCTAATTAAAGAAAAACTCCCTAGCGATTAGAGTTATCCAAAAAATGGAATAGGCTACCTCAAAGAACAATGAACTGCTCCCGAGTAGAGGTCTTCAAACAAAGACTGAAACACTTATGCAGTTTATTGTAAGAGAATATTGTAATTGTAATAAAGGATCAATTAGCAGGCCTCCAGGGTCCTTTCCAACTCTGAGATTTTCCAAATTCTTCTGAATAAAAAAGACCCTTGCCTCTGAAGTATAGCTGCTAATAAAAACTGATGTTCTAACATATATACTATAACTTGAAATATGATTCTGTTTACAAATGAATAAAAGGATTTTAGTTTATTAAAACAGATCTTTTAAAAAAAATCTCAGCATGATCCATTTAAAATCTTTCTGAAACACAATATATAGAGTATTTTGACTCCAGTACCATACTCCATGATTTCAACATTTAGATGACTTAAATAATTTTTTTCTAGAAAAGTGAATGGAACATTTCTGAAATAGACATTCTTGAGGGAAGGGCACAGTAGTCCTATTTGTGCTCATAGAATGTTTTACATTTTGTGAAATCTTTGTAAATGTTAAGTTATTTTTCAAGTATATGAGTTTCAACACTTCAATATTTCAAGTCATTGTGATTTCCATGATACTGACACAGATCAAAACCCTTCCACAACTTGGGTGATGGTCATTGGCAGTTACTGTAGTGAAAAGACTAATTATACCGTGTTCAATTCAATGATGAGTATTTCTGGACTTGGGCTCATTCTTGAATAATAGTTTTTGAGAAAACACAATTATCATCACACAACAATAAAATGCTAAAATGGGCCTTCAGGGAAAAAAACTAGCAATAATTGACAAATTACATTTATTTAGTGTTTTAACATTAATAACAATGTTAAGCCATAGTCATATATGCAATTAGTTAATATCAGAGTTAGTATTTGGCCTAAAGTCTTCAGTCTTCCCTTCCATAAGTGTCATACTATCTAAGTTCTCTACAATACTAAGTGAATAATTCATTCTCCCCAGATTAGGTTTCTGGAGAAGTATAATTTACCCCTTCAGCATCCTTTTTCACGTGCACATAATGTGGGAATACCCTATATTTTAAAAAGCATGCACAGAGGTGTTGATAATTTTTTTTTTCCCTCACTCCACTAATATATGGGGAATCCTAGAGTACTTAGTATAGGTATCCAATACCTTGAAATGTTCATTAGGTATATTTTATTTTCTTGAATTTTCCCTACTCTTCTAACCTACTCAACTGTTCCATATTTGCTTTGTTCCAGGAATTCTCTTTTGTTAGGAATCTACTATTTGCAACCATTGTCAGTGATATTTTGACTACTGTCACCAAGAGCAAAATCTAGAATCCTTTTCTCCCTTCTCCGTTTTTTCCCTTGTGGTTTGTTCTACTATGAATAGTGTCATACTTTACAGCTTTCCAATGAAGCGACAAGCCTTTTATTTCCTAACCACTGCCCAACAGTCATATCTGCCCTTACCTTCCATGTAGACCAGAGGTGTCAAACAAAGGGCAATGGGAAAACATTCCTGAGTGGATCAAAACCATATTAATAAGGAAATTAGAAAACATTTAACTAAATAAAAATATGCATACATTTTCCAAGTCAATATCTGGCCCACAGAGGTTCTTATTTATGGTTTAATAGCTCTTGTTTTGATATGAGTTTCATAACACTAATGTAGATTACTGGTCCAATCTATGTAAATTTTAAAGTCTTTGGCTCTTCCTGACTAAGCTCTTTTGTCATATTATACATAGAGACTCTTTCTGTGTCACCAAAACATGTGTTTTGTTCTTTCCACCACCTCCTTCAGTTCTTCTAGAAGATTTTTTCTAGGTGCTGGAAGGCTTTGCAAGATGATTTCAGAAAGATGAAGTTAATTCTACTACCAATATTTTCATTCCTTTGGAATAGAAAAGTAAAATATTTCTAATTGTCTCAGAAATGAGCTATTTCTTGTTTTAAGATTACCACAGTTGACATTGTTATTTTCAACTTGTATTATAATCAATTAATCTATACTGTACTTATGAAAAAATAAAAGCAGATTCATGGTCTGTTTCTTGTTACTTAAGAAAGGAAGATTCTAAAAGATTTTTTTTTTTCCCATGGCCAAACCAGAAGTCAGAGTGAGTGCCAGGACTGAAGTCAGATTTCCTGACTCACTGGGCTGTGGATCATTGAGGCCTCCCAGGGTCGAGGGTGGAGGTAGAGAGAATGAATTTGTATTCTGAAATTAGTTTTCCAGATGTTCTACTATGGTTTAAAGGCAAAGTTAAATGGAGTTGGATTTAAATTGGCACATAAATTTGTGATGACAATAGCAATCATTGATTAATAGTACCTAAGATTTAGCTGAGAAGTTATAGTATGAAATTGTTGTGATCTCTACTTATTATATGCAATGAAAGGAAAAGACCTCTTCAGGAGGAAACCAAAAGCTGTAAACTAGCTATAAAACCAGAAAGCAACATAATACTTTAAATCCAGGAATCAATGGCAAGTCCATTGTTAAAGTCCATGATTTAAGATCACTTGGTCATATAAAAGAATATTTTAGGCTCAAGAGGTTAAAAGGCTCTAAAATCACTTGGTTCTCATGCCAAATAGCCCTGCCTTGACTAACAAGGCTCCCATAACTTTTCAGAATCTATCATTTTGAATTATATTGCATTCTGTATGACAAATAAGAAAGGCTTAACAGGTTTTTTTTCCCTCATATTGTGTGAGTTCAGATTATATTTCCTCTACCATAGGGCCTGCCATTCCTTTCTGTGCCTAATTATTGTTCCAAATCATGAGAAAAGGATTCTCATCTTCTCTGTCTCAGGCCAAAGAAAGCTAAAATCACCAAACTTCTTGACAGCAGCAAAATTTGTTGTGGGTACAATGGAAACAAAGTGCTCTACTCTTTGGGAACAATAATAGAAAACAGGGTAATACTCTCCAGCCTGAAAAAGACACAATCACAGCAAAAGATAGGCCAAGGAATTCCAGTAGACTTGGGATGGAAGGTGTCATCCACATCCAGAGGCAGAATGTGATGGAAGTATGGTGTTTTCTTTCACCTTTTTGTTGTTTGTTTTGTTTTCTTTCTTATGTTTTTTTTTCCCTTTTGGACTGATTTTTTCTTGCATAGCATGACAATTATGGAAATTTGTTTGAAAGGATTGCACATATTTAACCTATATCATATTGTTTGCTGTGTTTGGGAATGGGGAGGTAAAGAGGGAGATAAATTTGGAGCACAAAGTCTTACAAAAATGAATGTTGAAAACTATCTTCATGTGTGTTGAAAAAAAATTAAATACTATTGAGAATTTTCTTTAATTAAAAAAAAGTAAAGAATGGTCAAACTAAACTCAAAATCTTCTGGATTTCTTCTGAGATGAAGTCTAGAAATCCAATAGCATATGCTCTGAATGCTTTGCTTTGTTTTGTTTTTAATCAGTATTTACCAAGAAAACATCCGGTGAAACATATCATAATATTTCTAGTACACTAATGAATTTGCATTGCCTTGCTCAGACTAATAAGGGTAACCTAAGGGATAAAGGGTCTGTTCTTTATCCCCACCAGCTTAAGCAAACCCCCATGAGCTATGTTTCCTCCGTCATTAGGAGACAGTAACTGAAGTCCAATTCCATTAAACACTTAACAGTTATTTGCTTTTACAAGGAAATATTTATTTGTTTTAAATATAAAGCAAGAACAACCATATGAACATTTTTTTTTTCTCACCTGATACCTCATGGAAATATATTCCCATTCATTACCTTGATCTTTTGGGGAGTAGATTTAAAATTTAACTCACTTCTTACAAAGGATTGGTCTCACTAAATATATGTCCAGATGTAACATGACTGCTTTTTGTTGGACTGGGTTTTGGAAAGTCACTCTCAAAGATTTCTCCTCAAGGCACTGATCTGTCCTAGTCCTAGAATACAGAGTCTGGAATGCCAGGTCATAGGAATACCCTCATGATGACCTTTAGAACCAGTGGGTTGTGAGGATTCAACTCCTTTCACCTAAATAAAGTTAAGCAACAACCCCCCCCCCAAAAAAAAAAAGAGAGAGAGAGAGGATTTCTCAGATCACATAGTGTCAATGGGAAGAAGAACTGACGATCCCTCCTTTGAAATAATTTCCAGTGGCATAAGCAAATGACTTTTGAGCACCCTCCAGAATTGGGATCATCCAAATTTTCCATTTAACATTATTTTCATCTTCTTTTTGTGTTTGAGGGACAATGAATAGAAAAGTACCTGGAAAAACAATTATTTTCAAACTACTATATTTACATAAGTACACTTAGATTAAATTGAAAGATGTTATTGTTATTTTTGTGTTGTTGTTGTTTTAATTCAATAAAAGTATTAGAATCCAAATTCCTTTGATTCTAGAGACTAAGAGCAACTTTGGGATGACTACTGTCACAGAAAGAATAGCAAGGTTAATATTTATTAACTCCTAATTCTCACATAGTTTTCATTTTTTTGTTACTTGTTGTCTACATGTTTTTAAGAGTTTTTAATGCATGGAGGTGGAAAAGGATAAGAGTTTGATATGGTAAGTATTTTAGAAATATTTTTGTGGATAATTTTGTAAATAGGGAAAATTAGCTATAATTTTATCTCTAATAATATTCTGGGTTATTTGTAGAATTCTCAAGGATATTTTGAGGTCTTAATTTGTAACATGGGGTTTTTCACTCTTTAGTTCATGGAAAATAGTGAGATTCTGGTACATATTTTGGGTCAATTGAGTATCTTTTTATATATACATAGTAAGTGATATCAATTTTTACAATCAGTAATGATACACTGCACAATTTCTCCCATTTCCTTGCAAAGTCTGCACCAATCAATAAGTCTGGGCTCCATAAAAATAAGCTTTATATAATTAGTAACGAACTGGGTTCACACGATCATAAATTTAGAGCTGGAAGAAGTATAATAGGCTACATTCATTTTACAGTTGAGAAAGCTAAGAAACAATAAGGTTAAGTAACTTTACCAAATCATTCTCATGAGCCCCTTGGTTTCCATAAAAGATTTCAGTTGACATCAATTTGTTTGTCATATCTTTGTCAATCTAATGTTGACTGAAAACATCAAGAAGGTGCCCATGAAATCATTTTCATTACATTCTTTGATCTTAATCATTTTACAACCTCCATGCCGGTGATAGACTAATATCATTTATATTCAATAGATCCATGTACCATCATCTTTCCTTATTTGTTTTTTAACTTATTATTTTTTTTAGACAGCATTCGAATTAATTTTCCATTTGTTTTCCTTTAGGAAGGAAGAAAACAAGCATTTATTAATCACCTACTACAGACCAGGCTATTTTAAGCACTTTACAAAGATTATCTAATTTGAACCTATATGTATATATATATATATATATATATATATACACATGTGTATATATATATATGTTATTATGTATCGTTATACACTGTATTACATATATATTATGTATATTTATGTATGCATTGTTATTATCTCCATTTTATAGTTGAGGAAACTGAGAAAACAGATTAAGTAACATACCTAAGATCCAGGGTATGTGACCCACGGTCATATACCTAGGCAGATTTTAACTCAAGTCTTCCTGAATTCCTTTAAAGAAGGAAATATTAACATTTCAATAGCTCTCTATTATTATCATCATTGTCAATAGAAGTAATAGGAGGGGCAGTCAAAAGAAATAATAGCATTCCCACAAAGGACAGGATATGCATGCTTTATTTCTTTTGAAGTTTGAAAATTTGAGGATGTTTGTAACTTTCTCCATATTTAGGTCAACCAGTGCAATAAATTCCAATGAACATAATTCTCTTTTGTGACTTGCCTCTCTGTTAAGAATTTTGGCAATCGATAATTTGGAACTAAATGTGCTGATGCTTCCAGGCCAGGAATGAGCAGTAGTCCTAATGACTTATATTAGGTGAAATAGTAGACACTAAGAATTAGAGAGTCTGTAATAGAGGAAGTGAAATCCCTAGAGTTGGCTAAAATAAAATCTCATTTTGGAATAGTAACAAATCCTACTGTCAGAAAGCTATTAATAAAAAGCTAGAGTTCTCATTCTCTATGAAGAATGACCAATTAAACATCCATTCTATCACTAGACATTTATTAGTATCATCTAGTGTGAATGTCAGAAGGACATAGGAGAAAAAGCCCAAGCTTACGAACAATTGGGTTCCACTCCCAAATTATCCATTAACTAGTAGTGTGATTTTGGGAAAATCATTTCAATTCTCTCAGCTCATAGAATAACAGATTTTAATAGTTGGAAGGACTCTCAAAGGTCATCGAATCCAGCCCATACATGAAAAGAATCCTCCGTGTTCTCATCTGTAAAATATTGTGGTTGGACTAAGGTCCCTAATGTCCTTTCCAGTTCTGAGGTTCCAAGATTCCCCATAAGGAAAAACAAACATTGTAAAGTTAGCTCATTATTTGAATCTTCTGGATACCTAGAAATAGTAACAAAACACCTGTCATAATGGAAGCATATTTTTCCAGTTAAGCTTGTGTTATTTTCCATAGATTTACAAAAGGATTCTAGCCACATCATTTCCCTTTCTTGTAGATACAAGTTGAAAAATAAACTTCTCTGCTATTAACATTGTATTGTCACTTAACCAGTTATTGTTCTTTTCATTGATAAGGCCTTCATAATTATCACAAGCAGGATTGTGTATTTCCCATGAAAACAAGAATATGCTCCTTTTCTCCCAGTGTGTATGTATGTGTGTGTATGTGTTTGTGTGTATATGTGTTTGTGTGTGTGTGTGTGTGTTTGTAACTTCTTATTTAAACATGCTTCAATTAATTAATTAATTAATTAATCTATTAATCATGATAGCAGATAATTACTAAAAGGGGTCATTGGTGTGTTTGAATGCCCTCATGAAACTCAGTCAATACTTATATGAACTTGGGGAAGTGGGCAATTCTGAGAATAGCAATTAACTCTGATTGGTTAACAATTAATAGGAAGAATGAATATTATAATGAGAGCAGGATTATTCTAATAAGGGGCTAGGAGACTCAGTATTGGACAAAGAGATAATGCCTTATGTTAGGTAAAAGGAGATCTACCTTTATTCAGACCTGGCTAAATATAACCCAAATTCACCATAGATTAAATCCTTTATAAGATTCTCTGCTTGAGTGGGGTCTCCAACCTAAGATCAAAAAGCCTGTACCCCAGGGATATAGGCAATTTCATCCATCACCAATATTCTTTAGAGACTAAAGAACCTATAAGTTTCTGAAAAAAACAAAGATCCTGATTCTAATTCAATAATTGGCTATAAACATGAAAGATGTAATCACTTTACTGAAGTCATAGCAACAACATCAGAGCACTTCTGTTGGAAGCAATACAGAAATCATAAGGGCAAAAAAGAAATGTAATTAACAACCATATAATAGTATATTCCAAATCACTAACAACAAAATTTGTTCACATTTAAACCAGCGAGGGTATCACTTCATCTCCAGAAAATTGGCAAAGACAAAAAAAAAAAAAAAAAGATGGGAATAATCAACATTGGCAAGGGTATAGAAAAACAGGTGCAATAGGTATATTGTTGGTAAAGACATGAATCAGTATGACCATTTTGGAAAGCAATTGGAATTATTCAAATAGTTAATAATATGTTCCTGTATTTCTAAGTCCTAAGCTTATATCCCAAAAAGGCCATTGGTAAGAAGGAAGTCTCCATATAAACTAAATTATTTAAACCAGCATTTTTTTTTTGTTGGCAAAAATTTAGAAATAAAGTAGATATTCATTGGGAAATGGTTAAACAAACTGTGACACAATAATGAAATGAAATATTACTATGCTATTAAAAATGACAACTATGATAAATAGAGAGAATCGTGGAAAGGTTTATTTAAATTAATAACAAAAGAAATAATCAGGCTAACTAACCAACTTTACACCATAACTATTACAATGTAAAGGAGAGAACAAAATTAACAAACCAAAGAAAAGTGAATGTTGCAAAATAACAAAATCATTACGAATGATTTGCCTCTACTCTTCTGCGAACAGAGAAGCAAGGATATAAAATATTGCTTATATTTTCAGAGTTTTTTCCTAATGGATTGATCAGATTTTATGACTTTTTTCTTTTCTTCATATACATACACATATAAAGACACATATTCTTTGGTATATGGAAGGGTTCTTTGGGGAGGAAAAGAGGATGGTAAGAGAAATCTCAGTGACATAAAAAACAAAATATACTGATAAATATTAAATGTATTTATTTATTTATTAAGCCTAATCATTAAGTCATCAATTAATTAATTTAACATAATTATGATTTTTAAGATAATCAGTGAAATTAGGTGTCATGGTAGAAGCCTGAACTTGAAATCAGGATAGTCCTGAGCTCAAATCCCATCTCATATTCTTACTAATCATGTAACTCTGAACAAATCACTTACTTGCTTTCAACTCCAGTTTCCTAATCTGTGCAAATAGGATAATAACACTTATAGCCCAGAAGTTTCATACAGGTAAATCAATATTGGTAAAGAATTTTGGAGCAGCTAGGTGTTGCAGAGGATAGAGCACCAGCCCTCAAGTCAGGAGGACCTAAGTTCAAATCCGGCCTCAGACACTTAACAATTCCTAGCTGTATGATCCTGGACAAGTCACTTAACCCCCTAATTGCTTCAGCAAAATAATAATAATAATTTTGCAAACTATCAAATAGGCACAGCAGCAGAGAATCAGCAGATATCAACATTGAAGTCAAAAGAGAGTGATGACAAAGGAATTCAGGACCTTGTTGAGCCTAGTGAATGCATAGCAGAAGCAAGATTCTTGGAGGGAAATGGAGGCTTAAGGACTAGTAAACTCCTGCCTTGTCCATTCTCAATTCCAATGAAAAAGAAGTATAGGCTGCTCAGGGTCACACCATCCCACATGTTTGCTCTTCCCAAATCCTCATCTTGCTCTGTCCTCCTCTTTCATCATGTCCTTGGAAGTCCTACTATTTTGTTCCTGTATTTCTAAGTCCTAAGCTTATATCCCAAAAAGGCCATTGGTAAGAAGGAAGTCTCCATATAAACTAAACATTATTTTTTTCTGTCTTCTGAATCTCATGGAGATCCAGATCCCCCAAAAGATAAAGCATACATGACTGTTCTTTCCAGTATTCTTTACATCTTCTCTTAGGGGCCTTGAAATACTAGAAAAGAAAATATAATTTATTTTCCTTTCTTCTATTCTGAGGCTCTCCCTCTGCTGACCATCACTTAGGGATCTTTCATTCTTTTAAGGTTATTCCATTTGGATATACCCCATTCTCAGATCTTAAAATCAGTTGTCCAGTAGGCCCCTAACATTCTGTTTTGCAAAGAATTCCCTATCTAGCTTAAACCCCAACCCCTAAACACTTATTTGTGTTCTTCAGTGTATATGGGTATTGTTCTCTGAGATCCTGTCTAGCCCTTCAAGTACATTATTATCCTCAACTCAGAGTACTACATCTTCAGTCTATTTCTACTTCACACAGGGATCATTACTTCCTTCTGAGACCCCTTACAGTTTACTTACATGATCCAGAGTTCTTATGAGAAATGCCATACATTTCCCAGAAAAGGTGAACCCAGATCTTATGAAGGAAGAGAAGTTCTCCATGTTCCATAGAAAATTAAAGAAGATTTGATGGCAATAGTGGAACTCTGAAAAGTTGGTCTATACTCTAGTTGAAAGAGTAGTGAGATGATTTAACTATCTACAAAGAAGGGGGAAAATGCAATCAGCATGTGAAATTAGGTGGTATGCTAGAGCATTTATCCATTATGTGACCTCAACTAGCCAAATTGCATCAATATTACAGAGCAGCAACAACAACAACAACAACAAAAAATTGCAGCCACCAAACAATATTTGGAATTGCTTAGATGTCTAGGAAGAATAGCTGGTCTTCTTATAGAAGGTTCGAACTTTGGAAAAGATAGGAGTGTATCACAAAATGGTGATGGAGAGATGGCATTTCTCATAGGAACTCTGGATCATGTAAGTAAACTGTAAGGGGTCTCAGAAGTAATTTAGACTAGTTCATTCTTTTTTACAGATGAGGAAACTGAAATTCAGAGAGATTAATTGTTTTGATAATGGACATACAGGTAGTAAATAAAAGAGCCAGGATTGGATTAGAGATCTTCCTATTCCAAATTCTTTGTTCAAATTTATAACCCTCCCCAATTTTAGCTGATCTTCTCCTTTCTCTTCTCCTTTGTGTCAAGTTTCGCCTCATCTCATTCTGCCTAATTTCCCCCACTTCAGAATGACATTTCTCTCTCCCTCCCAAATGCTTTTGATAACTACCATAGACCTGTCAGTTATTTGTACTTGGTGATTGATTAAATGAATACATACTTATGGTAACATATTCACAGTAAAGTGTTACCACTGGGAGCATTTGCATTTTAAGTTTTTTATCTAAAATTGTGTAATTTTTAAGGTATTTCAGGCATAGTCAAGTAGATAGGGAGTGGATTTATTTTTAAGGGGAGAGGAAGATATTGTATCTTCTGAAAACATAATGCAACCGGACAAGCTGTCTAGATCTGATTTAGTCCACTTGGGGTAATTGGCAGGGGGGTTGGGGGAGGAGATCTATCTATCTATAGATCAGAAATGATAAGTCATTATTTCTTGAACACTATTTCAGTGATGGATTCCCTTTCTAGACAGAAAATTTCAGGACTTTAAACAGATGACAGAACAATATGATGACCAAGATAGCATAGAATGAAGCAAAAACCATTGTGAAAGTGGATGATGAGAGCATATTTAATAAGAATTTGCTAAAAATAAATATTTTTAGGGATAATTACTCTTTTAAAAATAAAAGTTATTAAAAAACTAATAATCTTAATGATAAAGATATGCAGATCTTTTTGTGAAAAGAACAAATGTAATTACATTGTTACCTCTGATTTTGCCCTGGATAGGTAGTAGTGAAATGAGATGGTGTGAGATAAAATATTTTGGGTAGGAATAGAAAGAAGAAAGTGAAGAAAGAGGTGGGGGGATCAAAATCAAAAAAGGAGATAAAGCCACATTTTAACTTTCCATCCCAAAATGGAAAACTTGAGAAAGAAAGTAAATTTTGCATAGATTTTTCTCTTTGTTCCTTCTATTTGTAGCTTGGTCAGGCTATGAAGTATAAGACATTTCTCCCACCTTTACTAATTTTTTTTTAGTATGTTTCAAAACTTTTTCTGGAAGGCAATACTCCTACTTTTTTTATTCAAAATATTATCAAACTCACAAGGTAGTAACAAGAAAAATAGAAAAGAAAATTTAAAAATGAAAATGAAAAAAGAAAAGAAACAGAAGCAAAAACCAAGGCATTTGGAAATTGAGGTCTTGAACCCATTTGCAACAAGAAGACACTATTTCATTCTAGTCCTTCATTCCTTCCAGACCTCTTTTCTATCTGTTATTCTCATGAAGTTAGAAGATATACAAAAATCTGTTTGCTATCCATAGAAGAATGAGTTAATGATATTTTCTTATTTGTATAAAACCCAGAACCCTCCCCAGGATGACAGGCAGTTGAGGCCATTGCATAGTGAAGTGCATAGGTAAGCTATGTAGTTGGATTTATAGTGAAAAAGACTTGAATTCAACTATGATCTTATTATCTATGTGAGCTTGGATTATTTATCTCACATCCTTCAGCCTCTGATTCCTCATATATATAATGGGGATAATAATAGTATTTACCTCACAGGGCTGATATGAGGATCAAATTAGATGCTATATGTCCAATGCTTCATAAACTTTAAAACATTATATAAATAAGTGTTGAAGAAATAATGGTGACAATAAAATATAATGCACACATTTTCTAAAGATTTTCAAAGTACTTTATGTTCATTTATGTACTTCTCTGAGGACCCTAAAAATTCCATTCTTTCTTCCCTTTCCCCTAAATCAACCAATACAAATAGTTTATCTTTTATTCCATTTGCCCCAGATTATGGGGCATGAACATGGAATCATTAAATTCTGAATCATTTTTGAGGTCATTGTTATCCAACCCTACTTTCTTCCTCTGCTTTGCACATGAGTAATCTGAAACAGAAAAAGTCACTGGGGGTCAGACCCCAAGGACACAAAATATTGCATGGATTGGACAGAATACAAAGCACCCATGGTGCTGGACAGAGTAAAAGCACCCAAATATAAATGTTTGGCTTTTCAGTCTCCTAGCTGTGTGATCACTGTGAGGGATTTTACCTTCTGAGCCTCAAAATGATGTTATTGTGTAGTTCTTTCTGTCACATCTGACTCTTTATAATCCCATTTGGGATTTTCTTGGCATAAATACTAGAGTAGTTTTCCATTTTCTTCTTCAGGTCATTTTGTAGCTGAGGAAAATGAGGCAAATTGAGTTAAATGATTTACCCAGAGTAAGCTAGTAAGCTTACTCACTTACACACCTTAGTAAGTGTGTGAGGCGATATTTTAATTTAGAAAGATGAATCTTCCTGATTCTAGGCCCAAAATTTTATCCACCCTGCCATCAAGGTACCCCATGAATCTCATTTTCATATCTATAAAATGGGGATAATAATATCTACCTCTCAAAGACCAAATGAGACATTATAAGTTAGATCCTTCATAAATCTTAAAGTACTTTATAAATGATAATTAGATGTAATAATAAGCAAAGTAGGGGAAGATGAGGAGGAGGAGGAGCAGCAGCAGTAGCAGTGATGGTGGTGATGGTGATGGTAATAATAGTAGTAACAGTAATACTAGTTGTAATAGTTATTGTAGTCACCACCTTAGTTATGTGTAATGGGCCAGAACTCTGGAGAAAGATGTTACCTCAGTGGAATTGATAAGGTGATTAATACTTTTCTAGTTCAGTATGACTGATTTAATCTTACAACAAATAATGGTTTCCTACTGACATAATGATTGGTTTATACTCAATATGTTGAATTTATTTAATTGTAATAGAGTGTATAAACTGGGGACAAACTCAGCTACAGACAGAGAAGACTTGACCAGCCTCTGGTGACTCCCCTATCTCCTGCATTCCTCCACTGAGAACAAGACCCATCTGAAGGTCTCCCAGAAAGCTATCCCAGCCCCAGGTGAAGGAGAAAGACTTTGAAGGAGATAATAAATTCTTTGGACTTTATTCCTGACTATTTTGGTGATTATTCTGCTGAAACTAAAGCCCATTTGGAGGACCTCCAGAAAGCTAAGCCAGAACATTACATTTTTGTGACCAAACGTGGATTAAGGACCCACATCTGACTGACAGGACGAAGAAGTTCCCTTGAGCTGGAAATAAGATAAGTTGAAAAATAGACAAGCAAGCAACTTTGGTAAGGGCTAAACTAGTGTTTCAGCTGAAATGGGACAAATGCTTAAAAAGAGCCTTCCCCACCCCAAGGGAAGTGTGTAGAATGCATAGTTAAGCTAATAAAAAAACAAGGTTTGATTGTAACTTGGAAGCAGAACATTGCATTTTTAGAAACATTAAATTACATGTATCTTTGGTTCTCTAAGGAAGAAAAATTAGAGCCAGATAAGTGGAAACTAATAGGAGAGCAACTAATTGAATATTACAATGATAATGGTCCTAATTCAATTCCTAAAGAAACATTCTATACATATAAAACATAATACAATTGACTTTAAAGAATTACATAAGTATTAGAATAAGGAAAAAGAAGAAAGAGCAAGAGGGGGATGGTGTTGACAAAATAGCTGAAAAGCATGAAGAATTAGACAAGAAAGGAGTTAAGTCAAGTGCTAATGAAATTAAAAAGAAGAATGATACTGATAAAATGGTTGAAAAGCATGAAGAATTAGACTAGAAAGAAGTTAAGTACAGTGGTGATGAAATCAAGGAGTGTGCAACAGGAGCCACTACGGGGTTCTGCATCCCCTGCCCCACTCTCCTCAGTTAACCCTTCATGGGTGGAGGGATAAGGAAGAGGGAGTGGGACAATGACACAGTCAGCACCACCCATGAAGCAGCTTTGTCCAACCCCTATGATAAGGTTACAAAAGGCACTAATTAAACTAAAAAGGAAGGACAGGATGTATCTGATTTAAAAACAAATGCATATCCTGTGATTGAAGAATGTGATTCTTCAGGTCAAGCCAGGAGAAAATATACTTCTTTTGTTCTAGAAATTATCAAAGATCTGAAAAAGATTTGAACTCTTTATGGAGCTACATCATCTTATATTAAGATGGTATTAGTGTATTTGGCTTTTGAAATTTTAACCCCTAGTGATTGGCAATCTATAGCAAGGACATGTTTAGAACCTGGACAAAACTTTCTGTGGCTTTCGGAGTATAGTGAACTATGCAGAATACAAGTCCAAAGAAATAGGCAAACTGGAGTTAAAATAACAGTCACCTTTGATTAACTAGCAGGTAAAGGTTAACATGCAGATGCTATAGCACAGATTAATTACCCTTTGATAAAATATGAGCAAATTGCTGCTGCTGCTATCAAAAAATGGGGCTCCCTCCCAGGAAAGCAAAATAGCCTTCACAAAAATAGAGCAAGGTCCAAATGAACCCTTTGCTGATTTTGTAGGACGTCTGCAGATAGCTGTCATATGAACTACTGGTGAAAGTGCAGCAACAAGAATAATGATAAAACAACTTGCTAGGGAAAATGCTAATGAGGTTTGTAGAATTATACTCAGACTACACAAAGATGTTCCTTTAGAGGAAATCATAAGACATTGTGCCACAGTGGGCACAAATGCCTTTTATACCCAGGCTATGATGCAGAACATGGGAAGATGGGGTCCCTCTTGGCAAGAGACTACCAGAGAGACTCGTCAATGTTTTCAATGTGGTAAAGTAGGGCCTGTGAAAATTCAAGTTGGCATAGAGGTAGAATGTGAAGACAGGGTGAGAGAATAAGATCCAAAACTCTGTGTCCAAAATGCAACAGAGGCTTCCAGTGGGCATCAGAATGTAGATTTACTCAGGGAAATGAGAGGTGGGGCCCAGCTCCAGGGACCCAAGAAAAAATAGGTGGGGCATGATGGCAGCTAAGGTTCACCCAGAGAGTCTTTAGAAGTTCAGTACTCAGACATGATCAATCATTCAAAAAGCAATCAGATGGGAGAAAGGGATTACATGATCAATCAGCTGAAAAGCAATTGGATGGGAGAAAGGGATTACAATTGGGGAGAATACAGGTTTTATAACCAGATGGAAGAGCAGTGTCCAGTGCAAGCAACTCCAATATAATTGCCGGATGATGAGGAGAGATAGCAAAAGTAGTGAATGAAAGGGACTAGATAGTTTAACTACTTAGGGGAGAATGTTTGCTTGTATCTTTACAGATGGATAAGGAATCAGCGGTTGGACAAAGCTGCTTCATGGGTGGTGCTGATTGTGTCATTGTCCTACTCCTTCTTCCTTTTTCCCTCTACCCATGAAGGGTTAACTGAGGGGGGTGGGGCAGGGAATGCAGAACCCCGTAATGGCTCCTGCTCCACACTCCTTGATTTCATCACCACTGTACTTAACTCCTTTCTAGTCTAATTCTTCATGCTTTTCAACCATTTTGTCAAAAGGATGTCAGATGGAGCCATATTCTCCTTGTCCATTAGAGAGAGACAGAAAAAGAAAAAAGAAAAAAGAAAAAACAAAACAAAACCTCCAAACAAAGGAGAAAACTCAAGAAACACTGGGTGGTTCCATCTCTAACTACATGTGCCACTGAAAAAGCATGACTGTTAACCCAATCTCTATGCCAATTGACCCATGAATGTCAAAAAAAAAATGTTGATAAGACTGTTACAGAACTTCAAAACCCGCAGGAATCATTGGATTCCCTGACATGAAAAATTGTTTATAAAACTGTTGCAGAACTTCAAAACTCAGGAATCATTGGATTCTATGAGACCTGATAAGATTGCTGCAGGACTTGAAAACCCTCAGGAAAAGACTTCCAGAAAGCTAAGCCAAAACAGTATAGTTATGGTCATAGTAGAATTGAATTGTAAAGGTTCTTGTAAGCAACAGAATTCATAGCTTACTTGGCTCTAATCAGAGTTTATCCAGAGAGCTTCATTCATCTACTCTAATTTTCCCACTGGACCCTAAGGAAGTTCCATTTCTTTTTTCTTCAACTTTAACCTAAACTCTCTTTGTCCTTCTGCTCTATATTCCCACTTGTGCTTTTTTAATGCACTTTTGATGTTATTTTGGTATATCTTTATTGGTTTTTCATACAAAAATTCCACATAGCCTATGTTCTCATATCTGATTGTATATTTTCTCTGTTTTGACTAAACTACTACTCATTGCAGAATTTCTGACAAAGAAATATGCCATTGGAATGCATCATTGCACTATCTTTTGAAAGCAGTATTAGAGTAATGATAGCATTTGAAAAGAACAATGACAATTCAAGGTAGTTTGGTGCAATGTATCACATAAAATGCATTTCAAAAATGAAAAACAACAACAATAAAAACTAAAACCTCTAGCATCAAGACGCTTTGAACATTTTCATCATGCTAAATTAGGTATGGACCATGTTCTATGATCACCATAATTCTACATTTGTATCTTATGATGATCAAGGAGAAAATTCAAGGCACATTTACAATAGATCTTGGATGACCCCTTTAAGCCTTAAGATAACATCAGAAATGCCATTCAGAAAACCAGCTCATTATTTAAAATAACAAGAGGCTCTGGATACTCTCAGATTCCCAGAAAGGAAACTTTCCCATGTACATTTTGACTACTTTTGGGGACTACAGCTCAAATATGGCAATGTTCAAAACCAGTCTCTATGTCAGTTATATTTAATGTGGTTTTAGGAAGAGCTTCTCTGTTACATCATGATCACCATAGGTTCATCCAAGGATATATTCAGAAATCAACTGAAGACCAAGGTCCAAAAATGATGTGTCTCCATATAATAAGGTTTCTATTTTAAAAAATCTCTCTGTCTCTCTGTCTCTGTCTCTGTCTCTGTCTCTCTCTCTCTCTCTTTCTCTCTCTCTTTCTTTTTCTCTCTCTCTCTCCCTATATTTTGTTTCCTTTGTAATCCTTGGTATTTTATTTTATGTACTTAAAACATCATCTATGGGTTTCACTATACTACCAAAGACATCCACTGTGGGAGGGGGAGGTTAAGAAACCCCAGATAAGCCAACCAAAGGAGAAAAAAAAAAAAAAAAAACACCTGAATACTAAACACTGTGGCCTTTTTTTGTCACCTTGGATTTAGACAGAAATGAAAATAAAACCCTGAAGAAGAAACCTTTTCACATCTTTTCATTTTATTACAAGGAATGGTTGTTATTTTGTATGGAGACCTCCAACCAAAATATATCCTTGCTACTCAGGCTGCCTAAATATTGGAGGACAGATATTTAAACTGAATGCTTGTCAACATACTGAAAAGAAAGGCTTGTGGAGAACAAAGTCAAAAATTCTTTCTAAAACATACAGCTAGCTTAACTGAAGGGACCTGAAACACTTTTGCAAAATGAGGTTGAAGGAGAAACTGAAAGATAAATGAGTGTTTCAAATGACTTGTGGACAGGACTCCCATCATAAATATTTGAAGTATTTAGGCCTCCAGGCACCTGTTCAAGTTTATGCTTATTCTCCCCCGGGGCAGCTGCTTAGCTTGCCTCTGCCTCAGGCTTGTCCTGAATGGAGTCCAGAATGAATATCTGATGAGTAAGTTCAGCTGGTGGTAAATGACAGGTGTTCATTTGTGAATGCCTTGAACAGGCTTGCCTGGATAATTCTAAAAAAGGAAATGGAAGGAATAAAAACCAAAAGAAGCTTGTTCCTTAAATGTAGCTTTAAAATACAATATAAGCTCTTAGAACTTTAGGGCTGAAAAGAAACTTTAGAAATAACAACTTCGACCTTTCAATGGACAGATGTAAAACAGATGCTTTAGTAAGTTATTAGGGAAAAAAAAAATTTCTAAGGTCATTCAGCATTTTTAAGCCCCTCTCTAGATCCCAAGTCATTTGATTCTCCAGTTCAATGTTCTTAACACTATAACATATAACACACTGCCTATTTTTTTTAACAGACATGTTTAAGAAAGATTTCACAAATTGGAACAATTAAAGATTAACAATACTAATCATCTGAAGAATATTTTGTACTTTGTTAATGGCCCAGAACCAGGAAAGGAGAAAAGAAAAAGTTATATTGGACAAATTTTTTTGCACAGAAAAAAGATAGGGTTTGGAGTCATAGAACATGAGTTCAAATTGTATCTCTGGTCCCCTATCTGTGTGATCATAGAAAAGCCATTTTATCCCTCTTGGCTTCAGTTTACTCTCTGTCTCTTTGTCTCTGTCTTTCTCGCTGTCTCTCTCTTTCTGGTCTCTCTGTCTCTGTCTCTGTCTCTCTCTGTCTCTCTTTCTCTCTCTTTTTCTCTCTCTCTGTTTATGTCTGTCTTTTTCTCTGTCCTATCTGCCTGTCTGCCTGTCTGTCTGTCTATATATCTATCTCAAAAGGTCAGGTGTGTCATGGAAAGAAACTGTATTATTTATAATTTTAAAAAGATGTTTTTATCATGAGTTTTGTCTTTAAATTTGTCATTTCCCACCCACCCCTAGATTAAATTTTGTGCAAGAGAAAAAACATAAGCAAAAATAAGTAATATAAAATTATTTTTCTGACAATACGCAATATGATGTCTTCACATTCACCCATCTGTTTGCCATGAGGAAGGAGGCTTCAATATTATTTTCTTAATTTACATCATCATAATAATTTTGAATGTAATTGTCTTATTTATGTTTATGTAATTCTGTGCTTTTTCTACAGCTTCAGGCCTTTTTTATATTCATCACTTCTTACTATACTATACTATTCCTTTGCACTCATATGTAATTTTTTGCCCATTTTTCAACTAATAATCATTCAATTGGTTTCCAATTCATTGATACCACCAAGAATACTATTGTTTTAGAATACATTAGACTTTTGTTTCAATCTTTGTCTTCCTTGCAATGTATGCCTGGTAGTAAGATTACTGATTAAAGGATTTTTTTCTTGAATAATTACCAATTGAAATCCAGAAAAGCCAAAACATTTCATGACTCGACCAACAATACATCATTATGACTCTCTTCTACTATTCTTCCAACATTGACTATTCTCAGCTCTTTTTCATCTTAGTTAATTCGCTTGGAATGAGATAAAACTTCAGAGTTGCTATAAGTTGAATTTTTTAGTTATTTTTAGCACACTTTCATATGGACATTTATACTTTGCAAATCTTTCATATATATTCTTTGTTTGTATCTTTTTGGATGATAGGTGTTGGTATAGCAAGATAGTGATTAGAGAAAATAATGAATCCTATGAAGTGACCACATTATATCACATTACACATTTCTACTGGGCTAGAACCAAGTATCATATCTTTTATAATTATAAATTTGAATACATGCAAGCATTCATTTCATAAGATTCATTATTCGCACTAATTGAGACAGTTCTGCTATATATTTGTGTCAATTCCCTATATATTTTGGATATCAGATATTTACTTGTATTATTAATGTGACAATTTCTCCTCACTCTACCATTTTTCTTCTAATACCATCTTAATTGTTTTTATTTATGCAAAGGCATATTTAAAATTTATGTAGTCAAAATGATCTATTTATCTTGTAACTGTTTCCTCTACTGTGTTTGGTCACGAATTATTTAATAAATGCCTACTTATTACCTAATTAGTATGCATCCTAGTATCTTTGTGACCAGTCTGCACAAATGCCTTAGGAGGGATCCATCATTTATACATCTGTGCTTACTAATTCTAGATAGATCAAATAGCTTATCTGGGTGCAGTATAGACTCCATTATAACCCAACATGGTAATTTTTTACTGTATTTTTGCTAGTCTCTATACTTACAACATATCACAGAATTTCAGTACTGAAAGCAATTCCAAAACAATGTTATCCAAGAAAGACCTGAGCAAAAACCACTCCATCTCATGCCTAAAAGACACCATCATTAAGCCATTGTGAAAGAACTTCTACTGACAAGGAACACTTTATGTTCCAGGTAATTCTTTTCTTCTTTTGGAAAATTTTCATTGTCAGAGAATCTTTTTTTCTCTCAATCCTAAATTTTCCTTTTTGTAACTGTATCCAAAACACTTATGTCTACCTTCTTGGGCCAAGAAGAATATGTCTAATTGCATTCTTATATGACAAAAAATATTTATAAAATATTTGCAAAACATAAATGTCCATATGAAAGCATGCAGAAAATAACTTCAAAAAAATCAGCTTATAACAACTCTGAAATTTTACCTCATTCCAAGTAAATTAGTTAAGGTGAAAAAGAGTTGAGAATAGTCAATGTTGGAAGGATGGTAGAAGACAGTCACAATGATGCATTGTTGGTAGAGTCATGAAATGTTTTGGCTTTTCTGGATTTCAATTGGTAATTATTCAAGAAAACAAAAGTCCTTTAACCAGTAATCTTACTTTCAGGCATATATTGCAGGGAAGACAAGGATTGAAACAAAGGTCTAATGTATTCTAAATTAATACTTGACAATATCAATGCTGTCTCCCCACATCTAAATATTCACTAAACTAACCATCTTTATTTTTTCAAACATATGGCATAAACCAGAGACCCTTCATGATCCTAATTGTCCTCTTTTGAAAGCTCACTAGTTTTTGGAATTCCTTCTTAAAGTAAGGGGCCCAGCCATAACCATAAATAAATAAATGAAAATATTCTAGGGGTAGTCTGACCAGAGCAAAATATATCAGGATTATTACCTAATCTGAGGAAATTATTTATCAAACAATAAACTCCTATTAAGTGCCTACTAAGTTCTAAGAACTGTGCTAAGTAGGAGTATTTTTTAATATGATCTAAGACAACATTTGCTTTTTGGGCTACCCTTACTGAGTAGGCATAAGTGGCCTTTGTTTGTGGATCTGACCATAAATCAGCTAAATGAAAAATAAGAGAGTCTACCAGATGACAGATTAAACTTAAGGTGAGAGTCTTCCTTTTCTTTGTTTATTTGCTATGATTTTTTAAAAATAAGATTTATTCACAGAGATGGCAGTTGATTTTTTTGAAAATGAAAATATTTTAGTTCAAGAGCTAAGGTTGACACTTCTTAGACAGGTGAGAACAGAATTAAATCTTATCATATTCCTATCGCCATTACAAATAGAAAAATGTATCCAAGAAGCTCTAATATTTCTAGATGTTAAATTATATGCATGTCAAACTTTATAACTTATTATAAGTCACTTCAAGATAATATAAGGTTTTCTCCACAACTGAATGACTGGTTCAGTGCATTGTTTGTGACTGTCAAGTGGAAAGACAAAAGGAGTGACTATCTTAGAAAAAACACGGGTAGCAGAGCAAAACTTGCTTATGGACGTTGGACCAAGCAACTGTTTTAATTTCTCCTTTTAGACAGATTTGAGATGAAGATGACACAATAACATGTCAGGAAAATCTCTCTCCTGGGGTTGCTCAGTATAAATAAGATAGTGTGCATTTGATTTGATTTAGATCTTGCATATGGACTAGGCACATCTATCTGCATATACTTGCTCATGTGTATGCAGAACCATAACCAAGAATGTTTTCACCTGGATTACAAACATTAGGTGAGGGAGGCAGGAAGTAAGAGGGTCCAAAGTTGACTCTTTGGTTAGAGAGCAGAGTATGAATAAAAAGCATTTATTAAGCACCTGATATGTGCCAGACTCTGCTAAGTGGTATAAGCAGCAGAATTTCCATTAATAAATAATCTACATTTTATCAGAGGAAGTCAAAAAATAAAGATAAAAAGAGGGTAGTAGGTTATTTTGGAAGCATGTGCGAGTATATGTTCCCTGCAAAGTAAAGCAAAAAGTTTACTTGTCATCATCCAGGGTCCCACCGTCAGAATCTTAAGTTCCATTGACTAGAAGATGATAAGCATGGCTATATTGAAAAGGCAATGTTTGGAATAAAGGAAGCTCCCCCCACCTTACCATTTTCCTTATTCTAATTATGATTCTGTATATATGCTGGTGAATCAACATTGCAAACAATTTTAACCATAAGTTTTTCAATGTACCTTCAATCATTTTTCTTCTTTCTAAATTTTATGGGAAACCCCAGACTTAACATTAGTACTTACTATTTTTCATATTTAGTATATTTTCTTCTTCAAGAGGTCTTTTATTTCCATTGCTCCCTGAGGAGTAATGTTTGTATTAAGTAATTTAGGTTTTTCTCTTCATTTCATTCTCCTCTTGGTAATTTTCTCTGAATCAGTGTTGTCTCTAATTTCAATTTTCTTACTACTCTAGTTTATGGTCTTTTCCTTAATTGCTTCTGCTAACTCAGCTTTTTTTCTTTTCTTTTCTTCATGTTCTCCCCTTCCTGCTTCCCTTTTCTTATTCATTGCCCAGGCAGACTTTAGGAGTCAGTGGGATAGTTTACCTTTCTGAAGTGATTAGAACAGACTCCAAGCGAGACACATGCCTTGAAATTCCAATTCTACCATCTGTCATTTCACTATTCAAAATGTATTCTTTTGTATGTATGTTTTGAAGACTCATTCAACTTAAGGAAAAATCATTTTTTAAAAATGCAAATACCTCCTTAAAATTTCAAGTCAAATAAATGAATGTTCTTATTTATGAAAAAATATTGTTATCATAGGATAATAGAAATTAAAATTCAAAAGGGAGACCTTAAAGCTCATCTCATCTGGCCTCCTCATTTTTAGGATGAGAAAACAGATCCAGAAATGAGGAAAATAGCCTGGATTTGGAGTCTGAGAACTTTGCTAGTTTTATAACCTCAGCCAGGTCACTTATCCAGTGCAAATATTGACTTTCTCACCTATAACATAAAAGGGCCAGATTAGATGATCTCTAAGATTTCTTTCAATACTAGATTTATGATCCTATAGCCATCTAAGTCGAAGAGGATCTTACTCAAAGGCAATGTGTTAGTATCAAAATATCCCCAAAATTTGAAAGTAGAACCTAAATGAAAACAAAGCTCTTTTGGAATAGGATTGTGATGAAGTATCAAGAAGGAATAGGAATCCAAACTGAAGAGTAAGGAGATGGTCATTTATTTATTAAGTAAGAAGATCCTGTTTTATTTCTCCACAATACTCTTATTCCCTGAAGGATATATGTATGGATGTGTGCATGTGCATGTATATATGTATGTATATGGGTGTATTTCTGTTCTTCCACTAAATACTTTGTATTCTCCCTTTGTATCAGCATGTTCTGGGCCATAGAACATTCGAAAATAGTTCTCAGGCTTCACTTCTTTCAAGTTTCTTTTGACTAACCATTTCCCTCACTCTTCTCCTAGAGGATTAGGGTTCAAAAATCTATGCCCTGTTTTAGGGGAAAAAACTAATTATATATAATTATGTATTAATGTGTGATAAATACATAATAATGAAACATTCATCCTGATCCATAGGAGCAGAATCTCAAGTGACATATTTCCAATTCAGAAATTGTTCTTTGGAAATTTGATATACAAATATCTAAGTAGATAGCTACTTATATTTATGTACAAGTTAAAAACATGTCAAAACTTGATCTAGAAAGTCTTGCCTTAAATAGTTTCTTGTAAGACAAATAAATCTTAAAATTATAGAGACATTTAGGTTAATTTTGCCAGAATAGAAATTTTCTCTTTGAAATTTCTGACAATTGACAATTTTGCCTTTATTTGAAGACCCCTAGAAAAGATCCCTGAATCCCATCTAATATATCTTGTGATAGGCCAATCCTCTTTTAAATAGCTCTAGTTATTAGGAAATTATTCTTTACATTGAGTAAAAATCTTGGTCTCTGCATTTCTCCCCCTTCCGAATTGATCCTGGCTCTGCCCTCAACATCCTTTACCTTGAAATAATATTAGTAACTCTTTTGGATTACCTACAATGTATCGGTGCTCTTCTTAAAATATTGGGCAGAGTTGAACGCAATCCTCCAGATAAGATTTCGGCAGGATGAAGTGAAGTGCAACTATTTCTATGCCTTTCTCATTCTAGGTAGTAGGAATATTTTAATCCAGTTAAGACTATTCTAAAGTATTTTGTTTAGTTCCAGTTTGGTTTGCTTATAAATTCAAAACATGAAATCCTTTGGGAAAAAAATGAAGAAAGATTTTTAAGGAGAATTCTGGACTTGGAAATAATCAAAAATTTTAGTCTGAATTACTCTTCTGATACTTCATATCTCTGTGGTCGTGAATGAGTAAATCAGATAACCTCTTTCAGCCCAATAATGCATAAATCCCTGTACTGCAGTCTGTTAGGATTAAATGAGAAAATGGATAGAAACGGCTTTTATAAACATGAAACCACTATATTAATTTCATCTATTATATCTCCAAATGCATAAGCACTACAATTCACTTGAAAGTATATTAAAATATAAAGTTATTTAAAGTGTTATAGTAAAATTTGAGATATTTCAAGAAGAAACATTGTTATGTGGGATATCCATTTAATTGAACTTTGCTAAAACTACTTGGGTCCTAAATGGATACAGAAGTCTCAGTTTGCTTATTTCTTCATTCTTTTGTTCATTTTTTATTCATTCATTCATCTATTGATCTCTGCCTTTCTGTTTATTTCATTTCTTACTGTTTCCTGATGGAGGCAGTAGGTATTGTAAATGAATAAAAGGTTGGATCCGGAAAGACTTGAATACAAATTCAATCTTAGACATTAGCTGTGTGATCCTGGGCAAGTGACTTGACCTCTATTAATCTCAGTTCCCTCATCTATAAAATGAGAATAAAACAGCATTCTTTTATCAGAGTTGTTATAAGGGTAAAATGAAATAATATTTGTAAAACCTTAAAAAGTAATATAAATGCTAGCTGTTATTATTTTTATTGATTTAAAAAGGGATCTTTGATAATGTCTGGTTTAGTTTTGGAGTGTCTTTTACCTAATGATTCCACAAACATTATATTCTTATCTTAAACCAAAACAAAAAATATATATAAAATTCAATGTAATCGAACAACATATACATGTTTAAATAATTACAAATATAAAATTAATACAAAGTGATGGGAAGAGGCACTAAAATATGTGGGATCAGGAAAGTCTAAATGCAAAAGATGATATTTAATTTAAACTTTATGGAATGCTAGGGATTCTAAGAGATGAAGGTGAAGGGGATGAGCTTTTTAGAGAGAGTTAGGACATTAATTCTAATGGGACAGCCTTGGGAAGGGCATAGAGAAGAGAACTGGAATAGAATGTTAGGGAAACAGCAAATGGGCCAGCAAATCTCAAGTAAGTAAATTTCTATTGTGAAAGTGGCTGGGGAAAAGGCCTTACATAAATAAATGTCTCCTAGGTAAAAGAAGCTATACCTAATTCAAAGAACTAGTTCCAGAAAAACAACCCCAGCATTAGAAAGTATACTGAAAGAGGATTTAGAAAGCCTAAGCATATTCCAACTATGTTAATATCTTCATTTCCCTTCTTCTGCTTTCTTTTTCTCAAAATGGGGAATCTGACCAGTTGACCTTTAAGGATTTTTATATGCTTTGTCTAATAGTTGTTTTGTATTTTTTAGCAGTTTCCTAAACATGCATGCATTTGTATAAGAATTATTCATTTGCCCCTCTTATGTTCTCATGATAAAAAAAAAAAAAGAAATGTATTTAATTTCAGAGGTGTTTTTTCCTTGCTTTATTATACCAGAGGCTATAGACATGATTGAAACTAATCATCTCAGGTATGGGCCCACCCATGTTTAATTGGGCAAGATTGCAGGTTTACATTTACCAGAGATCAAGTTCCTGGAATATAGTGAGATGAAATATAAAAATAAGCAAAATGAAAACTCTGTATGCATCACTGCCACCCACTTCTCTTTCTCTGGGAAAGAATGAGAAAAAATTCTAATTTACTACCCATGGAAGTTCAAACAATGCTAAGTGACAGCTCAGAGTTTCCCCAGAAATCAAAAGTTTTTCTTCCAGCCTATTTATTTATTATTAAGCTTTTGAAGTTGCCAACAGTAGAAACTTTGGCCATGATAACACAGGTTGTTCCTGTTACCTACCCAACAGCTGTACCTGATAATAATCGCTTTTCCTACAACCTTGCCCATCCAGAAGACCTACCTGGGATAATGACTTGATTGGCCTAGTTAGCTAATGGATTCTCTTCTTTTAAGGTGTATATAGAAACATAAACTTTTTGTTTAATTAAAAAAAAAAAAACCTATTTCTTCTACTCCAAAGGTTTGTGATTAGATTTAAATCATACTTCTTGCATTTGCAGCCTATATGACCTTAGGCAAATGACTTAATCCTGCTAAACCTCAGTTTCCTCATCTGTGAAATGTGTTAGTCTAGATGACTTTTGAAGTTATTATCTTCTGGTTCTTACAACCCCTATGAATTGTGATTCATATAATAGAGAAATATAGAATTGATGTCACAATAGAGAAATTAAATTAATACTATAGAACCATAACAAATTTTGATTAAATTAAAAACCTTTCTCTGACTTATTTTTCAGACTTAATTCATAATTTTCTGTGTCCCAACCAATTTAAATTTTTGGCTTTTTTTCTCCCTGAACAAAGGAGTCTCCCACCTCTATTCCTTTCCACAGGTTGTCCCTACATTCTCAGAATGCACTGAAACTATCTGAATCTTAGAATAATCAGGGTTTCCTTTAAAGTTTATTGCCACCTCATATGTTTTTTTTTCCTTTTTCTAATCTTTTAAGCTGTTAATGATTCTTCTTAAATTATTTTGCATTTTTATTTGTTTTTATGTTTAAGAAGTATGCTAATGCAAATAATTATAGAGGGGCCAGAACCCTGGATTGAAACAATCAGGAGTATAAAGTAGTTATAAACAAAGTCTCTTTAATCAATCCAGCTAAACAACTTAGTGAATTAGATCTGTAAGGAGTGGAAACCATGGAATGAAATAAAATGATGTTACATAGGAAGTATATTAAAATTTGTTGAGAAGACTCATGTTTTGTATGACATATAAAGTAAAAAAAAAAAAAAAAAAAAAACAAACAGATTGAGACCTGGGCATTCAAATGTTTTCTTACCTCAAAAAAAAAAAAAGACATTTTAGGCAAGACTCTGAAAGGGAATCTTTCAAGGAGCAGAAGAGTTGCTATTTCCTTCTCCCTCACCTGTTAACCAGAGGAAAAGCTTGTAAATTTTGAAATCATATTATTTGCATTTCTTATCAATCATAGCAGTAGACACAAATATCTAGTGACAATGTTTATAGATTCTGAGAAACATCAGTTTTATAACTCTACAAGAAGTCCAACAGAAAACTACCCTACCTAAGTGAAACTACATGAGAATTCACTAATAAAATAATATCAAATAATTCCAGAAACCAGGAGTTGTAAGAAGCTCATTTTTCGATATACCCTGAATGTTTTCATGAAAGAGTAAGACACAATAAAATGGTGGGATGGAGGGAGAATGTATGAACTGTTTTTACTATGCTACTTAAGGAAATATATCCTTTGTGTAAGCTAATTTCTCTGTCTGACTAATAGAAAAAGTTGAACACCGGAAGTAGTACCTGATGGGGACTCCAGAGTTATTTTATTAATAATAAAACCATACCAAATTTTCAAGGATCCCTAAAATTTGAGAAAAAAATACTATTTGTCCTCTAGGGTCTCAATATGTGCATATACACATATATATGTTTATGTATATATGTATATGAATGTAGGTATATATGCACATATTTATATGTATATGTGCATGTATGTATGTGAAATTATGGTACCTCTGAGATTTTAAATTATCTTTATGGCTTTGCAAATCATTGTATACCTCATACATGCATGAGATTTCAATAAAATGATAAGGAACTCTCCATGGTGTAAATTGTATCTAAAAACCCAATAGAGTTACAACTGTCAGATTTATTAGATTTATATATTTTGAGATCTAGGTGGAAAACAGAAATCATTCATCCTATGTTGACTTTCTGTAAGGTGATAGTCATTTCAGGACAGGAATGGAAGGACATTCAAATGATTTCATTATATATATATATATATATATATATATATATATATACACACACACACACACACACACATAAATATTCAACTAGTCAATAAATCAACCAATAGTCACTTGAGTTCTCATACTATCAAAAGCACTGAGCCATATATTGCAGGGAATGTGACAAAAGATTAAGACAAGATAGTTAGGGGTCACAGATAGAAAACGACCTGGAGTAAGGAAGGCTCAGATGCTGACTTGCTAAATGACCCTTTTTGGTCTAAACTATATTAGTTTTTTTTTTTAATCTCTTCAATAAATATATTTATCCTAAATATCTCTGAGACTTTAAAGGACTGTAACAGAAATGATGTGTAAATATAGAAAACCGAGCAAAGAAAAGAGAAAGGGAAAGGGAGGGACAGACAGACAAATACAGAAAAAAGAGAAACAGAAACATAAAGACAGAAATAGAGAAAACCATGGGGAGACAGAAACAGAGATAGAGAAAGAGACAGAGACAGAGACACAAAGAGAGACACAGAGAGACAGAGAGGACAGTGTTAGAAGATAATTGAAATAAAGATCACTCAGATTAATTAGGAGTTGAAAGGAACAAAGACATAAATAGACAAAAAATAGGTTGGCCTTAAAAAAACCAACCAACCAAACAAACAAACAAACAAAAAAATTGTTCCTTCCCCCCATGCTTAGAATTCTCTTCCTCCTCATCTTTTCTTTCTGGCTTCTTTCCAGTCCTAGCTAAAATTGCACCTTCTACAAGAAGCCTTTCCTTATCCCCCTCAGTATTATATTCTAATTCTAATTCCCCTGTCAATTTATTATCTTCAACTTCTCCTGTATAGAACTTGTTTATGCATATTTCTTCGCATGTTCTTTTTCTTATTAGACTGTGAGCTGAGATCAGAAACTGTCTTTTGCCTTTCTTTTTTAATCCTAGTGTTTAGCATAGTACCTGACACATAGTAGAGGCTAAATAAATGCTTGTTCACTTAATCTTACTCATGCCTTTGAAATAAAAAGAAGAGAAGCAGAAGATCAGCAGAGATTTTGAGACTGAGAAAAAGAAACCTGAGAAAATTCTTCAGGTGAGTTTTATCTTTTCAGTAATGTAAGAAAGACCACCAAAAATGCCAGAAAATGGCATTCAAGGCTTTAGAAGAATGAAGCAGGTTTACACATATTTTTGAGAACCTTATATAAAGTCCAATTGGCATAAACACAAAGATTTCCCCAAAATTTTGAAAACCAAACTGAGCTCAGATGGCAGGAACTTGCAATCAACAAATTCTCGTGGTGAGCAATAGTTGAAGAAAATATTGGCCAAAGAGTAAGAGTGAAAATGTGTGGTAGAAAATAGGCAACCACTACCTGGGTTTTGGAAGGGCAAAGAAAGGACAATTAGTAAGATATTGTACTTTCTGAACTTGCAGGAGAAGATTCAAGAAGTCATGCTGGAAATTAGATGAGGAGGGAGCCAAGTTGGATGATCATTTTGTTTTGTTTTAATCACAAAAGGACAAAGAACCAAATACAAAGTATTTGTAACTTGAATTTTTGATGCAGAGTTGCAGTATGTGGGATACATCTACTTTTTCATCTTAAATAAGACAGCCTAGCTGCAATCCATAATTGATGTGGAAATTAACTACTTGAAGGTGAGGATAGTGGCTTATTCTTTCAAAGTATCTCATTTCCAACTTATTTAAAAAACTAATTTAAATTTATAAGAATTAGAACTTTTCCCCAAATGACAAATGCTTGAAAGGATATATATAGTTCTCAAAAAAAGAAAGAAAAAAGAAAAACAAGGAAAGAGAGAAAAAAAGGAAGGAAGGAAAAAGGAAAGAAGAAAGGAAAGAAGGAAGAAACTTCAATTCTTTATAGCCATAGCAAAAAGATGTCAAGTTTTTAGGCCTCTTTAGATCCCTATAACAGTTTTTTGTAAGTAGTAAATTAATAATAATACCTTGATGAACATATGACTAGACATTCAATATTTTAAGGGCCTGTGATTTAATTCTCAGTTGACCACTAAATGTTATAATTTTTTTTCCCTAAGATTTAATAGTTAATCTTTGAGACCCATTGTGACACTATCAATGTCATCATCACAACAACAGTAATTAACCCATTACTGTGGAGTTAAATTGCTGATGAAATTCTCTACACTTATAGAGGTGAGACCATAGGCAGAACATAGGTAAATTCTCCATCTGACCTAGTTTATTCAGATGTTACAGAAATGGACAATGCTGAGAAAATCTTCAGGAAACGAGAGTCACTTCTTTTCTCTGCAGAGGCATCCATGGAGCGCTTTAGTGGAGAAAATGAATGAATGAAGGCTGAAAATCTTAAACATCATAACTAGTTGTTACCTGTAATATTCAATGAATGTTTGGGCATTGAAGACAACTGTTTTCTTGAACTGCTGAAATACTTATCCTCAGGCGATCCCCGAGAATGAAAATGGTCATATTGCTTAGGCATTCCAAAGGTGTGCTGAGATTCAAGTGGGAGAAAGAAAAGGCATACATAACTGAAACAGTAACTACTATTCTTGAACTTAGTCTTTAGGGGTGTCTATGGATACTAAGTGGTTATAGAGCTTGCCCAAAGTTACACAGTTAATATGTATCAAGGGAGATAGGTGAATCCAGAGCTCATTGTCTATCCGCTATACAAGACTGCCTTTTATATAAATAGTGACTATATAAAACAGGCTCTCATTAATACGTAAGGAAACCATGAAATATTATAGGGAATCTACCAAAGGGAAAGATCATTAATAAGTGGTATGCTCCAGAAAGTTTCACAGGACTAAGTAGAATTCAATCTGGGTGATAAAGGAGGAGTAGAATTCCAAAAAGCAGACATGGGAGAGAGGGAAAACACATTGTAGAAATGTTTGTTCTTCTTTAAGGAGGTAATTTGATGTACTTTGTGGGAATTTCATTCAAGGTTGCTATTAATAATCTTGAGATTCAATAATTACAATTAAATATAAATGCCCAAGGGCATTGTTATTCCTTCACTAAATAAATGGCTAATGTTTGTTAACAATGCCAAAAAAATGGCAAGTGGGCAAACACATTCAGACCACAAATATTCAGTCGTTTATGAAATGTTAACCAGCTGTATGATGTTGAAGAACTTTTGCTGTGAGCATTTAATATGTGGTAGGTACTCAATAAGGGGTTGCTGACTGTTTGAATGAATAACTCAATAACTTAAACATTTAAAACATTTCATCTTCTTGATGATGCCTGGCACATAGTGCTTAAAAAATCAATTCCTATTTGTTGATTAATTAATTAGCAACACAACTTGATAGAAAACAATTATTAGATCAACCCTCTAGAAAATCATATACCAGGGAGTTAGCAAACATTTTTTCTGTATATTTAGAAAGTTCCTATTAAGTGTCTCAAGGATTATACAAATGTCTAAGTCATAGTCCCAACCTTCAAATAGCTTCATTGAATGATATGATTCAAATGAAAAATTGTTGTATAGTTGTTTCAGTCATATCAAACTCTTCATGACACTATTTGAGGTTTTCTAGGCAAAAATACAAGAATTTTTTCTTAATTTTTTTTCTCCAGCTCACTTTACAGTTGGGAAACTGAGGCAAACAAGTGCCTTGCTGGGAATCACAAAACTAATAAGTATGTGGAGTCAAATTTGAACTCAAGAATATTAGTCTCTCTGACTCCAGACCTGATGCTCTGTGCATTATAGAGTCACCTAACTGCCCTAAACATGAAACAATTAGGTAACAATAAAGCACTAAACAGTGTAGTGGCTGTTCTAAGTGAAATAATTAATCTTTAAAGGAAAGGACTAATTTTAGCTGGGGTAGTCAGTAATGGCTTCATGAAGGAGGGAAAATTGGGATTGGACCTTAAAGGAGGATTAGGGTTGTAAATAGAGAAGAACATATAAGGCATTCCACATGTACAAGGATTCTCCTCACTTCTCTGCACATTAGAATGCTTTTAAAGCACAACTCAGGTGCCTCTTCTTTTATGAGGGTTTTCCCCACCTCTCATTTGTGCTATGTCTCCCTTGACATTACTTTGTATATCTGTGCTTAAACTTTTGATTTTCCTATGTTTATATGTTATAGGGCACTCTAATACAATGTAAGGTCCTTAAGAACACAGATCAAATGGTCTTACTTATGAGTCTGTATTTCACATATGATAAAAACAGGAAAATGACCTTTTTTTTTTTTTTTTTCCTGAGGCAATTGAAGTTAAGTGACTTGCCTAGTGTCACATAGCTAGGAAGTGTTAGGTGTGTGAGACCAGATTTGAACTCAGGTCCTCCTGACTTTAGGGCTGGTGCTCCATCTACTGTGCCAAGTAGTTGCCCCAAGGACCAATTTTTGCATCTCATTTTGTGAGGGCAAGTAAGGGAATATTATTGTTCAATGAGAAATAATGAACAGGTAGATTTCAGAAAAAAACCTGAAAAGAGTGAGTGAAGTAAGCAAAATCAGGAGAACACTGGACATAGTAACAACAGAATTATGTGATGATCAACTGTGATGAAATTGGGCCTTCTCAACAATGAGGTGATACAAAGCAATTCCAATAGACTTGGGATAGAGAATACCAATCACATCCAGAGAGAGAGCTATGGAAACTGAATGTGGATCGAAGCATAGTATTAGTAGACCTTTTTTTGTTTGTTTGTTTTTTGGTTTTTTTCTAGTGTTTTTTCTCCTTTTAGTATGCATAACATGATGGAATGGAATTATGTTTAAAAGGACAGCATATATTTAACCTACATCAGATTGCTCACTGTTTGGGGGAGAGGGGAAGGGAGGGAGCGAAAGAGAAGAATTTGTTTTATGGGTGGATATTGAAAACTGTCTTTACATGTATATGGAAAATAAAATATTAACTTAAAAAATAGATCATCTAAGATTTTCTTTATATTTCCAATTCTGATGTGATGTGTTGCACATAGTATGTGATAACCAAATGCTTCCCTCATTGAATTAAATAGCAAGTGGACAACAGTTTGAATGAAGATGAGAAAATCTGATTTACAAAAAAGCAATTGTATTCAACTCCTTTCAAGGACATATGGGCCAGTGATTTCATTCCTCCCTATTCACTCTCTCTCTGTGCCTTCTGAGACCATATTATACTGCCCTCATCACCACTCCCTCATCCTGTATCCCTACGTTTGTTGTCTTTCCCTTTTGGAATTTAAGTTCTTTGAGGGAAGAGTCTATTCTATTTGGAATTGTATCCCTAGATCATTATCTGTCTCACAGTAAGCATTTCATAAATGCTTTTTTTCAATCAAATCCTTCAGTTCACTAGCAAAATTATGTTGTTTTTTGGAGAACACTTACATTTACATTTTAGTTATCCCATTAGTTCAATTTTGAGATTTTCTTTTAAGAAAGGCAATCATATTTAACTCTACCTAACTACAGGGTATATCAATAGAATAAAAACTTCTGGTGGAGCACTTATTCACAAGAGGAACCACCATATTTCTCTCCTCTTCTCCCCAATTGTAAGCACACAATTCAGAAAAAAACATCAACCAATTCAGAGTGGTTGAATAAGGTTAGAATATGGACATTTATATCCTGGGGTTGACAAAAGGTCCTGGAGTCATCAACAAATACACCAATTGAACAAGGATAAGAAAATCCTATACCCTTTGGATGCATCAATCATGATAGTGCTGAAAGTATAGAAGATTTGGAGTCATCATAGCTGGGTTTAAATTTGAATTGTATTACTTTAAGCAAGTGATTTAAACTCTCTGGTTCTCCCAGAGTCCTCTGTGTCTGTCCCAGAATGTCTCTGTGTCTATCCCAGAGTGCTCTCTGGCCCTAAGAGCTTCTTGCTTATGTGAGCTCTCTAAAGGTGTGAAAACAAGCATTGTTTCTATTAGTTCTACTTAGTACCTTGTTTCAAGTTCTGACCCATAACATCTCCTCATAGAATCAGATCAATCATACTGAACCACGCTAAATTAGATAATTATTGTCTCTATCAATTCTAATGACTTAACAGTTTGTAAGGTTCTAACAGAAAGTAAGGGCTATTATTGTTCTATAAGAAATGATGAGCAGGCTAATTTCAGAAAAGAATGAAAAGACTTCCATAAACTGATGCTAAATGAAGTGAGTAGAACCAAGAGAACATTGTACATAGCAACAAGAAGATTGTGTGGTGATCAACTGTGATAGACTTGGTTCTTGTAAACAAGACAGTGATTCAAAATGATTCAAAAAGATTTGTGATGGAAAATGATATCCACATCCAGAGAGAGAATTATAGAAACTGAATATACATAGTATTTTCACTTTTTGTTTGTTTGTTTCTTATATTTTCCCCTCTTTTCTGGCTTTTCTTGCACAATATAACAAATATAGAAATATGTTTAAAAGAATTGTACATATTTAACCTATATCAGATTGCTTGCTGTCTTGAGGGAGGAAAGAAATTTGGAACATAGTCTCGCAAAAATGAATGTTAAAAACTATCTTTACATATATTTGGAAAATAAAATATTCTTGAAATTAAAAAAAAAATAGGTCCAACTTTGAAAAAAAGATAAGAAAACAGAACATTCCTCTCCCTTCTCCAACCCATTTCTAGGGCTTTGCCATGTGCTTTTCTCATTCCTCATATCCTAAGGCATGTTTCCTCTTGCTTCTCTGATAGCATCCAAGTACCAGCAGCCAGACACTAATAACCAGCAGTGGCAAGATTTGATCCAGAGTTCAATCCTCACAGACAGCTTGGCAGCTACTTTTCTGCATTGTGCTAAGCAACCAACCTGTTCCTGTCCACTATCTGTTTGCTGTCATCAGAAGAAAGGGATTAACTTGCCTGAATTTCACATAATCAGCTAAATCCTATACAGATGCCAGGAGTCTGGCATGCATACGGTTCCAGGCCACACAGTTTTTCACCATTCCAATAGCAAGATGTCACTACAAGAACAAAAAGGGGTGAGGATAGTAGAATCACACACAGAAATGAAAGATGGTCCCTTCAAGCATTCTAGGATGCAACAGGAGAAGGCCCTGAGGGCACCACCTGAGCTTATGAATATGCAAGAGCTATGTACTTTTCAGTAAGTCTGCTTTCATCATAGGTGAAGTTACTCAATGCAATGTCTTTTAGATATCCCTTGCTAACTTTGAAATTAGTAGCAATGAAGAATTTGAATTTTATCCATGAGGCAAACATGATGGAAGGGTGAGAGGGGAGCAGGCAAGTATAGCACTGAACTCAGTTGTCTTGGATAATTTAAGGTCCCAGAATTCACTTAAACTAAAGTAAATTGGCAGTAGTGTTCCCCCTGGGTGCCCATTAGAGCTTTATGACAGATTTAAGGACTCTGAATATCCTCACTCAGTACCCAAGAGACCATGTGTCTCTTTGATCAATTATTGTACTTCCATTAAAATATTTTTACTTCACTGTGGGGGGAATTTTGATCACTCTGCATCTTGCCACAGCTGTCAAATCATTGAGGTCTTTCCCATTTAAAGGTTATCATTCCTTTCTGTTAATGCATCAGATGTTCAAGGGTTTGTAGTTGCAGCTGGTACAAATCTCTTCTGCGGTCCAGAAATGACTTTGCCTGGCAGTAAAAGAGACGTGCCATAAAATATACTGGTGATCCTTTCAGGCAGTCTCTTTAGCAATATGGTTGATTGCAGTGGGATGAAAGGCATATGAGCTGGATTATTCTTTGGGAGCAAGAAGAGTTTTTATTGATGAAGAAACTGAGGCCCTGGGAACTTCAGAGACAGTACTCTTTTCACTGTTCAAAGTCTAGTGCTTCTTCTTGCCTGACCTGTGTTTAGAGGAGTAATTAGTACTGGGTCATAATTTGCCATTGTAGTTTTGTGGTATTGCTCTGGTTGTTGTATCACTGTGAGGGTTCAGTCTGTGAAAAGGTTAGGATGTATAGAAAAATCCTGGCAATAACTTTTATTATTTTTCAAGCATTTACTCTTGAACTCCTCCAAAAGTCAAAAATACTGTCAGAGATAAACACTGGCATATTCTCCACCTTAAAGGAAAGTTGGAATTGCTACTGTATCAGAGAAGCCTTTAATGTCTTGAGAGAATTTATCTCTTTAAAAATCAGCAACATCATTTGTACCCCAAATAGATTAAGGGAAAAGGAAAAGAACTTATTTGTACCAAATTATTTCTAGCAACTTTTTGTGGTAGAAAAAGAAGTGCAATTTTAGGGAATGCCCATCAATTGGGGAATGGCTGACCAAGTTGTGGTATATGATCGTGATAGAATACTACTGTATTATAAGAAATGTCAACCAGAATGCTCTCAAAAATACTTGGAAAGATTTATGTGAAATGGTATAGAGAGAAGTGAGAATATCCAGAAGAACATTGAATGTAGTATCAGCAGTATTCTATGAGGATCAACTGAATAACTTAATTGTTCTCATTAATAATTTTTGTGGTGAGTCATTTAGTCATATTCAACTCTTTTTGACCCCATTTGGGGTTTCCTTGACAAAAATAATAGAATTTTTGTCATTTCCTTTACTAGCCCATTTTCCTGATGAGAAAACAGAGGCAAATAGATGACTTGCTCAAAGTCACATAGCTAATAAGTAAATAGCTGAAGCTGGATTTGAATTCAGGAAAATAATTCTGCCTGACTCTAGACCCAGTGCTTTATCTACTGTGCCACATATATGCCCCATTCTCACAAAACAGTAATACAAGATTCTGAATTAATTAAGAAGAAAAATGCTGACAAACTCCAGAAAAAGAAATAAGAGAGTTTCAATGAAGAATGAAGCATACTTTTTTTTAAAACTTTCTTTACTCTCTTTCCTTCCTTCCTTTTTCTGTCTTTCTTCCTCTTCCTCTTTCTTTCTTTCTTTCTCTCTTTTTCTCTCTTTCTCTCTTTCTCTCTCTCTTTCTTTCTTTCTTTCTCTCTCTCTCTCTGTTTTTCATTTTTTTGTCTGTATTTTCTTTCAAAAATGGTTAATATTTGTTATGGGCCAGAACTCTGAACTTGAAACAAAGGATGCTTACAAGGTACTAAGTGGAATTGAGGAGACTATGGTTAAATCTAGTTTAGCACTGATTTAATTCCACACTAATGGTTTCCTTGTGATATGATTGGTTTATACTCAATGTAGAGCATATAAGCTAGGGACCTCAGCCAGGATTGATTTGGGGAGATTTAGAAGCCAGAGAAGGCAGGTGGGAGCTCAAGCTCTCAGAACCAAGGAGAACACCTGACTGCACTTGTGGTGATTACTGAACTGAAAAGAAGGTTGCTTCCAGAGACCCCAAGAAAACCAAACCAAAAGAGAACACTACATTTTGGTGCCTGAAGGTGGGACCATGAACCTTCATCTGTGATCCAGAAATTAGAATGAGTACAAAAATAGACAAGAAAACTTTGTATAAGGATAAAGTAGTATTCCAGCTAAAATGGTACAAATGTTTAGAAAGGAGATTTCTCCACCAAAAGGAAAATGTGTTGAAAGCTTGGTCAGACTGATAAAAAAATCAAGGTTTAATTGTAACTTGAGAGCATATCATTGAACTTTTAGAAACAGTACAGTACACATCTCCTTGGTTCTCTAAGGGAAAAAAATTAAATCCAGACAAATGGAAATTAGTAGGAGAGCATCTATGTGAATACTATAATGATAATGGACCTGACTCAATTTCCAAAGAAATACTTTATACATCTAACATAATTCAACTGTCTTTAGGAAATTATTTAAGTTATAGCATAAGAAAAAAAGAAGAAAGACTAGAGGGAGAATCCAGACAAATTAGGTGAAAAAGGATGAAGAATCAGATAAGAATGGAGTTAAGTACAATTTTGAGTGTGGTGCTTCACAGCAGGAGAAATTAGGGCATTCCCCACCCCCTGACCTACCCACCTCAATTAACCTTTCATGGGTGGAGGGAGAAGGAGGAGGGGGAGAGGCAGTAACATAATCAGCACCACCAATGAAGCAGCCTATGACAAGATTACAAAAATATGCATTAATAAATGCATATCCTGTGATTGAAGAGCTTGACTCTTCAGGTCAGCAATGGAGAAGATATAGTCGTTTTGATCTGGAAAAAATTGGGGCTACATCATCTTATGTTAAAATGTTACTAGAGAGTTTGGCTTATGAAATTTTAACTGCCAGTGATTGGAAATATATAGCAAGGACATCTTAAGAATGTGGGAAAAAACTTGTTGTGGCTTTCAGAGTATAATGAATTGTGCATGATACAAGCCCGATGCAATAAGGAAACTGATATTATCATACAAATCACCTTTGACCAACTAGAAGGTAAGGATCAATATGCAGACAATTCAGCACAGACTAATTACCCCATATACTGATTATGTACCAGATTCATGCACCAGGATATCAGTCTGTTTATGGGACTCTTGACTTGTAACTTGGTTCCTACCTCTTCTTCCCACCAGAAATGATTACCCTCTGATGCTAGACTTCTGGAAATCCCATGACCAATCTTTGGAGGGGGTTGTTGATCTCATTAGATTTAGCACTGATCCTTCTGAAGGAACTGCACTGACTTGGAAGGAGAGTGATTTAATTGTCACTTAAATCCTCTATATCTAATTGGATACACATCATGTTTCATTCTAACCAGTTTTTCACCAGCCTACCATGATTTTTCCAGGATGAAAAGTTATATATCTTAATCCCTAGCCCCCACTTTCTACCTTTTACTAAATCATAATAAAAATCAATATAATCATTACTACAGGATGTATTGCTACAATCCATTGCCTGCGGCTCTAACCACAAACCTTGTGATTACCTAAACTAATACTCCCTTTCCTAGCTTCCATTTCTCAGGATGGAATGTTTTCCCAGCATAATAGAAGGACCTTGAAGACAAAGATTATCTTAACTTTGTATTTACCTGCCTAGACATTTGCAGAGTGCCTCAGATAGAAGAAACACTAATAAACCTTTATTGGTTGATTATATATAAGTACAAAAACTAAATTTGGAACACAGGGCTATTTTCATTTTTTCATCCCAATTCTTAATCAGATAGAACACATGCACACTCTTTCTTTTGAGGGCAGAAAGCTCTTGGGCTCTTTTTCATTTTGTTGTACATGGAACAGTATAGGAGAAAGGTCAAAGATGCAATCAAGCAGAAATCTAACAAAATCAAATTGGAATTGGTAGGGGGTGGGAAGGACTGATGATAAGAAAAACACCTTCTTGCTATAAACAAATCAGGAATCTTTCCTCCATCTTCAAAACAAGGTCATTAGTTCTGCCATGGGAAAGAAATTTTAGAGAAAAGAATATTATCAGGGACATCATTGAGAATAAATGATTCATTCTTCTGTTTAATTTCATCTGCTTTTTTTCAGGGGAGAAAGAGGAGAAAACAAAAAAAAATGTGGCACACTATTTTCTAGCATATACTTTAATGACTCATTAATATCTCTAGTCTTAATCAGATCACCTGGTAATTATATTTCTGAAGCAATTCCAACAGGAGGACAATGTAATTTAAATATGAGCTCTGAAAATATGAAACTGTTCAAAACTGAGCCTAACATTATTTAAAAGGTGGGTGTGAGTCCCTAAGGCCACAGGGCAGAAATAATTTCAGGTAGAACTGGGTGGGTGTCTCAGCACCTGTTGACTTCATGGGAAGACAGTATCTGCTATGTTCAGTAAGACAAACAGCCATTAAATCACTTTGCTTAGTATAATGAAGATAGAAGACTGAGATTATAGAAAAGTGATGTAAAAAAATAGTTTCACTGTTTTCAGAAGCATGCTTTCAGGCCAGGAAATTGTTTTTGGTTAGTCCTTCAAGTCTCTTGACAGATATTTTCTTAAATCAATGGACTTAATATGATTAAAAAAAGGTATGTGAGATATATGTCTTTTCCTTTTATCATTGTACTTTTAAATATATTTTATGAAAGTCTTTACCCTTAGGAAAGACTTTTTTCCTTGGTTTTATGGCATTCTTTTATTTTTAATTTTTAGGTTTTAAAATTTTATATTTAACTTAAATACCAAATAAGATAAAAAAAAAAAAAACATTGTCATGTACACAGCAGAACATGAGAGGATTCAAAATATAGAGCAATAAATTTCCATTTCAAAAAAGGCAATATAAATGCTATAAATTGTTTTTGGAGCTGTCCATTTTTGCTTTCTTATAGATTTTTTTAGTTCTTAGTTGTGCATTTTTTACTTCTTTTTTCCCCTTTCCTCTCCTCTACTTTAAAGGTTACAATTAAGCATGAAGACATAGATATATAGATATAAGTACATACATAACATATATACATATACATAGATATGTAGAATGATAAACATATATGAGTTTCTATACACACACATATACATTCATACTTACATATGTAAGACATACTATGCTTCTTTGTACTTGTTCTGTTTCTCTGATGGTAGATAACTTCATCCTTCAAAAGTCCAAGTCCATTTTTTTCTAAATCTACCAGCTCGTCATTCTCTACACCACAGAGACATTCTAATTTTATGCTGTCTACTTATTTTAAATAGTTTAAAATAATACTGATTAATATGGCTGCCACAGTCTAGTTTCTTTATTTTTCGGATTAAATTTATTTTAGTTTTAATTTTGTCTAAGATTATAATTACTACTTCTGCTTTTTTACATTAATTATCTTCCTGATCTTTATTTTGTGTTTCTGTGTATCTTTCAGTTTTATAACATTTCCTGAAAGCCACATATTGTTGAGTTGAAGTTTTTAATCTAGTTGTCTCTATTTTATGGGTGAATTCATCTAATTTACATTCTAAGCTATAATTACTTGTTATTTTCTCCTTCCTATTTTCCTCACTAGGTTTCTCACCCTATTCCTATCCCTTCTCACTTTTCTGCTTTGCTTCTACCCCTTACCCTTCCTATTCCTCTTGACTACTCTACTTTTATTTCTGTCTGCTACTTTGACCTCCTATTACTTTAACAACAACAGTCAAAGAATCCCTCTTTACCTTCTCTTCTACCCTTTGCCCCCTTGTTTCTATCTGAATTTAGAAACTTCTTATACCCTTCCAAATATATGTTGAAAAAAACAAACAAAAACAAATATATATTGTTCTCTCTTTAACTCCATTCCCTTAATTCTAAACACCTTTTTATGCTCTGCCCCCTAATCTTATCCTCTCACCCTCTTGTTTCTCAGCAAATTTAGAAGACTTTTCCCACTTCTATATGTATATGTTGCTCTCTAACTTACATCTGTTGTGAGTAGGGCTCCTTCTAAAATTCTCTTCTTTATTCTCTCTCCCCTCTCTATCCCTTTAACTTCTTTGTTTTTTTCTGAATTTGGAAGACTTTTATACCCTTCTAGATATTTATGTATTGTTTCCTAATGCACATTCCTAATGAGAGTATAGTTCCAGAATTACCAGCCTTTCTCCCAATTTGTATTAGTTCTTCCTCTTGCATTTTATTCATATCCAGTAATTACTCTTTTTACCTTTTCCTAAATAGTTTTTCTTTTTAGAAGAATACATTGGTATTGTAAGAAATAAAGTTGAAAGTTTCACAGACAGTATAGGAATACAAAATATGAACTATAGACATGGTGGCAATGAAGAATTGAGGTGAATATGAGGGTGTTCTCAAGTGACTATTTTCTCTGCCTCTTACATCTGTATCTTTTAACTTCTTAAGAGAAAATAGTAGTGTATTTCTTTTTTTTTTTATTAAATTTAATTGGGGAAGCAAAATAGTATCCAGATGATTCTGTTAACAAAGACATGAATAAAATGTTAATTGTAATGACATTAAATATCAAATGAAGTTTAGAAAAAGGGAATGAGTTAAGGTAATAAAAGTTCATGACACAATGAAAAAGATTATAAATATAGAACTTTAGAGATCAATTATGCCCTAATTTTATGAACAAAATATTGAATCCATAACAAGTTAAGTCTAGTTGGGAGTGGGAGAAGGTATTGTTTTTTGCTGTTTTAGTTAGTGGTAATGTTGAATTCATAGATATGTACTTTCTTTCATTGGTGAAATTATTTAGAGATTTTCCCTAAGACCTGCCTTAGATCTTTTTCTTTGTTTTTATGTTGTTATTGTTGTTTAGTGAAATGATCAATTGTATCTATAATCTGCACGTTGATTAAGCAATTATTTGGGGTTTAATTATTGTTATCATATTATTGTCATTCTTTTCTTTAAATGTACTGATTACAAATTTGTTATGTGGTGGTCAGTATTTGCTATTTCTGCTCCTCTGCATTTATTTATGAAGTTGTCAGGCTCTAGCAGATGGCCAAATTTTGAAAATGCATTATCAATCATTTAAATAATATATATCCTTGTCAATACCTATTCACTAATTGGTAGATGAATAATATTAAACTTTACTAAAATTCAATATTAAGTTCTCAAATTTCATCATTTTGCTATTTCACCCCAAAGAGTATATATGTTATAGCATATGAATATAATTTTATTATCTATGGGGTACAACAAGGCAACAAGGTGGTGTAGTGACCTAGAGTCAGGAAGACCTAAATTCAAATCCATCCTGGAACTTTGTCTACTATATGACCCTGAGTAAGACACTTCACCTTTGTCTGTTTCAATTTCCCCATCTCTAAAATGGGGGGAATAATATTATCTATCACCTTAGAGGATCAAATGAAATAATATTTTTCAAGCTAATCTTATACTTCTAAAGTGATGCTAGCTATTATCATGGCATCATTTTGCTAAACATAAGTCAATATACTCTTTAAACATGTCTATCTTAATCTGGGATTATAATAACTATCTCAGCTTTTTAAAATTTACTTGAATCATAATGGCCTTTGCATCTAGTCCCTCATTTGAACTCTATGTGAGCCTTTATATATCAAATTTCTTAAAATCCTATACTAATGAATTCTGCTCTCTAACCTTTTCTGTTGTCTTTTGTCATTTAATTGGTGCATTACATCCACATTCAGTGTTATGACCACTGATTGTGTATTGTCTTCAAAATAACCTCTTATTACTTCTTTCTATTTACTTCTACCCCACCCCCACTTGAAAAAGAAAGAAAATCTGACCAACAATAGTATATATAGTGTATATATACTGTATATAGTAAAATTGTGTGGTCTCTTCCTAGTGTACTCCTACTTGCTTTGACAATCCCAAACTCTCTTATGTGTTTTTCCTCTCTTTTAATTGTCTCATTATGATCATTCTTTCAAAATGCACAATCGTTTTGTTTGTGGCTTTTTCTTCTCTAACTCCATCATTCTTTCCCCCCCTCCTTCTTTTCTGCCCTTGCCAGTCTCCATGTTGTTAATGTATTTCTACTTCATTGAGTTCATTCAATTTTCTTGTATTAAATTCATATGAAAATGAAGTCAGGAAATGCCTATTCTACCAACTCCTTCTTTCATATTTGTATATATTTCTTTTCAAGCATGCCATATTAAAAAATAGAATGTTTCTTTTTTTTAACCTCTATTCTCTTTTTTTTTCCCTTTTCCTTTCCTTAAAACCCATCTGGAGCTATCCTCCATATTTGTTCTTCTGTGACCTTTGTGTATCCCTTGAAGTCAGGAACTATATTTTTTATATTTTTTCCCCACAGCTATACACAGGTGCATAGTATCTGGCAGATAGTAAATGTATAATAAATGTATGTTGACTAGTGAGCCATTTATCTCTTCTGTCCTTATTAGAATTTAAACACATCATCATCAATTAGCCTCTTGTAGTTTCTTGGATTTTAATTGCCTTCATAGGATTTTATTGCCATTGTATTTATATTTCAAAGTTGTTGTTCAGGAGCTCTGTGGTTCAATGGTAGAAGAGAACTCAGAAGCCAATACTTTCATTTACAGATAAGGAAATGGAGGTTTAGAATAATTAAAATGATTTATCCAGTGTCCAAGAGCTAGTAATCAACGAAGGCAGCACTTGAATTCATGTCTTTTCTTAGCCCAATCTTCTAATCATTATGTATACTTACCTAACTCAGCATGTTCTATTTTTAATTGGAAATTCTTGAAAACATTATATTTTATTAATCTTTTTTTTCTTCAGGATATGTTATTCTTGGATACAAGCCTCTATCACTTGTTGTTGTTGTTTTTTAAATGTTGTATTCCAAGATTTTTTGGTTTTTTCTCAGTAGTTGCTACTAAATCTTGTAAAATCTTAATTATGATTCTTGATATATTAACTCTATGTTTCTATATCTTTATATTTTTGTAAGTTTCTGTTCTCCATTTATCTGAATAAGGTATTACTTCTAGGTATCATGTTAGCCCTGTGTCCACTTCTCCCATTCCTCTGCCATTCCATTTGAATGGAAATCTTTGATGGCTTAATGTTTCCCTCACCAACCTATTGCTCAGCTCCTATAGCTAAATTCAAGTAGCACTTCAAACTAATTTTTAATCATGCTGCTAATTCTTCTCCAGGGGCATAACAGAAAACATGGATTGAAAAAAATAACAAGAACTTATTCCCCAGCTTTGTGTAAACCTGCCCCAATCACATAAAATTAACTCTTAACTAGATAATATTTCTTTGATCACTTGATGAGTAGCATATTTAATGATAATTGGTTGCTTTCTATAGCAATAGGGTGCAGCACAAGGATCCAGTTCAAAAGATATCTAGAGTAATCAAAACAAGAACAAGGTACTCTGTTACATAAACCAGAATAAAAGAGAGGGTACCGAGAACAAAACTTGGGTTCTAAGACAGATGGCTAAAATCTCCTACTATGACTGGTTAGGACATGAGGAAAAAAAAAAACAACCAAAATCAAAATAAAGATGCTAAAATGAAGAAACAAATGGAGAATAAGACCAATAACAAGATTGATGTTGTATACATTCCTCCCTGAAAATGTAATATTAAATGAAGGAGCATCATGCTTGGGAAGTAAGTTCAATTTCATAGGAACAGAGTTGAACAGAGGGGAAGGAAGAATGGGAGCAGAACTACCTGGATGAGAGCTCAACATTACTAAATGACACATTATAGAGGGCATGTTTAAGGATCAGAACACCAAAATTGAGAAGAAAAAGTGGATTACATAGAAATTTTAGACACTAAGAGAATCAGGAAAAACAGGTTTTTTTTTTTTGTTTGTTTGTTTGTTTTTACAATCAAACTGACTCAAATGAATAGATTCACTAACTTGTAGAACCATGGATAATTTTACACTTGAATGTAAAGTTGGCCCTGTTTTTTTTTTTTTTTTTTTTTTTTTTTTTGTTTTTGTTTTGTTTTTTTTTTTTTTTTTGTTTTGTTTGTTTGTTTGTTCATTAACTGATGAGATTCAAATAGAAAGACCTTAGCATGGGCAGAAATAGCTATCTCAAAATGTCAGTTAAGAGCTTGAGAATAGATCTGCTACTTCTTCAATGTGTTAATATTTTCACCCAATAATCTTACTTGTTCCTACATCTGTACCTTTGTTCATATTGTACTTAATTTGAAATTAAAACCTACCTCTTCATTACCAGTCTATATCTATCACTTCTTTGAAGAATGGCTTTAGGATTCAAATGAATAGATGTTTCTGACTAACCCCATGTATATATACTATTTACCTTTCCATTGTCTGAATAAACGCATACCAGGTACGCAAAGGTAATAAATGTCTATGGAGAGTTATACAAAGAGTGTATATGATCTTTATATATATATATATATATATATATATATATTCATCCTTAGGTTCTCTCAAACATGGACCTCTGAAAGTTTGATTTAGAATTTTGTCAAGATCATACATAGCTCATAAGCCCCCACTGAGCTATTTCTTTTGCCAAACTAAGGATATAAACATTTAAAGCAAAAAAACATTTAATTAAATAGAACAGCAAGGTAAATGAGAAGGGTTTCTTCATCTTACCCCCTGCATACTGGAAATCTACACATTCTCACATCACTTAAAGGAGAAGGAATGTATAGGAACAAGGTCTCAAGGGAAACACATTCCTAGGGTTGCATCTCAGGAAGAAACTTTGTGCTTCACTACAGAGCTGCCATTGTTATCTCCTGATCATTTCCTGACAACTGCAAAGCTGTGATTTGCACCGAACTTTGCACTTTCTTTTCCATTGAGATGTAGGCAGCTGGTATTACCCCCTGTTCTATTTTCTCCCCACAATGACATCTGTTGGTCTTTTATTCTTCAGTGCTTGTGGGCTACTTTCATCTGGTCTTATTCTGAATTGCAATCAACATGCATTCATTAAGTGCCTACTGTGTGTGTGTGTGTGTGTGTGTGTGAGAGAGAGAGAGAGAGAGAGAGAGAGAGAGAGAACGAGAGAAAGAGAGACAGAAACAGAGAGACAGAGACAGACAGTAAGAGAGACAGAGAAAGACAGAAACTAAGGGAGAGGAAGACAGAGAGGGAGGGAAGAAGAGAGAGAGAAAGAAGAGAGAGAGAGAGAGAGAGAGAGAGAGAGAGAGAGAGAATGATCCCTTGTTTTAAGGAACATATTCTGTCAAAAGACTGTGCATCCTCTTCTCTTTCAGGAGCTGTAATTCTTTTATATCATAGCTCTTCAGGGTGCACATGTTTCCTTATTGTGTCATGATATAATGATATGCATATATTGTATGTGTATTATATATATATATATATATATATATATTATACACACCCCCACACACACACAATACCCACACACACACAATTCCTTTTCATTATCAACATTACCCTGGCTACTAGGACTGGGTTCATGAAAATTAGATTACAGTTTAGCTTAACAAGACTTGAGGGGTAGACTATTGATATCTGGTACTGTACTTATTCTGGAATCAAAAATTTTTGCTCTTCCTACAAAGGACAATGCATATGTGTATATATTCATGAACTTGCACATATGTATATGTTCTATTCTATACATATGTACATGCAGGAAGATACACATGTCTGTACATATATATTTTGGTATACATACTATAGTATATATCTACAGAGTACATATGTACTCTGTATTTATAGTTATGGCTAAACTTTAGCTATATAACTATTTGGCTATATGTGACAATTTACATGAGAGAGAATGAGAAACACAGACACAAAGAGAAAAATAAAGAGAGAAAGGGAGAGGATTAGCAGGCGTGTGGCTCCAACCCCTCATTGTGACATGAGAGTGAACTCAAGCTACTAAAAACTCTGCCAACAGAGTACAACATCTGACCAGACCTGTCAAACAGAAGTGTCAGTAACCATGGGCTTGGAAGCTGCCACACAGACCAACTAAGTGCAGAGTAGTTCATCACCAGAGGTTCAGCTGCCAGGTGATGACCTTTCCAGGGCAAAAGTATTTCATGAAGAGCATGTGCAGAGGTGGAGAAAGGTCATGATAAGACTCACATTACGAGGGCAATACCCATCTGATTCATCATCAATCTTTTAAAATATGAGTATGTTTACTCTCATGCCATTTGGGTATATTTGTGGTCATTTCAAGTGATGTAATGAAACAAATGCTGGATTGGAGTCAAGTGAAGTGAGTTCCAGTTGTGGACCTCATACCATCTGTGTGATTGTGGGCAAGTCACTTAAGTTTTCTGAGGCTTGATTTGTTCATTCATAAAGTGAGCATAATAATATCTTCAGTGCCTACATAATAAGGTTGTTTTGAAGAAATCACTTCATACAACTTGGAACATTATACAAATGTGAGTTATTTTTATATTATGCTTCTTCAAGCAAATTGTAAGCCTCTTAATGATGGGTACCAGGTTTTATTTTTATTTTTTTAACTTAATTTCTATTGTCTAAATAATTTTCTACTTCTCTTAGGCATGCACTTAGTGCCAAGCATATCTCAAACAGTGTTAGTTATATAGCAAATCAAAATGTAACTTTTTATATATACAGCCAAAGTTATATCTTTTTTTTTGGCTTTAAAAATAATTTAAAAATTCTATCATCATACTAGGTGCCATATTGACTAATGAAATAAATCATTTCTATTTCTAGGGGCAGCTAGATGGCACAATAGACAGAGCACCTGGAATCAGGAGGACCTGAATTCAAATCCACCATCAGATACTTGACACTTACTATGTGATCATGGGCAAGTCACTGAAGATGTCTCTTTCTCTCTCTCTCTCTCTCTCTCTCTCTCTCTCTCTCTCTCTCTCACACACACACACACACATACACACATGCACATACACACACACATATATTTTTGTTTCTCAGTCAAAGAAAAGTTTGTGTGTATTTTGCAATATTCAAGAAACAATTAATTCCATATTTGTTTATTTTTCCATATTAATTCTCCTTCCAAATTGAGTCCATTACTGTTAATTCTGACATACTCAAAAGTATCAAACTCTGGAGTATATCATGGAAATTTCCACTCTCATTAATTATCATTCCTAGATGACTCATGATTAATAAAGAGAGGTTATATTTTTTAAAAAATCCAAAGGTCTCTTTAAGCTCTATATCCATTACTAAAAAGGAAGACAAATTCTCTTGGGAACAATTAGTCTCAAATGAAAATGCTACCCCCATACCTTATATTATCAAAGAAAATAATCCTCTCTTCCCCCCAATGCTCTATTAAATGCAATCAGATATTGGCCAAAGAATTTAAAGAAGACACAAAGAACATTAAAATGTCTTTTTCAATTTACAATTTGTCACTACTGGTTCAGTGCCAACTCAGTTTTGTAAAGTAAAATCTTAAGATTTAATTTCCTTTAAATATATCAATGATTGTCCTGACAAAAAATATTTCATCCTGAGAGACAAATTACTAGTGCTAGCTATCTGAACACAGAAAATGAGAAAAACCAAAACCAACATACAATTAAGAAATTGTTAGCCTCTCTTGCTTCTATTGGGCTACCAATGACCTGAGTAAAAGGAGGAGTAAGTCTTAGGGGCTAAACTAGTTTGATTACCATGGGAAGATTCACATTGTCTTCCCACTCCCAGTGAGTCACTATACTATATAATTTGGTGTTCCTTTCTTCAAATTGATAGCTAGTGATTTTAACAAATGGAAACATTTTTAGTTCAATTTCAGAAAGGAAAAATAATAAATGTTACTTACTTATCTTTTTTTTCATTATATTAAGTCCATAAAACCATATACAGGATGAAATCATTAGCAGATAGTGTACAAGTAGAATTGTCTGTTCTTTTTGGCTCACATGAGGGACATGGTTATAGTCAAGGGTAGAGCCTGAAAGGGACAGTTAATTGTTCTGCTTGGCAACTCTGAGCCTTAGGTGGAAGGGATAGGAAAAATCCAAAATATCCATTGTGGTCAAATGGACCAGTACACAACAATTCTGAGGAAAAAAACAAATTTCCTTTTTACATGACCACATGCAGAAGAATAATTCTGCAAGAACAAAAGACTTATTTAAAGTAGAATGATAAATCAGATATTAGATTAGCAAAATTAAGGCTCAAGGACTAGATGCAAAAGGAATATCCAAGCAACTAGTCAAAGATTGGCACCTAAAAGGTATGGAGGAATTCTAGATTGTGTCCAAACTGTCAAATTCACAGTCCTTAGGACACTGGGTGAAACAAAGAATAGAATTCAAGAAAAAATATATTTGGGGGGACAGTCAAGGTCTTCATTGTGATTAAAGTGAATAAAATTGGAGGTTCTTCCAGGCAAAGTCTATAAACTAAATTATAAAATGTAACCTATGAAGAATTACAAAGATGAAAGTTCAGCTAAGAATCTTTTTTTTGTTTTGTTTTTGTTTTTGTTTTTTAGTAAATAGATGAAGTGGAATTTTAATCTTTTTCTGTTAATTCCGAATTCAGTGCTCTTTCAGGAAGCAAAATGTTTTTTTTTTTAATTTTCAAAATGTATGCATGGATAATTTTTCAATATTTACCTTTGCAAAACCTTGTGTACCAAATTCCCCCCCCTTTTCCCCATCCCTTCCCCCAGATGGCAACTAATCCAATATATGTTAAACATAGTAAAAATATATGTTAAATCTAATATATATATATATATACAATTATCATGCTGCACAAGAAAATCAGATCAAAAAAGGAAAAATGAGAAAATAAAATGAAAGCCAACAACAACAAAAAGAGTGAAAATACTATGTTGTGGTCCACACTCAGTTCCCACAGTCCTCTCTCTAGGTGTAGATGACTCGAATCATCACAAGATCTTTGGAACTGATCTGATTCATTTCATTGTTGAAGAGAGCCATGTCCAATCAGAACTATTGTTGCCATATACAAATTTCACCTGGTTCTGCTCATTTCACTCAGCATCAGTTCGTATAAGTCTCTCCAGGCCTCTCTGAAATCATCCTGTTGGTCGTTTCTTACAGAACAATAATATTCCATAACATTCATATACCACAATTTACCCAACTATTCTCCAATTGATGACCACCATTCATTTTCCAGTTTCTGGCCACTACAAACAGGGCTGCAACAAACATTTTGGCACATACAGGTCCCTTTCCCTTCTTTAGTATCTCTTTGGGGTATAAGCCCAGTAGTAGCACTGCTAGATCAAAGGGTATGCACAGTTTGATAACTTTTTGGGCATAATTCCAGATTGCTCTCCAGAATGGCTGAATTCATTCACAACTCCACCAACAATGCATCAGTGTCCCAGTTTTCCCGCATCCCCTCCAACATTCATCATTATTTTTTTTCCTGTCATGTTAACCAGTCTGACCAGGTGTATAGTGGTATCTCAGAGTTGTCTTAATTTGCATTTTTCTGATCAGTAGTGATTTGGAACATTCTTTTATATGAGTGAAAATAGTTTCAATTTCATCATCTGAAAATTGTCTGTTCATATCCTTTGACCATTTATCAAGTGGAGAATGGGTTGACTTCTTATAAACTAGAGTCAATTCTCTATATTGGAAATGAGGCCTTTATCAGAACCTTTAACTGTGAAAATGTTTTCCCAGTTTGTTGCTTCCCTTCTAATCTTGCTTGCATTAGTTTTGTTTGTACAAAGATTTTTTAATTTGATATAATCAAAATTTTCTCTTTTGTGATGAATAATGATCTCTAGTTCATCTTTGGTCACAAATTTCTTCCTCCTCCACAAGTCTGAGAGATAAACTATCTTATGTTCCTCTAATTTATTTATAATCTCATTCTTTATACCTAAATCATAGACACATTTTGATCTTATCTTCGTATACGGTGTTAAGTATGGGTCCATGCCTAATTTCTTCCATACAGCTAAGAGTCTTTTAAAGTGAATGTTCTACAAAAGGAAACAATGTATATCATTGAAGAATACAGTATAGAATTGTACATCATAATTTTTTGAGCTGCAAAGGACATCAAAAATTATCCAATATGATGTCCATCAGTTGGAGAATGGCTGAATAAATTGTGGTATATGAATATTATGGAATATTACTGTTCTGTAAGAAATGACCAACAGGATAATTTCAGAAAGGCCTGGAGAGACTTACACGAACTGATGCTGAGTGAAATGAGCAGGACCAGGAGATCAATATATACTTCAACAACAATACTAGATGATGACCAGTTCTGATGGACTAGGCCGTCCTCAGCAACGAGATCAACCAAATCATTTCCAATGGAGCAGTAATGAACTGAACCAGCTATGCCCAGAAAAAGAACTCTGGGAGATGACTAAAAACCATTACATTGAATTCCCAATCCCTATATTTATGCACACCTGCATTTTTGATTTCCTTCACAAGCTAATTGTACAATATTTCAGAGTCTGATTCTTTTTGTACAGCAAAATAACGTTTTGGGTCATGTATACTTATTGTGTATCTAATTTATATTTTAATATATTTAACATCTACTGGTCATCCTGCCATGTAGGGGGGGGATGGGGGGGTAAGAGGTGAAAAATTGGAACAAGAGGTTTGGCAATTGTTAATGCTGTAAAGTTACCCATGCATATATCCTGTAAATAAAAGGCTATTAAATAAAAAAAAATATCCAATATGACCCATCACTTTTACAAATATAAAATCATTCTAGTATTGTTTCATTAATGCAATAGATAGGATTCATTTTTGTTCCTCTCGCAGTGTAAATTATTATCATTTGGTTTGTCCCCATTATAGGTCTTTCATGGGAAAATTTAACTCGTGTTTACATTTTTCTCTAAGGACCTTTAGTTCCCCTGAAAGCACTCGAGTTAATAAGTCATTTGTTATATAACATGTTTTAAGTAATTCAACAAAAAGATAAAATCTGCTAAACTCAAATCCCTTTACAGTAAAGTTTCTTAATCTGTGTCTATGAACATTTTAAATACAATAGATAGATGGATAAATAGATAGATAGATGGACAGACAGAAAGACAGACAGACAAATAGATAATGTTTCAGTATAATGGGTTTCCATTGCAATGCTAAGTATTTTATCTTATGCACTTAAAATGAGTCAGTAGAAGAGCTTTAAAGAGTGTCCATAGTTTTCACCAGACAGCCAGAGAGATAGGCAAAACTAATGTTTCTGAAGCTTTATTCTAAAGACCTCTTTGTCTTCATATCAAAGGATATCAAGCAAACCTTCCCCTGATATTAGCTTTGAAGAGAAGAGTCTGGGTTGAGAATCTGGGTTGCTCTTAAAAACATGTGATGGTCCATCACTTTTGAGATGAGATTACACTCAACTATATCACCTGAAAAGTGATCACTATTTTCTCCTGATTGGGTGAGTATTTCTATTTTTACTCTGTATTTTTCCTCCTACATAAAGAGACTTCATGTAGAGACCATGTAGATGTTAATTCATTCCTCCTATTCTTTGTATAGCCTACTATCTTAGTGTCTATGTTCTTTCTGAGTATTTATATCTAACACTAAAGTATATATATGTCTGTTTCCTTTCAGAATCAGTATTTCTATCACTAATTCATTCTATGTAGTTCAGGTCTTCTCCAGTTTTTCAGTTTGTTTTTCCTCCTACTTTTAGGAAATCTTTTCTTTTATTACATACATAATCCAAATCTTCCAGCTCTAAATTTAGCAGTCCCTGCCATCCCATGCTGCTATTTGGAATAATAATGTCTTGAACCACTTAACTTCCTGTCTCAATGTCATATTCTTTTATGGACATGAAATGCTACCATGACCTACTTACCAAACAATCGTGGACCAGCATGTCCTTCTCACTCTACTAAGTTCATGTTGAATTGGAATTGAACCAAAACTAGATGATCATCAAGAGATACAGAAGACTGATTGCAAGGTTCTAGAAGAATGTCAAGTGATCAAAGGCAATTTGCATTGCTCAAATCACCAGGTCAGCTGCCATTTAAACCATAAAGCAGAATAATCTGTGTGATGAAAGGCTCTCTCTCACTGAAGACTGTCTAGCAACAGATAGATGATTGCTTGGGCATGTTATCAAATGATGGTTATTCAGTTGTGGGTTAGACTCCATCTTTCAGTTATGGGACTCTATAATTTTATATATTTTAAAATTTAATCAGAAGGTAAAGGATATCTACTGAAGCATTTGGGACTTCACACTTATATGATGGGTCAAATGAAATCAACAAGCATTAATACAAATGCCTACTATATCCCGTGTTAATTATTAGAGATACATACACACACACACACACACACACACAGGCACAAGCACAGACAGCTCTGCCCTCAAGAAGCTCACAATCTAATGAAAAAAACAAGTGGAATGTATTCCTCCTAGTATAAGATGATTCTGGATTCTGGGAGTTTATATCATGATGTTAGTTTTATTATGTTCTAATTATAATCCTTATGATGAATTTTAAATGTTTCATTGTTACTTAAAGTCAGACGTACTCATAATCAGGTTTATGAGACTGATTTTTTTTAGCTTTTTGCAATTTTTAAAGACTAAATTAAAAAGGAAACAGAATCTGCATCTTTTGAGGGAATACTAACGCTAACAAAATCATGACTTCTTATGAAATTTTATTGAGTGTTAACCAAAATCTATTTAGTTAAGAAAGTTCTAAGAATTGTCTTTCTTTCATTTACAGACTTTAATACTTTTTTATTTATAATAATGTGAAAACATGGATTTCACCAAATTCCATCAATTGATGACCATCTGCCAGATTTCATCTGTTATTCATTCCTGGGAGATTATGCATATTTACATAAATTCATGTGCCATTAACCTAACTTATCTGAGGTGTTTGAGGTGTTCTAAGGAAGTTAGAAGAAACTTATTTAAAGTGGTTTCTTAAGAGCCTAGGGGCAAAATACTGTTAATTATAGTGTTTGAAGTTAATTGTTGCATGTTTTTAATTTTCTTCATTGCAAAGGACATAGAAAAAGAATGTGATTTTTCAGTAAAAGTCTAAAAATCTCTGACACAATAGTAATTCAGTTTTCTGTTTCTATTTGACTAGACATTTAGAAACAAAGTGAAAGAAGCTTAAATGTTTAATAAAAGTGGGGAAGTCTCTTAGAAACTGTGAGAGATTAGAGAAGCTTGGTTTTGGCCATTTATATGATGACAAAAGTACATAGAGTATTACATTTGAAATCAGAAATATCTGGACTTGAATTTAATCCCAAATGTTTATTCTACACTGGCCAAGTAATTTAACCATTATAAACCTCAAATGAAGCCTCATTCAAAAAAGGATATAGGTTTTTTAATGTATTTCTTACTGAGTGGAGACCCATTAGTATGGGAATGGTTGGATAAGTTATAGAATATATATTATAGAACATTATTTTTCTCTAAGAAACAATCAGTGGGATAATTTCAGAAAGATCTGGAAAGACATGAATTGTTGCTAAATGAAGTGAGTAGAAGCAAGAGAACATTGTATACATTAAATAACAAGATTACAGCATCAACTTTGCATCATAATCAACTTTGATGGACATGGATTTTTTCGACAATGAGGTAATTCAGGACAATTCCAATAGACATGTGATGGAAGAGGTATATGCATCCAGAAAGAGGACTGTGGGGAACTAAATGTGGATCACAACATAGTATTTTCACCTTTTTTGTTGTTGTTTGATTTTTATTTACTTACATCCTTTTCCCAGTCTTATTTTAGAATAAAAGTGATATAATTCGATAATTATAGAATTGGTTTGAGGATGGGTTCATCCTAAACTTTCAGCAGAACTTTTTTCAAGTAGGAAGAAAAAACATCTAAGGCATTGCACTGCTAGTCTAATTCTTACCCCAAATTAAGTGTTCTTTACTCTTCTCTATTCACCCAGGATAGTTAAAAACTGTCTGAATGGTATGACTCCCCAGTAATAATGACATTTCCTTGCTCATTGCTCTGCTTCCAAACCATCTTAATGAAAAAATATAGAAAAATACATTTGAAATTATAAAATTAAAAATTTCACATTGAAATTTTACAACTTGGGTACCACTGAAAATCAACTCAGTCTCACCTTTGAACTAGCAAAAGTGGCTAATGTAACATTTTCATCATACAATTGTGAAAAAGTTTGTATTCAAATATAAATTTTAGTGTGGGTGGGTATGGGTGTAGGTGTGTGTAATCTTGAATCATTTTAACTTGAGCTTATACTACCAAATATATATTGATAACTGGCATTTTACACAGCAATTGGACCAGGCCTGAAGAGGGAAAAAAGGAAATTAAAGTTTTCAAAATGTTATACATCAAGGACCTGAGTTGTTGAGCAAAAATCTATCACTAAGGTCAATGTGTCTACAATATATATACTACACCTAAGCAACCTAATAGCTCTAAGGAATCAAAAGCATCAGAAAGTCCTTAGTTGTTGCATATATCTTTGTCAATCACTCAATCAGCAAACATGTATTAAACATGAGGCACTGTTCTAAGCAATGAAGCTAAAATATTTTTAAAGCACTTTTTTTTCAAGGGGCTCACAATCATTGGTATTAAATAGTTGCATACTCCATCTTTTTGTTCTTTTCAAAAATCAAGAAAGAAATTGAACATTCTAGGTTTTTGTTAAAGTTGACCATTGCTCCTCCATACATGTATCTTATATAAAAGCACACACACACACACATGTATATATAGATAGATATACATAAATACAGATAGATATACATATATATATTACTCATTCACATATATGTAACTATATGTATCTATACATCTATACACATACAAAACACCTATGTATATGTATACATACAGTATATAGATATTATATACATAGGAACCCTTATATCTATATCTATCTATGCATATCTAAACATATATCTATCTATCTAGAAAAAAAGGCATAGAGGAGGGCCTTTTACTACATAGTGGTTAATGTTACAAGAGTTAGCATGGCAAAGATGAAACCAGAAGGGTTATGGTCTTTCTGAATTTTAGATTTAATATCTAATGAAATAAATTATTTCATAGACACGGATACCATTTGCTCAAGATTCTGCCTCAGTTTCAAATATGTCACAGATGTCTTAGAATCCATATACTGGATTAATGGGGAGAGGAGATATGTGTGATTTATTGGTTCATTTTTAGACTTTAGGAAAAGCAATCTTCACTTCATAGTTTGAAGCGGCATCTTAAAGAAGGAACGTGATTGTGTCAATATTCATAGATATAGTGAAACATTTGTCTACAAGTTTATCTTCTGAAAGGCAAGGTATAATGTATCAGTTCAACATAGTGTTTCCCATTTGTAACAATTTCTCAGTTCTGAAAAAAAATAGTGAAAAGGGGATGTCTGTCATTGTGCCATTATATCAACATCTGGCTATATGAACATGTGTCATATTCTATTAAAATTTCTCAGACCTAGATCTTTAATTGGGTGAGCTCTTAAAAGCATTTTGGTGCAAGTCCTAAGATTATAATGAATTAGATATAGGTTATTTGTAGATAAGTTATTTTTTCTTTTGACAGCTCTAAGTCAGGAAAACAATTTCTTACATTAATAATGGGGGAGGGGATGTTTTTACAACCAAGTTTGCATTCATCATTTGCTGTTACAGCTGGCAATAAAGTGTGACAAGCTGCTGCTAACTCTGGCAAGTTGTCATGTACCAGCTGTTTGGTTACAGCTGGATGTGCCTACTGGCAAATTTTAAGCTGGAATGATTAAATGATAAAGAAATAGAAGCCTATGAAAACGTCCCCCCAAAGACCTTGAGGTGTCAGTAATCAATAAATAAAGAGAACATATCTAGGGAAGTCTTCAACCAAAGTAGAAATGGAGCCTGACTCCAGATTTACTAGTAACAAAAATCATTTGTTGCAGTTCATTAGAGCAATCTATAAGTAGGTGCTATTAAACTCTAATAGAAACAGAGCTACCTGACCTTGCATAGAGATCCAGGATGGCATATGAACCCAGAAAACTATATGTTAACATTCTCTATATTCTATTATATTTTTATTCATTTTGTTAAATATTTGCCAGTTACATTTTAGTCTGGGCACTCGGGATCATTGCTGGCTTCATGTACTTGATTGATCTCTAATGCAGATATGTGCATCTAGTGTAGGAGTTCATATCTTAGAGTGTGGGAATTTGTTTCTTTTAAAAATATTTTGATAATTATAATTGTTTTGCAATTGAGTTGCTTTTACAAAAAGAAAACAAGTCAACACAGTTGTTTTCTTTTGGACTCTTATTATATTTTATGCATTTAAAAAAACTGTTCTAAAACAGGAGTTTGTAGGCTTGACCAGAGAGTAAAAAGGGTCCCCAACAGAAAAAGGGTTAAGAACCACTGCTTTAGGAGATAAATCATATTCATCTAGTTGGCTGATATAGTCAATTTTACCTGCTCATTTCTGGCCTTGTGACATCACATAATTATTAACATAATTCAGGCCTTCTTCCCTCTTACTTGTTCTTATTGGCCTCCCTACTTTCTGTTTCTCCCACTTCCAATCCAGCCTCGAAACAGCTCTCAAATAATTATAGCCAGATACAGTCTGATCATATCACTCCTCTGTTCAGAGACCATCACTGGCTCCCTAACGATTATGAGAAAAGAAAAATATGGATTATTCATATTGGTATTTAAATCTTTCTACAATCTGATTTTAGTCTTTCTTTTTAGTCACATTTTATGTTATCCTTGTCATACTTTCTACATTCTAGGGAAACTGTCCTACAGGTTGTTGCTCAGACCTAACATTCCACCTTCTTCTTTTGAGTTCTTTTCCTTTCATTGTCTACATAGAAGATTATTTTAGCTTCTATGTCCTTGATGGAGCTTCTCCAATGCCCCCCAACTGCTAATGCTCTCTTCCACCTCATAGTACTTTTAATTTTATTTTCCTGCATACTTTTTGTATCCTTTTGTGTCCTTTATCCTTGAGGATATTTTGAGGACAAAGACTTTCATTGTTGTCTTTGTATCTCTAGTAACTATTGCAGTGCTAGTCACATAGAAGATAGCAGTAAATAACTGTGGATTGATTCACTAATTGGTATTTCTGATGCAAGTTGTTCTTCAGAATTTAGAAGGAACTCTCTCCAAATTTTCCTTCTCTCTTTTGCTCTTCTTCCATTAAGGAGCCAAATCTCAGCTTTTGTTTGAGATGATAACCAGATGGCTCATATTAAAAGAAAGGAGATCAAAGCTCATGACCCTTTCCACCATAATACTTGCACTACATTTAGAGTATATACTTGGCACCTTGATGTTGGGCAGTATAATAGTAAGATTCATAGTTTGCATGTACAATATGGAGCACCTAAGAGTGCCCCTTCAGAGAGCCTTAATGCTTTGTTACTTTGGGAATATAGACCAAGGAATCATCAGAGGAAGTTATAACTCTTGCAAGGGTTGTGCTGCAGGTATAATTTGAGGGTTTATTGTTTCTTCAATAATGGCAGTAATTATTTCTTGGGATTGGAAATTTGGGTGCTAGTTTCTAAAAGTTTCTAAAATATTCCTTAATGTAATAGTACAGGTTGACATATGTGTTGTTGGTGGTGATGGCTGTGGTGTCTCAATTTGTGCATCTCAAAAATCCCAAAATGTACTTGGGACATATGTGTATGGAAGCTAGCAATAGAGAGCAAAACAAGTTATCTCAGAATATTCATGGGGATCAGGAATCCAAAGAGAAAAAAAAGAGAGATTTAAAAGTCAAATTATCAATGATGTTTGCACATCACCAAGTGGCTGTAGCTGGTTTTTCAAGCTTGCCTATTTTCAATCTTGATTTGGAGATGGGAGATAGAAAGGCACATTGTTCACGGAAATGACAGATTGATAGAGAATATTTGAGAATGGTAGATAAGTAATTCCTATGAGGATAGTTATTATGTCATCCCTTTATGTTCTAAAAAATCCATCATTTCCAGACCATCCTCAGCAACGAGATCAACCAAATCATTTCCAATGGAGCAGTAATGAACTGAACCACCTATGCCCAGAGAAAGAACTCTGGGAGATGACTAAAAGCCATTACATTGAATTCCCAATCCCTATATTTATGCCCACCTGCATTTTTGATTTCCTTCACAAGCTAATTGTACAATATTTCAGAGTCTGAGTCTTTTTGTACAGCAAAATAACGTTTTGGTCATGTATACTTATTATGTATACTTATTATGTATCTAATTTATATTTTAATGTATTTAACATCTATTGGTCATCCTGCCATCTAGGGGAGGGGGTGGAGGGTAACAGGTGAAAAATTGGAACAAGAGGTTTGGCAATTGTTAATGCTGTAAAGTTACCCATGCATATAACCTGTAAATAAAAGGCTATTAAATAAAAATAAAAATAAAATAAAAAATAAAAAAATAAAAAATCAGTCATCTATGGAAGATACAACAACTAATTCTAGTTCAAGCTTTCATTACTTGTCACCTAAACTAATGTAATAGTGTCCTAAAAAGTGTCTCATTGCCTTAAGTTTCTTTGCACTCCCATACATTTTCTTCTAGCCCCTAAAGTTTGGTTTACTTTGATTATTATCTTAAGGCATAGTTCTGATCACATCACCCTACATATTCAATGAGTTCCATTAGTTTCCTATTACCTCCAGGAGTAACTCCTATGTTTGGCTTTTGAAACCTTTATATCCAGTACTCTTCTTATCTTTCCACACCTCCTACACTTTACTTTTCTATACCCACTCTTTGAAGACCTTCTTACTCCTCCTCACAGCATATATAATCTCTAACCTCAGGGTCTTTTCACTGTCTGTTCTTCATACTCTCCATCTTCACATTTACCCATAAGCTTCCATTACTTCCTTCAAGAGTGGTGCCACTCAAGTTAGGCTTTCTACAGAACATATTTCCCAATCCAGACCCACTCCTTACTTCCCAGTTCTTATCTTTCTTCTCTCATATCATCTACTTTGCATTCTGATTATATCTTTTAATAAACTCTGTATACATCTTTTAATGTTCCCTCTTCCATTAAATGTAGAATCATATCAGTTCTGAAGTTGAACTATTTAATTCTGCTTTATGTATTTCAGAACTATTTTAGAATTATATTATTTGTAAGTCTGTATGTTTTATATTAGCATCTTATATTTTAATTTTTTTATTTGTGTCTTCTCAATGTATTATATTGCTAAATCTTCTGAAGATAGGATCCTGCATTATATATTTTCTATCTACTATACCTCCATGTTCAAGGCTCTATACAAAACACATATTTACCAAATATATGTTGAATAAATGAATGGATGACTCTTTTATGCTCCATATATACAAATTATTCTCATAAAGTAGATTTTCTTGCCTTTCTAACCCTTCAATTGTCCCAATGCTTATGGGAAACTTAAGGTACTATAAATATCCAGGATTTTGTTACAGTTTCTGATCTTTGTTGGAGTTGAGATTGAAATGAATTCAAACCCTGATCGCATCACTGGGTTTCTCCATTTGTAAAATGAGGATAACAATGCTAGTAGTACCTACAGAGGTCCAGATGAAATGAAATATAAACTAGATTATTTTCTGACTTCATATGAGTGTCAGCTTCTTCCATTTTTTTTTCATTTAACCATGTTAAAATCTTTCATTCATAGGATTATAAGTATTCAATCAACCTCACAGATTTGCAGAGGGTCATGCATTTGAGTCTCTGTGTTGGAGTTTAATTCTTTCTCCTAAGAGAATAATGTTGCCTGGTCAGCTTTGGGTCATAACAATGGGGCAAAAATCAGGTATAAAGTATAGGGCTTAGTACCAAAGATCTTAACCAATGGAAATGTAAAATGAGAAAGAGAAAATATGTCTGAACAAATCAAAACAAAATAAAATAATTCCACAGAACTGATTTTAAGGAAACATATGCTGATTTTTTTTCACACACTTATTTAGTGTTTCCCCTTTTCCTCACAAACAAAACTGTTGATTTGAACACCCAACCACAGATTTGAGAAAAAAATAATCATGCAAATCTGAATATCCTCTGTGGCTAATTCTAAACAATTTTGCCAAGCAGCTGTGCAGCTTTGGACAATTATTACAGTGTGTTGATTACTAAATTTATGGAGAAACTTAGAACTCTTTAATTTGACAAAATGTATGCAAATAGTGTATTGTTTTAACAGTTAGTCTTCTAGCAAGGTTTTCTACACAGAAAACCATTGGTATTTTCTAGTACTAAAGCAAAAAATTTAATTGTTAAAATTACAGGTCAGAAATATGGATGTCACATTTTCCTGTGCTCAATCTAGAAGCTAAATAATCCAATATTATCATAATATTTTAAGAACTTTTCAAGGCAAATTATAGATTCTTTGTGATTTAGTGATATTCAGTTCATCAGACTTTTATTTTCCAGTTTCTAGAAGTTTTTGACTCAAAATGGAAAAGTAAAGCTGACAAAAAGGAATAAAAATATCAAAAAAAAAAACAGCATTATAAATGATACAGGAAGGAAGGGAATGGAGACAGGAAGAAAGAGTATTTACTCTGTGCCAGGTCCTATGCTAAGTACTTTTTACAAACATTATTTCATTTGATGAGATATCAGTTTGTCCAGGTCCCTGCAATTTAATATATAAATCTCTTCCATAACATCTAGAAAAGTATTAATTGAGTCTCTGATTAAATAACCAGTGAAACCAAGTAATTTGTGTAGGTAATAGAGGAATTGATCTTGTCAGTTTTGACCTAAGAATATAGTGGATATTAGAAAATAGGAAGAAGGCAAGTACTAGGATATACATATACTTAGTGTCAAAATAAAGTAAAACAGATAGCCCTTCCAGGCCACTCTTTCATATTAATGCTCAATTTTCCATTGATCTGTCTACCTCACATTTTACAATTTTCCATTGATCTGTCTACCTCACATTTTACTCTTTTGCTTTTCTTTAACGACTATTATATAGGAAAATATTCTTGAAAAACTGAAAGAAGGGGCATTGATATGAGTAATGAAAATGTAACACACTGGACATTTTTGAACAATCTTCTTGAAAAACAGAAAAGACAGAGGAAGTCAGAATCACAGAGAGGAAAGGAGAAGAAAAGACAAGAGGGAAGAGAAGAGAGGAAAATAAAAGAAAGGAGAGTAGAGTAGAGGAGAAGAGAGGGAACAAAACAAGAAGTTAGCACCTCTCAACAATTTATAGTTTAAATTACTTAGAACACTGAAAGTCTGTATGACTTCACCAGGGTGACACAACCAGTCTCTAGCCAAGGAAAAAAATTTGAATTCAGTCCTTGGATCTGAAGCTGGCCCTGTTTTTATAATGCAACGAATATATGTGAGGAAGACAGTTTTGCCTGCAATAGTAGGAGCTTAGTATATGTTTAGTTTGCTGACTGAGTGACCAGAGGGAAATAATATTTTATAAGAAGTAACAGGATGATTTTGTGAATGACTTCAATGTCAAAGCAGAGGATTTTATAATCCTCTGTATTATCCTACATGATTATCCTTAAATATATCTTATATCATAAGACTATATAAGACATAAGACTATATCCTTTGGTAGTCTTACGAGGCTGATGGACCAAGTACATAAAATACAATGTAAATGATTACAAAGGCAACCAATTGCATTATATTAGCAAATATGAGAACATATGCAGTAGGGGCCTTGGTTTTATCTAACACCATATTAATGAGTAATTAAAACTTCTTTAGATCCATTTCTTCAAATTGTTTGCGGCTTTGTAGTTTGTAATTATTGGGTGTGTCTTCTTATATAGATTCCCAAATATTTCATATATTCTCCAGTAATTTTCAATGGGAGTTCCCCTTCTCTCACTTTCTGCTGGATTTTGTTAAGGTGAATATAATTTTGTCTCAGGCCTTGAGATCAGTATTTAAAGATTTTCAGAGCTTGCATGTGGATGTGCCTTTGGGATCTTCACTCTATAATCTGCATTCACAAGTGTTCACATATTTTGTTCTGAATTCATAAGTTTTTTTTTCTTTATGAACAAACATTTTATTGTATTTCTATACCACAATTTGTTCTGTCATCCCTAATAGTTGGACATATATGTTACTTTCACATTTTTGCTACTAGAAATAGCTCTGCTATGAATATTTTTGTACAGATGGATATCGTTTTTTTTTTTTTTTTTTTTTGTCAATAATGCCATTAGTGTATATTCCCAGTAATTAGATCACTGGGTCAAAGGGGATAAACAATATACTAAAAAGGACAATTCAAAATTGTTTTCTTGAACACTTAATGTACTTCAATGACCTATTAATGGTTAGTGTTTGTCTTCTACTACTCCTCCAACTTAAAATGTTTCCATATTTTACAATCCTTGACATTTTGATGGGCATAGTGAGGTGATGCTTAAGAAATGCTTTGTCTACATTTTTTCCTGATTTTTCAGCTTTTAAAAATAGTTGATATTTTGAATTTCCTAATTTTAAAACTTTGTTGATAATCTCCCAACATTTATCTATATTGAGAAGACTTTTAGTGTCAATTCCTTTTGATATTAGATTATAGAATTGTATAAATATATTATTTAAAGTTTTTCTTTCCTAGTCATATAATTTCTTCTTATATACATTACAGTGGCTTTATTTTTTCTAAAGCTTTCAAGTTATATATATATGTTTAATTTTTTTAAATTTTCTTTTGTAATATTCTCTAATGAACATTTGGTTACAAATTTTATCCATATACAATTATGAAAGATATTACCCTCTAAGCTTCTACATATGTTTTTTAAATCAGATTATGGTGTAAAATGTAGGTATAAATCTATTTTCAGTCAAACTACTTTCTATTTTCCCAGAAATTCTGCTTAGCTAAGGATTTCTTCTGTTAGTAGTGAGTGGCTTTGATTTTGTTTCTGTTTATCAAACTTTAAACTACATGTGTCTCCATCTCTAGGATTTATTTACCTAATATAACCAAATTATCTACTGTTCTATTTTTATCGATTTCAACAAAGTTTTGACAATTACTGATGTTTAATGCAAGTTGTAATGAGGTAATTCCAAATATCATTCACTCTTCTTATTGCCAACATTTGTCTTGATATTCTTTACATTTTGTTTCTTCATGTGAATCTTGTTAATACTTTATGGCATTATAAATATTTTTTTGGAAATGTAATTGTTATACTAATAATTCTGTAGAAAAATTTTTAATAATTCTTCATTTGTACTCTATTGGTACTATTCAGTTTCACACACAGAATAACTTTTTAATTTTTTAGGCCATCCTTCATGCCAAAATTATTTTATAGCTACAAAACAAGTTTCTTTATCTTGAAATGTTTGGTTCCATATATTTTCTTATTAGTTTCAGTGGAATTTCTTTTTCCATCACTTCATATATAGATAGATGTATAGATATGGAAAGGTTCAAAGCAAAGAGAAATTCTGAAGATTCAAAGATTTTAATTTGATGCCATTACTTTGATTAAGCAAAAGTTTCAATTCATTAATTTTTGATGAACCCCTGGGATTTTCAGTATGGCATCAAAGTCACAAATAGGAACATTTTTACCTTTTATTTGTCAATGATTTTTTCCCTTATTTTTATCCTGATGCATTTGCTATAGTAAGCTTGTTTAACATTAAATAATCTGTTCTGCTCTATTTCACTCTTGTACTAAAATCACATAATAGTAGAAACAATGTCCATTCTTAACCATTAATGTTTTGTTTTGTTTTGTTTTTTAATAGTTTTTTATTTACAAGATATATGCAAGGGTAAATTTTCAGCCTTGACAATTGCAAAGCCTTTTGTTCCAACTTTTCCTCTCCCTCCCCCCACCCCTTTCCCCCAGATGGCAGGTTGACCAATACATGCTAAATATGTTAAAGTATAAGTTAAATACAATATATGTATACATGTCCAAACAGTTATTTTGTTGTACAAAAAGAATTGGACTTTGAAATAGTGTACAGTTAGCATGTGAAGGAAATAAAAAATGTGAGTGGACAAAGATAGAGGGATTGGGAATTCTATGTAGTAGTTCATAGTCATCTCCCAGAGTTCTTTCGCTGGATGTAGCTGGTTCAGTTTGTTACTGCTCCTTTGCAACTGATTTGGTTCATCTCATTGTTGAAGAGGGCCACGTCCATCAGAGTTGATCATCATATGGTATTGTTTTATTTTTTTTTTATTTAATAGCCTTTTATTTACAGGTTATATATATGGGTAACTTTACAGCATTAACAATTGCCAAACCTCTTGTTCCAATTTTTCACCTCTTCCCCACCCCCCCCCCCCAGATGGCAGGATGACCAGTAGATGTTAAATATTTTAAAACATAAATTAGATACACAATAAATATATATGACATATGGTACTGTTTTAACCATTAATGTTAAAAAAAGGTTTCAATGCTTCTCCAATACAAAATGCTTGATCTTGGTTTGAGATATACTTCTTTGATAATAATAATATAAATTTCTCTAAATACTATTAAATACTATTCCCTTCCAGTACTTTTAACATAAATGAAGGCAGTATTAGTTGGTTTTGCTACATCAATTGAAGTAAAAACTCATGTGATTTAGTATAAATAAATTCTTATTATTTAATTTCATAACACAAAATCACCCTCCTATTTCTTGAACAAATCTAAATTCAGTCTAAGGAATATTTGCTATATATACATGCATACATACACGTACATGTATATACATGTAGATACACACATATAGATATAGCTATAGCTATATGGATATGTATTGTGTACCTATACATTCTCCTTGCCATTTCTGGCATTAATATTCATTAATTATGTTGATTTATATTTCTCTTTCTTCCTTTGTTTTTCCATACTTTGGTCTTGGTTTTCAGGGCTAAATTTGTCTAACAAAAAGACTTGATAAGACACATTATTTCTCTACATTTCACAATATTTTATGTAGTATTAAGGTTATTTGTTCTTTAAACACTTATGTGTTTATTGTGTATGCATGTGTGTATGTATGTATATATATATATATGAGAGAGAATGAAAATGAGGATATTTAAGAATTATTTACATTTCTCAATTCTTTGACTCTTTGTTTATGACTTAATCAGTTTATCTTTTTGGGTTATGATAACTAAGATTTTATCCTATTTTCTTCCTTTATGCTTCGTATTTTATCCATATAAGTACTTTATATATTTTTTTAGATATTTATTCATCCTATTAAAATTTTTAGTTTTATGGGCATATAATATAGCATTTACCTTCATTTGTTAGTCTTCTTTGAAAGTAACTTTTTAATTGTCTTTCTAATGATAGGTAAAATTGAAGATCGTTAAATTTTATATAAACCAATACCTTCATTCTGCAAATTCAAAAATTGAAATGAAGTGAGGTAGAAATGACTTGTCTAGGATTTTACAAGCAGTAAATATCAGAGCTAGGATTGAATCTAGATATCTAATTTCATTTTTAGAGCTCATTTCACCAAATCTTCAGAATTCTCTGTCGGTTTCTCTCAGTATGTCTCTGTGTGTTTTGCTCAGTCTATTTGCTTCTTAATCAAATGTAACTCCTACCTACCTATCCTACCTTATTTTATATTACTCTTTTTCATTCAAATGCTTTTTCCAGTACAACTAGTCTCTTAGAAATTTCTTATATATAATGATATTTTCTATCACTATCTTTGAAGAAATGGTTACCCCATATTTAGAGTACAATCCATCTTCTCCACAGACTTCAAGAATCCTCCAAACCACAGTTCAGGTATCTCCCCTTCCATAAAGTTTTCTTTGATATATTCAGTTATTTACATGGCATCTCTACTGAAATTATGTTTTACATATTGTAATGTCCAATTTAGTCACACACAGTACTAGGTAAGTCTTGTCATTTAGTGCTTTGTAAACTCCATTGGGGTTTTGATGACCCAAGGGATTCATGCTAAAATTTCTTTAATGGTGCGTTGAGCAGTAAATTATTGTCAAAATATCAATCACTTAAGAATAATAATTTATTAAACTTGAAATGTGCTAGATACTATGTTGTTTCAGAGATACAAAAAGAGGGAAAAGGTAGTCCCTGTTCTCAAGAAGTTCACAACAATAAGCAATGCATGTTTAAAGCATTATACATTTTTTTCCTGCAAAAACTAAAACTGTTATACAACTTTTTGGTTGTACAATGGCCAATTCTGACCACTTCTGATAAAGTACAATAATTTTTTTTAAAGTTTCTGAACCTGCTTTCAAGTTGTTTCTAAACCACCATAAGGGTTCAACATTTGAGAGCAAACAACTCAATAGATGCTCAAATGTATAAACATAAACTTACTTACATATCATCTAAACTGTATAAGATTATGTTCCCAATTCCCATCTATTATGATGTAATCATAGCTTATCAGTTGTGAAATTGCATGATCCTAAGGTTGCCTATATATAAAAATGAAGCCTTGGAATAAGAATTTGGTGAAGTTTGAAATCTTAGTAAAATCATCATCATCATTATTGTCATCCTCATTATTACTGATTTTAATTAGAACCATATTTCTTAGAATATTATGGAATTAGCTTACTTTTTAATATATTTATATGTAATTCAGACTGAAAAAAACATGTCAAAATAAAATCATTCATCATCAGTTATCTTATTTCCAAATCCCAATGTTTTTTCTTAGTTCATTTCTACAAGAATTGGAAATCAAGCTTATGTTAAGAGAAGAAAGATAGTTACAGACACCTCAGTATTATGGAAAGAAAATTGAATTTGGAATCAGAACTGGCTTTGTATCTGAAGTCTATTTGCTACCTATGCATGAGTAACTTAACCTCTTTAGGTCTCTGTTTCCTTATCTATAAAATGAAGTGGTGCGACTAAGTCAACACAGCAGCAGAATGTATTTCTTTGAGAGATAATGGATTTCTTTTTACTAGATATTTTCAAGTGGGGATTTGAAGACCACTTTTGGATATGTTTTAGAATGAATGCTTGTTCATGTGTAGTTTGGATTAGAAAGTCTCAGAGGAACCATTCTTGTCTGAGATTCTTTAAGCTCTGGTCTATTTTTGTGCACTAGACAGATCAGCCAGTTCTGTGTTTTATCTATACATACTTTATTTGTATCAGTAATATGCATTCTCTTTGATGTTGCCAGAGCTCAAACAACCCAAATCATTCTGGAAAATCATTACAAAGCAGAGCAAGCTGCTAAACTCATAAGTCCAGTATACAGGAAATTGAAGTATTTAAGAGTTTTATGCATTTAAACTCAACAATTGGGATGTAGGAAGTCAGAGTTTTTGTTTTAATTGGTGGCAAATTCATTCCTACAGCGATGATCTTTTCAGAAATTCCCCCTCTCGCCTCTAGATGTCTCACCTGGAATTCCATTGGCAGAATATACTGTCTTGCAAAACCTCCCTTCTATGCTTAGGGAAAAAAAATGTTACTCCAGGTCATAAAAAAAAAGTTGAATAAAAACATTCCAGTAAGATAGACAGACAGACAGATAGATAGACAGATAGATAGATAGATAGATTTACAATTTTGTTTTTTTTTTTTTAATAAATGCAAATAACAGATGGAGGCAGATCTATAAGTAAAGTAACTTCCTATTTGTTATTCTGATGAACCAACATAGATAAAGAGGGACTGCCTCTCTTTCTGTGATAAACAGTTTCCACGGGTAATTCTGAATGTTAGAGAAAATGATAGCTAAGACAATGGTCACTCTGCAACTCCTAAAGCTTTTTTCATCTCATAAATAATTCATGTTATGTATCCCAAAAGAGAAGTTGTATAATATAGCATATTAATAGATGTCTCCAAGATACATTTTAAGGGGGAAATATCTAGTATTTCAGACTAGTAAAAGCTTTCTTATCCCCACTTTGCCCATCTTTACCAAAATGTCAGAAGGGGAGAAAAATCCACTTTATCTTCTTGAGAATGAATTAAGGTTTGTTTTAGTAGTGAATATGGATCTTAGTTTAGTGGACTGGGAATTTCTAATAACAGAAAATATTTGTTTCATTAATTTTTTACCTTATATTCTCCCTTCTTCCACCCCCTCCCACATCCAAACAGGCCATCCTTCTTAATCCATTGCTTTGTAAGGGATTGATCAAAAGAATGATCAGATTGACTTGGTGAACTTTTAAGATAGTAAATTTGTGTTCTGTACATTTGGAAGGATCACAGGAGTCACGTGCTGGAAGCTAGAAAGAATTTTAAAGGCAATTAAATCTCTGTCTCTTTTTTCCAGTGATGACAATGGGGCCTAAAATCATTAAGTGCCTTACTCAGAGTCACATATACAATAATTATCTGAGATAGAATTTGAACACAGTTCATCCTGTTTCCTACTCCAGTGTCCTGTCCACTCTGCCAAGTGTTTTGTAGGGAGGTTTCTTTCAATGGTATCTTGTTGGGAAGATTTACCTGAGCTCTAGGAGGGCCAAAGGATAATTCCAAACCAATTAATTAATATTGGGAGAAATATGTCAATGAAATTTAATCAAGAGATGTTTTTAGTCATCTCAGCAAAGTGATGGTTACTATGTCCATATCATTAATAGGTAGGTGTTTTCAAAAGTTAATCAAATCCTAAACTCCCTTAATCAACCCTGAATACTCATTAGCAGCATCATGTTTCATAAGAGTTATACAAGATGGGTAGATCTTAGTCTATTGTGATCTACATATCTGAGGAAATGTTCCCAAGGACAAGATTATAGATTGATTTGAGTATTTGAGTAGCTGCTAGTTGACTGACATCCTGTTCAGTCTACTACTGGCAAATAGCAGAGACAGATTCCAAACCAAATTCTTCTTGGTCCAACACTCTCCCCTAGTATAACACTTTGATCTTTTTTTTTTTTTTTTTCTAATTGAATGAACCAAATTCATTATGTTCAGTCATATTTGGCTTTATATGATCCCATTTAGTGTTTTCTTGGCAAAGACATTGGAATGGTTAGCCATTTCCTTCTCCAGTTCATTTCACAGATGAGAAAATTGAGGCAACCAGGATTAAATGACATTCCCCGGGTCACATAGTTAATAAGTATCTGGGGGTGGATTGGAATTAAATTCTTTCTGACTCCAACCCAACACTCTATCCACTGCACTGAAAATTCATATTTTCATTTTATCACAGTTTTCAAAAAGTCAACCATTATTACAAAAGAGCTTTATATTGATGCTTCTATTTTGTAAGATTGATAGGTATCACAATAATTTATTAAGAACCTATTGTTTTTCAGGTAATATGAGAAGTGCTAGACAAATATTAGTTCAATTTATATGGGAGAGCAAACTCCATCCCCTTTTCTATTCTGAGCCCTCACCCTTATCAATACAAGTCATAAGTTTCTAGGAAGAGATAGCCCAGTGTAGTGTGGGGGAGGTCATCCTTTGATTCTTTATTAGTTAAAATTTTGAATTTGTTAATGTGAAGTTAAAAAAAAATTATTACATATTTTAAAAAGTTAACCATTTTAACATTTGAATTAGAAATGAATATTTTTACTACTTTATACAGATTTGTAGTGCTTTCATCATTATTATTTTTTTTTTTTACTTTTGTTGTGTACCCAGGGTGCTTAACATCTTGCCTGGCACAAAGTAAGGGCATAATAAATCCTTGGTGACTGACTAACTCAACCCCACTCAGCAGCAGTATTGTGAGACAAAATAACACACACCCACTCCAGGCAAGAAGCATTTGAGGACAGCAGGAGGAAATGAATCCGGGGTGTGTGTGCCTCCGTGAGGGATTTAACCATTGCTATTTAGCCTCATCCACCAATTCTCTAAACTTAATCTGAGGATCAAGCTGCCTGAACTCTGAAAGGAAGTTGATTTGGTACGATAATTCCTTACAGTCTCATGTCACATCCTGGACATACACCAGATATTTTGGCAGACCTCCACACGAGTTGGGATGCCCTCATAGGAAAGACTACAGGGCTGCACTGGCATGGACACAGCATCTGGGCTGTAAAACTGTGAAGTAGAGAGAAGAGGTCTTTCAGGTCAAGGGCAAGGCCAAGGCCAACAGCTGAGCTGCAAGGCCACTGGGCTCTGCAAGATCTCATGTCTAGTGTCTCTACAGATAAAACTCTGGTTTCTAGGGGGGTTACAAACACAACTCGCTCCTGGCACCCAAACAAAATAATAACCCCAAATAAATAGATGATGCAGTTGACAATAAAAAGGGAGATAACTATTCATAGGAAAAATGCATTAGCTCACTCTTTCTGAATACACAGTGATTCATCAGCATTTTCCTGCTTTTCTTCTCTTCTTGCTTTGATTATCACTGCTCAGCCTGCCCCAACCCCAACTCTCATTCCAAACATGATTCACTTTATTTTAACTCTTGAAGGGAAAAAGGGATTGTTAAAATTCTGAGAAAGCCCATGGATGGCATAAGGGATACTTTTTAGTATGACAAAAGGCAACTTTGCTTACATTACATTTTCTAATTCAATCATTAAGTTGTACTTTTCTATTGTGTTTATTCCAGACAATACTATGTGTGAACTTTAGTTGAACTGTGAGAAGCATCCTTCTGCTATCCATGAGGGAAATGATATGGCCATGTTGTATAGAATTACATTTAGAAATGGGAGGAGTTGGCTAAATATACCACTGCAAACGTGGCAAATTAACATCTCAAAATGGTGGCACTTGAGAGATACTTGAAGTGCTATCAGACCTTCTCATTCTTATAAAAAGACTCCCACATTTTGATCGTATACTATAAAGCCACTGTCACAAAATTGCAACCCAAATATTTCTGTAATGTTATGTAACTAAGGAAACAAGCAAAGACTTCTAGGATTACATTACTAATTTCTTTAGATTGATGGTCTCCTCCACCATTTAAGACTTTAACAATGCTAGGTCATGCAGGGCCTGATTCTACAGATAGAGAATCATTCAGAAATAAGAGACTCTATTCCTCCTCCTTCTCTTTTTCCTCCCCACTATTTGCATTCTGGATAGTTAGTTCATGCTCCAGTTTCTCCTTTACTGGAAAAGAGGGAAGGGAAGAAGAGGGAAGGGAAAGGGAAGAAGGTTTTTTTTTTTTTTTAATTTCACTCTGTATGTTGTAACATATAACAAAGAAAAAACTACAAATAGAGTAAAAAATGTCATAAAAAGTGATTTAAAAAGATGATGGACTGATCATGTGACCAAAGGAAGAGCCAACCAATGGACAACCTCTGCTGTTGCTTTAGTGCTATCTTAATGATGTCTGAAGGGAGTAAATCATGGCCCCAAGAGCCTTTTGTGGGATGAGTCTAGAAGAATATAGATAAGGAAAGAAAGAAACAAGAATTTATTAAGTAACTATTATATGCCAGGCATTGTGCTAAATATTTTACAAATATTATTACATTTGATCTTAACAAAAAAATATAGTAGATGCTATTATGACATCTTTTTTATAGCTGGGGAAACTGAAGATATAGAAGATATAGAAGGGGTGACTTGCTCAGAGTTACATAGCTAGTAAGTATCTAAATCAAGATCAGGATTTAAATGCAGATCTTCCTGACTGCAGGTCTAATGCTTTTTTTATTCATTGTACTACATAACATCAAAAGTTGAACAGGATAGGTAAGCATGTCTGGTTCCAATGTCTATAATCGGAAGAAGCACATGTATGGATGAGACCAAGAATCCATTTGAGTATTTGAGTAGTATAAATTCAGTCATTCAATTGGTTGCAGGATTATCAGTCTTATTTTATGCAGGGGAACATTTAAATTTAATAAAAAATTATTACATACATATTATGTGTCAGGTACTGTGCTAAACACTATGAAATATTGAATATGAAAAAAATATACGTTCCTTCAGTGAGGTCAAAATCTAATTGGGGAAGACAACATAATAAAAGGAAGCTAAAAAGAGTAAAGGGTATAAAAGAAAATGGGGTGGTGATACCTGGCACAATAGCTTGATGGAGAGTAATCTAAAGAGTACAAGCTAATGAGAAATTAAGATATGATTGACCTGGGAGCTCTCTTAAAATAGCAGCTTTGGGAGTAGTTCTTGACACCATCCTCAATTCCTCCTATCTGGTAAATAAGGTTGAAAAGTCAGTACAATGGAGCCTACTATGGAGCTGACCTGTACTGACCCTTGATTCTCTCTGCTGAATGTTGACCAATGTACTTTCAAGTGTGAAAGGTGTCCTGGGAGTGATTATCCCTGAGTGTAGTCTGACCATAGCACTTCCATGCTTGAATGGCTATACTATTGCCTCTAGGATAACATAAAACATCCCTTTTCGTTTTAAACCACTTCATAATTCAGCACCATCACAGCTCTTTAGCCCCATTATATATTACTATCATCCTATCTACTTCAGTCTAGCCAGACTGGAATATAAATGCTTAATAAATGCTATTTGCTTGGTGTTTACTCTCCTCATCTTCAATACTCCATCACCTCCTTCATGCTCTTGCTCTGGGACCCGACATAGCAGATATGTATCTCTTCTTCACTTCTAAGACAAGAATTCCTTACTTCTTTCAGCACTCAGCTCACACAGAATTGTTCATGAAGCCATTCTTGCTACCTCAACTGTTTGTAAATCACTAAACAAAATAAAATTCATGTTGTACTCATTCACTATATATTCATATAAAGAGATGATATGGCAGAGTATGTACCCAGATAAAAGTATGATCTTTAACAATGCTGACTGTGTGATCCTTGCCAAGTATTGTTAGGTTTTCCTAAGCCCCCAACTGTTTGTGCCTCCACAAACAGAAACAAAAAGATTCACTCTATGCCAATGTCGTCAATCTCAAAGAATTATAAACATAAGCATCCTTGGTTTCTTTATGTTGACTTAGAAAATCACATTAATAGCATCTACTTTCTAATGTATAATTATATATGTTGTAATCTATATTTTAATATCTATATTTGGGTGGAGGGAGGCATATTGTAGGCAGGAGTGAGTTACAGCTCTAGACAATTCTTTAAGACTTCTGTAAAGATTTGCAGAGAAGGCCTTGGCCTGTAATAGAGGAATTCCCTCAGCAGGAAGGTCCCTCTTCCAGTAAATCAGAGATTCAGTTGCCATAGAAAATGTTGCCTCTCCTGATAAAATATAATCTCCTTGATGGCAAGAATTGTTTAATTTTTGTCTTTGTATCCACAGGACATGACAATGCTTCCTTTTAAGCATTTGTTGAATAATTGATTGATGTGTATATAGTGAGGGCAAAAGAGGAAGGGTGGAAGGGTCAGAGGAAGAATGAAGATGTTACTGCTTCCTGACCTTCCTAGAAGGCAGCATAGAAGAGCATAGCAGAACAGACAAATTGAATGTAAATCCTAGTTTTGTAGAGGAGTGTGAAAGAGTGAATGCATATATGAATGTGCTTGAGTTGGTTTGGGAAAGGACTGTACTAAAGAATGGGGCTTATCATTAGTAAATTCCTTTCTATTGGATCAAACCTCAACCCTTCCTTTGGAAGGAGAAGGCAAACCCATCCCCCATCCTTAAAGACTGAAGAGGAAAATAAAATGAAAATACCCTGGAGGGGTTGATTCTTTAGGAATTGCCAAGGCAAACTTCTGCAGTGGGCATAATACTGGCTATGAACTCAGAGGAGTAAAATTCAATTGACCATTCTACCAATTAATAGTTCTGTAACTTTAGCAAATTATTTTACTTGAGGTTGGGGGGAACCTTTGATTTCTCCTCTGATGTTCATCCTTTGTTCTTGAAGAGAACCAATGTCATTAAAAGGGTGATGTCTTGATTTGCAAGTGAATTGGATTTAAATGGGGCAGAGCTAAGTAAAAACATCAGTTTCACACTCTCTTCCAGTCATCAGAGTCCTGTAGTCCTGTGGCAAGACATAAATCAAGATAAGTGGTGATGGCCTAGAGTCGAAGGGGAGACATTGGCCTTTTTCCTTCTCCTCTGTAAAATAAAAGGGTTGGACAAAATGATTTCTAAGATGTATTTTAAGTAAATAATTATATGAGCAAAATTTTTACATACCAGAGTCAGCTTCTCCTTATTTCTTGTAAACATCAATACTTATCCTGTTCTTGGACTTTGGTTTCCACTTATTGCCTTCACATTTCTCCCTGAATCATTGTTTGCTTTATGAGACTGTTTAGATACTTTCCTGAAAAATTATTTGGTCATGACATGTCTCAACAAAGTACTTGGAAAGTCATCAATGGTCATTTACATTTTTTTTTTGTTATTGTTACTTCTTCCCTTTCCCTCATATTGAGGATAGGTTATAATTATATATCTGAAAAGAGTAGAACATAAATGATTGAGAAAGTTGGCTGTAAAATTAGGCAAAGATCCAGAAACCTAACTTGAAAACAAATCTCATATCTAGAAGCAACATCAAGATTTGCTCTTTCTCTGATTTGGTATGGCCTACTACCATTTTTAAAAATGCCAATATCCTGGAAAAATTGGAAAAGACAAAGAATATTTTATATTGAAAGCTTTAGATCTTAAAAATAAGCCATTTTTTTTAACAGTGAAAATAAGATGAACTAAAACACTGCCTAGCACTCATAGATTTCTCAATACAGTTATTTTTGCAGTGAAAATAAGATGAATTAAACCACTGCCTAGCACTTACAGATTTCTCAATAGTTACAAAAAAGAAGAAAAAATGAAAATTAATGTGAAATATCAAAATGAGTTATAAATATGATATCACATCTAAAGAAAGAATGATTAATAGGAAAATCAATTTTCTCACAAATTTTTTTTTTATATAATTTTGTAATTTTCTGAATGATTATTTTAGGGAAAAATAGAATGTAAAATCAGTCTTATATTGTTTGACATAATTTTGTGACTTTTTAACATAATGTACTAAATTTTGTGGAAGTTTAATTCAATGGAATTTTAGCCTCCGCTGAAGTTTTGTTTAAAATGAATGGTTGTACATTCATGAAACAGTTAAAAATCTGTTCAACTTTATCCATTATTGTCTTGTATTGAAAACAAATATACATGAGAATAATATTTTAAAGTCAACATATATTTTCAACAGAAAGAGAACGGAGAAAGAGAAAATGTTTTTTTTTTAATTAAAACAATTCAATTTAAAAAGTAAAAAACCAATAAAGTGATATTAAGATGGAATAACTAATTCCCAGATCAATAGATCAGTCTCTTCTTGTTTCCAATTGCATCATTAGTTCATAAAAGTTTTAAGTCACATCCATAAGATACCCAAATAACTATTTTTTTTTAATTAGTGCATCAGTATAGCCTTAATATAACAAATTGGTATTGTTAAGGCTCAAACTGTCTAGACATATGTTGATATGTTCTTTCTTACATAAGTAGTGCTAATGGAAGTGTCAAGTTAATGGACTATTGGAAAATGGCCAATCTGCCATTATGAATAACATGCTGGGCTTGGTGGAAAAATATTTTTCTCTCCCATGGAATGTAAGTCTCTTGAGGGTAGGAACTTTTTCTTAATTTGTATCCCTTGACTTAGCAGATAGAAGGCACCCGATAAATGTCAGTTAAATTAAATGTATTCTGTACTTCTAAAATAAGCAATCCTCTGGGGATTGCCCTGTGATTGTGTTTTCTCTGTTCACATACATGTTCCAAATAATGCCCATGAATATAATTGTTTCTCTATTTTTTTTTTCATTTCATGATGTGATCCTTTGTTTTCCTTTTCACAATTCTCCATATCTTATCTGAACCTTTGTGTGGGAGACAACTATAACCCTATAAACCGGTCACCTTAGATCATTGCTCCTTGCTGAAACTCATTGTGCAAATTGTACTTTCACATCTGACTCTTCAAACATTTTGGCTAACTTCTTCTTTTTAAAATAAGGAATGGCTGCTTAAAGTTTTCTTGTTACTATTATTTTTAAAAGGCTATCGTGAATGATTCTGATTGAATTCCAAAATGTGCATACTTGTACCCTTTAGGACAACTTGGAAAACTTCTCAAAACCATGTACCCCACATGGAAGGGGCTACTTAATGTAAGCTTCCCTGGCAAGTTTCAATCTGCCAGAAATATCCTCAGGGCAAAATAACAGTTCACAATATTGACTAATTCCCAAACTACAACTAATAATTATTAGGCAAGGAAATGTGTCCATTTCTCACCTTTGTTTACTGGGAAAAATTATAATAAGAATCCATTTTTTTCCTCTTGGTTCTAGAGTATAGGTGCCATTGACTAACTAGTCCACCTTATTGCACTGTTAAGGAATGAATTATCTTTTTTTAGTAAATTGTTACTCAAAACAAACATGCTTAAATGGTCAAAGGATATGAACAGACAATTCTCAGATGAAGAAATTGAAACTATTTCTAACCATATGAAAAGATGCTCCAAGTCATTATTAATCAAAGAAATGCAAATTAAGATAACTCTGAGATACCACTATACACCTGTCAGATTGGCTAGAATGACAGGGAAAGATAATGTGGAATGTTGGAGGGGATGTGGGAAAACAGGGACACTAATACATTGTTGGTGGAATTGTGAATACATCCAACCATTCTGGAGAGCAATTTGGAAATATGCTCAAAAAGTTATCAAACTGTGCATACCCTTTGATCTAGCAATGTTACTACTGGGCTTATAACCCAAAGAGATACTAAAGAAGGGAAAAGGACCTGTATGTGCACGAATGTTTGTGGCAGCCCTTTGTGTAGTGGCTAGAAACTGGAATCTGAGTGGATGCCCATCAGTTGGAGAATGGCTGAATAAATTGTGGTATATGAATATTATGGAATATTATTGTTCTGTTAGAAATGACCAACAGGAGGATTTCAGAATGGCCTGGAGAGACTTACACGAACTGATGCTGAGTGAAACGAGCAGGGCCAAGAGATCATTATATACTTCAACAATAATACTTTATGATGACCAGTTCTGATGGACCTGGCCATCCTCAGCAATGAGATCAATCAAATCATTTCCAATGGAGCAGTAATGAACTGAACCAGCTACGCCCAGAGAAAGAACTCTGGGAGATGACTAAAAGCCATTACATTGAATTCCCAATCCCTATATTTTTGTCTACCTGCATTTTTTATTTCCTTCACAAGCTAATTGTACAATATTTCAGAGTCTGATTCTATTTGTACAGCAAAATAATGGTTTGGTCATGAATACTTATTGTGTATCTAATTTATATTTTAATATATTTAACATCTACTGGTCATCCTGCCATCTGGGGGGGGGGGTAGGGGTAAAAGGGGAAAAATTGGAACAATCGGTTTGGCAATTGTCAATGTTGTAAAGTTACCCATATGTATAACCTGTAAATAAAAGGCTATTAAATAAAAATTTAAAAAAAATCATGCTTTAATTATAATTTTCTAAAAAACAAAACTTTACCAAGTGTTTTTGTTTTCTTTAGCTTACTGACAATTATAAGTAGTCAAGAATATTTAAATATCATTTTGAGAAATATTGTTCCATAACATGCTTTGTACATTAGATTTCTCCCTAAAGGGAAAAGGCTTTTATGTTACCTCCCCCCACCCCACCAATATTGATGTGGGAAAGATTCCTTTCTAGTTTCCCACCCTCCCACTCCCCCAGTTAATATAATTACCCTTTGACTCACAAATCCTGGTCCCTTTTAATTCCAATAGAAGATCCAGATCTGGCCCAGCCCCACCCAGATCTGAGCCAACTTTGGGGCTACACCCAAAAGCCCTTCGAGCTAAATCTCCCATTATAAAAGGCAGACCCTAGGACCCCCATCTTGGCAGAGATCCTAAACATGCTAGCCATGTGAGGACCCTCTGTCCACTGGACCCTCTGTCCAGTGCCCTCCTTATCTCTACCTTCACCCATCTCCTTACTTCCAAGCCCAATAATAAATCTCTTTTATCAATCTAACTCTTGGGCCAATAAATGCCTTTATTGGGGACTCACTACTAGACCTCATACTGCTGTATCATTGCGCCAAATCCAAGGGGGTTACAGGAGAGCTCTGTTTGACTCCTTATACCCCAAACCTGCCACTAGACCTCAACTAAAGCCTAATTTCATTTAAGTACCCCAAATCTAGACCTCAACAATATATATTACCATGAAGATCAAGAAAGTTGATTCAAGATAAGTTCCATGATAATAAAACCCATTTTTTAAATGAAAATTTTGGTATATCAAAGAAGTTCCCTAGCCCTAATTGATAGTTAGTATATTTATTTTACTCAATGTTCATTTTAAATTTCTGCAAGTCTTACTGCCCTGATATATTTGTTCTAATTAGATTTTACTTTTATGCAGTGAAAAGGTAACTGGCAGTCACAACAGGTCACTAGGATGTCAAAAAGAAACAGAGAGTGAAAATAACCAGCTGGCTTCTAAAACACTCTTACCTATGTTTCTTAAAATGAATATGACCCTCTTGTTCAGCAGCTACTTCACAATAATCTACTCAAAAACCTAAAATCTGCTCCAGTTTTATTTGACCATTTCTGCCCTTCTATAAAAATAGTGTTCATTAAGAATACTGAAAGGTGTCTAAAAAGAACATTTACAATAATTGTTAAAAGTAAGTTTCCATAACATAGATTCCTCAAATTCTGAATTTTAGTCCTTCTCCTACTTCTAACTAGCTAAGTGATCTTGGACAAGTCATTTAATTTTCCCCAATTTTCTCAATTTAATAATTAATTAAAATATTTATTAAATGCCTATTAAAAGCAAGGTAATACGACTACTCTTGGGATATAAATAGAATCAAGACAGTTCTTGCTCTCAAGATCATATTCTCTAAAGGCAGATAACACATATAAGAGTTATCTGCAAATGGAAAGTCTCATGAAAAAGCCCAATAGTTGATATAGTGAAGTGGCAAAACATATAATGAATTTTCATTACTTTCATTTCTATTGCTATAACCATGTCCATTTCTCTTATTGAAGCAATTTGATAATGTCAAGGACTTTGGTGGGATGACATGTTTAGAGCTTACTGATAGCACTTTTGGTCTTTCAGCAGCTCAGATGGGGGTAGAGAGGAAGATTAATCCTAAATTAATAAAAATAGTTAAAATAGGAAGCTCTCCTGCCATGCTCCCTACTCTCCAAGAAGCAATGTTGCAATAGGCCTTTGTCACTTTCCTCTTTAGTGTCTTGTGGTATCTTGTTCTCTGCCAAATAATTTGTATCTCAATAACAAAATTCCTACTAATAGCGCTGAGAAAGCATTTCATCAGTTCCATTAAATTTGGGATACTACTATTCTTCTCTCTCTCTCTCTCTCTCTCTCTCTCTCTCTCTCTCTCTCTCTCTCTCTCTCTCACTGTCTCTGTCTCCCTTCCTTCCTTTCTTTTCTTCCTTCCTTCATTAGTTCCATCATTTCTTTGTTTTCTTTCTCTCTCTCCCTTCTCTCTCCTTCTTTCTTTCTTTCTTTCTTTCTTTCTTTCTTTCTTTCTTTCTTTCTTTCTTTCTTTCTTTCTTTCTTTCTTTCTTTCTTTTTCTTTCTTTTTCTTTCTTTCTTTTTTTCTTTCTTTCTCTTCCCTTCCTCTCACCTTTCCCTCTTTCCTTCCTTCCTTCCCTCTTTCCTTTTTCCTCTCCCTCCCTGTCCCTGTCTCTGTCTCTTTTTTGTCTCTCTTTCTTTCTTTCTCTCTATGTTTTTCCGTAGGCAAGATGCAGTATTGCATTTCAAGGTTTCACACTAATAAGAACTGGAAAACTGCTGAAGCATGCAGATTGTTTAACAAAATGATTTCCCCGTAAACCATAGTAAAATTTCCAGTTCTGAAAAGCCCTTTCTAGAAAAATTATATGAACTAGTTCAAATACTCATATAATATTAGAAAGAACAATGTGCTTTAAAGTTTTTTGTTCATTGCAAATTATAAAAAAGTTTTCTGAACATGATTTGTTTACCTGCACTAAATTATTTTAAACCCACTTACCAGGAATATAGAGTTTAATGTTTCATGTAATTTTTTGAACAAGTATTGGATTTTTTGCTAGTATTGTTGGTAACATGGACATAAATGAATTCACAAAATCAGTATGTCTCATAAAGATATCTTTTTGTTCAAGGATGTATTTCAATGTGTCATTCTGTTTGCTATACATTTATAAACATGTAAGGTTTGGGGTATTTGGATAGACTAATGATTCAATTGAATCATAAAATATATTAAGCAATGTGCATTAGGGCAAAAATATAGCTTTCCTTTAGGAAGTTAATGCTTTCTAATTTGCTCAATTTAGTAAAATTAAGCAATGCTGGGATTAATTTCTTGCTTGGGGATAGTGGTAAGGAAGTGAAGGTGGATAGTGTACACTGATTTAAATGAGATGATCATTCTTTCCACTGGCTTTTGCCTACTACTAAAATTCTCTTAGAGTATAACTTATCTAATTAGGAAATATGTTTAGAAGAAGTGGACATGTTTAAACTATGTTGGATTGCTTGTTGTCTATAGGATGGGATGGGGGAAAAGAGAGAGAAAACTTTGGAATACAAGTTTTGCAAAGGTGGATGTTGAAAACTATCTTTGCACATGAATTATTTAAATAAAAAGCTATTAAACTGTGGAATGAAGAATATTACTCATCTATATGGAATTCATTATCCTCTTTTAGAGCCACTATTCATATAGTTCTGAGAAATGTAGCACTATAACTTTCCAAGGGTCCTATCAGTCTAAGAAACATTTATTAAGCTTTTGTTATATATAAGACATTGGGGACACAAAGAAGAAATTAAAGAATTTTGAAAATGCCCCTGTCCTCAAGGAGCTTGCATTCTACAAAATATTAATTGTATAAATAAATTATCATATGAATAATGATTATAGAGAAATGGATCAAGCAATAACAACTAAGGAGATAAAGAAAAATTTCTCAGAAATGATGACAAAGAGAGCTCAACCTTAAAGGAAGTCAAGGATTCAAAGTGAAAGTGAAAAAGTGGAGGTGATACTCCATCATAACAACCTCTGGCAGAAATTTGTTGCATACATATACATACATATATACACACATGAATGCATACATAATACACATAAATATGTGTACATACACACAGAGATTTGTAGTTCTCAACTGAGGAAGCAAGGAAACTGAGATAAGCCCTCTAACAGGAGAGAATGGAGTTTTTATACATCATATGTTGGGGAAATTTGGGAAGCAAGTAAAAATAGGATAGAAATGAGAATTGACTGGTATTCCACGATAGCAAAATAACCAAGGCAATAACTGATGTCTCAATGTTTCTGATATTTCATTCTTTAAAACCACGAGAGATGATTTCTAAATCCATGAACTTGGAGGTACTTGATTGTATGTTGTTATCACAATTGTTAGTCCCCATAGCAAGAGTGGTAAAACAAATAAATTAATAAGAAGAAATGACGTCCTATCCTTGACTTACTTTCACTTAATTGTGATTTCTTAAAATTTTGTTAAGATTTAATTGTCAGATTTAATATTATTCTCATAAACAGCTGTGATCAGACTTGTCCATCTGTTGTCTGGTATTCTTTTGTTTGTATCAAGAGGACATAATGGGAACAAAATAGGAAAGAAGAATCTTTGGTAAGAACAAGGTTGAGAATGCAATCCCTGATCCATTGTTAAAGAATGTGTCTCTCTAAACTGGGGCATAAGCATAACCATTTCACAACTGCATTTCCAAATTGTTGTTGATCCTTCTCTACATGAATGATGTTATATTTTATAATCTGCATTACAGGTACATATATAAACGAGGGAGAGAATCTATTCAAGGTTAGACAGGAAATGAAATTACAAATTTAAAAAGAATAGCAATTACTTCAGTTTACCTAAAATACAGAATGTATATAGTGGAATAATAGAGAGTATTAATGATGTACTACTGTTGTGTTACTAATAAATGTAGATGAGTCAGAAAGTAAGGATTTTTAAAAATAATATTTTATTGATATATTCTCCTTTTATATCAATATAGTTATTCTTAGTATCCTCCTCCCTTTTCCACTCAGAGAGCCATCCAATTTTTTTTTAAGCATTTTAAAGAGGAAAAATAATAAATATAATTGATTAATACATGGAAAAAGTCAGAAAATATATGAAATGTATAATAGCTCTACATCTTCCTCCCCTATAAAAGGGTGGGGCTTTCTCATATTTTTTCATTTGAATTATGTTTGATTTTTTATTTTTTGTTTATTCGCTTTTGTTTTATTTTGTTTATTATTTTGTTACATTCATTTTTTTGATTGGGTACAATATTATTCTTTATATTTGCATTATTATAATTATTGAATATATTGTTTTCTTGGCTTTGCTTACTTCACTTTGCATCAGTTCATGTAAATATTTACATGTTTCTCTGCATTCATTACACATATAATTTCTTACAATACATTGATATTCCATTACATTCATGTACTCACCATCTGTTAGCTATTTCCTCAATCCCTTTACAGCAAGATGGTACAGTGGATAGATTGCCAAAACTAAAGTCAAGAAGTCTCATCATCCTGAGTTCAAATTTGACTTTAGACACTTACTATCTATGTGACCCTAAGAAAGTCACTTAATATTGTTTGCCTCATGTGTAAAATGAGCTGGAGAAGGAAATGGCAATTCACTCCAGTATTTTTGCCAAGAAAATCCAAAATAGAGTAGAAAGAGTTAGACACAATTAAAATGACCAAACAAGCATAATCAATAGACATCTATATTATTTCCAATTCTTTGCTATTACAAAAAGTGCTGCTATAAATATTTACGTATATATGAGGACTCTTCCTCTTATCAATAGTTTCCATGGCTATATTGTTAGTAATGGAATTTGTAGTTCAAAGGTTATGTACGTCTTCATCATTTTATTTGTAGTTGTAAAATACTTGTAACATTTCAGAGCTCCAAAACCAATGTGTTAGTGCACTTATTATTTTATTATCCCTCCAGTACTGAATTCTTTATCATTATCAATTCTTTATTATTTTTGCCAATTTTCAGAGTATGAGGTGAAATCTCAGGCATGTTTTGATTTTCATTTCTCATTTATTATTAGTCATTTTGAATACTTTTTAATGTGGTTGTAAATACTTTGCAATTCTTTTGAGAATTGTTCATAACCTTCGCTCATTTATTCATAGAGAAATGGCTATTATTTCAAACTCTATATAATATGTAATATTATATGTAAAATATCATGTAATATGTAAAATTCTATATAATATATAAAACATATAAACATGTATGTGTATATAGATAGACACACAGGCATATGGATAGATAGGTTGTTAGATATAGATAGATCATTATGTATATTAAGCCCTTAGTAAAGAAATTTGATACATTGTTTTTTTTTTCATTCAAACTCTTTCTTATACTAGGAACATTAATTTTCTGCAGAAACTTAAGTTTCACATAATCAATATTCACTTTTATTTTTCTCTTTTTCCCTATCTTTTGTTCATTTAGGAATGAATCTCTTATCCATAACTGTAAGAATTATATGATATGTTTACCTTATAATTTTTTAAAAAATGTGATTATTAAGATAATTTATTCAGTTAGAATGTGTTATGGAATATAATGTAAGGTGTTGAGCTAAGTTTAATTTCTGCTTTCCAGTTTTATGAAACAACAATTTTTTTTCAGGGTAATTTATGTTTTTCACTTTATTAAATACCTCACTACTGAATTCAATTGTTTTTGATTCTCATTTGACTTATCTGTTCCAATTATCTCTCTCTATTTTTTAACCAATATGATATGATTTTGATAATTGTTGATTTATAATATAATTTCAGGTTAGTAACCATTATTCCTTTTTCATCACTACTTCTTTTTATATTTTCCTTGATATTCTAGATATTTCATTTTTTCCAAATGATGTTCATTTTTATTTTATACAATTCTAGATACATAAAGGGACAATCAGAATGGCATTACTAGTATGGAAAATGTCATTTTTACTGTATTGATATGGCCTAGCCATGAGCACTGATATTTAAGAAGCATTATTATTTAAATAATTCTGTATTTCTTTAAGAAGCATTTTGTAATTGAATATATTCACATCTTTTGTGTACTGTTTAAGGCAATACCAAGATATTTTAGGAAGTCTGTTATTATTTAGAATGAAATATCCCTTTTTCTTCTTGCTTCTTGGGTTTTGTTATTGTTAATAAAGAATTGCTATTGATTTTTGAGGGTTTATTTTAGTCTGAAATTTTGCTCAAACTATTTATCATTTCAATTAGCTTCTTTGTTCATTCTCTATAATTTTTCAAGTATACCATGACACCATCAGCAAATATAGATTGGTTTATGTCTTCTTAATTTCCTTCTTTCGTTTTATTGTTGTTACTTGTATTTCCAGAATTTTATCAATAGTGGAGAAAGTGTGAGAATTTGTTTATGCCCATATTTTGGAAGTAACCTAGTATATTTCTATTGCATATGATGTTTGCTTTTGCATTTAGATAGATGCTCTTTGTGATAATAAAAGGGACCTTTTATGGTTATGCTTCGTAGGATTTTTATCATAACAGAATGAAGCACTTTAATAAAAACTTTTCCACATTTATTGAGATAATCATTTAGTTTCTGATCTTTTAATTTTAATATGATTAATAATGTTGATTTTTTTCCTAATATGGAACTTTCTTGAATCCATAGTATAAACCCCAATTGAACATAATGGATTATTTTGGGGGGTTAATTACTGTAGTATGATAGGATTAAAAAAATCTTTTGAATCAATATTCATTAATAATATTGGTTCATAATTTACAATTTGATTTGTTTTTTTGATACTTACAAGTGCAAATTAAAACAGCTTTGAGATATCACTTTACACCTATCAGATTGGTTAAGATGAGAGGAAAAGATAATGATTAATGTTGGAGAAGATGTGGGGAAACTGGGACACTAGAGCCTTGTTGGAAAAGATGTGAAATGTTCTAACCATTCTGGAGAGCAATTTGAAACTGTGCCTGAAGGGCTGTAAAGCTGTGAACATCCTCTGATCCAGCAGTGTCTCTACTGGGATCATAAAAGAGGGAGAAGTTCAAACCTGTGCAAAAGTGTTTATAGTAGCTCTTTTTGTAGTAAGAAAAATTTGGAAATTGTGTGAATGCCCATCATTTGGGTAAGATCTGAGTCAGTCATGGCATATGAATGTGCATTAAGAAATGATAAGCAGGCTGATTTCAGAAAAGCCTGGAAAGACTTACATGTACTAATGCTATGTGAAGTGAACAGAACCAGAAGAACATTGTATACAGTAACATCAAGATTATGTGATGATCAATTCTGATAGACTCTTCTCAGCATTGTGGTGATCCAAGACAATTCCAATAAACTCAGAATGGAAAATGCTATCCTCATCCAAAGAGAGAACTATGGAGACCAAATATGAATTGAAGCATAGTACCTGAAACTTTTTTGTTTACTTTTTTTGTGCATGTTTATTTTTCCCAAAATGGGACTAATTTTTCTTGTTTTACATGACCAATACAGAATATATTTAAAAAATATTGTATATGTATAACTAATATCAGATTGCTTCCTCTATTGGGGAGGATGAGGTATGGGAGAAGAGAAAAAATTGGGAACACAAAATCTTAGGAAAATTAATGCTGAAAACTATTTTAGGCGTATTTGGAAAAACAAAATATTATTGAGAAAAAAATGTACGTAGAGTTGATTTTTTTACTGAAAACTACTTTATCTTAATTTCAGAAATTTTTACATGATTATCATTTTTCTTTCATATAATTATTAATTGATTCTAAAATTATTATTTTAATCCATACATAATTTTGGATTTCATTATTAAATCTATAATTGGATTTTTTTGTGATCCTTGTTCCAATGAATATTTTTAATGTACTGTGGTCTATAAATGGTGTCATGATTATTTCTGCTTTTTGACATCTGTTTGCAATATCTCTATGTCCAAATATGTGGTCATTTTTGTAAAAATTCTATTCATGCTTTGAAATAAATACATATATTCCTTTGCTGCCCTATTTAGAATATCTCATAAAGAATTTAATTATAATTTCTCCAGCAATTTATTTAGTTCCCTATTCCCCTTTTGTTTGTCTTTTTGTTGGACTTATCTAAAACTGAAAAAAAGATATTCTGAAGATTCCTATCACCACTATGTTACTGCTATATCTTATTTTAGTTCAAGTAAGATATGTTTTGTTTTGTTTTGTTTTGCTGAGGCAATTGGGGTTGGGTTACTTGCCTAGGATCACACAGCTAGGAAATGTTGTCCGAGATCAGATTTGAACTCAGGTCCTGCTAATTTCAGGGCTGGTGCTCTAACCACTGTACTTTCTAGCTGCCCCAAGATTTGCTTTATGAATATGGATGTTATTTGGAAAAGAAAAAGTTTGTTGCTGATATTTGTCTGTTTCCTTCCATCATGTACTTTGCACATAATGAATTTATTAAATTAAATTTAGCCAAATGAAATGTTCTTTGGTATCTTTAGAAACTTAATGTGATTCATGGATAAGTCTTGATCTTGTGTTATTATTTTTAATAAAAGACTTGAGGTAGGAAAGTTAAAAGTTAGACTAACAAATTCAGAATCCAAAAAAAGATTTTCATAGCTTAAAATATTGATCTGATTATAATTTTTAAAAATTGGTAGAGATAAGTATAAAGTTTTATATTTAAACTTGAGACATTAAATTTACAAATATAAGATAGAGGAATGTATTACTCACCAAGATTCATCTAGGAAAGTTCTGAGAGTTTTGGTGCATATCAAACCCAAAGTAAATGACAATATAATAATAACAGTGAGAAATTGCTTTCAAAACAATAAATAGGAACTTAAGGTACATTAGAAGTGAGCATAAAGTGAGGTAATAGCTCTTTTAAATTATCTCTGGTCATGTCATATTTACCATACTGGAGTTAATTCTGAGCATCACACTTTTAGAAGGAAATGTTCAAGTTTAAAAACATTTAGAGGAGTGTAGCCAGAGTTATTATACACTTTGAAATAATTCTTGGAAGTAAGAAGACATAGGAGAGAAAAAAAGTACTCTTCAAATACATAAAGAGATGACATCTGGATGAGGGATTAGGATTGTTTTATCTTGTCACAGGAGGGCAAATTGAAAGGCATTTGGTGAAAGGATTAAGGAGGCACATATAGATTCTATATAAGAAAGTATTTCTAATAATGGAGCTATCTAAAAGTATAAAAGTTGGGCAACTAGATGGCACAGTGAATAGAACACTGGTCCTACAATCAGGAGGACCTGTCTTCAAATTCAGCCTCAGACATTTAATACTTACCAACAGTATGATCCTGAGAAAATCACTTAACTCCAATTGTCTCACCTGAAATAAATGAATGAACAAAAGTGTAAAATTATTTCATTAAGCCATATTAGAAAGAAAACTTCAAATGGGTTGGATGACCTCTGGCTAGGATGGTTAAGAATGGAATTCTTCTAGTTCACTTTCAAGTAGGTGATTTCTGAGATTGTGAGATTCTGTGAAAATGAAGTAGAATATATTTAATTCATTTTCCAGACCTGTTCTAATATTAATTTAATTAATATCTCCACATTTACAATTTCTATTATGTATTAAAATATCCAAGTGCCTGGTATGTATATAACCCTGCGCTGTGCTAGGCTCTGTAAAGGACAGAATAATTTATGTTTGTTTTTTTTTTTTTTTTTAATCATTATCAGCACATGGCCTACCTTTTCTACAGTTCTTTGACAAGTAAAAAATGGAGCAGCAGAAAAATAATTCAGAATGTTGGACATACCACAAATTATAATGAATGAAGAGATAATTCAGAACAAATTTTGCTCTCCAAATTTTTTGTACAACTCCTTCTGATTGCATTTGGGAGATAAGCATATTTTGAAGGACTGAATTTAATTTATGATACATCAAAGAGAAAGGAGGTATGGGATGGGTCTAAGACAGAACCATTTACCTGAAAATACTGATAGTTTTAGCTAATTGTTTGTAAGACAAATGGCATAGGCATTCATCAGACATTTTAAAGGCATCTTCCCTTAATATTAACATTATTAAAATCATGAAATTTAAACAGTTAGAATTGAAGTTATAGTTGCATTTACAACTAGTCATTTGGACCGATTGAACTGCAGTCAAACAAATAGGCTATTTCATTTAAACATGGTCAAATCATTTGTTGACTATTAGTTGTGTCAAGACAGTTGAATGGATTATCTATATGTACATGATTTCAGTGTTCTGTTGGTATTAGCAAACTACTTTCCCAAATCAGCTATGTAGGTATCTGATCTCAACTGTATTTACAATATTTGATGAAATTTTTTTCAATGCTAATCATTCATATTTATGTTCTATCAAAAAGTGGGGAAGCCATGTCCTTGATGCAGAAGTTTTACTAGGGAGTGGGGGAGCAGAGCCAAAATGGTAAAGAGTAGACATATCTTTCCTCCTGGTGTCCCTCAGATCAACCTCAGATCAAGTCTCTGAACTAGTTTTGGAGTGACAGAACCCACAAATATTTGGAGTGTAACAAATTTCTAGAAGAAGATACATTGGAAGAATTTCAGAAACCATCTATTTAAATCAGAAAGGGAAGAGGCAGCTGAGCACAGATGCAATACAGGGAGCCGGGTTAGGGAGCATCAAAGCACAAGGGAATCTACTGGAAGGCTCTTAGGCTATTCTGTCCTGGTTACAAGCCAGTAGATCAGCAGATTAGCTGTGAGACATCCAAACCAAATACAAAAGGCAAATAGTGATCCTCTGAACAGCAAAGAAACATGGGATCTGGCCATGAATACCCAGCACCAGAATTCAGTCAGAAGTATGGCCCCAGGATAATCTAAAGTGTCTATCACCCCTTTCCCCTAAGAAGCAGACCTCAACCTTCCAAAAATGAGCAAAAAAAAATCAAAAAGAAATCTGACCATAGATAGCTTTTATGGAGAAAGAGAAGATCTGCTCTCAAACCCTGAGGATCCTAAAGGCAAATCATCTCCAGATGAAGCCCCAAAGGAGTATATGGGTTGGTCCTAATTTCACAAGATAATCTTGAAAGAATTCAAAAAGGATCTTAAAAGAGAGTTAGAAAATTGGGGAAAGGAAATGAGAACTTTGTAAAAGAGTTAGAAAAGGAAAAACAGAAGTTATCTGAAGAAAACTCCTTAAAATAGATTTAATGAAAGACAAAAAGCATGTAACTTCCTATAAAATTGATGTGAAGGAGAAAAGTTTTACTAGGCAAGCTAGGGTTAGGGTGTGAAAGGGAAGATGTACTACATCTAGAGAGTTAACTACTCATTGCCCATATCAAGATATATGAAATCATTCATTTTTTAAAAAGAAATTGACCTTTTTCACTTCACAAAGCTAATAAATTCTTCTAAGGGTACAAATCACATTTAAGTTAGAGGTCTCCTATTCTTTAATTTGGGGTACCTATTTCTAGTAAATATAAATCATTAAAAATGTGGCTTTATCATGCAAAAGATTATAAACAAAAGAAGCCTAGGAAGATTGATATTTGATACTAATTCCATTAAGGTCATATGAAGAGAAAAGCATTATTTTATTCAATGAAGAACTGTGCCCCATATTCAGAATTTTTGTAATCTGTGTGAATTAGCTATCTAAGATATTTTAAAAGCATGTTTCTTTGATGAAAAGAGAGAAACAAATATTAATAGCATCCATATGACAAATGAAAAGTCATAATTAGGTCTTATCTGTTATAGATAAATATCTTTATTTAGTTTGCCTGTATGCTTTTTGATTTAGCCAATTTTTTTTCAGAAGGCAGAAATTAAGATCTTTATTTCAAAATAGGAATTATGATTGACCCTTTTACCAAGTGCCAATAGTTATTTTCCACACCCATAGCAAGTTATCTGTGTATCCAGCAGATAAAGCCTGGGCATCAGTGAGACTATACATACATATATATACACACATATATACATATATATATACACACACACACATACATATATATATATATGTGCATACATACATATATATACACAATACAGACATATATATTTATATTCAATGATAATCTCTTACAAGTCACACAAATGGTAAACTAAAAATAGCTCCTTAGTAATTTTGTAAGTGCCAGAACAAAAGGATCAGTTAAAAAAAGAGATATTGTCAAGTCAGGGTGACCAAGTCATACCCACTAGGTTAAGTCCAGGCTCAGACTCTATGACTCCATAAGTAGAGAAATGGGTATTTCTTCTGCCTAATCATAAGATGACAGCTATTTTAAGCCCTGTTAAGTCAAATACTTGGGATTCACTCTTGAATATTTCTAAGGAGAAAATGATTAGTCTCTTTCTCACTTTCTCTTCTTCTCTCCCTCCATCCCTCTGACTTCCCTCTCTCCTTTCCTTTCTCTCTTAAATCTATTTGACAGGGACTACTTATTTGACCCAGAAAAAAGTTCACCTTCCCCAATATTTTCAATCTACATTATAATTTTATGATCTTGGATTTTGTTATATCTCTTCCTCTTTTTGGTAAATAAAGGCAGCTGCAAAGCAGCACAGTAGTTTTACTTGATGAATACATTATGAAATATTATTTTCCATAATTGGTATAGCATATTTTTATTGCAATTGTAGTTAAGTATGGAGTATAGAATTGTGTTCTCAGTGGAATATCACAATACAGTATTAAATTTCTTAAAAATAACATTATCTTCACCACAAGCCACTATATAGCTGAAAAATACATTATGTTTTCATCAAACTAGTCTTCTGCTTTATTTATTTATATTTAAAATCAGTAGCTTTCTTTTGATTTGGAATATGGGGTAAGGGTAGTAAATAGTATATGCAATGAAGAGTATAGAAGATATGAAATTCCCTTTAATGAATTAAGTGCTTTCTGAGTAGGAAATCAGTTCCAAATGGAAAAGAAAATGATTTATAAATGCTCTGATGTAAGATATCATATATAATATGCTGTAAAACAAGATTCCAAGATATAAATCTAAGATTATTATTCTATGTATCTGGTTGTGTATCTGCTAGTCTCTTGGACAATAACCATCATGTCTTAGGAGCAATTACATTCTTTTGGTGTCATCTCTCCATTGGTAAAGCATGCTCTTTTTTTTTTAACCCTCCCCCTGGATCAGGTTCTTGTAACTGTTTTCATCAAACTTTTGGTCATTAAATCCATAGTTACAGAAATTGTTGGCAATACAAACCTATGAAGCACAGACTATGATAGTTATTTGGCCTAGATTCAGAAATCTGAAAGATCCAGCAATAGTCATAGCAGAGAGCTGTGACATTTGAGCTCATTGCTTAAATCACTTTCCTCTGGAATGAGTGTTTTCATTTTCTCTTCTCCCTTCCCCTCCCCATTCTCCCTATCTTCTCTTGTCTATCCTGCCCTCAAGATAAGAAGAAAAATCACCATAGCAAAAGGAGGGGGCAGGAGGTAATTTCAGAGTTCAGGGGAGAAAAATGATCCATACTTTGTAGAAAATCAAATATCTTAAGGAAAAGTATTTAGGTCTAATTTTCTTTATCTTAAAAAATAAAATTGCATTATAGACAATAAAAAATTCTCGACTGACTGATCATTTAAAAGCTACTGCTAAAAACTATTGTATTACCAACCAGACTCCCAAAAAACTATTTTAATGACCTAGAAAAAATAATGACAAAATTCATATGGAAAAACAAAAGGTCAAGAATTTCAAGGGAATTAATGAAAAAAAAAAAGATCAAATGAAGGTGGCTTAGCTGTACCAGATCTAAAATTATATTATAGAGCAGCAGTTACCAAAACCATTTGGTATGGGCTAAGGAATAGATTAGTTGATCAGTGGAATAAGTTAGGTTCAAGGGATAAAACAGTCAACAAATATAGCAACCTAGTTTTTGACAAACCCAGAGACCCCAGCTTTTGGGATAAGAACTTACTGTTTGATAAAAATTGCTGGGAAAATTGGAAACTAATATGGCAGAAACTAGGCATTGATCTACACTTAACACTGTACACCAAGATAAGGTCAAAATGGGTTCATGACCTAGGCATAAAGAATGAAATTATTAATAAATTAGAGGAACACAGGATAGTTTACCTCTCAGACCTGTGGAAGGGGAAGGACTTTATGACCAAAGAAGAACTAGAGATCATTACTGATCACAAAATAGAAAATTTCGATTATACCAAACTGAAAAGTTTTTGTACAAACAAAACTAATGCAGACAAGATTAGAAGGGAAGCAATAAACTGGGAAAATATTTTTATAGTCAAAGGTTCTGATAAAGGCCTCATTTCCAAAATATATAGAGAATTAACTCTAATTTATAAAAAATCAAGCCATTCTCCAATTGAAAAATGGTCAAAGGATATGAACAGACAATTCTCAGATGAAGAAATTGAAACTATTTCTAGTCATATGAAAAGATGCTCCAAGTCATTATTAATCAGAGAAATGCAAATTAAGACAACTCTAAGATACCACTACACACCTGTCAGATTGGCTAAGATGACAGGAAAAAATAATGATGATTGTTGGAGGGGATGCGGGAAAACTGGGACATTGATGCATTGTTGGTGGAGTTGTGAACGAATCCAACCATTCTGGAGAGTAGTTTGGAACTATGCTCAAAAAGTTATCAAACTGTGCATACCCTTTGATCCAGCAGTGTTACTACTGGGATTATATCCCAAAGAGATTATAAAGAAGGGAAAGGGACCTGTATGTGCACGAATGTTTGTGGCAGCCCTTTTTGTAGTGGCTAGAAACTGGAAACTGAATGGATGCCCATCAGTTGGAGAATGGCTGAATAAATTGTGGTATATGAAAATTATGGAATATTACTGTTCTGTAAGAAATGACCAACAGGATGATTTCAGAAAGGCCTGGAGAGACTTACACAAACTGATGCTGAGTGAAATGAGCAGGACCAGGAGATCATTATATACTTCAACAACAATACTATATGATGACCAGTTCTGATGGACCTAGCCATCCTCAGCAACGAGATCAACTAAATCATTTCCAATGGAGCAGTAATGAACTGAACCAGCTACGCCCAGAGAAAGAACTCTGGGTGATGACTAAAAACCTTTACATTGAATTCCCAATCCCTATATTTATGCCCACCTGCATTTTTTATTTCCTTCACAGGCTAATTGTACAATATTTCAGAGTCTGATTCTTTTTGTACAGCAAAATAATGGTGTGGTCATGTATACTTATTGTGTATCTAATTTATATTTTAATATATTTAATATCTACTGGTCATTCTGCCATCTGGGGGAAGGGGTGGGTGGTAAGAGGTGAAAAATTGGAACAAGAGGTTTGGCAATTGTTAATGCTGTAAAGTTACCCATGCATATAACCTGTAAATAAAAGGCTATTAAATAAAAATAAAAAATAAAAACTATTGTATTTGGGAGGATGGTTGGGAAGCGAAAGGAAGGAGGAGATTTATGATGCTACTGCTCTGATTGATCCGGAGCATGACAAAGTGGATAGAATGTTTGTCTTGAGGTCAGAAGGACCAGAATTCAAATTCCACTTAGGAGACTTACTAGCTGCCATGAAGCTTCTGCAAATTGCTGAAACTCTCTGACCTCAATTTTCTCATTTCTAAAATGAAGATAACAATAGCGCCTATCTCAGAAGATTGTTGTTAAGGTTAATGACATTGAAATATATAACTTTTACGAACTAAAAGAACTAGGGACATATCTTCTATTATTGTTATATAGTTCTAGAGTCTTCTGATCCAAATTAGCTTATCTTTTCTTTGTACCTTTATACTTTATACCTACATATGTGTGTACAAGATAATTTACTTGCTGTTATAGATTGTGGAGAGCAAGTACCATCTTATATTTTACTTTGCATCCCCAGTAACTCCCTAGCCGAATATCTGGAACATTTTCATCACTCAATAGATGTTGATTGGTTGATACTACTGAGTGGGACAATCTATACCTTCTCATTTCTGGGTTCAGTACATAGTACAAAAGATCAAATTGAGAATGACTAGAAATGACTATCTGGGACTATTTAATATAGTAAAATGTGGCATTAATAGAATTGCTTAAGACCAAAATAATGTATACAAAGGCGATTTTCTTTTAAAAGTTAAAAGTGAATAGCTTTTACAAGAAGTCATATTAATACCTTCTCCATTCCACCCACCCCATCTTTATTATGATCTTCTCCCACTCCCCCCCCCCAATCTTGAGTATCTTGAGTAATTGGTTAAAATGTACCTAGACTGTAGGGAAAACTTAACAGATGCTGTTGATTGATTCCTAGCATAGGTTAAGAAATCAAAACAGTCCTATGCATCATCAAATTCAACTCCAGTCATTTTTGTCAACTAAGAAAATGAGACCCAGAAAGCTTAAGGGTCTTGCCCATAGTTATATAACTAGTAAATGACAAAGCCAGAATCTGAACTCAAGTTTTTGACTCCAAACTCAGTAAACTTAGTACCTTCCAGCATAATAGTTATAAAACTATTATATTTATTCTTTCCTATATTATTTCCCATAAAGATTCAGAGAACAGAAATCAGTAAGTGCTATGACAAGGGAACCTAGGAAAATTAGAAGAAAGACATAACCAGAGATACCAATCTTGAGCTGTTTTCTTAGTTGCTCATGACATAGGGGCAAAACAGTATGGAATTGCTGAGACTGCTAAGCTGGAGACTTAATGAGTACACAGTGGAAGCTGACATGTTTACAGAATATTTGAGTCCAGAGAACATTGTGAAGACAATGAGAATTCCCGCCATTATCTGAACATCAGGCACATTAGAAGTTGCACATTACTGCTATGGCATTCATACTGTGAAATTTGTAATCTATTAAAATGGCATTTCCTAGAAGTAGGAGTTTTATTGTGAACCAATTACAGTTTGTCCAGAGAAAGAACTAAGAGCTTTTCATACAATACTTAGCCAAGCCTCCTTGTTACTTCTTTATCATCTTTTAATTCGGCACATTCTGGATTTCTCCTTGTCATTATCTAGACTTTATAACGAGACTGACATTGAAGTTGTTTCACTTTTCTTATAGCAGATGTATCTGTGCTCTTGGTTTTATTTCTTTATTAGCTCTTTTTATATATTGTAACAGCAATGTCTAGCTTTATCAATTAAGGACTGAACTGAATGTGCTATAAAATCCTTAAACACCTCTATTCTAAAAATTATTGGATTTAGAGTAGTAAGAGACCTTAGAAATCCTTTGGTTCAATCTCTTCATTTTATAAATGAGTAAACTGAAACTCAGATGAAAGGATGCAATTTTCCCAAGAAAATGGCAATTCACAATGCTGGGATTCTCATCAAGGGCCACATATTCTACAAACTGTGCTCTTTCTACTTTCCTTATTTCCTGTTTCATCTACTCTTGGAAAGTTTTGTTCCAAATTCTGAAGTAAATTATCTTTAAAATTTCCAGGACTTCATGTACACTTAGTTTATGGGGAAGTCATATGTTTATTGCTGCTATCCACATGCTCTTTTTGTTTATTTTTTCCCCAAAATTTCAAACCACATAGTAATTACCTTTAAAGGGATGGAATTCATTGATTTCTTCATTGTACTATACCTAAATTAATCTATAGATGAAAAAATAATTAATTAATTCAATCTTAGGCATTTGAATAACTGTGAAAAGTTGTTAATAATGGAATGGCATGACATAAGAATGAAAATCTGATTGGCCAAGGCAATTAGATTGTTCCCCAGGGTTCATCTATAAATTATCACGAGATTCATTCCAGAAATGAAAATGAAAGTGTCTTTCTAGTGGAAACCTTTGATAAGGATCCATTTCAGGAAAAGGAGGGGAGACCTCTATTCAAATATTTCTTCTTCTCCATGGCCTCTGGCAATAAGGCCACAAAGAGTCCAGAGAAGGTTGAATTTCCCATCTTCATATATGTGGCCTAATGGTAATGGCACATCTAGATTTGCTGATGGAAGGATATATTCCAAGAGCAAAGGATAAATAGATACAGATTAACCATGATTTTTTGGGGGGAGGAGGGGGCAAAGGAGTAGGGAAGGATTGAATAAAACTTTATTCCTTTTTAGGACTAAAGTATCTCAGTAAATTTTTTTCTGTCTTCAACTTGTACTGCTGTTTGCTGAGTCATTTTGATCACTAGATAGGTAATATTTAATCCCACTAACTCTAATGGGAGGGAAAGAACAGAAAAAAAAAAGTCTACCACTAAAGGAGCTGCCCAAGCTGGAGAAAAATATTACCAATGGATATAGATGTTTCTCTGGGAGAATCAACCATGTCCCTTTTCGTTTGGAAGGGGACAGCTTTCCTTAGACAAACTTTGCTCTCTAGATAAATTCATTTCAGTTACACACAATAACAATAGATGTAATGGACAGCCTTAAGGAATTGATCTTTGTTAGATTAACCATGATTAAAAGAATTCTGGAGAATCTGTGAATGTGATATAAGGACTTTAGCAATCAGAAGCCATGAGTTACTCTTTTTCATATATTCTGTAAGCTTGAGTAAATTTTCTCCTCGACTCTTAAGTATTTCTGAGATAGATTTGTTTTTTGTTTTGTTTTGAGAAGGGGTACTCCTTATACCAACTATTATTACTCTACCTACTAAACAATGCCTCTCTCTAAATGCTCCTTAAGGCTTGCAACTAAATTCATTATCTGAGGACTCAAGCTGATAACACTCAAGTATTACCTATAACCCTTCATGAGTACTCCTAGAATTCTGAAGGGGAGATATAGCCTTCCTTCAAGAGCCAAGACTTTGAAACTAGAATTTAGGAGAAAATTTCTCATAGCTTATGTTATATTTTATTCTGCTTTTTAAAGGGCTCTCGACATTCTATGTACACAGCAGTGTTCATCTTTTCTATATTTCCTTGTAATTTCTTCTTTTCTTCTCTGCTTTGTACTTTCTTTTTTAACTTTATATTTTTTCCCAACTTTCATGCCTCCTCCCACAAGCAGGCTATGGTTAAGTGACCCTGGCTTGTCTTATTCCACCCCCTAATCCCTCCGACAATTCTCTGTGTACACCAAAAGATTGAGCCAGCACAGAATAGTGGGAAGGGCTATTTTCCAAGCATATACTAATAGAGTATTGTCCAATAAGTAATTAGCCTTAAGTGCTTGGTTGTCTGATTCCAGTGCACCTATAAAAAGAGTTTCAGCCCTTGAGGCTGAATTTGTCTATGTTAAGTTCTTTGAAATTGATCTTTGTTGGCTAAGATGACAGCAAAAAATAATGATGAATGTCAGAAGAGATGTGAGAAAATTGGAACATTAATATGCTGTTGGTGGAGTTGTGAACTGATATGGAACCATGCCCAAAGGGCTATCTAATGTACATACCCTTTGATCCAGAAGTGTCTCTACTGGATCTGTATTCCAAAGAGATCAAAAAAAGGGAAAAGGACCCACATGTGCAAAAACTATTTGTAGCATCCCTTTTTGTAGTGGCAAGGCACTGAAAATTGCTGATGCAACATATTTGAATTGTTTCTTCCTTATTTCTTGAAAATTTTTCTTTGATCCGCAGGTTTTGAAATTTGGTAATAATATTCTTCTGGGTTTTCCACAAAGAATCTCTATGAAGTGGTGATTGGTAGATTTTTTTCTATTTCTACTTCCCCCTTGTATTCTATCACTCCATGACAATTTTCTTGGATTATTTCTTGCACTATCATGCCAAGGTTCTTTTTTTGGTCACAGTTTTCAATTATTCTTGTATTTTATTTTATTAATTTGTTAACCAAATCTATTGTTTTTCTTATAAGATGTTTCACATTCTGTTCTTTTTTTTTTTCATTCTTTATATTCTATTTTTTCTTAGTCTCTCATAACTTCACTGGCTTCCTCTTGCCCAATTCTAATTTTCAGACTTATTTTCACATTTGACACTCTGTATCTCCTTTTCTAGTTTAATTTTTTTATAATCTTTTTTTTGGATTTTTAAATTTTTTTCTTCATTTTTTCATTTTTTTAATTATTTTTTGAGTTCTTGTATAAATGCTCTCTTGGCAGGGAGCCACTTAACATTACTCTTTACTGCAGTATCCTCCTGTAAAGATTAACTTCCATCTTCCCTATTCCCCTAGTAAGACTCTATGGTTGGGTTCTTTCTTCTTTGCCAGTTCATTTTTTTAATTAAAAAATACTGATGTAAGCTTCTCTAACATGAGATGGGAAATGTTGCTTCTTCCTTCACCTCTGCTCTCCACTCTCACCTGGAGCCCCAAACCAAGAGTTTCATCCTCCTGCAAATTCCCTTTCTTTCATCCTACCCCCTCCCCAAGACAACAAGCAATCCAATATAGGTTAAATATGTGCAATTCTTCTAGACATATTTCCATATTTAATCATGCTGCTCAAAAATAATCAGAGCAAAAGACAAAAAAAAAAATACAAGGAAGGGGACAAAAAGCAAACAAACAAAAACAACAACCAAAAAAGGTGAAAATGCTATTCTTTGATCCACATTCAATCTCATAGTTCTTTTTCTGGATATAAATGGCACTTCCCATGACAAATCTATTGGAATAACCTTGAATCATCTCATTAGTGAAAAGAGCCAAGTTCATCAAAGTTGATCATCACATAATGTTATTGTTATGGTGTAGGATATTCTCTTTGTTCTGCTCACTTCACTCATAATCAATTTATGTAAGAAAGATAGCTTTTAACATTCATTTTAGAAGACTGTGGGCTCCAATTTTTTTCTCCTTCCCTTTCTTGCTTCTCCAAGACAGAAAGCAACTGATATATGTTATGTCATTTAAACCTATTTCCATATAAATAATTCTGTAAAAGAAAAAATCAAAACAAAGGGAAACACCAAAAGAAAGAAAAAAATATTAAATAGGTGAAAATAGTATGTTTTGATCTGCATTCAGTCTCCATAGTTTTTTTCTATGTATGCAATGGCATTTTCCATCTCAAATCTATTGGAATTGTCTTAGATGACTATATTGCTGAGAAGAACTAAGTCTATCACAGCTGATCATTATACAGTCTTGCTGTTACTGTGTACAATGTTCTGGCTCTGCTCACTTCACTAAGTATCTGATTATGTAAGTCTTTTTAGGCTTTTCTGAAATCAGCCTGCTCATCAATACTTATGAACAATGATATTCCATCACCTTTATATACTACAACTTGTTCAGCCATTCCCCAATCGATGGGCATCCACTCAATTTCCAATTCCTTGCCACCACAAAAAAGAGCTGCTACAAACAGTTTTTTTTTTTTTTTTTTCTGCACATGTGAGTTCTAGTATCTCTTTTGTGATCTCTTTGGGATACAAATGCAGTAGTAGTAGGAATTACATTTCTCAAAAGCTCTATTCACTATAGTGGTAGCAAAATATTCATTATATAAGAAAGATTAAGTTCACAAATCTAAGTAAATATCATAAAAATTATTAAGTGACTACTATGTGCAAGGCACTATACATGGCTCTGATGATACAAAGGACAAAACCAAATAGCCCTGGCTAAAGTTGCTGACAAGTTTCCTTGAGGGATATGCAATACACAAATACAAATGTATAAATAATTTGGGAAAGGAGAGAAAACTCAAAGCCATGAAGATCAGAAAAAGCTGCTTATGTCACACTAGGTAATGCCCAAAGGACTAAAAAATGGGAACATGTAGGATGACATTGTAGGCATTGGGGAGGAGTGAATATCATGCAGAATGGAATGTCAATAGGAAATAGAATGATTTGGCTTCAAAGTAGAATTTTTATCATTCATTTTTATGGCAACTTCTTTTCTTAGTCTTTTAAAAGTACCTCTCCCTGGCAATATGCTATTAGATAAATCTGACACACATAAAGTTTATAATATATGATGTATACAGATACATAATTCAGTATTGAAATATATTACTTTTATTACAGAAAATCTTCTGTAATGTGACCTGTTGCTGCAACAGGTGGGGAAAGGGAAGAAATACAGGATGCTATCCTGAGCTAAATAATTTCTTTCCATAGAAGGGCTTAGCATTATCTCCCAGGCTAGACAATTATTATGTAAATTTATCAATTTTTACACCTTTTGTTCCCAAGAAAGAGACTACAATATCTATCTCCCTTGTTTGAAAAGTGTCTAATAAGGAATTAGTAGGTACAACTGTATGTTCAAATTAGAAGTAAATGGAAATATTGAGGGCCCAAATCTTAATTGAATCAGCTATTGCCAAGAAATGGAGAGGTTATTAAAAACAGGATGGATAAAACTCCTGAATTATAATAGTAGAAAATTGAATTTAAATTGTGAATTAAAATGAGAGATAAGTAGATAAAAGGGTCCTTGGCTCTCACTGTGCCTAAAACCTCCAAATCCCAAACTATGTTCCTATTATGACTGATAATTGGAGATACACACATATAATAAATATGCATACCACATAGATGTACATAAGTATCTATGCATACACACATGCATGTACAAACATGAATATGCATATTACAGGTGGTGTATATATGTGACATGTGAATATATATATGCAAAAATTGACATATATTGGTGTACACATGTCTATTGTATATGTATTCAAAGTCCCCTGTAAGACAAAGGTTCTTGATGATTTCAAGTGTTTAGCACAAGAACAAGAGAAATCTATTCAGTCAATAAGAATGGAATTATATCTGTGATTTTGTTAGTACAGGTTATTCTTAGGAAGCAAAAGTTCTACTACCTATGCAAGTCAGCTCTTTATAGGAAATCTAAAGTCTTGGAGACTTATAAGGAGCACTGAAGGTTTAAATAATTGGCCCACAAAGCTATTATATATCAGAGGCAAGACTTGAATAGAGTTCCAAGGCCAGATTTCCTATCATTATATTGCACTGACTTAAATAGCCATCTTGTTTTAGTGGAAAGAACACTCACTATAGTGGGAATCAGAAAATTTACATTCTCAGTTTGATTCTATCAAGATCTTGTTGTATCTTGAGTAAAGCACTTAAAAATCTCTTAAAATTTCTTCTCTGACAAAGGAAAGAATTGGTCTCTGGAATTCCATCCAAACCCTATAATTCCAGTTGGAACATTGGCCTCTTTCCAGATGTTTGTACATCTCATAATTTGCTTTTGTAAATTTGGCAATGGAGTTGAAGTTCAAAGTCTTAAGGGTAGAGTTACTGCCTTTGCTTCACTTAGCCAAATTTAGCCTGCATTGTCTTTAGTGGAAACAGACTTATCGGTATACACTATAAGCCTAAGTTGATCCATAATTTTAGTCTTTAAAAATAAATTCCAAATTTTAAAAGATTGAAATGGAAACATCTTTAGATCTATTCTGTAGAATCAACAAATAATAAGCTCTGGCGCAGCTGTATTGGAAGGTAGCCTCAGCCTTAGGAACTTTCATCTCACTGAGAATGAGAGGGTCTGATGGATAAGTAGCAGGAGGTTGAAGGACATTCCATGGTCAAGGGACAACAAACACAGTTGTGTTGACCAGATGCATTCTAGGCTGGGCTGGGGAGAAGGACCTACCACATGCCTAATGAGTGTAGTAGCAGAGGGTTGGAATTCTGCTCATTGTGGACACTTGCAGAAGAACAGAGTGCCTGGTTTCAGTTCCAAGGAAAAGAGGAAAAATGCAATCTGCAGCCAACAGAGGAAGATCATTTGCATGATAATGTGACTGAGGCCCTAGTAGTAACATAGAAATGGAGAGGAAAGCCTGAGTTGGGCCCAGGACAGACCTCAGAAAATATCAATAAGAAGGACGTGGGGCTTAGGGCATCATTTTCCATAACTCTCCTAGAACTTTAACAAATTGGTATCTACCAAAAACAAACAAATCAAAATCAAAATAAATAAGCAAAAGAAAAATAATCTTTTTTTTTCTTTCAGTGGGAATATCCTACTATAGGAGTAGAGAAGATGTTGGTTCATATTCAGAAGAAGATAATGGAGTTTTTTAAAAAGTCACTCCATTTTCAATGATAAACATTAATGGCTGCAAACAAAAAAGTTCTTGAAAAAAACATAAAGGGGATTAAAAAAAACAAATAAGAGAGATTGAAGAAAAATTAGAGCTATCCAAGAAAATAAAAAAAAATTAAAAATTAAAAACTTAAGGGAAAAAAAATCGCTTGAAAACTAGAACTGGGTAAGGGGGAAGCTCATGACATTCTAAGATGCCAAGAAATAATAAAACAAAAATCCAAAGATATGAAAAAATAAAATACAATGTGAAATACCTCAACAGATAAAAACTGATCTGCATAACAGATAAAGGAGAAATAATATTAAAATAGTTGGATTATTTGATTATTTTATTTTAAATTATATTATTAAAAATAATTCTAATACAAAATTATAAGAAATTAACAAGGAAAGTTTTAGATCACTAAGGCAAAGCAGAAATAGGAAAAAAATCCACTGATCACCATATGGAAGAGATCATAAGAAAAAAAAAACTTAAAGAAATATAATGTTTCAAAATTTCCAGGTTTAAAAGAAAATATTAGAAGCAACAAGGGGAAAAGTAAATATAATGGAGCTACAATAAATATTATACAAGATCCAGTTAGATACTATGATAAAGGAACAGAGATCTTAGAATACCATATTTCATATAGCAAAAGTTCTAGGGTTACAGTCAAGGGTAACTTACCTTGCAAAATTAAGTATAATACTGAATGAGCAGATGTGGGAAAACTGGGACACTAATGCATGGAGTTGTGAACTGATTTAACCATTCTGGAGAACAATATTCCTTCCTTATCTTTGGATCATTATCTTCATTGGTCTAGCACTGCCTTCAACATCCAGGCAGCATAATAGATAAAGCACTGAATCTAGTATAAAACATGCAAATCCTGTCCCAGACATTTATTAGTTGTATGATCCTGGACAAATCATAATGGTGTGCCATGGTTTCCTTTTATTGTTCTGCCTCAGCTTTCCTAAATTGTTCTGCCTCAGTTTTCCTAAATTGTTCTGCCTTGGTTTCCCTAAATTGTTCTGCCTCAATTCCCTTAATTGTTCTGCCTCAATTTCCTGGTAGCAACCCCCTTCCTGATCATTAAGTCTGAGATAATTAGGCCTGTAGAGATCTGGCCAGTCTGGCATTCCAAAAGATAAAACTCCAGGTGTCCTATCTCAGATATCTAATTGGCATCATCTGCCTCTATCTCTCCAGACTTCCTGTCTCCAGTTTGGCTACCCCCTTAACTCCCACTTTATAAAAAATTTGTGGTCTTCACCCCCCACCATGTCAGAACTAGATTGATGGTCCAATACAAAAGTCTTTTGAAGATTATTTATGGTTGAAGGTTACCTACCAGATATCTAGATCCAAGTGCCTGCTTCAATATTTTGGTACCTTAAAATTTAATAAGAAACTTATTATGGGTAATCAATTGCAATGGAAAGCTTTTCTTTATTGATAAGTTCTCTTTGATTTGAAAGTTCAAGTCAATTCTCCTCACTTTGATTAACAAAAGCTTTTTATTGTTAATCAACTCCCCAAATTCAGAATTCCATCTCTAGTTTCCATTCTTTTACAAGCTTTTCCTCATGCCTGAAATGTACTTCTTTCTCATTTTCATCTCTTAGAATCCCTCTCTTGCATAAAGGTTTATCTCATGTGATAACTCTACCTGTAAATTTTTTCTGAGCCTTCTAGTTGTTAGAGTTCTCCTCTCTCCTTAAATTATCATGGGTACATTTTACCTTTGACATTTTATCACCCACTATGCAGAGTATAAAGAGATTAGTTGGGGAGGAAGGGGTCTTTTTTTTTATGCTTAGTGCTTAATAGTGTTTTGAACATAGCCAATTATCAATACAAGATTTTGCTTTGGATTTTTTAAAAATTGTATTGGTGCTAGGGGAAGTGGAATGACCACCATCGATATTCATAATTTGATTTAAGTTGACATTCATTATATGTATTATGTGATAGGAAACTGAACATCTTACTTCAGGAAGGCTAATGATACTAGAAACCATAGGTTTCCTCCATGACAGTCCTTTATTCTCTTAATAATCATTGATCTATTATTACTGGTCTTTTCTATTTGTCGGTTTCCAATGTGAATCACAAGTAATAGGCTTCATCAGATCACCATTGTTCTAAAGTGATTATATCAATCAATCAACAGGTGTCTGAGATTTTCCTAATTTAGGAAATTTACAGTGAACAAACTACATTTCACCAAAGCAGATTCCTAATTCCCTTACTTGCGTCAAACTTGGGTCAAATACCAAGTATCCTCAGAGATGGGATTTGAAACCCAGGTCTCCCTAAATCCACTCCTACAATCCTGTTCTCTGTATCATATTTGCCATAGAAAGCTAAGAAAGAAAGAAAAAAAAAACATTTAAAAATGAAATTTACTTTGCTCCTGTATCTTCATAAAGATTTCTGTTTAAGTGTTAGCACATCTTCATAAACACTACTCAGAATCAAAAGTTTCATTACACTGATAAATGTGTTTTTCCACTTGAGGAAAGTTTCGCCATTCCTAGTCTGTGTTTTATGTGGTTGTTTGTTACTGAGACTAACAGAATGACTAAATCAATACAGACTGCCCTCCAGGCAGAGAAGGACTGCAAGAAAGTGTAGCATCATTAAACTGAATTACAGACAAGCATTTAAGGAGACAAATAAGTATTTTGTTACTATAAAGCTGCACTTTTTTATAGCTTGGATGATTGAAAATGTTTACAAAGCTTCTATAGTGGAAAAGGGGGAAAATCAGATTCCTACTACATTACTGAAGTATTGAGGTACCACTAACTTGTTTTCTGGGAGTCCCCATTATCACACAGAAGCAAAGTTAGAACAATGTCTTTCCAAGTCACAATCTATGTCTGGAATTGTGATTCATACCCATTCGGTAAAATAAAATAAAATGTGGTAAAAAGTAATTACCCCTATTTCTTAGGTGAAGTGGAAAAAGCATTAAATTTGGAACCAGGGAAGCTATTTTCCACTACTTAATATCACAGATTTCATTCTGGAAGGAAGGCTATTTAGTTCAGACTGCCTTCCTATTTTGACTTAGATAAGTCTTTTAACTTTTCTTAATTTCCTTATCTGTAAAAGGAAGGGTCATATTAGAGGATCCATTACAGTTCAAAATCCTATTTTGTAATGTTGATGTTAATAACAGTTCACATTCATCTAACATATTAAAAGGCTATTTTAGAGCCTTTCTTCTAAGACTGGGAGCCAGTTATAGGCAATATAGTTACAAGCACCTTTGAAGGCAGCAATAAACAGTGGAATGAAGGGAAAGGAGACAGAATAGGAATACAACTGAAGGCATTTGGATGGGAATGAGGTTGTTTCCTGGCCAGTGTAAGAGGCCTTACACTGTGATTGATGAGAGAAAGAAGAGAAAGAAAAAGAATGATATAAGATAACAGCGACTTCAGTGTTGAGAATGATTGCAATTCTAGTTAAAAGGATTCTCTCCCAGCTCTGCTCAGTCACATCCTACTGAACCTATAGTTTTCATTAATTGACCAATTGCTGTTGAGGGAATGGCAAGCTAGCTAGGCCTGGGCTAGGAAAAGATAGGTCCAATTCTGGGTACTAAAACAAAGGAATAATATAGAAAATAAGGAGATAATTCAGAGCAGTGCCACAAAGATAATTAAAGAGTTGAAGAATAAGGTCTATGAGGAAAGATTTAAACAAAGTAGAACTAAACTAGAGTAGCCAAGGGATAGCTGAAGAAGGATCCTCTGTAGTTCTGAATAGCTTGTGGGTCTTCAATAACTGCCCATTGAATAATAATAATGAATATCTGGAAATGTAGTGCTCTCACTTAAATCATCCTGATTTTGATCTCATATACAAGTCTCAATAATTCTTTTGAGGTAGTTAAAAGATTGTCATTCCCAGTTGCACTCCAGGAAACAGAATTAATGAGAAACTAATAATTTCTCTAAAATCAAAGACATCAAGTGATGAAGTTGACACTTGAACCGAGATTTTTGTGATGTTCTATAAATTTGATTAGAATTAAATTTCTGTGGTGTTTTGAGCTTTCTACCACAAGTTATCACCTTTTAAGATAAGCAGTACAATCATTCTTTTGGAATTTTTGGAAAGGTGGAAAAAGACTCATCACTGGTATTCTCTCCTGGATCAAATGTTCTTGCCACAATGCCTGCAAAAGAAACTGTAAGACTGTCCTGACCCCTGTTACAGACACTTTTTGCTAAAGAAAATGAAATTAGAAAATATCTAAGTATTGCAGCCATTGTAGACCTTATGATTCACAGTCACCATAATCAAAACCCTTTCTTAGATCTTGGGCTATTCCATGGAAGTTTATGACACACAAAACTCTAGAGAACATATATAGAACATGTGAAACATATTCATAGGTGCAAATCAAAAATAATAATAGCAACCCTTATGGTTACAATATTCTATTGCAACAATATTCTACTTGTCTTCTTTTTCCTATCTCCAAAACGATAAGGATTTCAACTACAGTTACAAAATACAAAGGAAAGACTTCTCCTAGATATTTTCTAAAAGTTTTGCAGCCTCTCTTGGTTTCAGTTTCATTGTATACAAAGTGAGAGGATTGGATTTGAAAGTGTTTAAGTTCCCTTCAAGATAAGTTCTGTTACTCTTACTTTATAAATGAGGAAACTGAGGTAAAGGGATGTTAAATGACATAACACTGATGAGAGCTGAAGCCAGGTATTATCTGACTGTAAGACATTACTAACATCACTCTTTCTATTACACACCACTGTCTTTTCTATGTGGATAGCATGATGAGGACTTAAAACCCTCCACTGAGAAATTCTAGCTTCACCATGTTTTTGCATGTTCGCTGCAAGCAGCCTTCTTGCATCAGGAACACATCTGCTGCTTTCCTATCTTGATAGGTCTGTAGCCCTGTGTTCCTTGCTATGCTAATAATCTTCTGTTCTAAGCCCAGGTTTCTTCCTACAATATCATATTACTTTTCCATAAAATGAATGAGTGATATTTAATAGGTTTTATATGAATGGTTTAAAATAAATTTTTTGAAAATTTTCCATTTTAAAAACTTTTTTATAAATTTTAAATTTTTCTTTTAAAACATTTAAATCATTGATTTTAATTTCTAATAATCAAATTGTTATTTTGATACTACGAATAATTTATCTGAATTGTAAAAAAATCAATTAGGGCTTTATGATTATTTTAGCTCATTATATACATATACATCTATTATATATAACTTTTAATATGTAGCTTGTATAAACAATCTTCAAAGAAAGGTATGTAGAAAATAAGGCATATGGTCACATGAGTAATACATTGTCATCACAGGAATTTGAACCCTATATAACCAGTTCAGGGCTTCATTCCTCTGCCACATTATCAGAAGAACAATAATTCTCCTTAGTCCTCTGACATAGATATCTCTTAAGGAAGAGGAATTAGCATAGAAGATCCTATTCTCATCTCTGTGGGAACAAATAAATCCTCATATAGACAGGTAGTCCCATTTTCATTCTCAGGGCAGAAGAGTACCTAGTAGTAGACCATTTTCTGCACACAAAGTCATTTGCTAAATGTAGTCCAAGAGATTGGAGAGCTCCAGTTACTAAGTCACTGCTACCTATAATTTTCTACTACAGAACAGGCTCACACTGTTATGTTCCACACTTGGCCCTATTAAGACAGACTGTCCTCTTGAGGGAAGTAAAAGACATATCCTGCACTTTTTTCCCAGATACCATAATTCTCAGGGATTTAGAAGTAGGGAAATACAATGAATTTTCCAACTATATGCTTTTGGGGCTTCCTATTTAACTCCTTGTAGGTTTAAGGCTTAGATGTCTATATTCATTGGATTATTTAGCTTACAATTTTATTCATCAAAGACATGTTAGTTCCATGAAATATAATCAGAGTTTGGGGTCTTTAACATGAATTAATAAAGTAAAATGGGAAATTATTTCCCTTTGATCATAATTTCTGTTGGTTCTGTGAAAAAAACAACAACAAAATATACTGATTCTTTACTTTTCTTTATCACACATTGGGAATTCACTGAAAACAACTTTTTCAGCATTATTTGGACATCTAAGGGCATAAACCAAGGTGTTCATTGAGTTTACTGAAGAGAATATGGAGAAAGGAAGAATAAGTTATGAGGCAGTGTAGTGCAGATGAAAGAGTATTAAACTTGGAATCCCTTGTTTTGAATTTAATCCCAACTATTTCAGTAACTATTTTATTGACTACAGCCAAGTCACTTTACCTCTGTGAGCTTCAGTTATTTAATATGCAAAATGAGGAGGCTAGACTTATAAGAACTCTTCAAGTTCTAAATCTATAATCCTATAACACTAACTGATCTTACAATATAATAATGTATCAGGCAAATGATATATGAGATGAAATTCAAACATAGATTCTAATGATTTTCCTCTAACTAAACCATTTTTCCATTAAGGGGAAACGAAAAAGCAAAATCAAACAAAAAACACATGCTTGCACACAGCAATAATAACAATTCATGAATACCAAAATCCTTAAAGGCAGAGAGAAAAACTACTGGATGTCAGCTGACTGAAGCAACACTAAAGCATATCAGCATAATACTTTTTACTCTATAAAATTTCCATGCTCTGCCTATTGTAAAACTTTGATTTTGGGGAGATCTTGAATATTTCTTGCCAAAGTTGATCATTGGCTTTTAACTACCAATACACAAAAAAGGAATGTTATAGTTTTAGAAAATTCTACAAACATATTCTGATGTTCTTTGCCCTTATATTGGCATGGGTATACTACATTGTGATGAAGCAATATGAAGAAGAGTGTTTTTTTTTAAGTAGGAACAAGGAAATTAGAACATCTCATTTCAATATATGTCATTAAATGAGAGAGGTAGGAACCATGTTCCTTAAAAAAAGGATTATCATCTTGTAACAACAATTTAGAACATTAAAGCATGATGCCAGAGATTCTGGAAATCAAATATTGCATGGGCAAACAGAAATCTCCTAGAAAAGAATCATGCGGTACAAATAAATGGTCTTTTTGAGAAGTACTCATTGTAATGTCAATATCCTATAGCAGCCAGCATCATTGATTTACAAGGTATTGTGGTTGGCAGAGAGACCTGAGGGAGTCTGAGGGGAACATTTGGGGTTTCTTATTTCTGGAAGGCAAGAAGTGACACAGATATAGCCAAGGGAAACTCTGTCCCTGCCAGCAGGCCAACTTAGGGACTTGAATATAATTTTAGGTTTTTATTTTAACACTATTATTACTTACTTTTTAAATGGGAAACTTTGTTAAGAAAAAAAAAAACTATGGCTTTTTCCTTTTTAGAGAAAGAAAAATCTCACTGGAAAGCAGGGATTTTATAGAGTTGTTTCTAAGTCTTGTACTTAGGAGGGATGTAGTGAATTTGGTGTTGCCATAGATTTCAAAAAGCAGGGGATACCAATGAGAGGTATGATGACATACCTGTAGGACTACCTAACTGAAAATTAAGAGGCTTAGATTATAGTCATGGTCTTGTAGTTATATTCTCAGCCTCAATAATCCCATTGGTTGGGTTGAATTAAATAATCATTTAAGCCTCTTCTACTTCTTAATGTCTAAAATGGAATAGAAATTCCCCAAATTCTTCTCTCTCTTTTCTCCTTCTTTCTTCCTATCTCTCTACTTCACTCTTTCTAATTCTCTGTCTCTGTCTCTGTCTCTCCATCTCTCTCTATCATTCTCTGTCTCTGTCTCTCTCTCTCTCTCTGTTTCTCTGCCTCTGTCTCCCTCTTTGGAGCTTTTGCATGATTGTTTCTCTGTCCCATCTTTCTTCCTCTCTGTCTGTCTCTCTCTCTCTATCTGTCCCTTTCCCTCTCTCTTCCCATTAGATGTGTATAGATGACAATCTTTGAGGAATCTAAAAGAGTGCTAGGGTGAAAATATTTGTAGACCATTGTTTTTGAGTTTTTAAGAGTAAATTATACATTATGGTAATCAAATATTCTTTATTTTAACTCATCTGAAAACTATTGGACTTAAATTGAAGGTAAAGATGTTTTTGTGTATTAATTTTCAAAATTAGAATATCTCATAAATGTGAGTTCTAAGATGCTATAATCTCTTTCCCCAAAAGACTTTTAGTAGTAGGATGGCCCATTTGCTTGGACTAGCTCAAGAATAATTCTGCCCAAAGGTAGGGGTATGGACCCGTCTTGAAGGTCCTTATATCACTGTCTTTCTCTGATTAAGGAAAAATCTACTAGAACAACTGAGGGTCTTGAAAGGTCAAATCACAAAGCACACCACTGACTTGGACCAGGTCACAAACTAAAAATGTTATTTCAGAACAAGATTTGGATCAAAATCCAATAAGCCAATCAAAAACTTATTTTTATGTTATGCAGTTTCTTTTTCTGTAGGCTTTGGTTTATGCCTATTCCAGTTTATTCTCATATATTTTTCTTAGTCTTTGTTCCCCTTAGTCATAGTCTCAAAATTGGTACTTTTCAGTTCTTTTTAATGTATCCATATACATTAATGAATTAACATTCATGAATTCCAACTGATGAGATGTTATTGATATTTTATACCCATTACAAATTTATTATTGTATAATGTTATGTGTACAAATTCTAATTCTATGTTAATTTAAATATAACAACTTCAGATAAAGAAGCCAATAGTAAAATTTTCATTTCTAAGTGTGGCAAACCAAGATTAATAGTACTCAAGTTACAGATTTACCCATTTGGGGTTAAGGATTCAAGTTCATTTAACTTAACACTAGTCACACTTTATTTGCTCCTTAAGCAATTGAAATGATTCATCATTTATATAGTGCAACATAGCAAAGGGGGAAGGGGATATCACTTTAATGACAGCAAAGTTTTTTGAAGCTACTTTAATAACTAAAAAAAGAAATAATTTAAAAGTTCTATGGGAAAAATGAGAAGCTACTCAGTATAGTAAAAAATTAATGCAGAAATTTATTTGAATAGAATTACTCAGCTTGGACAAGTATTAATGATTAATAGAATTTTCTGTAAAATTACTAATTAGGAATTTCAAAGCATGGATATTATAATGACTAATCATAAAGTATAAAAACATCTTATTTTTCCACACACAAAATTCAAGTTCCAGATTTAAGTATGTGTCTATTTAGAAACATCTGGGTATTTGGCATTGGGTAATCAAAAAATATACGTGGTGTACCTTTACGCTAGAAATTTAGGCTAAATAAGTTGTTTCCCTCTCCTGTCTTTCTGAATCTCTACATCTGTCTCTTTCTCCCTGTCTATGTTGCTTTTATAAGCAACTATACAGACTTGAAGGGTTTCCTAAGACACTAAGTTCATTGTGGAAAAACTATTCCAATGCTTTTCAGTACTGGACAGAGTCCATTCCAATCAAGTATGAAAGCAAAACTCGATAATCTAACATTTTAAATCTTTATTGAAAAGAACTTTTATTTTGTGGAAAATGTGTATGCTAGATATGCTGTAGTTGGAGTTAACTTAAGCAATATTAAAAATCATTACATTAAGTTAAATCTACCTAACATCTCAAGTAAATTAATATCAACAATAAAACACACAAAACAAATACACACATACTGATGCTCTAATTGATTTATACTAATGGAAATCATTATAGGACTGGATGTTTAAACACCTGTATAATAACAATAACTCACACTTTATAAGTGCATTAAGATTTACAAAAAGATTTCTTGCCAACAACTTACTATGGTAGTTGTAGATATATTATCATATCAAGTTTAAAGGGTAGGACTAAGTGAATTACTTGTCATCTTAGAGCAAATAAGGGTCAGGACTCAGGTTTTGAATTTAGTTCTCACCCAAGTTCTTCCAAACTATTCCCCCCAATGCTTTTGGAAGTATCACTTGTGATTTTAATAATAATCCTAACCCAACACAAGAAGAAAGACAATACTTCAGACCAGACTGAAATGTACAACCACAACATCTTACACATACATTGTAAGTGTTACATGCTAACTTTTCAAGCTTCAAAGTGCTAGCTTTGGCATAAATACCTGTATCCTAATATGTGCCAGTGCAAAGCAAAGTGGATTCTTCTTTCCAAAAAAACCTCTGTATTTTGACAGCTTTTTTTTTGCTTTGATTATTTACATGAAAATTATTATAATTACAGAAGTGTGGCAGAGGAAGCGGAAAAAGTTTTTTGAATTTACCATTAGTTCAGGATTTTTCCAGCAATTGCTTATAATTTTAAAAGAGTGGGGGAATAGAAACAATTATTTTATCATCTCAAAACAAAAGGGCAGGAGATACTGAAGGTCAAAAAAGTTCTCTAAATACTCAGTGAACTAATTTTGTGACTATTAAATCCATTCTCCTGAAACATCAAAAAACAAAAACTTAAAGGCTGAGGTAAACTAAGGAAGAAGAAAAGTGATGAAATGAGAAAAATGTAAAGATAAGGAGAGATGGAGATTAAAAGGGGTGAAAAAACTGAGATAAATATCTATGAATTTAAAATAGAGAAAATTGTTGCAAATATCCCTCAGTTTGGGATCTTCTTTTAAAGAGTCTAAGCTCCTAAATTGTTTTGAAAAGGAGGAAGGAGAACAAAGGCCTTGCAAATAGAAATGTCAAGAGATGTAGAATAAAGCTATCAGAATATAGAATGGACATTGTGTATAAATTGTACAGAAAGAGAAAGCATGAATGGGTTATGGTCTTCACAGAAGCGGGAATATTCACATCAATGCACAAATCCTTTGCAAGTTAGGGAATTTCGAAATATTTTTTTTTCAAATACCACTATGCACTTCTCTTTTGTACTTTTCTTTCATCTCATAATATTCTTCATTTTTACTTTATAACTATTTGTCTTCTCAAGGAATATTTTTTATATATAATTTATTTACCATCTATCTTGTCTGGGACAGTTTGTGCATGTTTTCTTCTTCATTAGACTATAAGCTTCTGAAAAGCAAAAATCATATTTTTGCCCTTCTTTGTGACCCCAGCACTTAGCACAATGTCTGGTAAATAGTAATTGCTTAATAAAAACTTGTTGATTTGGCAACTTTGTTTTTACATTAATTGATCAATGAGTTAGATGATTCCGTAAGATAGATACCAAAGCAAAAATATGTTAGAATATTAGTATTACTCCTTGCAATGACTTCTAGAGATCTATTTGGGGGCCAAACAGAGCAATGTAAATTCCTCTTCCATATGGACTTCAATTAGTTGTGCAAAACTATTATAAGCTCCATGAATCTTTTCTTCTTATGAAGAGGTAAGTTCTTCAATCAATTTTCATGTCATGAATCTTAAACTCTTCACTGTCATAATTATCATACATGTTTTTAAGATTTGAAAAGAGTCTTACATACATTATCGCATTGAATCCTCAAAAAAACTCTTTGAAGTATGCATTATTATTATCCCCATTAAGGAATTTGCTCAAAATCATACAGTTAGGAAGAACCTGTGACAGTATTTGAACCTAGGTCTTTTTGATTCAACATTCTCTCTACTATGACATCTAACGACCTAATTGCATTATTTTTGAAATATGGTGTCCATAACTAAATAAATTTGGTTTGACCAAGTCAGAAAACAATGGGGAAAACATTACTTTAGTCCTGACATTTAAGACTTTCTCAAAAAAGTCCAAAATCACCTTAGCTTTTTACCTTTCATATAATGCAAGATCATCTTGAGCTTTCAATTCACTAAAACCCAGATATTTTCAGACAAATTTCTAACAATGATCTCATTTTGTATTTATGAAGTCAATTTTTAAAAATCCAAATTTGGATTGAAAGAGTGCTGACTCCAGAGTCAAGTAATATGGGTCTTGCTTCTAATGTTTAGCACCTAAGTGGCCTTAACAAATTATTTAACTCCTTCATCTCAGTTTACTTCACCTTGAGAGTAAGGGATTTGGATTAGATACTATTGGATTTTCCAGCTCTATGATCATAGAACTTTATAATTTTCCCTGTTATATTTCATCCAACTACACTCAGTTAAATGTGAATTCTGACTTATCTAGTATATTAGTTATTCCACTTATCTCTGTACCATCCACACATTTGATGAAAATTCCTCCTGCTGTTAACCTTCTCCAAGTTACCCATAAAAATGTTATATAGCATAGAAAGAAGACCAGAGCTCCGTGGCATACCAATGTGGATCTTCTTTTAAATTACTATAAAACTACCAATGTAAATCATTGGGGAATGAATTTTATTTTGCATTTGGCCATAAATCAGCTTTGAATCCATTCAATTATCCTCTAATTAATTAATGAGTTCTCTAATATATCAATGTTAGTATCTTTAAAAGACTTCTGTTTTTCTTTCCTCATAGATTTTTTTTTCCTTTGGGAATTCAAAACTTTATTCTCTCCTAGGAAAACATTCTCCATATAAATTTAGTCACTACTCATGCTGAATATCCTGTATCATTCTTGTTCATTGCCTCCCATGATCTAACCACAGGTTAACTATCTCATATGCGAGGGGGTTTGCTACCAGACCATTGATGTTGCAAAGGTACCAGTGGATCCAGTAGTCTTTCCATTGCTTATCCCTTGCCCATGAATAGCTAGTTATCTTTTTCAGTAATACGGTTCTCAAATGAAATTCTTTTCAATGTTTCTTCCACTGAATTTCCGGTTATAATAATTTATTACAGACTGGTCATGTGCACAATGAACCTTCTTTTTGGTGCTCATTTTCATCCATCATAAATTGTTTGTTTTATTGTGGATGTCTTGTCTTCTTGAATAAAATTTAATGATATCTTTAGAAGAGAACTTATGTGTTCTATATTTTCCTCAGCATTTATGCATCATCTGCCCTAAATATAACTGGAACTCAATAAATATTTGTTGATTTGCCTGCCCTTAAGACAGTCAGAAGTTTCTTTACTTTCTATTCCCTGCTTGCCTAAATATTTTGAATTAAATGAAGATTAAGATGATAAGACAGATAAGAAAGAATCAGAATTCTGTATAAACCTTGCAAGTATCCAGGATTTCCATGATGTCAGAATTTGAATGAACCTCTGAAATTACCTAGTATAATCCTAATAGGCAATAATAATAGTTGACATTTCTATGATTCCTTAAAGTTTGCAAAGCACTTTCCTTTCATCATCTCATTTGTATTTCACAACAATCCTGTAGAGCAGATATCATAGGTATTGTCATAATTTCTGATCTACATAGGAACAAAGTAGAGATTATAAGAAATTATGTATCAACACATCAAGGTCACATTCATAGCCAAGTCTTCCAAACTCCAAGCCAAGCATTCTATTGCTATACCCTAATGCCTCTCTCATCGATAGGAAAGAAGAGAAGTCACTTGCTTAGGTTCAGATTCCATTTTGATAATTTGTTTCTGATGATTTTGGATAAGACTACCCTAGGCCTCAGCTACTCTCATCTAAAATTGAGGAGATTGAAATACATGCTCACTTTGACATCTTTCATTTATAAAATTGATCTGCTATGGTCTTGTGACATTATACCCAAGACCCAAATACCTCTGGATTTATGTCAATAACTACAAATTGTGCATGTATTTCATGTCCAATAGGTATCAGTTTATTAACTGAATCATTGTAGACTCAACACTATTCAAATAGTTTTGTTCATTGAGTTGCACACATATTACATCTAAAAATATCCTCAATCTACAAAAAATTGCAATATGACAAAGTCTATGATTGAAAAGACAAGTCTTTATATGAAGCAAAATATCAACTTCCATGTTACTAGAAAATAACTGTTTACATTCTAGTTTATGTAATACTAGGAAATGATCTGACTCTTTCTTACCTGATCAGTCTTCTTATATATTACTTAAAATCTATGGTCCAAATACTAGTGTATTTGTTCTTTCTCACCTAAGACACCCCACCTCCCATATCTTTGCACTGGCTAACCCCCATGTCTGCAATGCTCCCCATCTCTACATCCAAGATTTCCAAGTTTTTTTCAAGACTCTGCTAAAATGTTACCTTCTTCAAAAGGCCTTTCCTAGTACCTACAGTTTCTAGTGTCTTCTCGTCTAAGGTATATTTTTGTGTAGTGTGTGTGTGTGTGTGTGTGTGTGTGTATAACTATATATGTATGTATATGCATGTCTAAATTTTTACTCCCACAAAACATAAATTTCTTGAGGGAAGGGATTAATTTTACTTTTGCTTTTTTGCTTTTTTTTAATATCTTCAACACTTAGCTCAGTGCCTGGCAAAAATAAATACTTTAAAATACTGTTGATTGAATATCTACCCCCAAAGAACTATTATAATAAGATAATGAATATAAATTCCCTTGAAAATTTTAAAGCAATATTATGTATAAATGAGGAAGGGCTTAAGAATGTATATAGTGCTTATTAAGTTACTGAAAGGCTCTCCAGAAAGCTGCTCAGCATCAGGAAGGAGATAATAAAGAATCTGGACTTTACCACCAGATTACCAAGATTACCAGATTAACAAGAACACCAGGCTGTTCTTGTGGTGATTACTGAACTGAAACGAAGGCAGCTCCCAGAGACCCCAAGAAAATCGAACTAGAGAACACTACACTCCCTCCCTAAGACAGCAAGCAATCTAATATAGACTAAATGTATATAATTCTTTTAAACATATTTTCATATTTATCATGTTATGAAAGAAAAATACCAAAAGGGAAAAACCAAGAAAAAAAAAGGTGAAGATACTAAGCTTCAATCCACATTCAATCTCTATAATTCTCTCTCTGGATATGGATGGCATTTTCCACCCTGAATCTATTGTAGATGCCTTGAATCACTGCATTGTTGCAAAGAGCCAAGTCCATCAGTATTGATCATCACATAATCTTGTTGTTACCAACAGTAATATTCTTAAAGAAGACTTCAAAGAGTAACTGTAATCTCTCTCCACTATGATAACACATTTTAAATACTCTCTTTGTATATAGCTTTTATTACTTTCTTCTCTTTACTCTAAGTGAAATGACTTAAGTGTTGGCTGCAAAATGGCACATGATCTCTGAGGATTTTTTTAGGGAACTTCCATTATCTCCTCTCATCCATCATTTAAAATGATTGCTTCTCATTTCAGTCTAAAGAAAATTTTCTTTTCAACCATGTTTCCTTTTACTATTATTCCACAATTTAAAATTACAATGAATTAAGTGTGGCCCTATTTCTTACTGGCTTTCATTCTATCAAAGTGGAAATTGCAACTGTGATGATGCCTAAAAGATGACTAACTTAGGTTTACATTTAGGCAGTATAAAAAAAGAATGAGCAATAAAGAATTTAAACTTTATAGCATCTGCATACTCCATAAGATAACATATATTATCATAATATGATTACTTATAGATAAGTATTACAAGTTTAATTTTAGGAAAAATTTCTATTTGATCTGAAATTCAAATCTAGCCAGCTGCTTTTATTATTTTCAGGAGGAGGTGGTTGTTATTGTTTTGCTTCTTTGTTTTGTTTTGCTTTTTAAAGCAAATGTTGCAGAAAAATGAGACCTGAAATATGTCAGTTCTTATTAGAAATATCAGAACAGGTGCTATCCTTAAGTGGCCCCTCGTCTAACATTCCAGTCTCTAAGCAATAAATTTAATATATCTGACTTGGACCCAATCTTTTCCACCTAAGTAAATATGGAACCTGAAAAGGCATAGATTCATGCCAGGAAATTAGTTGCCACAGTTTTGCCATTCATCATGGAGCCAAAGGTTTGACACATTAGCACATTGGCTCTATGTTTCAGATGTGACCCTGCCTTTTATTTACCATACTCTGCATTCTGACCTTCCTACTGGGGGATTATATCACAGGCCCAAAGCAGCCCTCTGAAAACAGGTGTTACAAAGGGAGCCTGCAATTAGATTGACTGCTTTTAATGGCATCTCTCAAAGATAGTCTACAGTCAAATGTGACTTGGAAAGAAAAACTCCTCAGGACTCCTACATCCTCTGAAGTTCTAAGATTCTATGATTCTAAGTCTATGTTGTTTTGAATCAGTTCAGCCATGTCCAACTCCGTGTAACCCCATTCGGGGATTTCTTAGCAAAGATATTGTAGTAGTTTGCCATTTCCTTTCCCAGTCCACTTTATAGATGAGGAAACTGGGGCAAGCATGGTTAAGTGATTTGCCCTGAAACACAGTTGGTAAGTGTGTTGGCTTTGAAGTCATGAAGATGATGAGTCTTCTTGATTCCAAGTCCAGTGCTCTACCAAATGTGCCACTTTTTTTTAGAGAGTCCTGTTAAGTTTCTCTCCTCCAGAATAAACAATACCCACTTCTTTATCTTTCCCTCATACAGTTTCTTTCAATGTTTAATAGTAACCAAGCTCTTTGCACTCTTGTTTATACTTTCTAGATGTTCCACATTCTTCCTAACATGTAACATCTAGTCATGTAAAGAACTTTGGATATTGTGCCAACCTATCCCCAATTCAATAAACATCAAGTAAATAAGTATTTATTAAGTGCCTATTATTTACCAGTAAGTAAATTATTAGTCAAAAACATTGATTAAAACTCTTACTATAGGAAGGCAATGTGCTCAGCACTGGGAATATAAAGAAGGACAAAACTAACACTTGTTTTCATAGTTCACATTTTAATGGGAATGATGACATGCGAATAACCATGAGCAAATAAGACATGCAGAACAAATGGAAAATAACCACAAAAGGAAGGTATTAGAATTAAGGGGAACAGGAAGGCCTTCTTAGTTCTGCCAGTACCAAGCAGGTAAATTTGGAACAAATTATTTAAATTCTTAACACCTCAATTTTACTCATCTGGAAGATGAAGAATTGAACTAGATGACCTTTAAAATCTCTTATAGCTTTAAGATTCAATGAATTGGTAATTTTTGTTTCCTTTCATAATTGATTCAAGTAATATTTCAAATCCAAGGGCAGGCTTTGACATACAATTTTTGGATCTTAGCAGTACTTCCTGCTTCTGTCCAGTCAAACTAGGACATGAGAAAGGTGTCAAATGACTAAGTCTTTTAGACTGAGTTAGAGAAGAGATTTAATTTGGCAGAAAAAATCTTCTACCTCTGCAGATCTGATAGACCAATGGGGTACTAATCATAATGTCAGGAAATCTTGGGTTCAAATACTGGCTTAGACATTTAGAAGCTATGTGATTCTAGGCAAATCACTTTACCTCTCTTTCCCAGTTTTCTTCTCTGATAAATTAAACAGCTTGATTCTATGGCTGCTAAGATTCTTTACAATTCCATTTGCTATTTTTTTTTTATATTTTAAAAAAGTTATTGATTGAAATAATATAAAATAAGAAAAACAGAATAGAAAAAAGATAAAAAGGAAAACTAGGGGAAAAAAACATTATCATGTGTCCAACAGAACATCAGGGAGGATTCAAAATATATAACAACAAATTTCTGTTTCAAGAAAGCATATATAATAATAGAAGAAGTTATGTTCATGAGTATCTATCTTTTCTTTCTCACAATTCTTTCTTTTGTATTCTGTTAAGCACTTTTTACTTCATTCTTTCTTCCCTTTTCCATTCCTCTCACTTCCCCCAAGCAGACTATAATTCAGAACGGATATATTAATATATGTGTTTTATATATATATAACACACATACACATATACACATTCACACTCACCCACAAACCCACATAATATACATATATCTATATGCACATATATAATCCTACTTGTATATATAATAACATATATTCAAATATATACATATATGTACATATTTACCTATATATAAATATACATATAAACCAATATTAATTAATTTAATTATTTCAATTGAACTTAGTAGAAAATTTAGCATATAAGAGCCAATATCAAAGATTAATTTCAAGGAATTTAACATGGACAAATGGTTAATTTTTTATATGGAAGTTTATATCATATGTTTGAAAATTTTATTAAAATAATATTTTAAAATATTATTCAATTAAGTTCAATTGGTTGAGACAAAGTCCTGAAAATCTTACAAGTTGGATGAATGTCCCTTTTTTTAATATTATGGAAAAATTTTCTGGATATTATATTTTTTGCCTGCAGGCTAGTTTTTTTGATTGTCAGTATATATAATTTCAGGACCTCCTCCATTTCTTCTTCTTTTCTATTTCACTCTATCCTTTCTTTTTTTCTCTTTTCTCTTCCCTCTTCCTCTCTCTTTTATTCTTTCTTCCCTAACAAGTCTTGCTTCCCATCCAAAATGCTTCCCATTTTTACAGTCATTTAAATTACAGAGTCATTCAAGAATAGCTTTTGGTATTCTTGAATGATTCTATAATTTAAATGACTGTAAAAATTCTAGACAGAGCTTTACAAGATTACTCTCACTGAATCACCTGTATAGAAAACAAAAATTTTAAACTATAAGGAACATCAATATCAAAAAATCTTACGGATAGAAATGATACTACTCCTTGCTTAAATAAGACCCTCACTATAGCTTCCTGCCAAGTAGTCATAAAGCTTGTGCTTGAAGACTTTGAGCAAGAAGGATTTCACTGGAACAAGTAGGACAATTTTGAACTTAAGTTAAAAGGTTGAAAAGGGAATCTTCAGTTGTATGAAACAAGAGGAACAGAAGCGATAACCATAGATACAAGGGGATGTTTAGAGGTATACTTCCTTTGGGATTTTCTGCTCATTTCCAATCCAGCCTAACACACAAACATTAAGTATTCACTTTGCACAAGATCCCACAGTGTTGGGAAAATGAAAATTAGTTCCTATTTGAAAGAGCTTCCATCTTAATTGGGGAACATGATATTAACAAATAATTTCTTGAGAGAAAGAACACAAATAAGCTAGAGATATCCAGAAAGGATTCTCATGCAAAATTAGATATAAATTGATATTTTGATATTGTTGCTGTTTATACTTCATTCATGTAAAAGGACATCATTGACATGACATCATCTCTAATGACATCACAAAGGTGATGTCTTGACTTTAGAGTAAATTGGATTTAAGTGAGGCAGAGCTGCACAAAGTCATTAGCCTCATTTTCACCTCCAAAGTCATCAGGATGATTGATAATATTTGTTTGATGAGTCATGATGACTGGCAATATTTGTTTGTTTGAGGAAATTCCAATTCAATGAATACGGGCTTTATTTCAAAGAATCATAAATGAAAATTATGCAAAACACAAAACAAATTGTCTCAGATTTTAGAAAATATTATGATAAAAACATCACCATCATCATCATCATAAAATAAATAAATAGAAAAAAATTTAAAAGCTACTGCTAAACCTTGATAGCTTATAACATATAAGCAACCAAAAGTTATTTTCCTTTGCAGAGAACAAAATACAATATCCATTTCCATTTTTAAAAAATCCATCAAAAGCATAGTAATAAATGGAGTCTTTCTTAAAATGATTAATGGTATTCACCTAAAACTAAGAAGAATTATTATCAGTAACAATAAGATCAGATGGAAACAAAGATGCCCATTATCATTATTTAGTACTGTACCAGAAATACTAGATATAAGAAAAATGAATTGAAGGAATAATAATAAATAATATAGAAATAAAATTACTAAAAATTGCAGATGATATACTTAGAAAATCCATTTTTAAAAACTGATTAAAACAATTAATTTCAACAAAGTTTCAGGATACAAAATAAAATCAAATAAATCATCAGCTTTTCTCTATATTACCAGTAGAATGATGAATTTTATTTAAAATAATTGAAGGAAGTCTAAAATATTTTGGAGTCTACCTGCCAAGACAAAATATTAACATAATCACAAAACACTTTACACACACACACAGAATCTAAATAATTAGAAAGTATTAATTATTCTTGTAGACATGGAACTAATATAATAAAAATGACCATTCTAGTTATTTTAAATTACTTATTCAGTGTCATAACAAACTGTCAAATAATCATTTCACAAAACTAAAAAAAATACATAAAATTAATCTGGAAGAACAAAAGGTCAAGGATATCAAGGGAATCTATATATATTTATCTTTAATCATGGCTTTAAAGTCCTATAATTCTTAAGCTATCTCTCCTTGATCTATTTTCCAGGTCAGTTGTTTTTCTCATGAGGTATTTCACATTTTCTTCTTTGTTAATTCTTTTGACTTTGTTTTGTTGTTTCTTAATTTCTTCTGGAATCATTGATTTCCATCTATCCAATTCTAATTTTTAAGTAATTATTTCTTTAGTGAGGTTTTGTGCTTTAAAATTATTTGGCCAATTCTGCTTTTTAAGCAGAACTTTTCTAACAGTGAATTTTTCATATCTTTCCCCCCATTTGGTTAATTCTGTTTTTAAGGCATTTTCTTCAACATTTTTGTGACTTTTTAAAACTAAGCAGATAATTGTCTTTTCATAATTTCCTCCATTGCTTTCACTTCTTTATCTGTTTTTTTCCCCCTTCTACTACTCTTATTTCATTTTGAAAATCATGGTTTAGTTTTTCCAGAAATGCTTGTTGGGCTTTTATCCAATATATGTTTATCTTTGAGACTTTGCATGTAGCTGTTTTAATTCATTGCCTTCTGAGTGTTTCTCTTGCTTTTCCCAGTAACTACCATGGTTTTTATGGTAAGGTGCTTTTGTTGTTTGCTCGTTGTTCTATCCTCTTTCTTGATTTTGAACTTTATGTTAAAGTTGGATTCTATTCCTAGAATGAGCAAGCAGAGACAAGAACCACTGTCTCAAAATGTATGCTTTTAACACTGCTTTTTTTATTTGCTTGTTTTGGTTTGTTTTTGTCTTTTTATTGTTATAGCTTTTTATTTGCAAGATATATGCATGAGTAATTTTTCAGCATTGACAACTGCAAAAACTTTTGTTTCAATTTTTTCCCTCCTTCTCCCCATAACCTCCCCCAGATGGCAGGTAGACAAATGCATGTTAAATATGTTAAAGTATAAGTTAAATATATGTATATATATCCATACATTTATTTTGCTGCACAAGAAGAATAAGACTTTGAAATAATGTACAATTAACCTGTGAAGGAAATAAAAAATGCAAGAAGACAAAAACAGAGGGATTGGAAATGCTATGTAGTGGTTCACACTCATTTCCCAGAGTTCTTTCCCTGGCTGTAGCTGGTTCTATTCATTATTGAACAAATGGAACTGATTTGGTTCATCTTATTGTTGAAGAGAGCCATGTCCATTAGAATTGATTATCATATATTGTTGTTGTTGAAGTATATAATGATCTCTTGGCCCTGCTCATTTCACTCAGCATCAGTTCATGTAAGTCTTTCCAGGCCTTTCTGAAATCATCCTGCTGGTCATTTCTTACAAAACAATACGATTCCATAACATTCACATACAATAATTTATTCAGCCATTGTCCAATTGATGGTCATCCACTCAGTTTCCAGTTTCTAGCCACTACAGAGAGGGCTGTCACAAATATTTTTTTGCACATACAGGTCCCTTTCCCTTCTTTAAGATATCTTTGGGATATAAACCCAATAGTAACACTGCTGGATCAAAGGGTATGCACAGTTTGATAATTTTTTGAACATAGTTCCAAATTGCTCTCCAGAATGGCTGGATGTATTCACAATTCTACCAACAATGTATCAGTATCCCAGTTTTTCCACATCCCCCTCCAAAATTCAGAATTATCTTTTCTTGTCATCCTAGCCAATCTGACAAGTATGTAGTGGATCTCAGAGTTGTCTTAATTTGCATTTCTGTGATTAATAATGACTTGGAGCATCTTTTCATATGATTAGAAATAGTTTCAATTTCTTCACCTGAAAATTGTCTGTTCATATCTTTTGACCATTTATCAAATGGAGAAGACTTGATTTCTTATAAATTACAGTCAATTTTCTATATATTTTGGAAATGAGACCTTTATCAGAACCTTTGACTGTAAAAATGTTTTCCCAGTTCATTGTTTCCCTTCTAATCTTGTCTGCATTAGTTTTGTTTGTACAAAAGCTTTTCAATTTGATATAATCAAAATTTTCTATTTTGTGATCAATAATGATCTCTAGTTCTTCTTTGGTCACAAATTCCTTCCTCCTTCACAAGTCTGAGAGGTAAACTATCCTATGTTCTTCTAAATTATTTATAATCTCATTCTTTATGCCTAGATCATGAACCCATTTTGTACGATGTTAAGTGTGAGTCAATGTCTAGTTTCTGCCATACTAATTTCCAATTTTCCTAGCAGTTTTTGCCAAACAGCGAATTCTTATCCTAAAAGCTGGGGTCTTTGGGTTTTTCAAACACTAGATTATTAAGGTTATTGACTATTCTTTCCTTCCTAAACTATTCCACTGATCAACTATTTCTTAACCCATACCAAATGGTTTTGGTGACCACTGCTTTATAATATAGTTTTAGATCTGGTACAGCAAGGCCACCTTCATTTGATTTTTTTTATTAGTTCCTTGAAAGTCTTGACATTTTGTTCTTCCATATAAATTTTGTTGCTATTTTTTCTAAGTCATTTAAATAGTTTTTTTTGGGGGGGGTATCTGATTGGTATAGCACTAAATAAACAGATTAGTTTAGGTAGTATTGTCATCTTTATTATATTTGCTCGACTTATCCAAGAGCACTTAATATTTTCCCAATTGGTTAGATCTGAATTTATTTGTGTGGAAAGTGTTTTGTAGTTTTGCTCATATAGTTTCTGACTTTCCCTTGGCAGATAGATTTTCAAATATTTTATGCTATCAGCAGTTACTTTAAATGGAATTTTTCTTTGTCACTCTAACTGTTGGATTTTGTTAGTGATATATAAGAATGCTAATGACTTATGTGAGTTTATTTTGTTTCCTTCAACTTTGCTAAAGGTGTGGATTATTTCTAATAGCTTTTGAGTAGAATCTCTGAGGTTCTCTAAGTATACCATCATATCATCAGCAAAGATTGATAATTTGGTTTCCTCATTACATACTCTAATTCCTTTAATCTCTTTCTCAACTCTTATTGCCAAAGCTAGCATTTCTAATACAATATTGAATAGTAATGGTGATATTGGGCAACCTTGGTTCAATCCTGATCTTATTGGGAATGGTTCCAGTTTATCCCCTTTACATATGATGCTTACTGATGGTTTTAAATAGATGTTACTAATAATTTTAAGGAAAAGTCCATTTATTCTTATACTCTCAAGTGTTTTTTAAATAAGAATGGATGTTGGATTTTATCAAATGCTTTTTCTGCATCTACTGAGATGATTATATGATTTTTGTTAATTTCATTATTGATATGGTCAATTATGCTAATAGTTTTTCTAATATTGAACCAGCCATGCATGCCTGGCATAAATCCTACTTGGTCATGGTGTATTATCCTGGAGATGATTTTCTGTAATATTTTGCTAATATTTTATTTAAGATTTTAGCATCAACAAGAGAACTGTTTGGTTCTGCACACATATATTGTATCTAGGATATACTGCGACATATTTAACATATATAGGACCGCTTGCCATCTAGGGGAGAGGGTGGAGGGAGAGAGGGGAAAAATCAGAACAGAAGTGAGTGCAAGGGGTAATGTTGTAAAAAATTACCCTGGCATAGGTTCTGTCACTAAAAAGTTATTATATATTTTTAAAAAAAGATTTTAGCGTCAACATTCATTAGGGAGATTGATCTTTAATTTTCTTCCTCTGTTTTCAATCTACCTGGTTTAGGTATCAGTACCATGTCTGTGTTATAAAAGGAATTTGGTAGGAGTCCTTCATTCCCTATTTTTTCAAACAGTTTATATAACATTGGAGTTAATTGTTCTTTAAATCCTTGGTAGAATTCACATATAAATCCAGATGGTCCTGGGGACTTTTTCGTAGAGAGTTGATTAATAGCTTATTCTATTTCTTTTTCTAAAATCGGACTATTTAAGCAATTTACTTCCTCCTCTGTTAATCTGGGAAGCCTATATTTTTGAAGTTATTCCTCCATTTCACTTAGGTTATCAAATTTATTGGCATAAAGTTGAGCAAAGTAACTCCTACTTATTGCTCTTAAAAATCCTTAGCTTAGCTGGGTAGTTTATTCTTGACTGTATTCCAAGTTCTTTTGCCTTTCAGAATATCAGTTTCCAGGGCCTTTGATCCTTTAATGTGGAAGCAGCTAGATCCTGAGTGATCCTTATTGTGGCTCCTTGGTATTTGAATTGTTTCTTTCTGGCTGCTTGTAATATTTTTTCCTTTGTCTGCTAGTTCTGAAATTTAGCCACAATATTCCTTGGGGTTTTTATTTTAGGGTCTTTTTCAGAAGGTTTTTATGAATTCTTTCAATGCCTATTTTACCTTCTGATTCTATTACCTCTGTGCAGTTCTCTTTGATGATTTCCTGTAAAATAGTGTCTAGGCTCTTTTTTTTTATCATAATTTTGAGGAAGTCCAATAAACCTCAAATTATCTCTCCTAGATCTATTTTCCAGTTCTGTTGTTTTTCCAAGTAGACATTTAACATTTTTTCTTTTTTTTTTTTTTTTTTTTTTTGGTTTTGCTTGCCTGATTCTTGGTGTCTCAATGAATCATTCATTTCTATTTCTTCAGTTCTGATTTTTAATCAGTTATTCACTTTTATTTCTTTTTGTATATGTCCAATTGAGGTTTTAAGTGAGTTGTTTTGCTCTAAGGAATTTTTTTCCATTTCACTATTTTTTTTTTTTTTTACTGAGTTATTTTTTTTTTCCAATTCACAAATTCTACTTTCCTGGGAGTTTATCTTTTCCAATTCACAAAATCAGTCTCCCTGGAGTTATTTACCTTTTTCAATTCACATTTCAGTAAGTTGTTTTCTTTTCCCACTTTATCAAATTTTTCTTTAAGTAAATTATATGTCTTTTCCAATACTCTCTTGAACAGGTTCTCTTTTCTTTCCCCATTTTTTTCTAGCTCTCTTTCAAAATATTTTATAATTTATTCTAGGAGAGCTTTGTGTGATGGGAACCAGGTTACATCCCCCTTTGGGGTTTTGTCTGGAGATTGTCTGCTAAGAGTCTCCTCATATGCTTGACTTTTTTACTCATTTTTAAAAGCCCTTGGAGTCTGCCTTCAGGGCAAGGAGATTACCATCTTCCTTTGCAAAGCAGAAATAGATATATGGACAGTAGTGGTCCTGCAAACAGGCTGCTAAGAACAGCCAAGCTATGGAAATACTCTGGGAATAGCCCTGTACCTGAAGTGTTTCTGCCCTGGGAAGCACAGCACCAGGGAAGTTCTGTTGCCCCAGGCAGAGCCTTCTTGCTATGCCTATTCCCCCTTACCCCCTGTGCAGATTAGAGGCTACCCTGGACAGAGTCCCCCTGGTGTGCAGAAGTGTGACTGCTCTGGGCAAAAGCCCCATGTTGCAGAATGCAGCTGCACAGCTGTGCTGTAGTCCATTCTGAGTCACTTCTGGGTAATATGTGGGTGTACCAGATCCTGTTAGATTCTGGTGTTTTTTGGAGTACACTCTACCTTTGGCTTTTTTGTGACTTCTCTGCTGATCTACTGCTTTGCAGCTAAAGCAGAGCAGCCAATCTGTGGTAGAGTCCTCCATGCAAATTTTTCATTCATGGAGACCACCTCCTACCAGGTTCACTCAGTATGTTAGCCTCTGGTTTTACCTCCCTGTCTGTGCTGGCTTGCTTCTACTGATCAGGACAAACCCTTTTTGGCATTCTTCCAGATTATCTTCAGCTGGTAAGTAGTTGTACTTCCAATATTTGTGCATTTTACCAGTCAAGCACTATTTTTGAGGCTCAATTTGGTAATTAGTAGTGAAAGTATGGGAGGAGCTTAGAATGCTGTGTGTGTCTTCTCCATTATCTTGGTTTTACCTCCTGCACTGTTATTTTCAAAGCTAGTTCTAGAGGTTTGGGAATTCTTTCACAGTGTGTGATCTGTGAGGTTTTGTCATGTTTTTGTTTTTTAATTCTGCAATCAAATCCTTTCTGAAAAAAATCCTCTGATTCCTTGGGATTTCAATTTATAGTGACCCTCAGCATTCCTGATCCCTTCAGAATGGAAGTATACCTCCCAACCCTTAAACTTTTACTCAAAAGTGAATATAGGTAGTGGAGTTTCCAATAGCATCTGGTCCTTTATCCAATGCTAGCACAACATACTATGATAATCTCTTTTTAAGCAATTACCAGATTTCCTTACTTTATCTTGCTTCAAAGCTCCCAAAGCTCCTGATGCTTCTTCTGTCACCATCACTGAGTCCCACCACTGGTGTTTCATCCACTTGGTCTTCAGACCAGCTTCCACCATTGTGTCACAGATCTCTCTTTTAAATCCTTTAAGATGTCTTGAGGTAGAAAAATGTCTCATCATGACATTTATTTTTGGCTCTGACACTCCACAGTTCTATTTGAGGTGTTATTTTAATGTTGCTTGGAGGGGAATGTTAAGAAAATTCAGGTGAATACTTTTTCTACCACACTATCTTGGCTTTGCCTCCAGAAATTTACTTTACCAAGTAAAAGTGAATGCAATCCAGACATGGAGAATGACATGTAAAAGGGAACTGAGTTGGAAGATGAAGTGCTAGGGTGTGGCAATTACTCTAAATTGGACAGAATATAAAGAGTGTAAATGGTCTAATATGAAATAAACTTGTAAAAATAGAATTAATAAAATGTGAAGGGATTTTCATGCCAAGTTATGGACTTTGCATTTTATCCTTAAGGAAACAGAGAGTCAGAGAGATATAGGGTTGTAACCAGCAATATGCTGGTAAATGTATAATAAATAATGTCAACAACAATGAACATTAATATAGCATCCACTATGTACCAGGAGAGCCAACTGCATGGCTCAGATAGAGTACTAAGCCTAGAGTCGGGAAGATCTAAGCTCAAATCTGGCCTTACATACTAGACTTTGTGATCTTGAGCAAGTCACTTAATATCTATTTACCTTAATTCATTGTAGAAGGATCCTTGTCAAGAGAAGCCCATAGACAGTATTTGGATGTTATGGCCCATGGAGTCATGAGGAATTGGACATGACTGAACAACAAATATTTCCATGTGATATTGCTGTCCAAAATGTCACCATGTAAATCAAACAGAAGTATACAAGAATTTATGGAGTGATGGAGTTTAAAAGATAAAGACATGATACATAGGGAGTTTTAAAAGGCTCATGAATTTGAACATTGAAATTGGATTATTAGGAGAAGTGATATAGAGGTCATCAGATGGCATCTAGAAAGAGGAAGATAGCAGAATATAAAAATCACTTACTAAAATGAGAGATCAAGAGGTAGCTGTCATATCTATGGCCTTTCCAAACATAACCTTGCACTATATATCTTCATAATTTTGTGTGAGTAGTAATGACAATCCCCAAATTGGCCCTTTATGCCCACCTATCTTCTGATGATTAGTGGGAAAGAAACTGTTTGTGTACTTGGGGTCTTGGGGTTTTATCCCTTTTATCATTTTCAAATCAACAGAATAAGAAGACATATAAGAATGTATCTTGACTACATTTTAATTTGGTTAATTAAAAAATTGGTTGTGACTCCCACATGAAAGTATGAAAATAGCCTACTAACCTTGAAAGAGTTAAATGTTTAAGATGCTAGAATTCAACGTTTCTAATATCCAAGGCAGCATGGAATATGGAAAAAATACATACATTATCTATAAAATCCATTCAAAATTCTAAAAGCATTCTAATTAAAAATTTTGCCAAAAAACATTCACTTTAGAAAGGCATAAAAACCTCTATTTCTAATTTGAGATGCAAGCATTCCTTGGTCAATAAATGAATGATGTAAGATATTTGGAGGGGTGAAAAATAGCCAAAAAGGCCATCTGGGGACCAGGTTTTGGTTAGCAGTTGCAAGGTCTGGTGGAAAGTTGTGAGAAAAATGCCAAGTCAAGATTGAATATTGAAGAGATTTTCTCTCTTGCCTAATTATCTTTGGCAATATGTAGTCACTAATTCTGGGTAATTAAAAATATAGTTTAGCATCTTGCCTCCTGACTAATATTTCCTGCTATATAAAAGAATCAATTATAACTAGAAAGATAAAATTTCATGTATACACTAATATGTATATCAAATCTATAGAATAATATATTTATTATACATTACATATTATTCTGTAGATTTTATATACATATATCAAATAATAGTTATATGAACAAATTATATATCTATGCATGCCAATTGGAGAGGTGGCAACCCATGGATATAATAACAATTATTCTATTTCCCTTTCAAGTTTTAAAACAACACTTTAAAGTGTAGCTTTACTGCTTTCTCCACTTTTTCTTTAAGTTCCCCAAAGTTTAATCCCTTTATTTCTTTTTGTTTGCCTTCCAAACTCTCTTCCTTAGACACCAGATCTATTTTCTTTCTAAAAGCAGCAATCTTGAGAGATACCCTGGCACAGTAAAGGATGCTGAATTTGGAATCAGAAATATTCTCAACTTGGAAGCTAACTAACTATATGACCCTGGGCTAGATAGTTTTGAAACATATTGTCATAAGAATAGGCTTACCTGAAAATTATGAGTAGAAAATTATGAGAATTTGTCTTTTGTCCTTTCTCCTGCTGTTCCATGAAAGATATTTATCCCCCTTCTGGTTCTCTAGAATATTAGTTATTGGACTGGGCAGAAACACAGACAATGTGGAAGATCATCTGGTATTTCCCAGTGCCTCTTGAGATAAGAAAAGTTTTCTATCCAATAGTTTTGATTTTTACTAGTGGAGGCAGGGAATATAGCAGAAATAAAAGAGAATACATCATTTCAATGTATTTGGTTTTTGATTATTCAAAAGAAAAGGGGCTAAAGCAAGGTGCTTTGGTAGAAACAATCAGAAAGTTATCATCAATGATCCTCTGATTACCAACTTTAAGACATAAAATAAGTTTTCTCAGAAAGGTGGAGAAAATTCTGTACAGAATACTAGTGGAGGAAGAATTCTCCATAGATTGTCAAATGACATTGCAGATGACATTGAGCTAATTGGGTCAGTCTTCATAGTACTCCAGAGCTTCCTCAATGAGATCCATGATCATTAAGAGGAAAGAAACTAAACAGTTTAGGGAAAAATGAATTAACAATATTTCTGTATATAATGACGTGTAATTGGAGGAGAAACTCTTCAAGCAAGTCCATTGGCACTTGAATCTTGGAAAGGCATTAAAGATGAAAAATTAACTGGATACTAACTAATATAGAAAGGAACCAGGTTGCATTTGGGACATTCTTTTCACTTTCAATAATTCCAAACTACTCCCCTGTACAATATAAAACAAAACTTTTTAATTACCACTATTTTCCTAGTGAAGCTAGATGACTTCAGATCATGGAACCCTATAATCTTAAAAGAATAAAAATCATAAATTACCAAAGAGGCAATGGAGAGAAGCATAATAGTTATAAATATGCTGTTGTGTATTAGCTATGATGATTTAGCAATATATATTTGGAAAAGAACATAAGTTGATGATATTTTCATAATGAGGAATGATAAATGTGTGATCCCATTGCAACATTAGAACCCATGGAAAACAGAGAAGTTTGACCTGGGATCTGTGACCCATGCTTTTTAAAAATATTTTAACATGACTATTTTAATGATTGCTTTTGTTTATAATTATATACATTTTACTTTGTACTATTAAAAACTCTGTTCTGAGAAGTGATTGATAGGTTTCCCTAGAACTACAAAAGTATCCAAAATACAAAAAAAAATATTTTAAAATTCTAATCCAGAAACATCCAATGAATTAGGTTAATCTTCTATAAAGCATCTGTTTGTACAAAAACTTTATTTAATAGTAATTATGAGGAGCAATGGACAAAATTTGTCTAATATGAAAATGCAGGAAAAACAAAAATTTGCCCAATGGCAATAAAATCATGGATTCTTTAAAGATTTAAAATATTTTGTTTATTACTAGAGGATAGAACATCATTGGATTAGCTCAGTAAGTTTGAGCTGTTATTAGTGTGATTAATTATAGAATCCTCAAAAGAATATTCTGAGGGATATGAATACATAGACATATGCAAAATGTGTGTACATATAGTATCTGTATCCTATGCAAATATTTAATTTGCCTAATGAGCAAGTTATATGCAATACAACATATTTAAATATATAGTACCATATCTTCAATAATATGCCTACATTATACATTTAGATACATTATCAGATTATTTATTGAGTTTCTAAATAATACCTGGTATTATACACTCAAATGAGTTTTTCTCTTCAAGTTCTTTATTTTTCATATGAGGGATCCTTTGAAAAATATCAACTTGTAACTTTACATTGGGAAACAGCATCATTATGAAGCATTCTACTAAAATCACATAGCCAGTATAACATTTCTAATGGTTACCTGAATGATGGAGGCATTTCCATAATCCAGTAATCTTTGAAGCTGCATAGTTATATGATAAAAGAGCTATATGGAATCATCTAGTCCAAGAATTCAGGAATGTAGTACTGCAAATCCAGTATAAGCCAATTATGAGGACCATCAGTCAATGAATGGTTCAGTCTGATCTTCATTCATTGTCCTTTTCAATGACTATCTATTGGATAATATTTTCATTGGAAATGTCAACATAAAGATTAATTCTGATAAAATTATAACAATAACCATACATAATTTTAGATTTAAAAATGCTCTTCTTTTTGTATGTTAGTATTTTGTTCTTATTTGATATTGGATGTGGTGCTATCCACAAATTTTAATGAAAGGTCTTCAGCACTCAATAATATGGCAATAATATGAGTTTTTCATATGATCACAATTTTTGAACTGGAAAGGAATTCAGAAACTGTGTATACTCTTTGACCTAGCAGTGCCACTACTGACATCCCAAGGAGTTCATAAAGGAGGGGAAAGGATCCAAATGTGCAAAGAAAATGTCTATAGTAACTCTTTTTGTGGTAGCAAAGAATTGGAAAGTCAGTAGAAACCCATCAATTGGAGAATGGCTGAGTAAGTTGTGGCATATAAAGGTAATGGAGTATTATTATAGTTCTATAAAAATGATGAAAAAGCTTGTTTTAGAAATGCCTGAAAAGATTTATATCTCATGCTAAGTAAAACAAGTAGAACCAGAAATACAGTAGCAATAAGATTGTGCGATGATCAACTATGAAAGATTTGTTTTTTCTTAGCAGTTCAATAATCCAAAGCAATCCCAATTAACTTTGGATAGAAAATACTATATCTGCATCCAAAAAGAGAACTATGGAGACTGAAGTAAACCAACACATGCTATGTTCACTTCTTTTTTTGTTTTTTTTTCTCTCATGTTTTTTTTCCATTTTTGTGCTGATTTATCTCTCCCAATATGACTCAAAAAGAAATGTGTATTTTAAAAGTTAATATACATATATAACCAGAAAAATTAAAACAATATTTTTTTAAATAGAACTATCTTACAAATTGTTGACCAGCAGCATCAGCTGACGGAATCCTCACACTAGGGAGTCCTCCACATGCATGAAATTATAGGCCTGGGACAAGAAACAAACATAAGTTAAAATTTATCAATGGTTCTACTTTATGCAGTGTCTCAAGTAGGTTCGCAAAAGCCACAGCTTCAAAAAGTAGATTCTTTGATTAGATGGTGCCTTTTCACCTCAGGATTTAACCAGAGTTCACACCATAACATACACAAAGAAAGCTTTCTTGAGAAAAACAAAATGATCTTTCCATTTGTTTACTTTGAAGGTATAGCATTTAGGGAGGTAGAAAATACATTGAGACAGGGATATTCAAGGGGAAAAACACCCAAACACGAGTAGCACAAAGAAACATAAAAAAGGGAGGGAAGGGAGAAGAAAAAAAAGGAAGGCAGGACAGGAAAAGAGAGACAGAGATAGAAAGACAAAAAGACAGAGAAAGAGACAGAAGGAAGAAAAAGAGAGAGACTGAAAGAAACAGATAGAGATCTTAGATTCTTTGATAGTGCCTACCTATGCAATTTATATTCTTCAAGAGTTACCTGAGACATAAGGTAACTCATGTTACTCATGAATAATTTGTTTCAGATCATACATACATTTTATTTAAGCATCAGGACTTGAACTCAGATCTTCTGATTACCAGAATGATTTTTCTAACACTTCAAATTGCTTGTCATAGAATTGTTAAGATGAATTAAATACAAAGGCTTTCACCATGAAAAGTAGTATATAATTCTCTTTCAAAACTCAATAAATATTTCACATCTTTGTCATGATACTCCTTCTGGATATCTCTTTTTTTACAGTTGAAAATTATTTCTCTTGAAGTAGCTAGTTAGTGGATAGAGTACCAACCCTGAAGTCAGGATGACCTGAGTTCAAATCTGGCTGTGTGACCCTGGGCAAGTCACTTAACCCCAATTGTCTCATTAGAAAAGAAGAAGAAGGAGAAGAAGAAGAAGAAGAAGAAGAACAACAACAACAACAACAACAACAACAACAACAACAACAACAAGAAAAGAAAAAAAAAAGAAAATCTCTCCTCTCTTGAATTTCTCATAATATTTTTACAGGACTATTCTTTTATACACACCACTCCTTGGTAATATGCTAGTTATATTTTCATATGTGTTTTGCCCTCAATAAAGTACAAGAACTTTGAGGGTAAGGTCTGTGTGGTATCTATCTTTTGATTCCTTCGGTCTAAGATAATGCCTGGTTCTTGCCATCTGTTTAATACATGGGTTTTTGACCTTTGGATTCAATTTATTTCAGTTCTGTGAACTATTTGAATTGCATTTGTCTACAAAAAAGACCTATGCTTCTATGAGTACACACACTTTGGAAAAGCCCATAGGTCAATCCTATGCCTTCTAATACTTTTCCCTTTTCCCCATTGACTTTTCCCTATAATGCCATTGCCTAATTTCAAAGTGGTGGTTGGGCCATTAATCATAGTCAGGGGATCCATTTGTTATCATTATTTTTTTGAACCTCAAGCCTATATTTGTTCTTTTCTTTGGAATGATGCAAGCGATTATATTTACATCTATCTATCTATATGTAGAAAGATAGATAACAGACAGATAGATATGATATATTCTTTTCCTTCATAGGAGTTCAATTATTCAAAATAGGAACACTGATAAACAAAGATAATTGATTACAAGCATAGATTGCAGTATAAACATAGAATTAACTACATGAATATATTTTAAGTTCATCTATGTAAACACATGCACATATGCATGCATGTCCATCTGAACTGGATTTTTCTCTACAATATGATATCTTCCAGTTATGTGATTATACTCATAGAACTCTGCATTTATTAAAGTCCATGAGCTTTATTCTTAATTAGAAATTTAAGACTTATATGGGATGAAATTGCCTGAGGTAGAATGCTGAAATTTGGCTGCTACTTAGCTAATTGTTTTTGATAATTAAATGTAAACATGGTAAAAGATTACAAATATGGTAAGTAGTCTCTAAAGCCCTAGTTATGACTCTGAATGACAGCCTGTTGATAATATTTAATTGATAGTTGCCATCTTTTCTAGACTCTGAACATATCAACCCAGTATCTGATGAATATGATAGCCATTACTACTTTGTTCCTAATGCTAATTGTTTTATATATATATATATATATATATGTATGTGTGTATATGCATATACATTATATATACACATGCATACATATAAACATTTTCTATGATGAGGTAACTTTGGCACAATAAAGATCTGGTTTTGGAGTCAAGAAGATCTCATAAAAAAGATATCCTCTCATAAAAAGATTTATATGATCCTTAACCTCTCAATGTCCAAGGCAACTCCCTAAAGCTATAAATAACACAAAGATATCAATTTCCTCATCTGAGAATTCTCCAAATCAATAATACATCAGGTTTGATCTTTTTTAGTATCTTTACCATTACATGATGTCAAGTGATAGCAGTAATGGTGGGATATTGTATTAATGGACCTGTGAATGGGTATAACCATTCTAGGAATCAAATTGGAATTATAAGCAAAGCATTATTAAATGATACATACTCTTTGATCCCACTATGCAACTACTACATCTAATCTCAAAAGAAGTCAAAGAAAGAGGTAAAGTTCTTTTATGTAGAGAAATATGAATTGCAGCTTTTTTGGGGGGAGGGGGTGTTAAAAACATTAAAACTAAGATGATGTTCCAATTGAGAAGTAGCTGAATAAAGTTGTGTTACATTAATGAAGTACAGTGCTATTATGCTTAAAGAAATAAAGAAATAGATGCTATCAAGAAGATATGTAAACTGATATGGTGAAATGAGCATAACCAAAAATGTTTATACCATATAATATCAATATTGTAAAATGGAACATTTTTTAAAACTTTTGTAAATTAATAAAGAAAGAAACCAACAGAACAAAGAGAATGATTTATACAATGATAATAATACTAAAAACAAACAACTTGTTTGTTATCGAAGATTAAAAATGCACTAATTTTGGAACAACTTGTACATGTTCTCTGTTATTGTGTATACACAGTATCCCCTTGATTTAACAGTGTAATAATATTTAGAAAAAGTGAATTTCTTGGGGGTATAATTTATTAATAAACGTGTACCTGCTTGTTGTGAATAACAAACATAGCAAGAGCTATGATCAATAAACAATCCAAGGACAATTAAGGATTCTAAAGCAGAGGAGTCAAAACATGTACCTCATGGGCTAGAGATGTGGCCCACAATACTCTCAGTGGGGTCCAAATCAGATTAGAATATAATTGGGAAATATTTAACAAAATGAAAACAAAATGAGAGATAAATAATATGATTATGAAGTTTTGTAAGTCAATATGAGCGTTGCAGGGCTTCTTATGCATAATTTATTGGCTCCCATTTTTATTTGAGTTTAATACCACTATTCTAGATCAATGATAAAATATGTTATCCATTACAAAATGTTGTTAGATTTAGATTGTATCAGTATCAGTATCATCTATATCTCTATATGTAGATATACACTGATGTCTGTATCTATACCTATAATTAAATATAAAAAAGATAGATGGAAGATAAATAGGTTTATATATATGGAGACAGAGATTTTTGTTTTTGCTTGACTATTATTAAAATTGTTTTTAAAATATGCTGTTATTTTCCTTCCATTGAAACAAGATTGTGAGAGAAAAAAATATTTGTTTGTTTGGTTGTTGTTTTTTTAATATACAGGTGGGCCATGCTAAAGATGTAGAATGTTGTCTGTACTTTCAGGACACTGTTTTATTAGTTTTACTTGACTTGGTTTATGAGTAAATTTTCTTACAAGAAATCTTTCACAAAGTGGAAGTAATCTATAAATAAAAACAAAACACATAAATAAAGTATAATTTTCATAAATAAACTTTGTTTTTAAGCATATTTCTGTACTTCTTTTCCCCTTGCTCTTCTATTCCAATTTCCTGCAGTTTCCTTGAAAGATACTGCTTATTCTCACTCCATCATTACCCTATTTATGGCCTTTTCAATAAGTACCAAAATCAGCATGGATTTCCAAAAAAATTCTGGAACAGTATCTCAATGACCCATTAGCATTTCAGTAGAGTAAAGATGAATTAGGAGTGACAACTGTCAACTTGAAGTGAGGATTTTTTGGGGGGGGAGGAATTAAGGAGGAGGAAGGCAGAGCAAAACATTCCTCTTTCATGCACCTGTGACAACTATGATTCATGAGGGGGATCTAGGTCACAATCTGCAGCTGGGGAAGCCCCAGGAAAAGCTCATTCTTATTATAAAAACATGTACTTAATTACAGCTCAGAGCTGGAATAGAGGGTGAATGGCACAGCTGGAAGAAGAAGGGCAAATTAATTTGTTGATTTTTTGTTGTTGTTGTTTAAGATCTCTTACAGAGAAATATGCCCCCTCCTGTTTTAGCACTGGGTCAGAATGGGAGCCTTACTGAGCATTTTCAAAGACAGAATCAATGACTAGCAAAGTGCCTTACATTCAGTATTTCTTTGGACTCAAGAACTGATGAAACTGATTTGGTTTAAAGTTTCTTGTCAGAAAATAAACAAAGCTTGGTGAATCTTCAGGATAATTTCTTACAATTTGTCTCATTCTATGTCATCCTTAAGGCTTCTATTATTCCCTGCTTATGTATACCCTGGTCTTAAGGTTAGAGTCCACTAAACCTGTACATTTTAGCCTCTTGAAATCCTTTCCAAACCAGTATAATCCCAGTAGCATGTTCCAATCCCATTCATTCCAACAAACCCTAAAACTGACTTTATGCAAAGTATTAATACTCATTGGAGACAAAAGGTAAAACTAACAACTATTGAATGAAGAACTTTTGATTTTGTGGCTTTTGAAAAGCATGGAAAGACTTAAATGAAATTAATACAGAATTAAGCAAGCAGAACCAGGGAAATAGTAAGCATAGTGATATGAAATTTTAAAATATATATATATATATATATATAAATGGGGAAAATGAAATGAATGAAAAATTTCAAAATGAATTAAAAAATAAGAAACAAAGATGAATATGTATGATTGTAATGATTAATCTTGGCTGTGAGTAGAGGGAGATGAGAAAAGATCCCATTCCACATTCACTGGAGAGTTTGAAGAACTGTGGGTATAGAATACTGCATAGGCTAGCAAACCCAGTATCAGTGTTAGTTGGTTAGTTTAATCCATTTTCTTTTTTTTTCACAGAAAACTTCAATGTGGGTGAGAAGGGAGGGAGATATATTCAAAAATTGCCATACTATAAAAACAAACAAACAAAGAATCAAACTTTTAAAATACAGGCAATAGCAATTATACTAGTGACAGAATAAATTTCCATGACTTTGTCAAGCTCAGTCCCAACCTATCTATAGCTTTGACATTCCCTGTAACAAAAGGTGAGAACGGTTGCTAAAATGAAGCAGAAGACAACAATCTTGGGGCTAAATCCTTGGAAGAAACAGAGAAGGGAACTATTTCTTTTTTCAATCTCACCCAGAATTTCAGAGGTGAAGATAGAATTTTATGGTCAATGAATGGAAAAGGCTTGGCTTGGAGAAAAAAAGCTCTCAATTTGCAGAGTTTTGGATTGGATTGCTTCTAGAAGAACTGAAACATCTATGGGTTTGCAGAATTCAATCTATTAGATATGATCTTAGGACGAGGTAGAGGAAAAAGAAGGAAGGAAATGAGAAAGCCTACTTTCGACTAAAGAGGTCACTATAAAATTTGGTAACTTTTCTGTTCAATTCTTATTAATTGACTTCCTTATAAAAAAAGTTATTCCTACCCCAAGCTACCATCTAGGTTCATTATAAATTAAGTTGTACTCTTCTTGATTTAAATGACACTTTATCCAAATAAGAATCTAAATTCAAAGCATAGTGCATTGAAGACAATGCCCCCAAATCTCAAATGAATTAATCAATTGTCAAGTCTGTTTCTGAGTTTGGGCCTAAGAGTTGAGCTCCTCTGCAAATTTGTTTAATCAATGATTTAAAATAACGATACAGAACAAACTAAAAATATACCCATTTTGGATCTAGATTGTGCCCTATCTTTTAGGTTTTTTTTTAATTTGAAAAGTGATTGGATCATTGTTGCTGTTCATTCTCAAAATGACATCACTATGTTTGAGTCGAGTTATAGTATGTCCAACTATGGCTGACAGGACCAATACAAGTCTAGGATGCCTTGCCAAAAGTTGTATACGGAGCCCACATGTAAGGTAGATTATCTAAAATTATACATCTCACATTTCTTTTGAGATAATCATCTTTTTTTTTTAATTGCAGGATGGGATCCCCACCTGCCCTAATAATCAGACAAGAGTTGGACTGCCTGTGTGCGGAGTTGTGACTACTTTTACCATTGCATGTTTATCTGCTGATTCATCACTTGCCTATCACCACAGGACTTTGAAATAGGTAAAAATGGTAAAATGGTACCAGTTGATGTATTAAATGAATAAGAAGATTTAAGTGAAACAAAGTTTCACAAATTCCCCAGCCTCAATCTTTCTTCCAGAATCATCACAGTTCTGTAGCAGGACTGAGTGAAAATGACTCATGATGACTTTGGATGCAGGGGATGACTTTAGCAAATTTGATGTCTTACCAAGCCCTAAGCACTACATGGCACCTGCTTTGGCTGTCTGGTTGTTGGGATAAATTGTTCTCTTTCTTTCATTCCACTAGGGAAAGTCTTCATATGTCTGGGGTAGACATTCCCTTAACTGACTAAAGGTTAAACTTTAACTTGGTTTAGCCAATCTGCTGAGACAGTTTACCATGATATGACCACTAAGAAGCTATAGCTTCTTAGAGCTACAAGAGCTGCAAAGCAATCTACCTCAACTTGTGTCATACATTGGCGCCAGACATCTTGTTTGGCTTGTAGAATACCCTTTAGTAGAAGACTAAATGTTTGAGATTTTCCCTGATGATGACATAGTTTATATGTTAAAGGAGCTTAATTATGTAACTTTTTTTTTCTTATCTGAAAGAGAAAATTCACTTGGAAAAACTGGAACAGCTTTAAATCTAAATTAAGGAAATTCTACATCAAAGACTCTGGCAAGTAACCCAAGCTATCCTGCAAACATTAGTGCTTTTGACTACAAAAGCTCAGCTCAGTTATCTTTGCTGTGATCTCATTTCTATCATTGTGATTAGGAAATATCACTGGAGAAGGTATGATGTGATGACTGTGATGTTAGGTGATGAAATTCAACTCAAATGCTAATTAGTTGCACACATTGCAAAATCTGGCAAATCATTTGCAAGATTCCCTTCTCTCCCACCCCTCCACTTCAATGCCCTATGATTAAAGTAACAGAACAACTATGATGGGTAGGAATAATCTCTGAGAAATGGACCATTTCAATATAGAAAATAAATGGAAATCTGAATTACAGGAGCCCTGTAGTTGGAGACAGAGGAGAATAAAGAAGAATTTGAACAAATTTCAGAACTAGAGCATAATTGGGTTTGAATTCTGTCTTCAACATTTCCTAACTATTCTATCATGCATTGTATCCCTTGTTTTTCATCATCTTGTAAATGGGAATAACAGCTGAAATGTTTCTTTTATGGGATTGCTATGAAGACTAAACAAACAAATGTCTCTAAAGCACTTTTCAGACCTTTAAATACTATATAAATCTTGGTTATTATTACAGATCCTAAAATTAGCCCTCCCCCCAAAAAAAAAGCATTACATGAACACAGAGGATGAGAGGGGATAAGCATTTATTACATACCATGTTTGCTAGACACTGTGCCAAGGTTTTCATCACTATTTTCTCATTTTATCCTTCCAATAGCCAATTTTGAAATAAAATATAATTGACAGTCAAACATAAAGACAAAATAGGATTTTTAATCAAAAATATAGGCAGCTGAATAACAGTAGGTAGAGCATACTGATAGACAAAATTAAGGCACTAAAGAATCTGTAACTGAAGTCAAGAGGTGAAGGGATGGAGACAGGGAGAATTCAACAATAATAGCAGAGCTGAAAGTAAGAAAATGCTCCAAAGAGGTTTATGTAAAACATAGCTGAAGAAGGAACAACAAGGAGGACCACAAGAACTCTCAAAAATTCAATCTGAAACAATGAGTTAGAAGTACATAGGTAGACAAATAGAAAAGTCATTATAAAAACCTTTTTAAAAGCAGAAATACTTAAAGGTATTTGTTTCTATATCTCCAATGTTTTTTGACCAATGAACAAACCATTTGCAACCATTGAAGAATACAACAAATGAGAACCATTCAATTCAACAAATCTGTCCTTTTGGCAACATATAGCTGAGTGGAACAAAGGAGAGTACTATGATCTTCAAGTCAGGAAGAACTGAGTTCATAAACTTGCCCCATACACTTATTAGTTATCTAGGCTCTTATATCAATAAACATTTACTACGCTAATATGTGCAGGCATCTTGCTAAATGCTATACATAAAATTACAAACAGAAGAAAAGTCTCTTTCCTCAAGAAATTTATATCCTAATGGAGAAAAATAATATATAAAGGATGCTGAAAAGTGGAATGAGGATCAAGAAAAGGAAGATACCCACATAAAAATATGGTGGCAAAATGCAGAGTCAAAAGTTGAGCCAGTAGAAGAAGGAAGACTGGCTGACGTAGGCCCTTCCTCAAAATGGAAGTTCCAGGAGAATCTCATCTAGGGAAGTAACAAACTTCAGGAGCAGAGGGAACTTCTAAGCAGCTGAGTCATGGTGACCAAGTCGAAAGAGCCCAGTTTCCTCATCTATAAAAGATGTGGGAGTCATTGGTGCCTCAAAGAAGATAAAACAAAGTCTTTCATGAATCTTAAAGCACTAGATGTATAAAAATATGTGTCTGGGTGTGTGTGTGTGTGTGTGTGTGTATATATATATATATATATGCTAGGTGATATTATTATTATTAAATATCTGGCTCAAAACAATAACTAAAATAGTGACTAAAAATACTATAATTAAGATGTATCCTATAATTTTGAAAACTATACACTAAATAGTATTGAAGAGTTAATATATCAAGTAAATTTGATCATTGACATATTACTAATTTAATAATTTGAGTGCTAAGTATCATAAAATAGCTCAAAGCCACTTATAAAATTTGTTTATCATGAATATAAATATTTTCTATTGAAACTTCATTTTTATTTTTTTAAGTATAAATTATAGGTAATAGCCAGCATGCTAAAATGGCAGCTTATTGGAAGGGACAAAGTCCACTTAGCAGCCTCTATTAAAAATTGGCATGAAACAATCTAGAATCTATATAGGTCTTTAAGGTTAACAAAGCACATTTATTATTTTGGCACCCATGAGCACAGCCTCTTCATTGTAAAATTAAATGGAGTGAACTGTCCAAGGCAACCTTAATAGTGTTAGCTAGGGGATTTGAATATAGATTATCTGAATTAAGGAGTAATGCTCTTTCCATGGCCTGTCCCTCAAAATAAAGAACCTTGATACTTCATAGTCCTGAGTCTATTTCCCACTGATAGAGTCTTTGGCTAATCCTGCGTGAAAAGAGAATAATAAAAACCTGTAAAGGTACAGAGATTGGGTTTTCAGGATCTCCTCCATAAGACTATAGGTATCAAAAAAATTATGTGCATGACAAAAAAAAAAAAAAAACACTATTTCCACTGATTCTCAAATTCTTAGACATTAAAGCATTCTGCTGGATTTTTGCACACACATTGCCTCTCCCTACCCCTGTCAACCCCCATCAGCACAATGCTACATAAAGATTCTGTAGAATTGTTTTTTTTTTGTTTGTTTGTTTTTATTTTATAAAGTAACTCCGGATGCTCTTTGTTCTACCATCTCTTTACTAAAGCCCTGCTGCCACAATATGGCAAAATATTTGCACGATTTCCTTTTTTTCAGAGCCCTAAAATTAAAGGAACATGTGTTATCACCATGCAGAAGTAATTCTAGATTCTGAATGGCTATGGCAGTAAAGTTCAACTTCTGGTCAGAACTACTAAGCTGAAAAGGCTTCAAGTGTGTTCCTGGTAATAGATAGTCTGTTGTCTGAGGTCTAGCCCAAACAAATGTAAAAAGACCAATCACCATAAATCTGGCTCCTAGGGGATGAATTATCTAACCACAGAAACTTTTCAGGATATGGAACACTATATTCATAAGTACAGAGGGTGCCCACATTGATTCAAATCCAAAAACAATCCCTGCCCTCATGTTACTTCCATTCAAATGAAAAGTGTGGAGATAGCATTTATATAAATTAATACATGCAACTAGAAGCCGCTGAGGGAACTGGAAAAGCCTTCATGATAAGTCATTACTATTAAGGCTTGTATCAAAGCAGACTCAAGATTAATTTATTTTTTTTTAGAGTAGAGAACCCACACTTTTAATACTTTTCATCTCCTTTGTATAATTTATTTCCCATCGTCACTTTGTTCCTTTTGCTAACCTTTTAAAAGTGACCAAGTGAATCCTTTGAAAAAACTGAATTAACTGTTTGGTCACTTGCCATTTTTGCCACTAAATTATGCCCTGAAAAGGCTGATGAGCCATACATTCGATTAAAAATGTATTTAATCATCCCATCTGCTAAAAGATTATGGTGTAAACAACTAATTCCCAAAGAATAGAATACTGTGCCAATTTCCACAGTGAGAATACTCAAGTTTTTCTCATTCTATGGTCTTATGTAATAATGGGATATGTAAAGAATGGAATTATTGTCATGACTTTGTCATTCAACATGTGCAATCTTGTTCAAGGAACTAGAGAAATGCTTTTGTTTTATTGGAATGCTGTCACATTGACTATTACTTAAAACAAATCAACTACTTACCAGGGCTTAAAGGTGTTGCTTTTTTAAAATTCATTGATTCTTATGAAAAAAATTAGCTTTTCAGGGTTGAGGATATGTAGCTTCTATAACAACAACTACTAATAATAATCACTTACATTTATATAGCTCCTTATGGTTGAAGAGCACATTCACAGACATTTTCTCTTTGAAAAAATGTTGTTACCACTTCAGGTTGGCCTTTCAGAAATGCCTCTAAATTCTGTTATGAGAAATCTAGAGAATAAAAATTGTTAAACTACTATGAAATCTTTTTAAATTATCCATATTTTAAAACAAATTACAGTAATTCATAACAATAATTTGTCTAAATCCATTTTATTTTAATAAGCTTGAAATAATTTTACTGTATAATTTACAACACAACTGTTCTGCATTACAATGGTCATTTTCTATAATTGCAAATTACTAAATCAGGAAACATTGAGGGAATAAGAATGAGTTCGAGGGAAGCTTGCAGACATTGATTATTAAAAATAGCTGAAGCAATATATTTCAGAATGATTGTTTCTAAAACCTCTCCTTTACAGAATTGGACAGAAGATGTCCTGGATGTCCTACTCCTGCTGAGCAGCCTATTTATTAGTAAATTGCATCAATAAATTTAAAGAATTGCTATTTCTAAGATGATATTTTTAATTGTCAGATCAAAAATAAGTCATAGGTTATTCTCAGTCTTTTAAAAGGAAAACAAAGATAATACGCTAGTATCCAAAGGGCATTGGGTCAGATGTAAGACATGATGACTTTGATTTCTGGCTCTTTTCTTTAGTAGTAATTTAGCCTTAGGCTAGCAACTTAATCTTGTTTCCCTTATCTGTAAATATGTATTGTTACCTGTATAACCTTAGAGAAGCTACTTGAACTCTCCAGACCCCAAGATATTCATTATTAAATTGAGGGAGTAAATTTCATAATATCTAAGATCCCTTCCAACTCTAAATCCACTAATATGAAAAGAAAAGAGTAAATATACCTTTAGATTTAACTGAGAAGGAAGGGTTTAGTGTAAGCTATATACAAATGGTATATTAAATTTGCTTTATTTACTGTTTACATGGAGTTGATATTTCTCATTTGCTCTAATAAGTGACCTGAAATGTGACAATTCCTAGAAAATATCTTTGACCACTTTAGTAATGCTAAAGATGACCTTCTATGATGTAATACTCTTTGTTTTGAATGAGCAAGTTGCTGAATTTAACATTGACCTTCAAGTTTAAAAAAATATTGAACATATTTATCACGGGAAAGTATTTGAGCTTTTTAGAAATGGAAGAGATGTTCACAACAAGCAGGTACATGTTTATTAATAAATTATACCCCCAAGAACTTCACTTTTTCTAAATATTATTACACTGTTAAATCAAGGGGATACTGTGTATACACAATAACAGAGAACATGTACAAGTTGTTCCAAAAGTTTTAGTGCATTTTTAATCTTTGATAGCTTAAAAGTGCACTAAAACTTTTGGGAAACTATATTTGTGTTAAGACATTTGCTTTAAAGTTTTTTAAATGTTTCTTATACGTAATTTTATCTGATCTTCTCAATGACCAGAAGAGTTAAGTACTGAAGGTATTTTTTCCCTATTTAATAAATGAAGAAACCAAAGCCAAGTGCAATTATATAAATTAAGTAAAAGTAATGTAACTAGTAAGTATCTGAGGTAAGATCTTAATTCCAAACTATACACACTCTCAAATGTGGCTCACTGTCCTTCTAGATATCCAAGAGTATATGAAAGGTTGTTGAAGGGGGAGGGAAGAAGGGGAAGACCAGCAAAGATATGGTGAAAAATAGCATTTCATCAGGGTCTTAAAGGAAGCTAGGGAAATAAATGTGAGAAGAGAATTCCAGGCATGGAAGACAGCCAATGCAAACACATGGAGTTCTGTATTACATAAGTATCAGTGGAAAACTTCTCTGGCCATGTAACCAGCCCATCTTCTCTGATTATCATACTCTTTCTTAATGATATATTTTCCCCTTGTTTTCTTTAGAGTTCTTCACTGGCTTTATTCAGTATTCTGTAAATGCCGACCAAGTATATCTCCATTGACTAAACAGCATTCTAAGCTTTTTAAATTTCTTATTTAAGATAGTTAATTTGCTTTAAACTTTGGCATGAAATAATAATAGTGCTAATTTCATTTCTGTTGTTCATTTACCATTTTTTATTTTCAATTGCTTATTTTAACAATTCAAGGTTAAGTCATATTGATTTTATGCCACATAGTTTGTAATTGTTATTTTTCTTTTAAAAATTTATTCTAATCTTAGGTCTAACGATCTACCTATACAAAGACAGCTGGCTCAGGAATAAAAGACATAAATGACAAATCTTTTCCTGACTCCAAAAATATAACCTATTTAATTTTTATGGTGTAATTTGGTATTCGCCATAACCATCTATCAATTCTTTTTTTAAGTGCTCATTATACACAACACTATATAGAGATGTGAGGCTTCTGTGTACCCTCCAAGCCTTTGACTTCTCTTATTCCTTTTTCCTGAACTATGGCTTTTCACATATTGCTCAGTTTTTCTTACCTTTGTACTAATGTCACCAAATATCACAGTTTATGTTGATTTTTTTGATGAGTCCTATTGAGTTCTTCACATAATTTCTTGATTCTTTTGCATCAGGAACAACTGTTATTACATAAATCACAATTATTTTCATGGTTTTTTTTCACAAATAAAATTTTTTACTGTTACAATGAAAGGCAATACAGTATAGAGGATAGGGAGATGGCTTTTAGCCTAGGAAAACAGGTCTAGGTCAGGCATATGATATACTAGTTATGTGATCCTGGTCAAGTCAGTTAAACTCAGTTCTCTTGTGACTTTCTAAGATGTCTAAATTACAATTCAGGTGCAACATATTGGTAGAGGGAATTTTCTCAGCTAGGAATTCCCTATTCCATTGACATCACTGGTCCAGTTCCCATGCCTGTTCCTAGTACTATAATATGTAATAATAATATCCTTGAAAATATGGTATGTGTGTTTGTGTGCGTGTGTGTGTGTGTGTGTGTGTGTGTGTATGTGTGTGTGTAGTCAGAGTGGTTCTTCCAAATCCTTTTTTTGTCCTTCCAATGAGTTCTAGTGAGTCATCCTTCTGCTTAAGGGCAAAGTACTACTTTATTTTTTCCCCTTTCTCCTCCTCTTTTTCTTCCTTTTACTCTTTCTTTCCCTCTTCCTTCTCCTCCTCTTTTCCTTTCCCCTTCTCTTTCTCTTCTTACTCCTCCTCCTTATTATTATTATCTTTTATATACCTAAGAGGCTGTAGGGGTACAGAATGCTTGGAGATGAAAGGAAAATGTGAAGCAAAATTGGGAGAAAAGAACCAGCTATGCTCCTGAAGGTATAACACTGAGCAAAGACATGAACTTGTCAATTGAACTATCTATAGAATTAAAGAGACAGATAAAATGAGATAGAAATAGATTTACATGTCAATTTAAATGATACCAGGAAGATTTGCAATCTGTCTAGTGGGTAGAATTCTGATAGCCCTGAGTAGGCCTCTGCTACTTACAAGCTGAATGACCCTTTGCAAGTCACTTATTTTCTGTTTGCCTCGGTTTATACATCTGTAAAAAAGAATACCAATAACACTTACAGAGTTATTGTGAAAATCAAATGAGATCATAATTTTAAAGCATTTAGCAAAGTGCCCAGCACATAATGAGTGTTAGATACAGTTAATTATGATTTTGATTATTATTCAGCTATGATCAGGAACTCATTGAAATAGAATGTGCCTAGCTGCTATTTGTTTCTCTCAGTGTCCTCAGAGCATGTTTGCAAGGCAACACTGACCTTCAAACTTAACACTTCACAGGAGGAGGTGCTAAGAATTCAATTGCTTTTCAATGTTATTTCAGGTCACTATTTCCAGCAGTAGATGGCAGTAGTAATTTCTCTTCATTTGCTGAAATTGAGCGTATTCCTGTTCATTTCCTTATCAACAAAAATTCTGCATTCATTGTCCTATGAATAACTATTCAGATTTTCACAAAATCAGAGAGATAAAGGGATCTCAGGAGATCATCTCATCTATACTCCTTTCATTTACCTTGTGTTTTATTTATTTGCATTTATTTTATTTTTTCTCTCTTTTCAAGCAAGGTGGTAGCCTGATGACTCACCTCAGTTCTTCCCCTAAATTTCTAAATACCATCCAAGCAAGCTTACTATGTTTATAGATTACAGCAGGAGACAACAAAAGGACGCAAATCATTTCTAGCTTCTTAAACTAAACACATGTAGAAAGGCATGCCAGGGGGCACAGGATCAAGAAAAGCAACGAATACAGGAAATAACAGCACCATTTACTAACATGCTCAGCCAAGAACATAATTGTTAAAATAACCTTGAAAGAGGGTTAAATTACTGTATACAGCAGTGGTGATTACTCTGATTTCAATTACTCTGGTTTAAAGGGAATGAAATAGGGGTCTAAGTCTGTTAATTAACCAGCCTATCCACAGGTGATCTCAAAATGCCCCATGTGTAACTTCTGTTAAAGCAGCAACCCTGTACACCTAGAAATGGCAAGTCTGAATAATAAACACAATTATGCAGTTTACAAGACTATTAGAGTTCTTTTATTTTTCTACCAAGAAAATTATAGTGAAGAGGAAAAGGGAGGAAAGAAAGGAGCAGAGGGAATGGCATATATATTCATGAATAATGATCTCGAGACTCTGCCTTCCTTGAATTGGCTCATTTTGAGGAGAACAAAGGGGTTGTCCTGCTGGGTAGATTTTCAGCAGGGATGCCTGACTGCCTTATTTCTGATCTGCATTACTATGTGGTTTCAATTAGTAGTGGCACTTACAAAACTAGGAACACAGACCTTTTGGCAGGAAATATGATTCTGAAGGGGCGAAGGGTACTTCAGATAGTCTTAGAAAGAGATGGAGAAATGTGTGATATTTTAATTCTTCTTCTGCCTTTACTCGCATGATAAACCTTAGAGAAACTTTTTTTTATGAGTTTATAAACTTTTCTAGAAGTACTTTAGAGAGAACACTGGACTTGGAGTCATGAAGAGCAAGTTTGACACTTGACCTCAGATGCTTAATACCTGTGTGACACCAGTCAACTCACATAACCACTCTGGCCCTCAGTTTCTTCATCAATAAAATTGGTATCATAAAAGTTCCTGCTTCACTGGCTTATTTTTTGTGAGGATTAAATGATATAATAAGTGGACATTGTTTTATGATCCTGAATTTATGTAAATGCTATAGCAAGTGTAATTATCACTTTTTAAAAAATTTGTCTTCAATAAAGGTAAAGTAAAAATGATCCTAATACAAGTTGTATCTTGATTGTTGTTATATATTTAATGCGTGGGATAGTACAACATAGCTGGATAAAATGATTGCTTTTTATAATTGAATAAAACTTCTCAAATGGAAATTTACTTTCTTTAGGTTTATAGAAAGCATTCTTAGTCTGTTTTGTATTTCAGCTTATCCCCACATGGTTTTTATTTCTTTTCCTAAGTTTCTATATTTTGAGAGTTTTTATTCCACATACCTTGGAAATTATGAGTGTTTATAAGATCTAATTAAGCTTAATCCCTACTTTTTTTTCTATTTTGATTGTTTGAGAATGTGGCCAAGAATTAGAATCTGACTTCTCTATGTTATTATCTATCTAATCCTTTTTTGTTTGTTTCTTTCTTTCTCTCTTTCTTTTTCTTCCTTCCTTCCTTCCTTCCTTCCTTCCTTCCTTCCTTCCTTCCTTCCTTCCTTCCTTCCTTCCTTCCTTCCTTCCTTCCTTCCTTTCTTCCTTCCATCTTCTCTCATTGCTTCCTTCCCTCCTTTCCTCCCTTTCTCTGTCTCTGTGTCTCTGTTTCTCTCTATCTCTGTCTCTCTGTTTCTCTCTCAATATACTTAGAAATTTTGGAAATTTTCACACATCGTAAACAATAATTTCATACATAAGTTCACTAAAAGCTATAAGTGCAATTTAGATGGTTTTTAAACTAAATACATTTTAAAATTTGGGTAACATACAAAACTACTAAAACTTAAAACAACATTAAGATAAGGGACACTCTGTATGTTCAATAGCAAAAGGATGTCACAGATTTAAGAGAAGTGCTACCCTGACAAATGTATTTAGGGAAGTGGAAAGAAATAAAAACAAAAGTAGAATGGGAGTGACTCTTGTCACTGCATCAAGTAAGAAGGCGGCAGCCTTTTTGGAAACAGTTCCAAGTCAGTGACCCATAGAAATCTGGTACAAAAGGATCCTTGGATTCTTTTTTTCCAAAGGCAGCTCAACTTCTGAATGTCTCTTGTGATAACTTAAGATGTTGATTGTTTATCATGTCTTCATAGATTTAGTTTTTCAGGCCTCTATTAGAAGCTCTCCTTTGCCTGAAATTATGATATGTTATCAATAGAGATAGAGTGGTATTCTTCCCACACTGTATGTGTGATTAACTGACATAAAAAGAACAGTATTCCTTTCTTTTCAGTTATACTTGTTTCTACAAATATGTAGCTTTCAAGTAAGACACCTAAGAACAGATTTTAAGTAAAATTTTGTAACAATTTTGAAAGTATACTACTTTAATTTTGTTCTTTTAGATAGTATTTCATTTTTCTAATTATATGTAAAGATATTTTTACCATCCATTTTAATAAAATATTTTAAATAAAATAATTCAAAATTTTAATAAAAACAAATTGAGATATTTCATAAAAGTAAAGACAAATACTTCATAAAATAAAATATTAAAAATAAAATTTATCAATATTTAATAAAATAAAATGAAATTACTTTCCTTTCCTTCATTCATCCCTAAGAGGTTAAACAATTTTATAAATAGGTTAAAATATACAATTGTATTGTATAAAGAGAAACAAAACAAAAAGGGAAATATTATGAAAAAATGAAAAAGTTATACTTCTATCTGTATTCCAGCTTCATTAATTCTTTCTCTAGATGTGAATAGATTTTCTATCTTGAGGCTTTTGAAATTGTTTTGGATTGCTTTATTACTGAGAAGAGCTAAATCAATCATAATGTAGATCACAATTTAAAAAAAAATACAAATATCAATATATACTTCCTAGCTTTCTCATTAATAATTAAATGATATCATTATGTTTATATTAACATGGGGTTTTTTGAGGTATAAGTAGAAAAGTTCCATCAATACGCATAATCTTTCAAATCAGAAACTCTTCAGGGACATAAATTGATCAATTCATATATATATACACATACAAATATTAAACAGAAATTTATGATGATAAATACTTATTGCTGATTCAGTCATTTCATTCAGTTATATCTGATTCTTTGTGACAGCACTTGGGGGTTTCTTGTCATAGATATTCAATGGTTTGCACTTTCTTCTTTAGCTCATTTTATACATGAGGAAACTGAGGCAAACAGGGTTAATTTAAGTGCCTTAAACAGGATCCCACAGATAGTAAGTATCTAAGGCTATATGTGAATTAGAAAAGGTGAAACTTCCTGATTTCAGGTTCAGCACTCTACAACTGCACCACTTAGCCTACACACACACACACACACACACACACACATACACACACCCCTATGCATGTACACACATATATATGTACATATGCATATTTATAGATCCATGAATATGTACACATTTAAATGTAGAGAGAAAGGGTTGGATTAAGAGATGTCATAGGATAGGAATGGCAAGATTTACTAAGTGAGAAGTTTGGGTAATAACAAGTTTATAGACCTAGAAGAGTGGTCAGCTAGTTAGCTAGATGATAGATATATAATAGGTAGATAGATAGATAGAAAGATGATAGACAAACAGGTAGGTAGATAGTTCAGTATGTGAGTAGATAGAGAGATAGATAAATAGATAGATATACAGATGGACAGAAAGAACGAAAGATAGATAAATTGGGTGCCATCTATAAAGAGATAACAATTAAACCCATGAAAATTGAGGAGGTTACCAAGGGAGAAACAGCATGTAAAGCAACATGGAGAGAATGCTCTGGTTTTTCTCAGATCTAAGCTACTATGGGACTAGAGAACCTTGAGGATTTGGGATGTGTCTACTCTTTAATACTATCAGCTCAAACTCCCACCAGCTATGCCCCAATTATCTCACCTTCCATTAGGTGCCAGCTTCCAATGCCCAACTCTTACACAAATAAGCATTTACAAAAGAATATTTACTTCAAAGAGATACCAATTATAAAACTAAAAACAAAAATTGTTCCTAATCTTGTGGGGGGGAGGGGGCAAGTTCTTTTCTATCTGAATTTCTGAGGAGCATGAGCTAAGGTCCCTATATTGTTGATGTTGTTTTTTTTTTTTTTCAGTCATTTTAGCCATATCTAACTTTTTATTATGATTCATTTGAGATTTTTGAGGCAAAGATGCTGGAGTAGTTCCCCATTTTCTTCTCTGGGTCATTTTATAGGTGAGGAAACTGAGGTAAACAGGGTGAAGTGTTTTGCATAGAGTCACCTAGCTACTAAGTATCCGAGGCCAGATTTGAATTCAGGAAAATGAGTTTTCCTGACCTAGGCCAATACTCTTATCAACTGCACCAATCCATTATTTTTCTTTTTTTTAATGTTAAACTTGTGCAATTCTTGTATAAATATTTCCAAAATTATCTTACTGCACAAGAATCAAAAGAGAGAAAAATGAAAATTTTTTTTTTAAAAAATCAAGCAAGATGGAAAATACTATGTTGTCATCTACACTTAATCCCCACAGTCCTGTCTTCCTGTCTTTCCATTACAAGTCTATTGGAATTTGCCTGAAGCTATTCATTGTTGAAGAGATCCACAAAAATGATCATCACATATAGCTTCCTTCCTTATCTCCTTTAATTAGATCAATTTTTGCTTTTGCTTGTTCTGACATCAGGATTGCTACCCTTGCTTTTTTTTTTTTTTTTTTTTTACTTCAACTGAAGCATAATAGATTCCTTTTGTTCTGTGCATATCACTCTGGTTTAAATGTGTTTCTAGTAAACAACATTTTGTAGGATTCTGGCTTTTAATCCAGTCTGCTACCTGCTTCAGTTTTATAGGAGAGTTCATCCCATTCACATTCACAGTTAAAATTAATGACTGGATTTCCCACCATCCTATGTTTCCCCAAGTCATACTTTCTCTTTCATTTCCCTTCTCAGCAGTGTTTTGCTTCTGACTTCCCCTTTCCTCAAACAACCTTCCCCTTTTATAATCCCATTCCCCCTTTTTTTAATCTCTTTCCCCTTCTAATTCTGTTGTCTCCTCTATTAGCCTCCCCTTTTCATTTCCACTTTCCCTTTTTACTTCCAGATAGGATGAGACAAATTTCTCAATCATACTAAATATGTCTGATATTCTTGTTGAGCTAAATCTGAGTTTAAAGTTCACACAATACTCATCTCCCTCCTTTCTTTCTCTCAATTGTAATCACTTTTTTTTTGCCTCTTCATGGGATGTATTTATGCCATTTTACTTCCTCTTTCCCTTTTTCCAGTACAATCCTTTTCTGACCCCTAGTTTCTTTTTTTTTCATCATCATAATAAAGTCAAATTATACCTCTACCCTCTAATTATACCCCTAACAAAGACACAGTTCTCAAGAGTTAAACATACCATCTTCGCATATAGGGATATAAATATTTTAAACTCTTAAAAACATAGTTGTCCTCCCCGCCCCAAGCAATTGAGGTTAAGTCACTTGTTCAAGGTCACACGGCCAGAAAGTGTTAAGTGTCTGAGGTCAGATATGAACTCAGGTCCTCCTGACTTCAGGGCCAGTGCTCTGTCCACTATACCAACTAACTGCCCCCAAAACATATTTTTTTTTCCTTCTCTTTTTACCTTTTTATGCTTTTCTTGAGTTCTGTATTTGAAAATCAGATTTTCTGTTCAGCTCAGGATCTCAGATTATTTTATTTCTCCAAATCTACAGGACTTGTAAATGCCTGTAAATGTCCACTTTTCATGGCTGGATCCTCATTTTCCATGATATTTGCAATGAGGTTCCATTATCTTTACCCCTCTTTTCCCCAGCTGGGATTCTTCATCTTACTCCCAAGAAAACACCCCATTGCTTTCCTGTGCTCCAGACTTAGACTTTGATCTTAAATCTGCTTATTTTCCTGGTAATGACTTATTGTTTCTGGCTTGGCCTGTGTTTTTGTCTCAGCTTCTTTGAACCTAGTTTTTTCCATGTGATTTAGCCCCATGCCTTTAATGCACCTGGAATATGACCTATAACTAAGTCTACATGTTCAAACTTGCTATGTCCCTCCAAACACACACACCCCTTGGGATATCGTCTACTTCCTGACATTCTGGTCCAGAACATCTCTTGTCCTGGGGGAAATCCACCTGGTTTCCATGCTCTGAAAGCCCCTTGGGTCAAACTCCTTAGGTGGGCCATATGGGATGGGGTGCTCACTATGTGCTGTCAGATTCCCTGTGATGTTGACTGCCTTCATGCTTGACTTGCCCCATCTTTTACCTACTGCCAAACTCCCATGATCTATGCTGACTGCTTTCCAAAACATCTGCCTGTACCTCTGGCTGGATTGCCCTGATGCCAAATGCCCATATGTGTAGATTTCCTTGTCTTTTCTGTTGTTGTTCTGCCTCATCTTGGTTAATCCACCTATTCCCCAATTCTGAGACATGTCTACCTGACCCATCCCATTAGTGTCAGTGTAGATATTGGCTCTGACAAGAAGGACACTATTTTTTTTTTAAAATGGCAAGTGTCCCTAATGCATTTTAAATCATTTGACTTATATGCAACTTTTCATGGGTAACTTACATATCTACTCTGTATAGGACTAGAGATATTTGCTATTCCTTTACAGACTAGGGATTGAGGAACTAATTTCTTTGCCATACTTTTATTTTACTGGGTGGTACAGTGAACAGAATGCCAGATTTCAAGTCAGAATGACAAATAGTCTCAGATACTGTCTAGCTTTATCACTTTGTTCAAATCACTTAACTGTATTTCCTTCATTTTACTCTTCTGAAGAATGAACTACAGAAGGGAATACCACTCCAGTATTTGTGCCAAGAGAATCGAGCCAAACATAGCTGAAAAGTATATAACTTTTGTTTCTATATAAGTAGGTCTGCATTATGCCTATAATTAAGGTAAGCTCCCATGAGATAGAGTTCATATTTATGAACAGGTAACCTCCAAATAGAATAGATAATAAATACAGAACCTGGTACTTTTTTTTTTTTTTATTTCTCAACAAATTGTATTTTTACTACACACACTCACACACAAAGTAACAAGCTTTTTTCCTTATTCAACTGTGCTTTTTCTGCACACACATATGTATAAAACATGCTTCTGTGAATAATTATGACATAGATATAACATATACAAATATAATGTGTATACACACATATATATTAAACAAATATGTCATAATTACCTGGAGAAAAAGAATGCTTTTAAAGAGTAAAACTAAAGATTTTTGGAATGCCTTGTGTATATGTGCATTGAAATATGTGTGTATACATATGTACATATATATGTGGATATGTGAATATGACTAGCTGTGCACACATGCACATTTGTGGGTACATTGTGTACACACACACACCCCTACAATTCTATGTATATAATCTATATTAACTCATTAATGCTTAAATATATACATAAGAAAAAAATTACTGTTCTATAGTAACAAAATAATTTTTTACTGGCATGAGTATAACATTTATGAGTGCTACAATTGAGATTGAAATTTAAAGAAATAAAGCATTGTATACAGGGAAATAGCTCCTAGATTATTGTAAACCATCAAGGGTAAATAGCAAAGTAAATAGAGCAATGGCCTTAGAGTCAGCAAGCCATGAGTTCAAATCTAGCTTCAGATATTTAAATGTTTATGGCTCTGGTCAAATCATTTAAGTTTTTGCCTCAGTTTCCTCATCTATGAACTTGGGCTAATAATAGTATCTACCTCTATTTGTTGTTTTGAGGATGAAAAGATATGTGTAAAGTGCTTTGCAAATCTTAATGTAATATAAAAAGATTAACTGTTCATTGTATTCCATAGTGCTTTTTCCAATCTTAAATAAAATAAACATTCATCCCCAATCTTGGGGAACTGTCCACATATCCAAGACCTCCAGGAAGCTCCTAGACTTGCCAGATGTTAAGAAGTCTGGAAACACTAGATCTGTTATGGGCTTTAATAACAACATACTCAGATGTATAATTACTTATAACTAACCTACTCAAGCCCTCTTTTTGCATGAGAGACAAAATTGGCATTCTGTTCTATCAATGTGGTTGTATAACACAAATTGGCTAAACTTCCCTGTCATATTACTAAGGGAATATTACATTAACATATGTAAATATGATATCTATATCTACATACATATGTCTGCATATAGAGAAGGATAAAGATAGATAGAAAGTCCTTGACACTGATTAAATCTATGGCAAATTTGAAGGAGAAAAAACTGACAACTAGACTATCAGAAACAGTTTTTTTGTGAAAAGATGATCTGTTAGGTGAGTCCTAAAGGAAGATAAGGATTTTCAAAGGAAAATTGTGCAGGGAATTAAACCATAAAAAGAAGAGTTGCCACTTTATCATCCAAGTGTTAAGGAGTTAGGGAAGATTTTAGACCAGGAGAGTAACGTGATTATTTTTGCCCATCAATTGGGGAATATCTGAACAAGTTGTGGCAAATGAATGTAATGCAATATTATTGTTCTATAAATAATGATAAACAAGCTAATTTTAGAAAGACCTGGAAAGATTTACATGAATTGATGCTGAGTGAAACAAGCAAAACTAGGAATACATTGTACACAATAACAGCAAGAACATGGATAATCAAATTTGAAAGACTTGGTTCTTAGCAATTCAGTGATGCAAAGCAATTCCAATAGACTTTAGACAGAAAATGCCATCTGCATCCAGAGAAAGAACTAAGGAGACTGAATGTAAATTAACATTCTATGTTCACTACTTTTTTCTGTTTTTTTTTTAATATCTCCCATGGTCTTTCCTTTATTGCTCTGATTTTTCTCTCCCAACATGATTCATTCATAAAGCAATGTGTGTTAAAGATAAGTACAAAAGAGGGAAAAAAAAAGATTTTTTTTTCTACCTGGCTACTAATCTTAATTTTATCAAAGTTTCTATAAATTCATCTTTCTTAAAGATGACATCAATCCTGAAACTCACACCTCCTCCTTTCCCTGGCATCTTGAGGCCCCTTCCTCACTCCGACTGGAGAGAATAGACAATGGACATTGAAAGCCTCTTCCAATATTTGCTATTTAAGGAGGGGATCCAAAGTAGACACTTCACAATTTCCCATTTTTCTGCAGAACTTCATCATGCTTCCATACTAGGTACCTTTCCTCATTGCCTCTGCACTTTGCCACCCTCCCATCCTGCAAATATCTGTTTCTTTTTGTATTGTCTCTCCTATTAGACTGTAAGCTCCTTAATAACAGGAGAAGTGTCCTTTGCTTTTGTTTTCCTAGGATTTAGCATAGTGTTTGACACATAACAGTTATCTCATTTTTTTGACTGACTTACCTGATCCTCAGGATAATTATTTTGTCAACTATGTGAAGAATGGATAGAAAAGCAGAGACCACTTAAGATTTTATTATAATAGTACAGGTGAAATGTGAAGAGGGGTTCAAAGGATATTAACCATAAAGGTAAAAAGGGAATTAATGGAGGAGATGTTGAAAAGATGGAATTCAGATAAAAGTTGAGGAGGAAGAAGAAGGGAAAAGAAAAAATCAAAGATATAGATTGTGGAGGGAGAAGAAAAAAATTACATGACAAATTAATTATATGTTTAAAAGAAAAAAATTGTACTTAATGAAATTGCAATTTCATATGCAATCATCTTTTTATTCTACTATGTTACAGAAATTCTTGTCTTATTAAAAATATATAATGAATGAAAGCTAAGCAGACCATCTCTAATTTTCTGAATCTAGGTGACTACAAAGGTAGCAATACCATTATTAGACATGAGGAATCTTGGAGGAGGAGTATTTTAGGTGAGAACTATGGAGGTTAACTGGTATTGTATTGAACTTGAAGGCATTCATGAAAAGCAAATAGAAATGTAGGTCGAAGATTCATGAAAGAGATTAGGGTTGAAGATACAGGTTTGGAAGTCATCCTAGAAATGATAATAAAATGCATGGAAATAATGAGAATTATATAATTTAATTTAATAAGGAACCTATGGATGGTATCTTCTAAGTATAGACTTATTTGTATAAAAAATGGACTATGTTTTATCATTTAACTATGAACTTGATATTATTATACCTTTTTTATAGCCATCTATATACCAATGTTACTATACTTATTTCAAAATGATAAGTGTCTCTGGCAACAAGATTATATGATGATCAATTCTGATGGACGTGTTTCTTTTCAACAATGAGATGATTAAGAGCAGTTCCAATGGTCCTGTGATGAAGAGAGCCAGCTACACTCAAAGGAAAGAATAAGGGAACTGAGTGTGGATCACAACATAGCATTTTCACTCATTTTGCTGTTGCTTCCTTACTTTTTTCTTTCTCATTTTTTTCTTTTTGATCTGATTTTTTCTTGTGCAACACAACAGTTGTAGAAATGTGTATAGAAGGATTACATGTTTAACATATATTGGATTACTTGCCATGTAGGGAGAGGGTATGGAAAAGAGGAGTGAAATTTGCAACATAAGATTTTGCAAGGGTCAATGTCTAAAAATTATCTATGCATATGTTTTGAAAATAAAAAGCTTTAATAAAATATTTTTTTAAAAAAAATGATAGTGTCTCTCATGAGAAAAATAAACATTCTGAAAATAAAGTAACAGTATAAATAAGATTTTAAATTGAATAATGCTCCTACGGGAACTCAGCAGAGAGTGAAACAGATCCATCACTTTGTTTTAGGGATCTGGCATTTCATGTTTCCCTTTATATGGGGACTTTTTCCATGTACAGTACAGATTGCAATCCCTCTATGACTTGCTATACAGTCTTTGAGAATTGCTGTGGCCAAAATATTCATGACCATATGGTCAATTTGATAATTATCCTCTCAAAACTTGGAACTTGGTTTTCAGATGACAGACATAAAATCTGTCACTGGGTAAGCTTTTAGAGCTTGGCAGGACCTCCTAGAGTTTGGACTATTTATTATGATGCCCTAAAAATCCTAGAGTAACATCCATGCTTCAAGGTGATATCAGAGGAACAACTTCTAGAGGAACTCACCTCCCAAGATTCTCAATGATTTCTGAGAGCACTGTTATATTGAAGGAAGCATAATAATTGGGTTTTCCTTTTGATGACCCTATTTCAATGAGAAAAAAGTTAAAAGTCTTATTCTGTGTACTTTGTGTAACTATAGGAAGCAGGACGTATTCTAAAAATATTTTCCTCTGATGGTTAAACTGAAAATATTTTCAACTGGAGAAATATTTTTTTATTTGTATTTGAATAGGACACTATAGTAGGACTCAGCATGCAAAGGCTAAAAATGAAGAAACAGCAATAGCAATGAAGAAGAAGGAACTCTACCCTCAGAGAGATCACTTTCTACTATGGGATACAACAATATTAATAGAAAAAAGTAAAAATAAGATCATTTGAGGTAGGAAAGAGTACTAACAAGAAGATTAATAAGGCTTCACAGAAGAGGTGGTATCTCAGTCAATACTTAAAGATAGCTAGGGATTTTAAAAATTACATAGAGAAAATACATTCCAGAGATGGAGAAGGGCTAATATTTGGTGCAAAAAATTAGAGCAAATAGGCCCATTCGAGGAACCATATCATCAGGGATTTAAATATTAAGAAAGTGAAGACTTTATCAGTCTTTCATAAAAGCAATAAGGAGTAAATGATGATTTTTTGAGTAGGATTGTAATTGGATCAGATTGGTGTTGTTAAAAAGTTATGAAGGAATAAAAATATAAGAATCAGGAAGAAAAATCAAAAAGCCATCAAAACAGTTCATTCAAAAAGGAATGAAAGATTAAATTAGGGTGCTTAAAAGGTTAACCCTCAGCATTATGGGAACTTTTTTTTATTCAGAACACTAGAATCCAATAGTGGATAACTTAAGTCCCACTGATATTTAAAAAATATGAAAGCTAGGGTATAACTTAGGAAAGACATATATATATATATATATATATATATATATATATATATATAATTATCTATCTATAATGGGGAATGGATCTATGGTGGGGGTGGGAGGTGGGAAGGGAAGGCAGCGAGCAGTTGGATTGAGATTTGGTTTTAATTTAATCACAGTGTAGTGACCATGGTGTCCAAGTTGAGACAGACCTCAAAATCACTGGAAATTATCCACAAATGCTTGCCTCTGCTATGAAACATGACAAGGACTCTGCATTTGTTTATTTTGTATATTCCCAGTGCCTAGCACAATTCCTTATAGAGAAGTGGTCTTAGATAAATGATAGGGACTACCTTGTGATTTCATTAGTATATGGAACTCTGGGGTAAGGAAACTTCCTCCTAAGGTAAACTAGTATTTTCTCTGTAATTTATAATCTTATAGAGTTGCCTAGAGCAGTAAGAGGTTAAATGACTTTCAGAGAGTCATTATGTACCAGACAAGACTTGAATCTCAATCTTCTTGTTTTTGAAGCCAGCTCAGTGTCCAGTATTCCAAGCTGAAATATGTTGACTACATTGCATTGATTTGGATAAAAATCTAAGTAATATGGTTAATATAAGTGGAAGCTTTCCTCATAAATAGACTGTGTAGACAAATAGATAAATATCATTTAGAAATAACAGTTTGTATCCTAATGTGATCAATTTTCCTCTCTATCATGAAGGAAATAAAATTTTAAAATCTCTAAACTTTGACATAATAACTCATCATTAAAGTATGATGAAAGGTAAGGAACATTTAGGGTAAGAACTATAAGCTGAAGTTTTGTTACCCTAGGGATTTCTAGAAAGGGTTCTCAAAGTGTTAAAAAATGTGACAGTGTGTCTTTACCAATATTAAAATGCATAAGTGTATGCCCAGTGAATATCAGAGAAGATGATGTCATAACTGGAATGCATGACTAGCTAGTGTATTTGGCAAATATATTCCTTTAATAGAGAAAAATAATGAAAATTACTCTGTGGCTAGCTTTATGGCTATCCAAATGCTAGGATTTCATCATCCTATCCAACCTTCCATCCCAAGCAAGTATAACTTCTATATTTCTATAACTTCCTAACAAATGATGATCCATTATCTATATAAAAACTTCTAGTGAAGAGCTTGCTTCTTCATAATATAGCTCTTCTAACTTGTGGATATCTCTAATTGTTAGAAAAGTATGTTATTCATAAGTAATATGGAAATATATTTAAAATAATTCCATATGTATAACCTATAACAGTTTGGGTACTATCTTGTGGAGAGGGAATCAGAATGAAGGAAGGGAGAAAAAATTGGAACTCAAAATCTTATAACATGAATGTTGAAAGCTATCTTTATCTGTAATTGGAAGAAAAAAAAAGTCAGCCTCTCCATGATTTCCAGAGATTGATCCTAGTTTGGTTTTGTTTGTTTGGGGTTTTTTGAAAGGCAATTAGGGTTAAGTGACTCCACCAGGGCTATAAAGCAAATGTGTTAAGTGCCTGAGGTTGGATTTGAACTCAGGTCCTGCTGACTCCAGATCCAATGCTTTATCCACTGCATCATCTAACTACTCCCCTAGTTTTATTTTACAGGCTACATAGAAAGTTTACATACCTTCTTCCACAAAACAGTCCACATCTTTGGAGAAATCAAGCATAACCTCAGAATATCTGCTCTTCTCCATCCTTAGTTCCTTCAGCCATTGCTTAGATGACATTGTTCACTGGCTCTTTGCTAAAATCTTGCCACCATTTCACTGTTTCTATATTCACCAAACAACCTCATTTTACATTGGTTTCTTAAGTAAGCATCTCTGCTGGAAAGAGAATACACTGAGTTGCCAACAAAAATACAGTCTACTTGTAAGCTAAATTTCTTACTGTAAATTAATACCATGGCATTCAATTTAAAAAAAAAAACATGTATTAAGGAAACTCTGATGAAGACCTCTCTGTACCTTACTTTAATGTAATATAAAAACTCTTAGGGATACTGTGAAAACTGACACTGGTGTGAAATCCAGAGTTTGATTTCTGGAGAGGCAAGATGATAGTTGGTGTGGAAAAAGGAAGAAGGTTGGAGAGGAAGAATAGAAAGGTTATCTTTCAAAAGATTCTAAGAGAGAACAAAATGCCAAGTAATACTTAATTAATAGTTAATTTGAAAATTGTTGCTAATTATTAATAATTTAAATGGATGATTTGATAATAATTAAATTGTCATGTTCACTTAAAATTACTTCAGTTAGATTTTCCGTTATTTGTCGGGTGCTTTTATATAATATGGAAACAAGTAATGTTGAACAAATAATGATATGAGACTGGGATTCAGGAGATCTAAATGCTTGCTATAATTTTGTTGTAATTCTGTGAAGCCATTTCATGGGAATGGACATAGCCAATCCAAGACCAAACTCCAGAGTATCTTAGACTGCCTATTGATATACAGAACATGGCATCTATCCTCACATTCTGTTCCTCATTTTAAATGAGTTTCTTTTCTTTTCTTTTCCTGAGACAATTGGGGTTTAGTGATTTGCCTAGGGTCACACAGCTAGGAAGTGTTAAGTGTCTGAGAACAGAATTGAACTTAGCTTCTTCTGACTACAGGGTTGGTGCTCTATCCACTGCTTCCCCTAGCTGCCCAAATGGATTTATTTTCAAAGATGCTCATCAAAGAATTATCTGATCTGAAATCTGATCTACTCAATTGAGATTTGATGTCATATTGAAAAGTATATATTTCTCCAGGTGTTGAGGGCATTGGAGAAAATATTAAAATTCACTCTAATTTTCTATGTCTCTGGTGGCTTATGAAAATGTTTAATTCATGGGATGGCAAGATGGCACAATGGCCTTGGAGTGAGGAGAACCTGAGTTTAAATCCAGGCTTTCGACACTTAACAGACATTAGTTGTGTTTCCCTAGGCAAGACATTTAACCCCAGTTCCCTCACCAAAAATTTATTTAAAAATAGGATAAATAATTATAAGGGAATGAGAATATTATTTTTGTATTTTAGGAAAGAATGGATATACCAATAAAGATTATGAAAGTTTCTAACTTAATAGATAAGTCATAATGCTTTTGCCCAAAGCAAATTAGAGTTTAACTAACCTGCCCAGAATCATGTGACTTAAGCAGAATCATAAATAAGATTCGACTCCATTTCTTCCTTCCTAAGATATTTTTGCCTCTAGGAATTATAATATTGGGGAGTAGGAGGCAGGGAATGGAAAACATTTTTTATAAAGTTACATAGATGATAGATAGATAGACAGACAGACAGACAGACAGATTGGTAGATAGAATGATAGACACATAGGTAAAGAGAGATTTGTTAATCACCTATTGTGTGTCAGACATTAAGCTAAGCTCTGGGAAATAGAAATACTTTCAAAGATAGTTCCCATCTTCAAGGAGCTAACACTGTAATGGAGGAAAATAATATAGAGATAGGAGTTGGCAAGCAGAAAGAGAAGAGGAAGGTTAGCTCTGGGGGCAAAGGTGGAAAGTTAGGATATGTAAATACCCAGTGAGTGAGTCAAATTGGAAGTGAAGCTAACATGACCAGTGTACCTCAGGAAATGGTGATCTGTACTAGATATTCATCAGTCAGAAGAATGGGTCTCAAGGATAAGTTCTCTCTGCTGGTAAGGTAACAGGTAAGCAGAAGGAAAAGTCCAGAGTGAGTTGAGATGAAAGTCTCTAATATTTCACCTGATATTGGACACCACTATTGTCATTACTGTTTATGATTGTGCTCTATGTTCTCTTTAAAACAGAATTGCTAAACATGTGATTACATTTCCAAGGCTCTCTCTCTAAGCTCCATTTGTAAGATGGAAAACAGTCCAGTCCCCAGTTTCATTGACAAAAAATATCACAGAGGCAGTGGAACAAGAAAAAATTAGATAGTTAGAAAGCAATGGGGTAGGATGAGAATAGAGTTAGAGTTTCTAAGAATATAGCACCTAACAAGGTTGGAAGGATCCTTGAGTCACATGGCTTGATGTTTCCTTTAATGACCATTTAATGAAAATTGCCTAAGGGGCTGCCTCTTTTTGAGCAATAGTCCAAATGTGGAAGTTGTTCCCAGGATATGAAATGGAATAAGTTAATCATAGAAGAGTCTTTACAGGATGGCAAGACTGTCCATTTCATGTGATTTGTTACCATTGCAACCAACAGGATGCTTCTGTGAGGAACCAGCAAGGCTCAGAGAGCTGTATTAGCCTTTCTTCAGTGGCCTTGATCACTAATGTTTCTATTCTCTCTTCACCAGCATGTACAAAATGCTTTAAAGTTTGTACAGTGCTTACACCTCAGTGCCTACAATTTAAGCTCTATCTTATCTATCTATCTATCTATCTACCTATCTATTTATCTAACACATATTTCAACCACATCAACCATAAAACTGTACTATTATCCTGATCCAGCAGTGTCAGTTCTGCTTGATCAGATTTGCTTAATGCCTAAACACTATGCAGAGCCCTAAAGGAGTTTCTAGAAAGGAATCACCACAAAAAAGTTGGCCAATTTTTTGGCCAATTTCTTTCATGGCATGCGGTACTATCAAAGGGGGGGAAAGCTAGGAAGCTATGGCTTTGTCATATAGACAACATCTATTTCTTTACCATTCTGAACCATAATGAAATTATATCTAATATCGCTAACCAAAATGACTTGTCTTACCATTAAACTATTGAGGGCATATAATTGGATTCTGACATGAGAATAAGTAGTAGAACATGGTGTTTCTAAACTTATTGTGGCAGCCATGAAATCTGGACCTGCCACTTAGTGGTGTTTCAGATATTAATTATGTTTAAAGGTTTGTTAAATAGCAGGTTTGGCAGTTTACACTGATAATTTGTACATCTACTCCCTGGCCTCCATCTATACATTTGGGCTAGTGTTTTAGGGGAACAGTGTGCTGCTATATTGGGAAAAATTTACTGAAAATGGAGTCAGAAGATCTTATGTTTAATAATTCTCCTGCTTTTTTCCCCATATGCCTCTGGAAACATCCTTAAATCCTCTAGAGCACGGTTTACTCATTCATAATAATGGAATAATAGAGTAGGTGATCATTGAGGTTCCTTACACACAAACACACACACACATATATGATATTTTAGAATCATTGTGTATGTATGTACGAGTGCTTTTTTGGTAAGTATATGCCAATGCCTATAATAATAGATACTTTCTCTTTTTCCATATAACTGGCAGACATATTAATCAGTATATATACCCAGGACAGATGATTGAATAATCCTATGAGATACTTCTTTGCAAATTGGCAGCCACTATTGCTTGGATTCTATCATGTAACTTGTTTCAATAGTAACCTATTCTAATAGTAATAATGACTACTTTATATTTCTCTACTCATTTATACAAGCAACATGGGAGAATTTATCAAATATTTTGCTCATATCTAGGAAAATATATCTCTATAGAATTACTCTAGTACAAAGCTTCTCAAACTGTAGGTCATGTCTGCATATTGGATCACAAAACTCAATATGTGGGGGTAGTTCACAAAAAATTGGCAACAGCAAAAGGTTTCTGAATGCAATGATCAAAAAATTAAAATTAAAAACATAATGAATGCATTGTGTTTCTGGCAGCACTTGCCCATGGTGTATTGTGTGACTTCACTACATCCTTGCTTCTAAATATATAACATGCACACTTTGTCATGCATGAACATTGCCAGAAATACCTCAGTTCAGATTCAAAATAGGGCAGTATAAAGGAAGTTTGACTACCATTGTAGAATTCTACCTAGTCTTTAATGGAATACTTTTAAATCTTCATTAATTTTTTACTTTATTTATTTACTTATTCATTCATTCACTTATCTATTTATTTTGGTGAAGCAGTTGAAGATAAATGATTGCCCAGCGTCATGCAGCTACTAAGTGTTGAGTCTTTAAGTCAGATGGACTTCAGGGCCAGTGTTCTATCCACTATGCCATCTAGCTGCCTCCTCTCTATAAATTACTTTTTTCTTGTGCTTTTACCAAATCTAAATTGTTCTTCTACCTTCAGCCTCTCCCCAGTTACCTACATTAGCAACTATTTTCTCTTTATTACAGGAAATAAGTTCTAGAATATTATTTTCTTCTCTGATTTCCTCCAGAAATTACTGAAATAAGCCAAAAAATTATTTTTCATGTAGGCTCACATGGTTAGCCTTTAATTCTATAAGGTAAATAAAATCCAAGATCAATGAAAAATCAAAAATGAAACTGTAATATCACAAATACAAACTAATGTTATCAAGAATAAAATAAGAAGCCAATTCAGAAGAAAATGTGCATTCACAGACTAATATGGGAAAGGAGATTGTTAATAAATTGTAAACTCGTGGTCTAGTGGTATTCATGCAACATCAAAGGATCTAGAAGAAGACCTCTACCTCAGTCAAAACAATTGTGGAAGATTTTCCAGAGGAAATGGGCAAGAGTCTAATGAATATGAACAGAGGGTGTTATCCTCACTTGGGCAAAAAAGAACCCATATTAATGAAAATGTGCCTCTATTACAACATCAAAGAAGGATTCATAATAAGTGCAATAATCTGCCTTGTTCAGAATTCTGTGGTCATAAGGTATTAATTTCTTGGTGCCACATTTTATTTATAATGTTGAAAATTCTAGCCTATCTATAGCAGGTTAATGAAGGCTATCTATCATGTTCAAGAACGTTGTTGGAACTGAGGATACTGAGCATGGAAAAAAGAAGAGTTTCAGGATAGAATACTGTTAAGACATGAAAGTTTTCATTAAGACTTGGAATGCCCAGCACATAGACAAGGCTTTCAACTTAATTTTCTTTACCTGGAGATCAGAATCAGGAACAGTGTTTCAAACTAATGGAGGAGATTTTAGGTTGATTTAGGTAGAAATAACTTCCTGTTACTGCCATACAGAAGTAGAAAGGACTAACCTATAAAGTAAAAGTTTTTCGATCAAAGAAATTTGTCAAATTTTGGCTGTAATGATGTACTAAGAATATTTAAAGAATATTCTTGTTGGGTCAACTAGTTGGCGCAGTGGATAGAGCACCTGCCCTGAAGTCAGAAGGACTTGAGTTCAAATTTGATCTCAGAGACTTAACACTTCCTAGCTATGTGACACTGGGCAAGTCACTTAACTCCAGTTGCCTTGGGGGTCAGGGAGGAGGAGAATATACTTGTTCATTTTACAATTTGATAAGAAGGAACAAAAGTTCCTTCCAAATGTGAGATTCTGAAGTTCATGGTTCTCAGTTGATGAATCACCCATTTTTACCCTTTTGAACTATGTAGTCTCTTTTCCACTGCCAAATGATTACTGGTGAATTTAGAGATTAGCATTGGAAAAGGAGAGAAGTATGTAGTAGTAATAGCATATATGTTTACTTTTCCAGCAGAACTAAAATATCCTTCACATTTTGCAAAGATATCTGCATATATTTGAATGAGTCTAAAAATTAATATCAGTTTCCTTCAAAGATATATTCTAGTTTTTGATAGCTGATTGAACTTGCAAGTAATATTCAAATTATATCTGTCCATTCATTACGTCCAGATTTATTTTGACAGGATAAAGGGCAAATGGAAGTTGACCCTAATGTTGAAAATCTATTAATTCTACCAGAAATGACATTTAATAGGAAGCAACAAATGACTCACTGACCCACAGATAAGTGATATATAAGCACACAGATAGATGGATCTATCAGTAAGGCTGCCACAAAATGAGGGCACTACCCCTGACTTAACCCTCAGGCAGATCTGGTCTTGAAATTAGTGTCAAAATTGACATTTAACTAAAATATACATTACAGAAAGCATTATAACCTAAAAACAAGGGACTTTAGAATTATATAACTTTTGTTGCTTTTAATAGATATTCAAGAGACCATGTGAACAAAAAGAACTGAATTCTCACCAGGTCATTGTTAGCCAGAGTAAGTGTTGAATATGACCAATAAGGAAAAAGAAATTTGTTAAGCATCGACTATATACTAGAACTAGGCTAAACACTAGGAATACAAAGAAAAGTGATATAAGAGTCTCTGCTCTCAAAGCACTCACAATCTGGTTAAGGAAAGAATTTGCAAAGAGCTATGTAAAAAAGATTGAGTAAAATAATCTTACAGGGAAGGTACTTAATACTAAGAGGGACAGGGCAAGGCTCTTTTGCAGAGAGAATTGTAGCTAAGATGTAAAACAAAAAGTCAGAGAATTCATGAGGTATAGTTAAAGAGTCACAGAACTGCTGGTTAGTGAAAACTGTCAGGAGATACGTATCATGCAGTGAATACCAAGAAGCCCATAGTCATTGGATTAAAGAATATACAGAATGGAGTAAAGTGTGAGATGACTGAAAGACAGGAAGTGGGGGCATATTAGAGAGTGCTTTTAAGAGACTATTCTTAGTGGTATACAGACAGACAAACAATAGAGAGACAGACAGAACCATCCATCAATAGTTAGATAGATTGACATATAGATATATATGCACTACACATATGTTATTTGTTTTCAGTTATGTCCAACTCTTCATGACTGTATTTGTGGATATTTTAGCAAAGATACTGGAGTACTTTGCTGTTTTCTTCTCCAGCTCATGTGACAGATAAGGAAACTGAAGTAAACAGGGTTAAATGTTTAACATTTAAAACATTTTAACTTTTAAAATGTTCACATTTTAAAATTCACATGACCAGTGAGCTAGTAAGAAGCTGTATCTGAACTCAAGTAGATGAGTCTTCCTATTTTCAGGTGCAATTCTCTATCTATTGAATGACTTAATGGCTCATATACTTCTATGCATACATATACAATACAGATATATGTATAATACACAATACAAACTATGCATAATACAATTGAGGGCAGGTAATATAATATGTAATATACATATATCTAAACACAAACACACACATATATATCCAATGCCACAGCACAGGATTAACAAAATTAATATGATATAATATAAATAAATATTCTATCATATACTTTTCTAGAATCATTACATATGCACATATATATGCAATATATATGTGTCTACACATATATACAGGTACATATACATATACAGCTATCTAAATATTCATATATACATATACATGTCTTTATCTATATCTATGTATATATATATATATATAATCTATCTATTTAAAATCTCCAATCCCAAAGAATGAATATCTTTTCCCTTTATTAGCCAGGAATATCAAAATAGTTCATGAGGACTGCTGCAAGTTTCCTGAGAATTATTACTAAAAACAATATAGACAACACTGTCTTATATAACATGACTTTTAAAATTTCATTTTGGACATTTTTTTCTTGCTGTCCAAATTTATTTTGTGTATGCTATGCTTTAAAATAGCTCATTCAGTTAGCTCACCTAACCAGGACCTGAAATCATCTTCCCTGACCTACCTTGCAGACTTGTTATAAGGATCAAATGAGCTAAGTTAGAAGTGCTTTATAACCAGTAAAACACTCTATCAGTGTCAGCGATTGTTATTGATCTGACCTTGAGTTTGACAGGACTGTGTCTTTTTTTGTCCTGAAAGCATGAAAAAGGTTATGACTTTGTGTTCAGAGGATTTTTAATATGGTAGAAGCTAAAGAAAAAAAAAAATCCTAGAAATGATTAGAGGAAGGGTAAAAGGGGGTGGGTGGGAAAGTAGCCACTAGTGGGCATAATCAAAAAAAAATCATACTTCTGAATCTGGAGTCAGTGGTCTTGACTTTGATATTTACTTTCTGTGTGATCTTGGGCAATTTATTTAACCTCTCTAGACCTCAGATGCTTAAGGTCTAAAATGAGGGAGTTGAATTAAATGGCTCTGAATTCCCTTTCAGTATTATATCCAAGATCTTGTGACAATTATTTGCCTGACTGATTCAAAGTTGGATATGACATTCTAACTTAAATTTTTAATCTATCTTTGATAAGTAAATATAGTTTTGCAACAATATCTCCTTTAAAAATTAAACTTTTAAACAAATAAATGTTCTTGAAGATATTTCCCAGAAAACATAACAGATAGTCAAAGGTCAAGATTGTAAATTCCTTAAAAGTAGTGTTAATTCTTTTTTGATTTCTTATCCTCAGTGACTTATATGTAGACCATAGTCATTTGATAAATGTCCATTGAATTGAATCAAATATTCAATTCAATTGACTATAAATTAATCTCTTCCCTTTCTTCCACTTAATTCTTCACAACATTTCAATTTTCACATTTAAGTTAAGTAGTCCTTCAAAACTTCTAGCAATTTTCAAATCTTAATATAACTGCAGTCAACTGAAGGAAGTGAAGTCAATATGAACTTATAAAGCACCTACTCAGTAGCGAGTCCTCTACTAAGCAGCCAGGATACAAAGAAAAGGAAAAACATTCTCTACCCTCTCTCCTACAATTTAATAACAGTTTTGTTTAAACCATCCATGATAATCAAGTTGATCCAAATCCTGTAAGATAGAGGCCTGAAAAATTCAAATGAGGGAACCATTAAAATGACTTTCAGGGAAACTGGAAGACCAAATGTTTAGATAACATGTATTGTTTTGCTCAGCTGTATAAACCTGGACCCATGGAGTTCTACTAGAAAAAGCTTCATTTCCAATCCAATGCCTCTATACTTAAAAAAAAAAAACACTTAGAAAATATTCCTTTATGATTTTCATCTAATATTTTTTTTTCATCTTTTTGCATAACAAGTTTTTTTTTTGAATATTTTCCACTTAGGGAAGCCTTAGGGAAGAACATACTGTGCTTAAACAAGTTAAGAGGAGTTAGAATTCAAATTCCTATCATTAAATGATATAATATTTTCAGTGATTTGTTTTTACCATAGATAAGTCTCACACATAATAAAATCTCATAATGTAAGTTTTTATTCTGTCAGGTAGGATATGAAAAATAGCTATTTTATTTTTCTTACTAAATGCTAATCTGAAAGTACGTGGAAGTTTCCATAGTAAATAGACACTATAAAATAAATAGGATATGAGAGAGACAAAGAGACAGACAGACAGAGACAGTGAGAGAAAGAGACAGAGGCAGACATGGAGATTCACACACAGAGAGAGACAGAGAGAATGACAAAGAAAGTTAGACTTGCAATCAGATTTCTGAAAAGGTCACATCTAGGAAGAAAAGCCTCATATTGACTCCAGGGTGGAACATAGGTAGGGAGGTATATCTATACAAAGATCCTCCAATGTCTTGTAGCATGCAGTACAACTATTTTTATTCCCTAATTGGTCCTCAAGTGCCCATTCCCAAAATATTTGGTGCCTTTTGTTTTGTTGCTCACCTTCCCACAAATACCACAACTCCTGCTTACCCCAGGTGTTATGTTCTTCAGAATAACAGGCCATGCTGTAGACACTAGATTCTCTGGAACATGGTTCCAGACTCCTTCTAGACTCCTCTACATTTGCAGTTATAGTAAGTAAAGTGTTCTCTGTTCTTTTCTTCCATCAAACACACACACACACACACATGATTATAACAACACTGACTCTAATTGATTTTTAGTTCTGATATTTGTCACTTTATTAGAATAAGTCACTTAACCTCGTCTCATTCAAAATAATCACTCAGATTAGATAGATAATTAAGATCTAAAGCAGTAACCAAGGTGTGGGAGTTGGGACTTTGCCCAGGTGATCAAATTTGGAGGAAGTAACATTCCTTCAACAGCACAGAAATAATTTGGCACCTGATTAGCAAGAATAATTATGTGAAACGGGAAAAAACCCAATGGGGTTCTTTTTTCTCTCTTGCCAATCCCCTATCTTCACTCCCCCCCCCCCACAAAAGGCTACACTCTAGGTAAGCTCTTTCTTGGCCAGAATACACTTGGTCACTCTCTTACTAGGTAGCAGACTTCAGGATGCTTCAGAGTCTCTATATCTTCTCCCATTGTGCAAGTGTCCCACAGTCTTTCTCCCTTCCTCCAATTAGATTTGTTCTAAAATGTTGATTTCTTGAGGTGTTTGAGAGAAGCTCATACAGGTTATAAAATACGGCCCTTCTAAGATCTCTTTTAATTCTAATATTGTGATTTTGAAAAAAGTGTGATGAACATTTCTGTCTCACTACAAAGTATCCGTAGGGGAAAAAAAACAAGTTGTAAGTATTTGCTTCAGTGATGTACTCATCTCCTTTACATAAAGAAATAAACAAACAAACAAATAAAAATAAACACCTCAAAAGTATAATGGTCTTGAATATAACCTGCTGCATATAGCATGTTGTTGTTATTTGTAAGGGAGGTTAGGAAAAAAGGGGAGAAGGAGAGAAGGGGAGAAAGGGAGAAAGGTGGGAAATTTTGTTTCACTTTCATTTGAATTCTGGAGTTTAAAAAGCAATTTACTGAATTCAACCATGAAGACATTAGTTTCTAGAGGTTTTCAGAATGATGTAATCTTATTTAGGCACAACTCACTCTCATCCAAAATAAAGATATCATCATACACAGGTTTTCTCAAGTTCAGTCAAGCTAACAACTTCATGACAACCATACATATTAAGATCACATTTCACTAACCTAAGACCATATTCTGTATAACGCTGGACTGATAGCTACAGTTGTGAGATCAATACCTATATTAACGCTAATAAAAAATTTATATCTTTTCCCCAATGTAAATGTGGCCCCTTAATCCTTCCTTGTGCTTTTGAGGGTAATCATTTTTACAACATAAGATCACTTGCAGCAGTGAAATGCATTTTAACACCTTTCCTGCTTTATCCATGTGAACAGATGAGCCTAATAGAATCCCAGCAGTGCAGTTAAACTTCTTTCCTGGGTTAATCAGGCTCAAAGAGAGTTTCCCAAGTAAGCTTCCCAAAGGGAGGCCTCTCCACATTTAAAATGAATAAATAAAATTTTATAGATTAATTGTTCATCTTCAAAATTGCAATGACTGAGGAAAAAGGTGTACCTATGGAGGAAAAAAAGGGAAAGGTTAGGGTTTGTGGAGAGAGAGAGAGAGAGAGAGAGAAAGAGAGAGAGAGAGAGAGAGAGAGAGAGAGAGAGCATGTGCAGAGAGACAGCGAGTGCAGAGAAACACAAACAGACAGATAGAGACAGAGACAGAAAGAGAGAGACAGAGAGAGGAAGAAGAGAGAGGGAGGAGAGGGAAAGAGAGAGGGAGGGAGAAGGAGAGGGAGAGGCAGAGGCACAGGGAGAGGGAGAGGGAGAAAAGGAGGGAGGAAGGAAGAAGAGAGGGAAGGAAAAAGGCAGAAAGTTAGGGAGGTAAAGAGAGAGGAAGAGGGAAAGGGAGAGAGGGAGGAGAGGGACAGGAAGAGGGAAAGAAATAGAGAGACAGAGACAGAGGCAGAGAGACACACACAGAGGGAGGCAGAGACAGAGACACAGAGAGAGAGAGACAAAGGGAGAGGGGGAGACAGACAGAGACAGAAAAGGAAAAAGACAGAGGAAGAGAGAGATGGAGTGAGTGTGAGAGACAGAGAGAAGGGGAGGGAGGGAGAGAGAGAGAAAGAGATAGGGGGAGAGGGAGGGAAGGAGGAAAGGAGAGAAGGAGAAAGAAGGAGAGGGAAAGGGAGAGAGGGGGGGGGAGAAGGAGAGGCAGAGACACAGGGAGAGGGAGAGGGAGGAGAGGAGGGAGGAAGGAAGAAGGGAGGGAAGGAGAAAAGAAGGAAGTTAGTGAAGGAAGGAGAGAGGAAGAGGGACAGGGACAGGGAGAGAGGGAGAAGAGGGACAGGGAGAGGTAAAGAGATAGAGAGACACAGAGAGAAAGAGGGGGGAAGGCAGAGACAGAGACACACAGAGAGAGACAAAGGGAGAGGGGGAGACAGAGACAGAGGAGAGAGGAGAGAGAGAGAGAGAGAACATGTCTCTTTTCCCCTTTCTTTTCCTTTTTTGTGTGTGTGGGGTGAAAAGAGTGGAGTAAGAGAAGGGTGAGGTGGTCATGTAATGGACAGCATCCTTAAAAAAAAAATATCCTTCTGAACAAAGAAGTTAGGCAGGTCCTCTTTTATTTGATCTTTAATCCCTTCTCTCCCCTCTAGAATGGCAAAGGAACACTCCTCTCTTTCTAATAAATAGCTAGCAAAGCAAGGCATTCAAGGCTGGGTCCCTTTGATCTGCACAAAGCTGTCAGCCCCTGCAGTTTTTTTTTTTTTTTTTTTTTTTCTCTCCCAGCCCTTGTTCCTGGCTAAAAGTGGAAGTAATACCCCCTGAAAGAAATACCCTAGGTGTCCTGCAAATCATCAATCTTTCTCTCTCTCTACCCTCCCCTTTTTTCCAGAGGCCCACCCTCCCAGCCTGAACAAATCCCCCTTTTCCTCCCTCCTCCCCCCCCCTAATTCTCCAAAATCCCAGTTCCATTTGATACACAATTCAATGTGCCAGTCTGACCTACTGGGACCTTGCTGTCTGAGACTCTACCACTCAGTGCAGACAGGGGAGACCTCTGTTCTAACAATAAACAACAGGGCTCACTTTTTCCCTGAGTTTTGAAGAGGAAATTATATAAATACATGTGTTTCCATGTGCGGCAGTTTGCTTTCTAGAGACTCAGCATTGTTTCCCTTTGAATGTACCCTTTATTTGACCCCTCAAATTCCTATCCTCCTTCAACCCCCCTTGGCCCCCAAATGGTTTGAGAGGTCCTTACGGAATCTCTGGGTTTTCATTTTGGTCTCAGACTGCTATGTTTGGGAGACTGGGAGTGCAACCCAGCAGCATTTTAACTGTAAACATTTGCAAATGCTGCTGTTTCCAGACAGGTCATTTAACACATTTTAAAGCTGATGTTCCCTGTTCCTTGTTTACTGCTGCGATTATAAGCAATCTGTGTCCCCTCTTATCATGGTGTCAGGCAGTGATATATAGTTTGTAAATATTATGCAAAGGAAATAATTCACAGAGGCAAACAATTACAGGAAACTATATGCGGCAGGCAGAAAGTGTTTACCAAGTCACAATGCAGGGGACTGGCGGGCATCTGACGGGGGTTTCGGGGGAGGGGGTTTCAGGGAAAGGAAAGTGATCGGAAGGATCCTGATTCTTTGACAGAGACATAACAACTAATTAAACAAAACGTCGTTTAAAGGCCCTTGCTATTTTTTTTCCAGAAATTGCTCGAATGTGTGCATTATTTAAAAAAAAAAAAAAAACGAACCAGAAGGGAGGGGTTTGGGGGAGAACCGTAATGAGTGAATGCGGCTCCTTGTGCTGGCTGCAAAATGTCAAACTGCATTGGAAAGAAATACAGCATTGCAGTGGTGGTGTGCTGAGGCCCCTCGTAGAAAAGCGGCAGCTATTAAGTGGAAAATTCCTGCAGAGGACGTGTTTCCATTTCTAATGGGAAGAAAGAGGGTGTTGTTTGAGCCTTGCAGGTCGGTGGAAAATACAGAAAACCCAAGGAAGATGAGAAAATGACCTCATTGAACTCGGAGAACTTAAGCAAACAAAGCTATTGCGCCAACCAGACACACTCTTGTAATACTGATGCCTGGACAACCCAACTGATCATCAATATTATAGAATGCCAGGCAGAACCCTGTTTTCCAAGCTGTTGGGTTTTCTTTCTTTTTTTGGAGGGGGTGTAGAGAATGGGAAGCTCCTAGTGAACATATACCCCATTTAGAGTAAGCATGGTGACAAAAGGCAGGAAAGGGACGGTTTTGTTTTTATTTAACACCCCCCCCCAAGTCCTTTCATGTGAACTTCATGTTTAGATCGCTGAGTGAACCCCAATAACCAGAGGGACACTCCTTAGAGATTACGCTGCCCAGAACGCTCACAGACTCATGGGTTTTTCTTTGCAAAGTTTCTTGCTCTCTCCGCTCTGGGGGGAGTCACCCGGTTTATTTGGGGGGCGGATGAATTGGAAGGTGGTGAATTCTGTAAAACCTTGGTGGGATTTCTTCCCACGATCTTGGACTGCATTGCATAGCGCTACTGAAGGGGGCACAAACGGGACACGTTCTGAGGTCTCAGCTGCGACATCCCCAAAGAGGCCTCTACTAGTGGCTGCTAATGCCAGAATTACCATTTTATATCATCTAAACAAACTGGGGCCAATCAGAGGCCACGTTTTTTGTTGTTCTATTTGGCTCTGGAAGAAAGAGGAGGAAAATCCTTGTGGCAGTTAGGGAGTGTGCTTTATTTGATATGCAGTGGCTTTTTTTATTTCTTTAATACGGTAACATTATACTTACAACAATAGAAAAAAAACAGTATTAATGTGTGTATTGGGAGTGGAGTTGGATTTTTATTTTTTATTTACATCCAAAGCAATTAATTTTACTAATGTTTTTGGGGAAACTGGATGTCTATTTAGCTACATCCAGAGTTCTTGAAGACATAAGTTATTTTGCAGGGATTTTTGTATTTACAATGGATTGTTTAGACAAATCCAAAACATTAATCTGAATACCATAGGCATTCAAATCCCAACCTCAAATACAAATTTACCAGGAGATCTCAATGCTTAGTGCTTAAGCAAGGTCTGCAGACTTTAAATAGCAAGCAAACAAGCTAAGCTTAGAGGCGAAAAATAAATGAGCTACAAGTGACACAGAGATAAAGATGAATAACTGTTTGAAACAAATGATAAACTAAGGCGACTCCATTTGGATTCAAAATATTAATTATGTCAAGGTCCCTTCCAATTTGTGATTCTGTGATTTGTGTTTTTGGAAGAAAGGGAGGTAGGAAGGAAGGAAGGAAGGAAGGAAGGAAGGAAGGAAGGAAGGGAGGGAGGGATGTGTTTGAAGTTTAGCCATCATCTGATGAGATTTAGGAAAACAATTAACACCAAATTTGGAGGTTCTGTCATTTGATGAATTCACAATTGCCATTCTCTTTGGCAAAATGTAACTTTATTTATGAGAACGGTTATAGACGAAATGAAGAGAAACAATAGACACAAGGAATGGTAAATATGAAATAGATTTGGGAAAGCAATAGGGTTACCAAGGAAAAGTGTTTGGAGGAATCAATTAAACAAATGTGCCATAAAGTGTGAATATGCCATTAACTGGCAGGCTAAATCTGTGGAGGCATAAAGCACCCTAAAAGAGTTAGTTAGCTATAAGAAGGAAAAAGATATCATGAAGCATGGTGCGGGGATGAGAGGAAAGACATCATGAAGCAGAATGTCATGGCAGGCTAACCCCAAAAAAGAAGGTGTGGGCCAGAGGCAGATTTATGTGAGAAATGTCATATAGCAGTTTGATATAACTTGGATTTCTGATTGGATTGAGCAAAGTGGAGCTATCCAAGACCTCCACAGAGAGTGAGACAATAAGATTGAGCTGATCCCTAATAGTGCCCTTCCCTGTTTGCCTCAGGGAGTAATCTTATCAGTATTTCAGGCTTTCTCTATCAACCCCACCTAGTTACCCAGGATCTCATGGGAAGTAAGGAAGGAAAGGAAAAAAAAGGAAAGGAGGGAGGGAGGGAAGAAGAACTCAAGAAAGGGAGGCAGGAAAGCAGGGAAGGAAGATGGAGGGAAGAAGGAAGGAAGGAAGGAAGGAAGAAAGGAAGGAAGGAAGGAAGGAAGGAAGGAAGGAAGGAAGGAAGGAAAGAAGGAAGGAAGGAAGGAAGAAAGGAAAAAAGGAAGGAAGGTAGGAAGGAAGGAAGATGAGAAAGAGGAAGGAAAGGGGGGGGAGAAACCAAAAGGAGAGGAGAGGAGGAAGGGAAGAAATTTCATAAGGAGTACAACACAAATATTATGAAATTACTTTAAATGAGTCAAAAAAACTAGAGTGTACTAAGCATTTGTTATGTAACTACCATGTTAGAGTTTGTAATATTCAAAAGGATTAAATTTGGGTTTTATGTAAAGGCTATCAAAATGTCTATGAAAATTATAAACATTTTTCTCCCTTGAATATTATTTTGTTACTTTGTTAGAAAAAGGCACGTAAGTATGTTATGAAAGCCATAAACATTCCCCAGTTTTCCCATAGAAAATATTCTTTGATGGATGGGAGACTGACTCATACTGGATTTGGAGTCAGAGGACATAGATTCAAAACACATCTATCACTTAATACTCTTATGACCCTGTATTTAATCTCTCTGGGTCTCAGTTTCCTAACCTATAAAATGAGATGAGTAGACTAGATAATCTCTAGGATTCCTTATAACTAGGTGATTCAGAAGAGTGCCAGCCTGGAGTCCAGAAGATCTCAGTTCAAATTCAGTTGTGTGACTCTAGGCAAGTCATTTAACCCTTTTTTGCCTCAGTTTCCTCATTTGTGCAATGACCTGGAGAAGGAAATGGCAAACCCCAAATGGGATCATGAAGACACAAACACTACTGAAAACAAGTGAACAAAGGTTCCATGAACTATAAATCTAGGATCCCATGTAAATTGACCAAATCCCATAAAACTAATCTAATATTGTTCTCTGACAAATTATTATATAATAGGCTATATAGAATTGTTAGTAAGGGCTTTGATTTTACCTAATGATGAGTACTTTAATTAATTAAATAAAGACAGTTGGTGGCACTTTGAATAGAGGGCTGAGCTTGAAGTTAAGAAGACTTTAATTCAAATCTAGTTCAGACTCTTATTACGTGACCCTGGACAACTCACTTAACACTGTTTGCCTCAGTTTCCTCAAGTGCAAAATGGGAATAATAACAGATCAAGTGAATTGTGTACCTGGAACATAGTAGGTTGAATCTAAATGGTTATTTCCTTTCTTAAATTGAAAAGGAGAGGATAATAGAAAGGAAACAAGGAAAAAATCAATTCTGAATGGAACTCTTTTTGAAAATAGCTTTGTTTGCCAAGAAGAAAATCACAGTCCTAGGTAATTTTGCTCACTGATCCATAGAGGAATCCCCTCTAAGACATCTCTGACAACTAGTACCCAGAATATATCAGAATACTCTACTGGTGGTGAGAAAGAGGGGAGGAACCTAATGTATTATCTTTCAAGGCAGCTCTTTCATCTGAAAAATAACTGATTGTTAGGCATCTTTACTTGGAGTTACCAATGGTCTCTCTGCACCTTCTACCCATTGTTTCTAGCTCTACCCTTGGTAATCCTTTTAAATATGATTACCACTCATATTCAGAATTATGAGGCATAGAGACAGTCATTGACCTGCAATATCATCAACAGAGGGAACATTCAGATAAGGAATCTCTGTGGAACAATCCAGACTACTCTCCTATTTGTGAAAAGTGGTCAATGATACACAGAAGATAAGTGACTTACTCCTTTATCTTATAGATGAAAAGAGAGAGGGGAAATGAATTAAAATGATAAAAATCATAGATTTAAAGCTAGGATGAAAAAAAAAAAAACTTTAGAGGTCATCAAGTTCAGTGTACCCATTTTAAAGAAAAGGAAATTGAGCTCCAGAGAGATGAAGTGGTAAGATCCCATGATAGTAAATTGTAGATCCAGAAAAGGAAACTGCATCCACGAAAGAGGTAGGATAATATATTCAATTTGAGGACAGATTCAAAAGATTTATTGAAGAACACAGAATATTTCAACCACATATCCCTGTTTTGCCTTTCTTCTTTCTAACACTTTGTTTGCTCAGGTGCCAGAGGGACATTAAGGTGCTCAGATTTTTCTCCTGGCCCAACATGTGTCCCACCGACCTTGGCTCAACCAATCTGGCAAGCTGTATCCCTCCACTGCTAATTTCAGGGGTCATATCTTATCAGATGATAAACACGAGTCTACAATGTTATTTTAAAAAAACAAAATGTTACTGGAGTACATAAATAGTGCCTGTAGGACCTGTGAGGTCATGTTCCGCTTTTCTTTCAGCTTTATTAGGACCAAAGTAAAGCACTATACCAAATCCTGGAGAACCTTCAAAAAGCAAAAAGAATGGCTTAAGAAACACGACCTTTCAAAATTTTGATTAATTAGTTTGGAGAATCCAGAGATAGAGGGAGGATAGATTACCGATTTTCAAGGATAGCAAAAGAATGTAAATGAAGTAATAGAGAAATTGCCTTAGGCATTTAAATTCTTTTTCCAGATCTGATTCACAAAGTTTCACAGTAACCATAAGAAAATTTAGGAACAGAGCAGAAACGTTTGTTCATTAGGGTCCTACCTAAAACTAACACGAAATTGAAACTTGGAACACTGGGACAAATCCAGCCTTTCTTCCAAAGGGCCGGGATTTGTACTGATTCGGAGATCTCTGTTTTTACTGCATCATTAAATTGCACCTTTTCTGCCACCATTTTCCTTTCCCTTCTTCTTTCTCCTTACCTCACCAAATAGCTCATTACCACTTAGTTCCACAATACAGTGGAATGGATATTTGATTTAGACTTGAGTGCAAATCCTTACTCAGAAGTTTAAGAATTTACTTTTATGATCTTGGACAAGTCACTTCCTTTCTGGATCTAAGTTTTTCCTGGGAAAGGGTAGAACTAAAAGATCAGAAATTTTCTTCTACTTCTAAATCTGTTAATCTGAAATTTGTTTTTCTAATTTTTCCTAGTGTTCATCTGCTAAATCATTTATTAACTATAATTTGAGAACATTTCTCAAGATGATTTTTTACATTCATTCTTTTATTCAACAGATATTTTGATGCTCACAGTGTGTTGGGTAGTACTTATGGATTGGGTTACAAAGACAATAGCAAAACAGTGCTCATTCTTAATCAGCTTGTGTTATATTGGAGATACACAATTTATACACAGATAATACAAAATAAATGCATAAGGACTAAACTTATGATTGCATTGTTATATAAATGACCACATGAGTAATTCTCTTTACTAATACAGATTGGCATCTTTTCATCACCTTAGAGTATTCTTGTTATTCCCTTTATTATGTCTTGTCTGACTTTTCCTGACCCCATTTGATGTTTTTTTGTCAAAGATATTGAAATGGTTTGCCATTTCCTTTGCTCATTTTACAGATGAAGAAACTGAGGCAAAAGGATTAAATTACTTGGTAATTTAGAGTAACACAGGTAGTGACTGAGGCCAGATTTGAACTCCAGGCCCTAACTACAAACCCTAGCTTCCATCCAATGAGCCATGTAAATGAACTATAATGTTAGTTACCTAGGGCGGAAAGGTTACATATGACTTGCCTAGACTCTTATACACACACACACACACACACACACACACATATGTGACCAGGTACCTACAGAGTACACCATACAAAAATAAATTTAAAAGCTATTTAATGTATAACAAGGACCCCATTTAATTGAGCCCCATCATAACAAGAGTTTATGCAATGTACTTCAAGCAAGGGGAAGAAACTAGGGAAGATGCTTTCTGAAATGGCATAATGTAATGGAAGGGTTCAGCTTTCTGATTTACAACATATCTTGGTCCCAACTATCTCTGTTCTTATCATGTAGTGAAGAAACACAACAGGCAATATCTTGTTCAAGGAATATCAGGGAATCAAGCCAATCACCAGATAAAAGTATATGAGAAAGAGAAAGTCTAGTGGAAATGTAGGAAAAGGACAGTTAATATAGGATTTTGAAGACCAAACAGAGTTATTTCTATTCTATCTTGGAGGTGATAGGGAGTTACTTGTTTTTATTGAATGGTAGGAAGTGCTTATATCATTAACACTGTTCTTTAGGAACATCAATTTGACCACTGAGAAGAAGATGCATTAGAATGGAAAGACATCTGAGGAAAGAACACCAGCCAGTAGATTATTGCAATAATTCAGGAGTGATGGTTTGGGGCCTATACCAAGTGGTGACAATGCCAGATGAGAAGAGTATGAGGTATTTTACAAGAGATACTATGAAAGTAAAATCAAAAGGACTTAGCAAAAGATTGAATATGAGAAGGATGAGAATAAGTCATAGATGATATGGATTGTGGACCTCAGTGACTGGGAGGAGGATGGTACCCTTGATTGTAATAAGAAAGTTCAGAAGAGGAGAAGGATTAGGAGGAAAAACAATCAGTTCACTTGAGATGTCAACTGAACATACAGTTCAAATAGGAGATGCAAGACCAGAGGCAAGAAAAGAGGTTGTGCTGGATAAGTGGATCTGCTAATCATCAGCTTCAAGTAAAAATTGAATCCACAGAAATTGATGAGATAACTAAGAGAAGTAATTTAGAGGGACAACAGAAAGGAATCTAGGACAAAGCCTTAGGGAAATCCTCTATGAGTGGGTCTGACTTAGATGTAGATCCAGCAAAGGAGGATAAGAAGAAATAATAAGATGGGTAGAAAGAGAACCAGAAGAGAATAATGTCACAATAACTTAAAGGAAAGAGAATGTCAAGGAGAAAAGAGAGGTTAACATTGTCAAATGTTGCAGAGAGGTCAAGAAGTATAATGACTAAGAAAAAGCCAATAGATTTGTTGAACAATATATTACTGACACACTTAGAGTTTGCATTTTATACTAGACACAAGTAGGCACAAGTAGAGTTTCTTGAGCAGAAGTGACATGGTCACATGTGTGCTTTAGCAATGTCAATTTGGCCTTTTAATGGATGATGGACAGGAAGGGGAAGGACTGAAGCGGGGCAGACCAGTTCAGAGGTTTCTACAATATTGTGATCCTTTATTTCCTTTAATCCTAGTCCTCTGTTCTAACTCACTTTCTTTTTCCATCCACATTAAAATATTCCCACCCAATCCTAAAATATACTGGATAGGTTCTCAGGGGTAATCACCAACCAGAGTTCATTATCTATTATTACTTAGAATTTCTTTCTTGTTATTTCTCTAGTCCCTTTTTAAATCCAGAAAGCTTCCTTATTGCATTATGTGCAGAACATTAAAGCCCCATATAAGATGACAAAATATGGATGTAAGCAATATTTACTTAGCCTTTCAGAGATTTTTATTTTATGTGGTAGAAAGAGCCTCAGACTTGGAGACAAGAGAACCAATTTCTATTCTAGGCTCTACTCCTTATTACTTGCATGACTCAGAGTAAGTCTTTTAGCCCTCCGGACCTCTACTTCTTTATCTAAAAAATAAGGTATTTCAACTAAACCACCTCTAAGGTTTCTTCAAGCTCTAAATCCTATCACACTTCAGGAAAAAAAAAATGAATGCAACTATCCCTTATGAATACCATAGCAGTAAGCTTCCTTTTGAAGAGGTTTGAGGACAATATAGTCATTTTGTAGTTCAATCAAGCTCATTAAAATCATTTCCTACCCATAATAGAAGAATTAAGAATGTAAAAATATTTAATTCCTTCCTATATTACCATATTCCTGCTTTCAGGTTTAGTCTTAGTTTTCATTTTCTTTATATAATTTCCCAAAGCCATTTCAGAGTTGGTGATGATATGTTCTTATAAAAGATACTTATAACAAGACTGATGTATAAAAACATATAAGATATCATTCACAAAATTTGTTATCTTTTTAGAATATTATGTTCATTACAGACAGAGGAAGACAAAGAGACAGGTAAAGAGAGAAAGAGATAGAGAGACAGAGATAGAGAGAGGGGGAGAGAGACAGAGATGGAAGAAAGAGGAAGAGAGAGAGGGAGAGAGACAGAGCTAGAGACAGATAGAAACAGACAGACAGGCAAAGAGACAGTAACAGAGAGAAACAGACAGAGGAAGAAAAAAGAAGTGAAAGGAGAAAGACAAAAGACCGAGACAGATGGAAAGACAGAGGTAAAGAGAGAGAGACAGAAAGAAGCAAAAAGAAAAATGATAAAACGAAGAGAAGAGGAGATTTCTTTTAGGGAACTGGAGGGTGATGGATCAGTCCATTGGTGACTACACTGGAGTTATTGTCCTTGGAATTACTGATGTTGCCATGATGCACTAGCCAGTCAGGAATAGAATGTGTACAAGAGGTTCAAAAAGTTCTGCCAATTCTTCACTTCAGCTTGACCCACAGCAACTTTCCAATGCTAAATCTAGTCCCCTCATAACAACCCCACATGTGGGACAAATTTAGTAGTGCTTTTTATATGTGCACAAATGGGGACCAAGACAAACTCTTTTTGGCCATTATTCCTATCTACAAACCCAGGATGGTTTCAACATCTATATAAAAGAACTAGTTGCCCAAATGAAAAAAAGCTATTAAATTGTCCATTTCTCCAGCCACATTGGCTTAGTGTCCACATGATAATTTCATAAAAGCATGTGTTGGAAATTTTGCTTGGATGTCTACATGACAGGTTTTTCAAGGCATTTGCCGGTACTATGATCTGTCATGAACTTACATAAGTTAGAAGAAACTCTGGATATTTAATTATTCTTTTCAAGGGGAATCATCTCATGGCTCAATTTTTGAATCAAATAACATCTTGGCCCCAGTGAAATGTCTTTAATGGTGATGCACACATGCCTATCACAATATGTTTTCTGTAAAATATAATGAAAGGGTCTGGGGACATTGTGGACACAGCTTCTTTTTCATTGTTGAAATTAAGGCAGGTAGCTATCTCTGGAAAGTGAAGACATTAAACATAATTTAAAATTTTTTCCAATCTGCTTAGTTTGAATATCTCATGAAAACAGATTTTCTTAGTAGATCTGTTCTCCTCTGTGGTTAGAAGCACATTGACTACCTAGCTTAAATTGTGTCTACAGAAACTAGAAAGGTCTGTCTTCTCAAAGAATTGCTCACAGTTGACCCCAAATTAAGGATAGTCTGCCCATCAAAAAAATGCATTGTACCTGCTATGCCTTCACTATTTCTCTGCTTCTTAGGAAAGGAAAATAATTCTGAATTCACTTTGGCTACCCATTTGAGGTAGTGCTTTTCCACTAGAAATTAGAAGTTAAGAAATTGTACACTATTATATAACATTATACAAACAGTACATAATTACATAAATCCATCAAGAAATCCAGAAATGCCTGTGATGATTTTTTTGATCAGAGAAAAATCCAATAAATCAATAAATACTATATTATTTGGGGGTTTTCTTTTTTTTAAATATCATAATAAAATAAGCTTCTCCTCCAATTATAAGTACCTTTTTAAAGATATAGTAACACCTTGCTTTAAGAAGCTACTAGTGTATAAAAAGTAACCTATAAGTATTCAATAACTTCCCAGTACACTATTTTTACACTATGTAAGATACATAGTTTATGTTACAAATCTTATGGGCTTTCCAATATTTTGGATAATGAAAACTTGTGACTCTTATCCTCTGATTTCATAGCAGCGTATCATGCAGGCTTTTTTCATTCTTATAATATTTTCTCTAGTAATTTTCTGTATCCTTTTACAATTCTTTTATCACTAATCATGAAGGTAGGGATATTATAGAGCTAGAATTTTGGATCCAACTAGTATTTTTTGTGGATAAATTATTCCTGGTTATTAATGCCTAATGTGGAATTTCAGGAAATTTTTAGGACCATCAGTACTGCTGGCTGCAGTTTCAAATTTCTCCACAACTAGATATCAGCATTAGCCATCCCCACTCTTGGAGCCCTCCAATGACTTGATAAGAGCAATCAAATACTCGAAAACAGCAGTTGGGCACCCTTCCATTTGAGCCAACAGGGTTCAATTAAACATATCTACAACTCCTTGACCAATCTCACCAATGCTTTATAGACTGAGTACTGTGCTGCTAATCATCAGTATGATGTAGAAAGTATGTGGGTAGAAGAAAAATCTTGGGAGTATTGTCTTATAATTGTCAAGAGGAAAATATATATTGAATTTTGTCATTTTATGCATATTATTTGCTCTAGAGATGCCACAGAGATATGTGTATATGTATGTTTGTGTGATCAGAAGTAGTTTTATAGATTTTAGAGAAGGATAGTCTTGGAGTCAGGAAGACTTGGGTCTCAAACATACTACTAGTGTGATCATTGTTAAGTCATTTGAACTTTTAGTAACCTGAAGAGTAGAAGTGAAGACTACTTGTTGATTCACATCACTGGAGGGAGCTGCCACTTCTTGGTGCAGCCTATGAAGATAAAATCATATGACTGAAAAAATACACCAACAAATAAGCATTTATTAAGTATTTCTTATGTTCCAAGTATTCTCCTAAGGATAGAAAAGCAAAGAGAGCCATACAAACAGCCCTGATTCATTAAGGAAGAAGAGATTACATTTTATAAAGAGAATCAACATCTATACCTGCAAACATTATATGCACAGTATATAAATCCATGTTTGTATATATATACATCTGTGTATATAGTTATACATTCAGGATAGCCCAAAAATTTCTGTGCATTTTCAAGCTTTAATATGCATATACATGTGTATATGTCCTTTCATGCGTATGCATGCACATACACATACATTTACAAACATACATGTGCACTCACATGGTGCATACATGCATACTGTGTAAATATGCACTGCATGATACAACTGATGAAAATTAAGTACAATGTGCATATGCATGTATATGTTCACAATACATAGTATATATGGTGCCTAAATGGTCACAGCTATAATGCACATAAGCACACATATGTCTATACATCTACATGTATTTACATATATGCATAAGTACATGTGCATTTTCCAATAGTAAGTAGATGTTGGTAAGTTGGAAATACACATGCACATATATACACATATACATACATAGCTATACACATAAAAAAAAATATATATATATATACATACCTATATGTATACTTATACATGCATGGCACCTGGGATCTAATTAATTTGTATGTCCTGACTTGAATATCACAACATGGATATGGTGATATACTTCTATGGATCTATGTGATGATAAAAATATTGATTATATGTGCAAATACATTTTTAGGATACTTGAATTTTCCAGTGTCTATTGTCCTTTCAAGTCGATTAGAAATAATTTTCAAAGGATCTTGAATTGTCTGATTATGTTAAATTGTTGATTCAGGTTACAAATTCAGACCTACGATATGTGCCACAAATTTTTTACCTAAGAAGCATTCACTTTGATGATCTTCCATTAGTCATCCACAAACTGAAATAATCCCATGGTTAGTTCTTTTTCTCTTTCACACAATGCCTATGAGTGTTTTGGATATTACAGTCCTTCTTAAAATAGAAGGTATCTGTTAATCTAAATTTGATGAGACATTTAAACAGAATGTTCACTTCCATGCTGAGGAGAAAAACCTTGAAAGAATGTTTTTTAAATGCACGCCCTATTATATCCAGTACCTGATGTAATATGTGATGCTGAAACTAGAACTCACCAATGTGAGGGGACTGTTTTTGGGAGCTACTGGCAGGCATCTTATCTCTCCAGTTCCCTTCCCCACTCTGATATCCCCCGCCCCCTATAAGCCCTACCACATAGCAGCTAATTGCAAGGATTAGGACACACTAAGACACTCAAGCTACACTCCTGTGGGTTTGGGGAGAAACAACACGTTTAAACATTCCAATGATGGTTTCCTTGGTAACTTCCATAACAACAGCTCAGTAAATCTATGAGTGTCTGTTTTCTTAACCCTTCAAGACATTAACTGAATGAATACTTCCTTGAGAAAATATTTCAGTCAGCCAGATATGGTCAAACGTACTTAAGCTCTACAGTATAGGGGTTCTGTTTCATTCTCTGCATACCCATCCCCTTTTTTCCCTTAAAAAAAAATCGGAATTTGATCATTGAAGCCATCTACTTTAATAATGGTTGAGAGTTGACTTCACAAAGAAGTGGACAGAATTTAGCATAATTTATGAAAAAATGAACCTAAAAATAAAAGATTTAATCTTCAACCAGGAAAAAAAAATGTTATTCTATTTATAATCCCTTGACAAGTATATTTAGGGAAAGTGAAAATCTAGACCTCAATGGGTCTAGATTAAAAAAAAAAACATTTTAAAAGGAAGAAAATACATAAACTTTTAATTGTGTATATAAAAATAAAAGTAAGGTTTATAAAAGTTCAATATGTTTACTCTGCTGTATGCTTCAAAACTAGATGGATGGAAACAAATAAATGCAATCTTTTCTATATAGCCATTGAATGGAAGAAAAAAAATGTCTGTATAGGATACAGACTGCTACAAAATCATTATTTAGATCTTACGTTATAATCCAATCTAAAAATAGCAATAATTCCATCAGATGAAACTTATTAGGTGCTTTGATTATTATGAAGTTCTAATTATTTGCTATGTACCCAAAAATAATGATAAAAATAATTAAACTTTCATTTCCTGGTTTGGGATATTAAAATAATTGATTAGTAAAGACTTTTAAAGAATGCCTCAATTTAAAATCTTAATTGAAATGATGATTTATGCATAAATTATATAAATGATTTATGCATAAATTAATGTGATTTGTATTTATGTAATTCATGTTTATTTTAGCATAACTGAATATTTTCAATATATTCAGAATATACATTTTGATATTATAGAAACACTAAAAGAAATAAATGATATGATCTAGTACTTTATTTCTTCTTGGTCACAGCTAACATTCTTAATCCACAATTATTTAATGAAAACAATTCTGTGCACATAGGAGTGAGGTTAAGTAATGGAAAAGATCAAGCATTTGTAAAATGTAGTTCTTGATTTAAGGGAATTTGGAAGTGCCTGGCCTCAAATAACAGAACCTGAAAATACCCCATTAACATACTATTGTTAAGGAAAGTCCGAAGATTGTATTGATGATTGCAAGGTCATTTGTATTTCCTTTAAGGTAATAATGGCAATAATCAATGTTGACTTCCCACTGGGGAAAAAAATATCAGATATTTTTTAAAAGGCAGATACTAGGAAACCATAGTGCTTGCAGTGTTTTGAAAGGAGACTATATAAAGCTCCTTAAACCATTAACTATGAACATTGAAGGAAGTTTTGTTTCCATTTTATGTAGACTTCACCTCTGGACCTTATGTTTTAACACTTCAGTTCTAGAATTGTGACAGTGAGAATGCGTCCTTTGTTCAGACATGAAAGGACAGCAGGGAAGCCCTCACAAAGTCCAATGGGACAGACAAAAATCAGTGATTCATTCAGTAGCAGCAAACCGAAAATATTTTCATTGGGGACCTAAACAGACCTAGAGTCAATTCTCAGTGGAGTCAAGAGGAAAAGGAAAACTATTAAGAGGAAAAGATAACTCCTACAGTCTCCCACTTTTTTTTTTTTCATTATTATTGGTGAAATTAGGCACTTTTACCTAGGGTGCCCAAGGCAGGGGTTCTTAGCACTTCGGGGAGACATGGACACCTTTAGCTGTATGATGAAGCTTTTGATTCCCTTTTCAGAAGAATGTTTTTAAATGCATAAAATAAAACATATAGTAACAAAGGAAACCAATTACATTGGCATACAGTCATCAAAATATTTTTAAAAGAAATTCATTGACCCCAAGTTAAAACCTCTGGACTAAGGAGTTTTGACAGGCAATATCTTTCTTGCAATCTGATTCTTCAAAGGATATTCTTTTTATAGTATAGATATCAATGTTTCTGTCTTTCTCCTTCATCTGTTTATTATCTATATAATTCAATAAACCATACATTAATATCTTCTCAATGTGTTGTAAAAAATTTTTCCTCAGTCTTTCAGTGTTAATGCTGCCTGCCCATCTGTTATCTCTTGCTCTTGCTACCTATTTTGTATACTTTCTTTTCTACTCCTATATCATGCAGCGTAAAATAACTATGAGCTAGAAGGGGGCTCACATGTCATATTTAATTATCTATAACTGATAAAAAAGAGATAATAGTTTGGATCCTACCATCTGATGTTCTTCAAGAAAAATCATCTGAGATGGGATAAGTTCTTAATAATGACATATTGAAAACCATAAAAAGAAATAAGTTTGATGAGTAGTGGAAGGAGGAATATCCTAAAGAAGGGGAGCAAACATGTATTATACATTCACTATTTACTAGAGGCTGTGTAAACATTTTACAAATAGTATCTCACATGATCCTGACAATCTTGGGAAAGAGATGCTAATATCCTCATTATACAGTTGAAGAAACTGAGGCAGACAGGGATTAAGTGACCTGTCCAGGTTTACTAAGAAGTATGAGAGACCAGACTTAAATTCAAGTCTTCCTAAGTCTAGATCCAAAACTCCATGCCTTTTGAGTGCTCCTGTTGATAAGTAACTTAGACATCAATTTACATTTTTAAATGACATGTTCAGAAGATGGAGTCAGGGAAAAGTAACAAACTATGAATATGAAAGATGGTATGGTCTTATGAAAGTTTTATGAAAAATGTTTTTAGTTTAAAAAATTATGATTATCTGAGACTAAGATAATCAGATTATCTGAGCAAAAGAAAAGAAGGATTTTTAAAAAACAAAACAAAAAAGTTTACCAGTATGGAAAATAATAAAGAGGCTGAGTGTAGCCAAATAATTTAACTATAAAAAAGGAAGGATTTTTTTCCTTAAGGGATAAGGAAGATAAAGAAGTTTAAGAATCACTGCTCATCAATTGATCAGTGGAATAGGTTAGGTTCACAGAACAAAATTGTCAATGACTATAGCAATCTGATATTTGACAAACCTAAAGACCCAGCTTTTGGAATAAGAATTTATTATTTGACAAAAACTGCTGGGAAAATTGTAAACTAGTATGGCAGAAATTAGGCATTGACCCACACCTAACACTGTATACCAAGATAAGGTCAAAATGGGTTCATGATCTAGACATAAAGAATGAGATTATAAACAAATTAGAAGAACATAGGATAGTTTACCTCTCAGATCTATGGAGGAGGAAAGAATTTGTGACCAAAGAACTTAGAGATCATTACTGGTCACAAAATAGATAATTTTGATTATATTAAGTTAAAAAGTTTTTGTACAAATAAAACTAGTGCAGACAAGATTAGAGGGGAAGCACTAAACTGGGAAAACATTTTTATATCCAAAGCTTCTGATAAAGTACTTATTATTAAATATATATAGAGAATTGACTCAAATTTATAATAGTTTAAGCCATTCTCCAATTGATAAATGGTCAAAGGATATGAACAATTTTCAGTTGAAGAAATTGAAATTATTTGTAGTCATATGAAAAGGTGCTCCAAATCACTATTGATCAGAGAAATGCAAATTATGACAACTCTGAGATGCTACTACAACCTGTCAGATTGGCTAAGATGACATAAATGATAATGATGAATGTTGGAGGGGATGTGGGAAAACTGGGATACTGATACATTGTTGATGGAACTGTGAACGGATCCAACCATTCTGGAGAGCAATTTGTAATTATGCTCAAAAAGTTATCAAACTGTGCATGCTCTCTTTGACCATGCAGTGTTTCTAGTGGGATTATATTCTAAAGAGATCATAAAGGAGGGAAAGGGACCTACATGTGAAAAATTTTTGTGACAGCCCTTTTTGTAGTGGCAAGAAACTGGAAACTGAGTGGATGCCCATCATTGCAGAATGGCTAAATAGATTATGGTATATGATTGTTATTATATATTATTGTTCTGTAAGAAATAACCAACAGAATGATTTCAGAGAGGCCTGTAGAAACTTAAATGAACTGATGTTAAATGAAATAAGCAGAGCCAGGAGGTCATTATACATGGCAACAACAAGAAGATACAATGATCAATTCTGATGGATGTGGTTCTCTTCAACAATGAGATGATTCAAACTAATTCCAATTCTTCAGTGATGAAGAGAGCCATATACACCCAGAGAGAGAAGCATAGGAACTGAGTGTGGACCACAACCCACAACATAGCATTCTCATTCTCTCTGATGTTGTTTGCTTGCATTTTGTTTTCTTTCTCTTTTTTTTTTTTCTTCCTTCTTGATCTGATTTTTCTTGTGCAGCAAGATAACAGCAAGATTGGATTTAACATATATTTTAACAAATTTTTCTAAAAAAAATAATTGCTCATAATGGACAAGACAAAAATAATTAAGAATAGGGAGAAAGTACAAATGTTTCAACTTATTTTGCTTTTGTTTTCTCTGCTAAGAAGAATGTGGTCTGGATTATAAAAAATAGTTATTAAGAAATTGAAAACATACAGAAGTAGGAAAGGAGTAAGAGCATCAGTCTGTCTTTTTTGCATTCAATTTACTTATCTCAGATAATTTACTTTCTTGGGTAATGAAAGAAGTAGTGGACAAAATTGCCTATCCATTGGTATGTTGGAGAGTAGTAAAGGCATTTTAGAACTGGGAAGGGAAAACTGTCATAATTTTCAAATAAGCAAAAAGAATGGAGTCTGCAAATTATGGAGTAACAAGCTTGATTTTTGATTGTTACCAAATACTAGAATATATTATTCAAATATTGGTTATTAAACATTTAGAAAAGGAAGTAATGATCACCAAGTCAGTATAACTTCATCAAGAACGTATCATGTCAGACAAATCTCATTTCATGTTTTGAAGGAATTCCTGGAGAATGCTGTGCAAATTATTTAGCTAGATCTTAGCAAAATATTTGACTAAGTATCTCATGACATTCTTGTAGAAAAAAAAAATGGAAATGTATGGGTCAAATGAAAATGCAGTTAAATGGATTTGAAACTGGCTGACTATCAGGGCTCCAAAATGTAATTGTTATTATATTTCAATGTGAAGTAAGAGGGATGTCTGCACTGTAGTGCCCTTATATTTGAGTGACTCTGTTAGGTAATGTAAAAGCCGATGCTGATAAAAGGCTTGATTATCAGATTTTCTGATGACACATACCTGGAAGGGAGAGCTGAAAGATTGGATAACCATCATGGTTTGAAAAAGACCTTGACAGGCTACAATGTTGGGCCAACTGTGATAACATCAAATTTAATAGTAATACACATAGAATCTTAGAGTTGTGTTAAAAGAAAACAGTTTCTCAAAATAAGATGGAAGAAATGTTACTAGAGAGCTGTTAGAAAATAACCTGGATGTTTTAATGAACTTCAAGTTCATGAATCAACAATGGGATAAAAACAAAAAATAAGGAGGAAAAATAATCCTTGTGATTTCATCTGTCAGTGGCTCTGGCTGAAAAACTTACTCTGCCAATTCAAATTCAACTTTCCCTAATATTTAGAATGTTAGAACATTTCTTGGGACATTAGAAGTTTAAATCATATATCCTGGGTCACATAGCCAGTATATACAGGTCTTCTTGACTCTGAGACCAGCTCTTTGTTCACATGCTATCTCTCAATAGTGTGATATGACAACTAAAAATTTAATGCAAATTTAAGTTGCATTGCTGGAGATTTGATGGGCTGATATAAAAGAGGTGATAATCTTCCTCCAGGTTTGCATGAATGAATGAATGCAAAATCAGTCCATTGATAATAAAAATACAAAAATTACATTTTAATAGAGGAAGATTACATTTTCTAGGAAAATAGTAGACAGGCAGGAGTGCTTCAGTCGGTGAAATCACAGAATAATGAGAAGTAATTAGTGTATTAATTTAATTATTGTCCTCAAAATCAGCAGAGATTGGGGTGAAAAAGTTATGTGAGAATTACAGTATGAAGATGATCAGAGATCACAAGTATTATTGTTATGTAACAGGACTATCTGTGTTTACTCACCAGAATCCCAAGATCCCAGGCAGAAGATGGAGTGTTGAGCTGGAGGTAGAAAATGGAGTGGTGTGCAGGAACAGGGTAGTATGAGTATGACTGAGTAGCTGCAGAATTGTGGATATTTTCCCTATGGTCAAATTAACTTAAGAGTAAAACATATTTACAAACTTCCCCTTATATATACAAAATTTCATGAGAGTCTTTCTCAATAACTTGTAAAATTAACTTCTTATTTACTAATTAACTCTATTTACAAATAGCACTCTCCTTTACCAATCCAGGATGTCTATCAAGAGTATGTACGATTATTATTATTATTTTTTTATTATAGCTTTTAATTTACAAGATATATGTGTGGGTAGTTTTACAGCATTGACAATTGCAAAGCCCTTTGTTACAACTTTTCCCCTCCTTCTCCCTATCCTCTCCCCTAGATGACAGATTGACCAAAACATGTTAAATATGTTAAAGTATGAATTAAATACAATATGTGTATACATGTCCAAACAGTTATTTTGCTGTACAAAAAGAATCGGACTTTGAAATAGTGTACAATTAGCCTGTGACAGAAATCAAAAATACAGGCAGACAAAAATAGAGGGATTGGGTATTCTATGCAGTGGTTCATAGTCATCTCCCAGAATTCTTTCGCTGGGTGTAGCTGGCTCAATTCATTACTGTTCTATTGGAATTGATTTGGTTCATCTCATTGTGGAAGATGGCCAGGTCCATCAGAACTGGTCATCATATAATATTGTTGTTGAAGTATATAATGATCTCCTGGCCCTGCTCATTTCACTCAGCATCAGTTTGTGTAAGTCTCTCCAGGCCTTTCTGAAATCATCCTGTTGGTCAGTTTTTGCACAACAATAATATTCCATAATATTCATATACCACAATTTATTCAGACATTCTCCAGTTGATGGGCATCCACTGAGTTTCCAGTTGTACAATTTTTTGTGAGTAGTTCTTAGTGAATCCATGCTAGTTCCCAGAGATCACCAGTTCCTTTTCCTAACTGCAAACAAAAAAATATGTTTAATAATCCCTCAAATTTAAAGAGCTGTATCAGTGTTTACTAATCTCTTTATATTTTTTTTTACTTTTCTATCTGTAAAAAACTGGGAAAATTTTGCAGTCTATAAAGCTCTTTCACCCTTTCCATCTTGAATTGTAGCTCTCTTTTTATGAATCTTTGTTCTACCCTTTCTAGTTTGAAAATCATCCCCCTTGATAATTAAAAGAGGAACACAGGAGTTAAGTAGTATTGTTTTCTTTCTGCCAATTGTTTATATAACATCACCTTACATATAACATCTGTGTCAATGGGGTACTTAAGGTTTTCCTCTAATCATTTTTCTTCTGACTCTGAATATAGTTCCTTTTGTTGCACTTAATATATTTTAATTTATGAGTAACTACATTATGAGACAATTTTCCCTGGTGTTAATTCTTTTTTATCTTTCCTTTTCTTCCACCTTTCAGTTCTGATATTTTAAAATCTCAGTTCATCAATATCCTGTGCAATCATATTGGTTTTGTTAAATGTATATACTTCCCCAACCTCCTTTCAATAATTTGAGAAATTAAGTCCCAGAACTGCTTGTTAGAGATCTTCCTTTATGTCTTTGATGATATTTTAAAATCATATTTTAAGATCAATTGCATTCTTTCAATTTGTAGTTGTGGCTTTTTTCCTTTACATTATTCATCAGTAATAGCTGTGACAAAATATAAGCTGACATGTTCTGAAAAGAATGAAACAAATCATCTCTTGCATTTGAATTTACATGTTGAATCAAATTTTTGTATATATCATTTCTGAGAATTTGGGAATATTCAAAATGTCACTATCATTATTATTGACTATTAGCTAGCATTTTTATGGTACTTTAAAGTATGCAAAATATTTTACAAATATTATCTCATTTTATCCTCACAACAACCTGGGAGACATGTGCTATCATTAGTCCCCTTCTACATGTTAGAAAATGGAGATAGAGATTAAGGGTTTTGCAAAGGATTACAAAAGTAGTAAGGATTGAGACAAGATTTAAACTCTGATCTTCCTAACTCTAAGTCCAAAACCCTCTCTACTGTACAGATTAGCTATTAATAGGTCATCACATTCCCAAAGATCCAGGTTACTTTTGATAAATTCACACATTTCTCATTCTAGTTGTTATTTCTATTCTTTATAATCTAATATCCAAAAATCACATGAATAAATCAATGAGGGTGATACCCTCAAGCAAATAGAGATTTAATAATCCAAAATTACTTTCTTTTACTGTTTCAATAATAATTCCAATATTTTACTTTTTTCTTTCTTTCTGGGGCTTTAAGAATCATAAATTTAGAATGATAAGCACATTTGATTGAAGATGGTACCTTAACAGAAGCAGCTACACCCAAAGAAAGAATACTAGGAAATGAATGCAAACTGCTTGCATTTTTGTTCTTCTTCCCAGGTCATTTACACCTTCTAAATCCAATTCTCCCTGAGCAACAAGAAAACTGTTCGGTTCTGCACACATATATTGTATCCAAGATCTACTGTAATCTATTTAACATGTATAGGACTGCTTGCCATCTGGGGGAGAGGGTGGAGGGAGGGAGGGGAAAAATCGGAACAGAAGTGAGTGCAAGGGATAATGTTGTAAAAAATTACCCTGGCATGGGTTCTGTCAATAAAAAGTTATTAAAAAAAAAAAGAAGATGGTACCTTAAACAGCTTCCTTCGTTACTCAATGTTCATTTATAAAGAGTGGCAAATGTTGATTTTCTTTTTGTCTGATTGATTGTTTGTTTTACTGATTTCAACTTCCAGTTCATTGAATGAGTGATGCCTGATGAAACCTAGGTTAATCAAGCTACAAAAGAAACCAACGCAAAAATGTACCAGGAATATATTTCTTTTTTTATGTTTTATAAATTTTATTCTTACCATTTCTATTTTTTAATTTTTTTTATTATAATAACTTTTTATTGACAGAAGCCATACCAGGATAATTTTTATAACATAATCCCTTGCACTCACTTCTGTTCTGATTTTTCCCCTTTCTCCCTCCACCCCCTCCCCTAGATGGCAAGCAATCCTATATATGTTGAATATGTCGCAGTATATCCTAGATACAATATATGTGTGCAGAACCAAACAGTTCTCTTGTTGCACAGGGAGAATTGGATTCAGAAGGTAAAAATAATCCGTGAAGAAAAACAAAAATGCAAACAGTTTACATTCATTTCCCAGTGTTCTTTCTTTGGGTGTAGCTGCTTCTGTCCATCATTGATCAATTGAAACTGAATTAGGTCTCTTTGTCAAAGAAATCCACTTCCATCTGAATACAACTTCATACAGTATCGTTGTTGACGTATATAATGATCTCTTGGTTCTGCTCATTTCACTTAGCATCAGTTCATGTAAGTCTCTCCAAGCCTCTCTGTATTCAGCCTGCTGATCATTTCTTACAGAACAATAATATTCCATGACATTCACATACCACAATTTACCCAACCATTCTCCAATTGAAGGGCCATCCATTCATTTTCCAGTTTCTAGCCACTACAAACAGGCTGCCACAAACATTTTGGCACATACAGTTCTGTTTCCCTTCTTTAGTATCTTCTTGGGGTACAAGCCCAGTAGTAGCACTGCTGGGTCAAAAGGTATGCACAGTTTGATAACTTTGGGGGCATAATTCCAGATTGCTCTCCAGAATGGTTGGATTCATTCACAACTCCACCAACAATGCATCAGTGTCCCAGTTTTCCTGCATCCCTTCCAACATTCATCGTTATTTTTTCCTATCATCTTAGCCAATCTGACAGGTGTGTAGTGGTATCTCAGAGTTTTCTCAATTTGCATTTCTCTGATTAATAGTGATTTGGAACACTCTTTCATAGGAGTGGTAATAGTTTCAATTTCATCATCTGAAAATTGTCTGTTCATATCCTTTGACCATTTGTCAATTGGAGAATGGCTTGGTTTCTTATAAATTAGAGTCAATTCTCTATATATTTTGGAAATGAGGCCTTTATCAGACCCTTTAATTGTGAAGATGTTTTCCCAGTTTGTTGCTTCCCTTCTAATCTTGTTTGCATTAGTTTTGTTTGTACAAAAACTTTTTAACTTGATGTAATAAAAATTTTCTATTTTGTGATCAATAATGGTCTCTAGTTCATCTTTGTTCACAAATTTCTTCCTCCTCCCCAGGTCTGAGAGATAAACTATCTAATTTATTCCTCTAATTTATTTATAATCTCATTCTTTATGCCTAAATCATGGACCCATTTTTATCTTATCTTGGTATACGGTGTTAAGTGTGGGTCTATGCCTAATTTCTGCCATACTAATTTCCAGTTATCCCAGCAGTTTTTGTCAAATAATGAATTCTTTTCCCAAAAGTTAGGATCTTTGGGTTTGTCAAACACTAGACTGCTATAGTTGATTATTCTGTCTTGTGAACCTAACCTGTTCCACTGATCAACTAATCTCTTTCTCAGCCAATACCAAATGGTTTTGATGACTGCTGCTTTATAATATAGTTTTAGATCAGGTACAGCTAGGCCACCTTCATTTGATTTCTTTTTCATTAATTCCCTTGAGATTCTCGACCTTTTATTAAGGAATATATTTCTTTAGCCTTTCAGAAAACCCTGACTTGAAAATTCCAACATAATGAAAGATTTACTGATGCAAATTTTCATACTACAAACTTCTGTCATAAGGAATATAGAACAAGAATGTTTTCAGGCTCTAAATTTTGTGGTTATTTGTTCAGATTCATTAGAATGTTGGTGCCATAATATTCCTGATATTTGATAAGAAATAATGCATGGTTTTATATATTTGACCTTCAAAGAGCTAACTTTTTGACTTCAAAGATATATCTATACATTGGTTACACAAATATCAAGTAATTTCATAGGAGAGAGAACTAAATTACTGGGATGTCCAGAAAGAGTGGTATGTGAAATGATAACTGAAATGAGCTAGAGATTTCAAAATGTGATGATGAGGAAGGGGGATATTCCACATATGGGTAGAAGGAAGACAAAATATACTACATTATCTGGAATAAAGACTATGTGAAATCCATATGGAAAGATAGGTTGGAAACTTATTGCAAAAAACCAAATAGAGGAGTTTGCATTTTATCCCCCAGGCCTCTCTGAAATCATCCTAAAAGGCTGCCACAAACATTTAACAATATAGATTAAAAAAAAATGCAGATCAATGAATTGGACTGGCAACCAAAAGCCTTTTCATTTATTTATTTATTTATTTTTGTAGTGGCAAGAAACTGGAAACTGAGTAGATGCTCATCAGCTGGAGAATGGCTGAATAAGTTATTGTATATGAATGTTATGGAATATTATTGTTCTATAAGAAAGGATCAGCAGGATGATTTCAGAGAGACCTGAGAGAGACTTAAAGGAACTGATGCTGAGCGAAGTGAGCAGAACCAGGAGATCATTGTACAAAGCAACAAGAAGATTATGTGATAATCAGTTCTGATGGACATGGCTCTTTTCAACAATGAGATAATTCAGGCCGGGTCCATTGATTATCTTCTGATGATAAGAACCATTTACATCCAGAGAGAGTACTGTGGGAACTGAGTGTGGATCACAACATAGAATTTTCACTTCTTTTGTTGTTGTTTGCTTGAATTTTATTTTCTTTCTCATTTTTCTTCCTTTTTGATCAGATTTTTCTTGTGCAGCAAGATAATTGTATAAATATGCACGCCTATATTTGATTTACAATTTTTTTTTACCATGTTTAACATCTGTTGGATTACTTGCCATCTAAGGAGGAGGTGGGGGGAAGGGGAAAAAAAACTCAAACCAAGGTTTTGCAAGAGTCAATGTTGAAAATTTATCCTTGCATATGTTTTGAAAATAAAAAAGCTTCAATTAAAATCTTTTTTTTAAATCTTTTTGTTGATGTAAGAATTTGAGGAAATGATTTTTTTCCCTAAGGAAATAAAAAGAAATTTAGACTAGGGTGGCATCTGCTTAACTGTCCTAGATGTCCTAGTCTCTTTAGAGTATGACTTTCACAGAATCACAAGATAAAAAACTTTAAAGGAAATTCAGAACTCATTCAATCCAAAGCTTTTCTCAAACTCATCAATACCTCAAATGGAAACACCTCAACATTGATTGTCCTGCCCCTAATTGAAAATTTCTGGTTGGAGAGACTATAAAAAGATAGCACATTCCACTTTTTACCATCTCTGTTAATTTTCCCACACACTGAAACTAAATCTATCCTTTTGTAACTTTGCTTCAGTCCCAGTTAGGCTCTGTCTGGTACAGCAGAACAAGAACATTATCCTCTTTTATAACCTCTTTTACACTTCATGTTTTTGAAATGATCTATCATGTTTCAGAAAAACCTGGAAAGACTTATATGAATTGCTACTATTGGATGCAATGAGCAGAACCAGGAGAATATTGTATACAGTAATAGCAACATTGTGTAATGTTCATCTATGCTATACTTAATTTTTCTCAGCAATACAATGATGCAATATAGTTTCAAGAGATTCATGATAGAAAATGCTGTACACATCTAGAGAAAGAACTGTGAAGTATGAAGGCTGATGGAAAGACACTATTTTCACTTTTTTTGGTTTTAATTTCTCATTGTTTTCCCCTTTTGTTCTGATTCTTCTTTCACCACAGAAGTAAAGTAGAAATATGTTTACTATGATTGTACATGTATAACCCATATAACATTGCTTGCCATTTTGAGGAGGGAAGAGAGGAAAAGGGAGAGGGGAGGAGAAAAACAGAAATGAATATCTTATAAAAGTAAATATTGGAAACTAAAGAAGCAAAAACTATCTATCATGTCCCACAGCCATACCCATCTTCTCCTCTCCAAGTAAACATATCCAATTTCTTCCACTGATTTTCATAAAGTTCAGTGACCTCCTTTTTATGTGTTGTTCTCATTTGGATATAACCCAATATGCCATTGTCATTTGTCAATCAATAAAAAAGCTTTTAATAAGCATCTACTATGTAGGCAGGCACCTAAAGCAAAAGCAAAACATACAAATAAATATATGCAAAACAAAACTCCAGATAGGATCTCATCAAGGCAGAGGAGAGGTATTCTAGATTTGAGGTATGTTTCCATTAATGAAACCTAAGATTGTTTTTAAATAACTAGACAGTGTGGTGGATAGAGTACTGAACGTGAAGCCAAGAAAACTTAAGTTTAAAATCTGCCTCAGATCCTTCCTTATGTGATTCTGGCAAGTCACTCAAATTCTCTGTGCCTCAGTTTCTTCACATATGAAATGAAAATAGTATTAACATCCACCTCTCAGTGTTGCTGTGAGAATAAAACAGAATGGTTTGTAAAGTGTTTTGCAAGGTTTTTTTTTTTACATATTCTAAACATTGTTATTTTCTATTCCTTATTGTACTGATGGCTTATATTGAATTTAGTTGGAATACAGAAGTGCTTTTGGAATACATGGGAGCCACCTGAGAGTGATTGCTGGAGATCCAACCCAGACCCGTAGAATGGATTTCCTCTTGTGAGAGGATGATACAAGGAGACTGAGAGGCAGTGGCTGTTCTCTGACCTCTCTGACTGAGAGGCCATTGCGTTGTCTGACCTCTCTTCTCTTCCCTCTGCCTCCAATTTATCCCATTCCTAGTCGGCAATATTTGTGTCAGCAAAGGCTGCCTTGCAGCTCCTTCAGATGTTATGATCCACAGGTATGCAGGCTCTCGGAGAATTAACTTGTCCTTAACAGAATTTAGAGTAATTAAAATTTTAAAAATCCTTTTAAAAAAGTGTTATCTAGCCATGCTTGATCTTATCATTATTGTTCAATTGATCATAAAAATCCAATATTGGGCTTTGATTTTATCCAAAATAAAATTATTCTTATTAGGGTTAGGTCATTATTCTATCTTTTGTAATATACCCAAAAGAGAGTAATTAAATGTTATCCTATATTTATTTAGTTACCCAATTTTTATAATTTGGAAATATTATAAGAAACTATCAGTGACATCATGGAAGTCATTGAAAAAATGTTACGTAACTCAAGATTATGGTAATATCTGAGTTGCTCTTAGGAGATATCCATTCCATTTTTATTTTACTGCACTTTGGTCTAATTTTTCAATGAATTTTGAATTCAACTAATTATTATTATCTAACCCAGATCTCTTTACTTTGTCCATATGGATTATATTGAAATTTTTTGTAAAACACTTTTTTGAAAGCCAGACTTAATGTGCCTAATAACTATCAAAAATGAAAGGAAATGATGTCAGTTTTACCTGATCTCTTTTTGATGAAATCATGTTAATGCTTTGTGATCACTGTTTCACTTTTAAAATATTACAGACTATCTCTTTAATGATGTATTTCATAGTGTTTCCAGTAATTAGTCAACTTCATAGATCAATTATCTGAAGATAACCCTTTTCTTTCCTTTGAAAATTGCCTGCCTTCAGTCACATGATACTCTCTTATTCGCCCAGAGTCTTTAAAGATTATTATTAGTAGTTCAGCAATCATATTTGTCAATTCTTCTGATACTCTGGGATGTAGTTCCTTTAAATCTAATGTCTTACACTCATTAGAGACAGTTAAATTTTCATATATCATTTTTCTTGTATTTAAGCTTCCCATCAACAATTTTATTGTCATTCTTCCCTGTCAAAAACCAAAGAAAATGGAGTCGACTAGTTTTGTCTTTTCCCCCCACCTTTACCAAGATGTTAAGTAGCTCCTTCATTTTTTTTTCATCCTTTTTACTCCTTACATTTCATTTTTAAAAGATTAGGGAGAGGCTTTCTCTCTTTTATCACCTGGTTCAATTTATTGTGAAGTTCCACATGTGTTACCATATTTTTTACTATTATGGTACTCTTTTGTATTTATCCTCAGTTCTTTGTCCTTATTTTTATATTTTATCAAGTTTGTTCAATGAATGAATTCCATATATCCATTTACATCATTTTCTTTAAACATATTACTTTTTTCTTCCATGTTATCAACCAACCAACCAATCAACCAATCAATGAGTATACATTAAGACACTACTATGATCCAAGCATTGTGTTGAATATTGGAATACATAGACAGAATTAAATTAAAAAAATAATACTACTACCATCCTTGCCTACAAGGAGCTTACATTCCAACAATTTATATTCCACATATACAACTATTTACAAACACATATACACATATAATTTAACCTTAAGAGTAAGGTGCTAGCAGCTAGAGGAGAGAGGGTGGAATATGAAAATGACAATTTCACTTTTGACAGCCCCATTATAAATTTTTTCAGACTATAGTACTCTATATTTTCAATGATTTCTGAGGAAATAGATCTTCTAAGAGCTACTATGTATCAGACTATGCCTGAATTCCCTCACTTCCCTGAACCATCATTCCCTATTCCAACTATAGAGAAAGAAGTTACTTCCTACCAAGAGTCCCAGGATTTCTATTTCATTTATCCCTAAGTCAAATTCTACTTTAAAATAACATTTCTCTTCTTCTCTTCATTATTTTTTCCACCTTTTACTTATTGAAATTATTACTAAGGCAAGGCAAGAATTTGTAAGCTGTCCTGTGTTTACCATGGAACAAAAAGAGGAAATTCTATCAATGACTGGATAGCAAAAGAGACAATTACTAGCATGTCATGGTTACTTGCCTTGTTTGTTTTCTTCATATCACACTACTCTAACCACAGAAGTTATCATTTTCTTCTTTTGGATTTGTGGTCTATAAGTACACATCCATAACAATATAGCTTCAGTTTCATTTTCCATTGGTATTGTCTGGATGGTACCCACCCTTCTTACTCATGCCATTTCATGATTTTCCTAATTTAATAATAATTAACATTTGTATAGCTTTACAAAGCACTTTACATATGTTATCCTGTAAGTACTATTACTGTCCTCATTTTACAGAGAATAAAACTGAGGCAGACAAAAAATTAAAGACCAGACTCACACAACTAATAAATGTCTCAGAAAAAATTTAAACTCATTTTCATAATTCTAAATCCAGAACCCTCCCTACTGTACTTTCTAATTGTCATAATAACCCTGTGATGTAGACATTATTATCCTATTTTACAGTTGAAGGAATGGAAACTGAAACAATTTCAGTGATCTTCCTCTGTTTGTTATGATTCCAAGAATTTTATCCACAATGCTAACTTGTCTCTCTCTAACATAAGTATATATTTAAGGTTTACAAAGCCCCATACCATAAGTATGGCTATCTCATTTGATTTCTTTCAACAATCCTATAAACACGTCAAGAGCAAGTGCTGTTTTTGCCATTAAAAAAAAATCTCCAATTCTTAGCACAGTAACTGGCACATTATAAGTATTAAAATACTTGTGGCTTGACTCAACTTTGGAATTATCTATATACCCTTTTATTACTATATGATAGTCATCATCCCCATATTACTCAATCCCAGTTATACTCTGAAGTCATATTTGTAGTTCATCTTTTTTATTACCCATGCTTTTAAATTTATATGTAGATATTTTGAGACTCTAGGTTCCTATTGCTTTCTTGTTCCTTATGTGCTGTCTCTAGGGTATGATGATCCTGACTTAATATTGTTCTTCGAATGTCATGTACCACTTATCTCTGTAGTCTCAGACTTGAAGAATAAATGTGGACAGTTTTTTAAAATTTTTTTTAATAAGATTTCATTTTTCCAAATATGTGCAAAGAGTTTTCAACATTCACTTCTGGAAAACTTTGAGTTCCAATTTTTTCTCCCTTTTTCACCTCCCATTCCCCTTCTAAAATAACAAGCAATCTGATACAGATTGAATATGTACAATTCTTCTAAGCATATTTCCATATTTGTCATGCTGTGCAAGGAAAATCAGATCAAAAGGGAAAATAATCATGAGAAAAAAAACTAAGCAAACAAATAACAAAGGTGAAAATAACTATGTTTTGATCCACATTTAGTCTCCATGGTTTTCTTTCTGGATGCAGATGGCATTTTCCATCTTTAAATGGATAGTTTTGTTTCTTGGAACTTATTTTCAGTTGAAAATTTTCTTAGTTCATTGGGTTTGCATATGTTTTCATTCAGATACAACTTTATTTCCATGAATTACCAGTCTTTAAATTTGTGAGGATGGGGATCAGAAAGTACATTATTTACATCTGTATCTTCAGTAGGTATTTAATGAACAGGTATTAAAAATTGAATGAATTACCATCTATCAATGTAGCCTGTAGTTCAAATTCTCAGCAACAAGCAACAGCTGTCATTTTCTTTTAAGACAATCCCTGACTTCTTAAATACAAAGTGCAAAAGAGAAATGTCTGGTTTTCTACATTCCTGCTTCAGTTATCCTTCTTCTCTCTAGGTCATCATTGAATTAATTTCACACATCCAATTTTCACCGTGATAGTAATCCTGCTTGTATTTTGTTACAGTAGGGATAAAAATATGTCAAAGCTACATTGACAAGACATGAACTTTGCTAGAAGGGAGAATAACTATCTTAAATTCTCAAAGATATTTCGATGGGAATGTAATTTCCTTTATCTGAGCAAGATCACTTTTTTTTCTCTCTATGTTATCATAGGAAATTGTTTGAATGGAGAGGGAGGGACTTTGTAAGTCACTCAGTACAGTCCAGCCCAGCCCCTACCTGAAATATGCTGTAACCCAAAGATGTCAAACTTTACTAAATGGTAGGAAGCAGCATCTGAGACACAAACCAAATTAAAATGTAATTGGGGAACAAAAAAATAAGGTATAATATAAAATTAATTTGTGGTGTTCTACATCAATAAGAAGTGGCAGGGATCCATTTTCATTTGAACTTGACACCGCTGTTGTAAATGATTCTGCTTTGTATTCTTAATTACCAAATATATGACAGTTTAAAGAAATTTGAATTGATATGAATAAATCATATTTTATATCTAGAGGGTAGTTTTTGAAACAATGTCATACCAACCTGAATGGTATTTGTAATATTTCCTTTACAGGAAGGACCGAGCAATTCTTGATGTCTCTACTTATACTAGTTTTAAGAATGAGAGAACTATTTTAAACCGTTAAGTATACAGTTCTGCAGTAGCAAAATCACAAAATCAAAAAATTTTAAAAACTGTACTGGTCAAAGAAAACTCATCAAAAAGATTTTTTGATTAACAACTCCTTTGCTATATTCTGATAAAGGCATGTATATATTTGTATCTATTTATCTATATATCAATAGCTACATGTGTGTATTTGTATACACACATATAATGCATATCTATGTATGCACATATATTTATGTATGCAATATGTACATATTTATACATGAGTAATATGTTGCATCTATTAATTACTTTTGTTTTTATTATAACACATTGAATTTTATTAATAATGACTCAGTAAGCTAATTATTTGGTTATAAATTCAAGTGATTATGTAGAGTCTTAAAACTTAGCGTTTGAAGTGAAAATTATTATTATATCTTCTAGTTTTTAAAAAATAAAGAAAATTATAAACAAAAATATGAAGTTCTACATAACTTTCATTATCTTTCTTGGTGAAGTGAGTGAGTGAATGAAGAGGTGTGAAATTCTAACAGAAAGGATTCATTGCTTCAAGTAAGATGTGGTGACATATAGAAAACAATTATACCCAAAATGATTGTTGACATTTGGAAAAAATCATTACAGAAAGGAAACTGCCTAAATAATTGAGGCATCCTTGACATAATTCATGAACTACTGTACATAAATACTTTTTTTTTAACTTGGACAAAATCAAGTATTTATATTTATAAAAGACAACCTTCTTAGCAACCATATCAATGGGAATGTGCCAGTGGACAATTTAAAGAAAAGCCAAAGCAGAGCCAAGTAAATTGTTTTTTAAGGGGAAAAATGTGTAGTTCCAATGAGTTTGCTCTATTTTATTTGTTATGCTTTTCTGTGTCCAAACTATAGCAATGTTTACTGTTGTAGGGATCTTCCTCATCCTAGGCTTGAGAATTCTCACTAGTGACTTGTGCTTATGACTTTGTTGTCAACTTTTTGGGAATTACTTTTATTGAACATGGAAGTTAAATAATGAGTCAGAGGCAGAAAGTGAATGCAATTCTCCCCAACTCCAAGCCCAGTGTACAAAACACTCTGTCATTCTGTCTACTTTTATTTATCAAATAATAAAAAATGCTCTGCTTCCTATCTCACAAGGTTATTGTGATGTTCAATAGAAAGACTCTGTTCTATGAAAGTCATTGTCTTTTTTCCTCATTGTCTGTCATGTCCCCAATGCCTCAGCCTAGCACTCTGCACATGCCATATTCTTCATAAATGTGTTATTGAAATAAAATAAATTCTTTACAATCACATATGTGCATTTCTTTGACAGAACTAAAAAGATCTTGATGTCAGCCAGCATATTAGAGCCTTGTGTGTGCACTGAGGTGGACTTTTTGTTTTTGTTTGTCATTTTGTTGTTTCTGTTTTTATTTTTGTTTTTGTGTTACACTTCTGAATGGACTTCCAGCATGGGTACTTTCAGTACAATTTGTAAATAAGTTCAGACATATTTAAGCTTAAGGAATAGCAGAGATTTGATGGTAAAGTTTTTAAGTAACAGTAATTGGTGAGAGCCATCTTTAGCCTCTTCTTTATCAAGTTATCATGGACTGCCAAAGCTAAAATAAAAATAACACTGTTGGTCAAAAAAAAAAAAAAATGGCATCATTGGAGGGACTGGGGAGGATCTACAGCAATGAATAATGAATCCAAGGTTATTAACAAGGTTAATGGAAGACCAAGTTGAACTCCCATGGTGAGCAATAAAAACAAATACTTCTCAAGATAATATCCAATTTATCTCCAGAATGGCCCCTGTCTTCTCATTTATACATTAAATACTGGCTTTCTATTGCCTCTTTCTCTTTTAACTTTGTTTTCTTTGTTCTCTCATCTTCTTTTCATACCTTTAAGCCTTTTCTCTTTATTCTTTGCCTTTAGAGTTAAGATCTCTGAAAATCTATGCATTTATTTCCCAAATGTCTTCCTGAAGCTAGTGTCTTTTTTGATATGGGCCCCATCTGTTTACAACAACATCCCAGTTTCCTGGATGTCAAATGGTATTTATCTATATAGATTGAAATCTAGGAGAAGGAACATGCAAGTCTTTACAACAATCCTATCATGAGAATCATATTTCAACATATTAGTTTCCTTTTCCATGTTCTATTTTCTTTTAAAACACAGTTCCTTTTCAAAAGAGACATTAAGGATAAGAAATTACTGCAGGAGTTGATAGGACCATTTAAGGGTTGTGTAGTAAGATTCTCATTAATTTCAGTTAATCTGAATTCCAATTATATTTTCCAAAGACCCATAATTTCCTCCATTTCAGATCTACAAATTCTAGCATTCTTAATAGAACACATATTTGTGACAAATTACTTTTAATTGTCAAGGGTATAAAGTACCAATGAAGTCCCATAAAATATATTTCTATGCTACTTCCTTTGCCAAGTTAAAAAAAAAGTTTCCAATGAATGCAATTTTTCAAGTAGTTAATACGCAAGAATCATTGACATCTTATGCAATAATTTTGAAGTTATCTGCTTTCTTAGGTCTAAAAAGTTACTGAAAATTCATAGTACAATAAATAGACTCTTCTTATACAGTGATACTGAACTTCATTATAATGACATCAATTTTAACCTCATTTTTATTCCCATTTCATAAATATACAAATTTGCTTTTACATTATTAATAATTCTAAAAACAATCTATTTTGTTGTTTTTATTGTTGTTGGGGGGGTTGTTTTGCCTTGAGTCTTTTCCAACTCCTCTATAAATAATTACTTAATATCCTTAAATGTTTTTGCTTTATTAAAAATTATTTGACAATGTGATAAATGGTGGGGCATCAAGTAGGTATCTCTTATACATATATCTCTTATACATAGTAACTCATGAATGACTTAAGGGTCTGCAGAAAGGTGATCTTGCAAATATAAGAAAAGCAAAGCATTGAAGAGGTATTGAATGTACACACATACAAACACACATGATGAAGAGAATTTATAATAAATCCAAGGTAGGGAAAAAGAGGGGTAAAGATTTCATTTTGGAAATTGTCACAGTGCACTGCTCCTAGGTAAATGCATTCATTTTATGTGCCTTCTTTTTCTCATCTATTTAAAAAAAATGTATTTTAGGTAAGTGTATGTGTGTATGGTAGGGATGGGAACTAATATTATTCTTTTATTTTCTTCCTTAGATATGATACATATATAAAGCACATGTAAAGACCATCCAAAGCTCCTCATACATCTTCTGGATATAGTATTTCCAAAAAGTAACTGCCTTGTGATAACCTATTCTACCCAAAACACTCAGGTCACAAATCTCTAAACCAGTTTCACATAGATATTTATTGAGTTCAGATAGTTCTTCCATGGACAAGGTCTCTATATGCCATTTTCTGGTGAGGTATACACTTTATCCTATGACTCTTAGCTAGTTCTCAACATTTAAGTAGCAAGAAAAGATTTTGACTTTTTTTTGTAAGATCCAGGAGGAAAGAAATTGACTAGATGCCCGTGGACCCTGGAAGGGCTTAATACATGTTTGTTGAATTGAATTGAATGTGACTTTTAGACCTGGCAAGTTTGGCAAGCCTGGGGTGAATCAGGGAACATTGGCACAGTTATGCAAGTTGTAGTCCCGCTGATCGGGAGTCACAGTCTTACAGCAAACCTACTTCACATTGACAGGTTAACACTGAAGCCAGAATTCCTTGGAACAAGATAGATTGTGCTCCTTCGGTGAGCAGTGACCCAAATGATTAAGCTGCCCTCTAAATGGACAGTTTAGATAAATGTTTCAGTTTTTCTCACCGAGGTGAGTGAACTCCATATCACTGTGTTGCCCACAGGGGAAGTTGGTTCCTAATGTTTTAACTCCTCCAAGATGAGTGTCAAGCCAAACCAAATAATTGAGTGGTTCCTCCTGTGGCTAAAGATCCAAACTCTTTTGAGTGTTTCCAAACGTGTTCATTAGGTCCTACTATGTCAAGTGTTCATCATGTTTCATTAAGTCAAAATGCAAATGGAAGCCATTTAAACTAGTCATCTCTGTTTTTCAGGCATTATGTTGAATTACCCATTCACTATATTTCTTTCCACATTCACAATTGTGGTAAAAGCATTGAAAATGAAGCATATAATTCGGACGTTTGCACTGTGTCTCTAAAAATGTGAGTGGGTCCAGTTCATTTGAACCTTTTCAATGGTTGTCAATGGTGGCTGGTGAAAAATAAAGCACACTATTGTTCTTTTAGTGAAACTACTAAAGGAGTTGGTAGAAAGCAGCTCAACAGGAAGATTCCTATTTTCCAAAATGTAGGACCAAGATCTTTTATAAAAATGCATTTGACAAAAAAAGATTCATCAATTTACCCTAGGAATTTTGTTGAACAACCAAAACAATAGATCTATTCTATTTGAATGATATGAGATAAAACACAAGTGATCAATATAAGTGATTCTCCTTTCCCTTTCTACTGATAAATTGAAATACAAAAACTAAACAAAATTTAAATTAATGGTTCATAAATGTACAAAAGCTTTGTTTAAAAAGTTTTCTTTAATTTTGTTAAATTAATATGTTTGCTAAAATGGAATTTGATGAATTTGGGATATCCTTTGTTTGAGAAACTCCTACAATGTGACCTAATTTCATCAACAGGGAGAGAATTTAAAAATCAAAACTACCTTTGATTTAGGAGGTAATTTCTAGGAAGTTCATATATGTGCAAGGAAATTGAATGATTTGTCCAATGTTCTACAGCCCCTAAATGTCAAAGGCAGAATTTCAGCTCAAGTATTCTTCATTCTAAGCCCAGGATGCTTTCTACTATATAATACCTCTAGTTAAAATAGTAGTGGAAGGGGGAAATGGTATTTTCAGATACAGTATTTACAAACTTGTGATTTCTTTATATTAATCATGTTTTCTGTTCATTTGTTTTTCTGATAACAGAAATTATCTACCCTATAATAAAAGTACTAGACCAGTCATTATATCCCTCTCATGATGTCTTTTATCTATGATAATATGGATTCCTTTGTACTCCCAACTCCATAATCATTCTAGAAATAGAATAGGCCTCCAAGAAGAAACTTTAAGATATTATCATAAATAATACTAACACTGCCTACATTACAAGGATGTTTTGGGATAGACACAGGAGTGTATTAGAACTCTTATTGGCTATTGAGAATTGTCTCTCTTTCTCTGCTTTCAGTGTGAACAATAAGAGGAAGCTCTGTATTAGGAAGGAAGGAAGGAAGGAAGGAAGGAAGGAAGGAAGGAAGGAAGGAAGGAAGGAAGGAAAAAAATGAAGGATAAAAAGAGGGAAGGGGGAAGATAAGCAGAGACATAAAGATATAGATAAATTTATTTTGTACTCACAATATAATTCGAATGGGAATAAGCTGGTGAGTGAATAAACCGAAAAAGCGTTCTCTCAATGAAGCATGCACCGTATAGAAGTGAAGATGACTACTTTGAGTATCCTACATTTTATCATTGAAGTTGCACAGTGTCTAATAATGTAATCTTTAGAGAGAGCCTCCCTGTAAACTAATGCTTCTGTCTCCAAGAAGTCCTTGTTAAGTTACAAAGAACTCTAGAAGCAGTAATTGAAGCAATATATCAATCCATTACTGATCATAAACACCTCTCAGAAGTTGTCGTTAACTTAATTTGGGAGTCAGGCTTCAGATAATGATTTTTTAAAATCCCCCTAAGTAACATGAGCAGTCTTGCTATGACTTGGAGGGATTGCAACTTGTTTCAGGGAAGGGATTGACCTTATTAATAAATATCATGCAGTCAATGCATCTTTGGACTATTGAAGTATGAAAAAAAAATGAAGTGAGGGTGTACAAATTGTAAGTGAGAGAGTACCAAGTAAGCTTTCTGAGACACTATATGCACTTTTGAGAATCTGTAATGTTGCTACTGTGAAGGGCATTGGGTCGGAGAAAATGTGGTTAAAACACCAGTAATGGGCAAAACAGTTTTATCAGTGGCAATCACAACTAAAAGGAGAAACATGATGATCAAGTAAGGCAACTGTGGAAAAAAAAGAGGTTTTATATATATAAATTAGTTAGGAGGGCAGCTAGGTTGCACAGTGGATAGAGCACCAGCCCTGAAGTCAGAAGGATCTGAATTCAAAAATGACTCAGAAACTTGACACTTCCTGACTATGTGACCCTGGGCAAGTCACTTAACCCCAATTGCCACAGCAAAAAAAAAAAAAAAAAAAAAAAAAAAAAAAAAAAAAAAATTAGTCAGGGCTTAGAATAAGAAAGTGTAACAATGAGGAAGATTTTTTTTTCTAATAGTTATTTAAATATGTTTGAAGAGGTAGTTTAATTTTCTTATTATTTCTGTTCTGAGTCAGAGCAAGCAAAGTCTACAAATCTTCCCTAGAATTTGATCCTAAATGTCTTTAATGTTCATGTCCAGATTTCCAGGAGTAGAGCCAGAATGGTAGAGTAAACCCAGGAAATTGCTTGAGCTCTCACAGTTTTTTTTTTTTTTTTTTTTTTTTGAAAACCACATGAAACCAAGCCTTTAAACAGATCTGAGTGAATGAAACCACTCTCCAGCTCAAGAGGGACTGAAAAAACTTCAAGAAAGTTGAGTCTCACTGAGGTGAAAAGGGTGTTCAACCCAGCTCAGACAGACTCTGAAAAAGCTAGTGAGAGAATCTGACACATAGTAAATCAGCAGTTGAGACCATCAGTCCCAATTCAGTAAAGGAGCAGATCAGTGGGGCAGCTTCCAGTTCCAGTTCAGAAGGCAAATTCTAATAAATCAGGCTATTTCCTGAACAAAACAGGGAAAACTATCCCCTGTAAACTCAAGGGACTCCTATACACAAAGCCAAGACTCAGAGCTGTACAAGAAACTTGGGACAACACTCCCTTTATCCCAAGAGGAGAGCTCAACCATAAAAGTAAAAAAGAGAGAGAGAGAGAGAATACCAAAAGAAAAAGAAAGAAAATGAATAAGAAATAGAAAAGAACTTTGACCATAGAAGCTACTATAGTGACAGAGAACAAAACACCAACTCAGATGAGGAAAAAATATCCACAGAGGAAATATCAAAAAGTAATATGTATTGATCTCAAGCCCAAAGAAGCTTCTTAGAAGTGCTCACAAAAGACTTTAAAAAGCAAATAAAAATTAGAAGAAAAATGATAATAGAAAGAAGAGGTATGAAAGAAGAAAAGGAAGGAAAAAAATTGACTGAACAAAAAAATTCCTTCAAAAATATTATTGGTTGAATGGAATAAAATCCACTGAAGAAAACAACACCTTCAAAAGTAGAATTAACAAAATGGAAAAAGAAATACAAAAGCTAACTGAAGAAAAGCACACATTAAAAACTAGAATGGGGAAAATGGAGGCTAATTACTCTATGACACAGAAAGGATCAATCAAACAAACTGAAAGAATGAAAAAAATGGAAGAAAATTTGAACTACTTTGTTGGCAAAAGAGTTGGTCTGGAAAATAGATCTTGAAAAAATGATTTAAAAATTGTTGGCCTACCTGAAGTCCATAACCAAAAAAAGAGGCTCGATAGCATTCTTCAAGAGATTACTAAGGAAAACCTGCCCCAATATTCTAGGACAGAAGGAGAAATACTCATTGAAAGAATCCATGGATTACCTCTGGAAAGTGATCCCAGAAGCAAAACCCCATTGAATTTTGTTGCAAATTCCAGAATTGTAATCACAAGTAAAACATATTACATGCTGCTAGACAAAAAACAATTCAAATATCAAGAAGCAACAGGAAGGATTAGCCAGGATGTGGCAGCTTCTACAATAAAGGATCAGAGTGTTTGGAATATTGTATTCCAGAAGGTAAAGAACCTAGGGTTATACCCAAGAATTAACCTGCCCAGTGAAACTCAGCATCATTTTTCAGGGGAGAAACTGGAGACTCAATGAAGTAAGAAATTTGCAATCAGATCTATTGAGAAAACTACAACAAAACAGAAATTTTTATCTATAAACACAGGACTCAAGAGAAGCAGAAAGGCAAATAAGGGAAATATATATTATTTAAAAGTTAAACTGTTTATATTTCTAGATGAGAAAACAATATCTGCAATTATTTTTTTTCTCTCTTTTCTTTCTTTTTTTATTCTAGTAAGTTTATTTTTAGTGCACATTGCTTTATGGATCACGTTGGGAGAGAAAAATCAGAGCAAGAGGGAAAAACTATGAGATTTTAAAAAAAACAGAAAAAAGAAGTGAACATAGTATGTGTTGATTTACATTCATTCTCTTTAATTCTTTTTTTGGTTGCTGGTGGCATTTTCTGTCCAAAGTCTATTAGTATTGCTTTGGATCACTGAATCACAGAGAAGAACCAAGCCTTTCATAGTAGATCATTGCACATTCTTGCTGTTATTGTGTACAAAGTCTTCCTGGTTCCACTTGTTTTGTTCAGTCTCAGTTCATGTTAATCTTTCCAGGCCTTACTATAATCAGTTTGTTCATCATTTTTAACAGAATAATAATATTCCATTACTTTTTTGTACTACAAAATGCCAGCCATTCCCTGAATGATCAGCATCCACTCATTTTCCAATTGTTTGGTACCACAAAAAGTGCTACTGTAGTGTTCTTGTTTAGTTTTCTGGAGGTCTTGGAACAGCCTTTGTTTCTGCAGAGTAATCACCACAAGATTAGTCAGGTGTTAAAGCCCTAATCCTTTATTATCTCCTTCACAATCTAATTTCCTTGGTTGGGGCCTGGACCAGCTCTATGGAGAGCCTTTCAGACCTTTGGTCTCAGTGCAGGGAGCAGGAAGACAAACCAGCCACCACGAGGCTGATGAAGATGAAATGAATCTCTCTGAATTCAAGGGCTTGTTCTTCAGCTCCCACCACCACAAATGTGGAGTATGGAATGAATCTGTCTCTCAATCCCACCCTGGCTGCATTTGTCCCAGTTTATATGCTCTATGACAGTTAAATCCATTCATCATACTGAGTATAAGCCAATCATTATATCACTAGGGAGCCATTATTTGTTGTAAGATTAAATCAATTATACTGAACTAGAGAACTCTTAATCACCACGCTAAACTAGATAGCCATTGTCTCATCAATTCCACTGAGTTAGCACCTTGTAAGAATCCTTGTTTCAAATATAGAGTTCTGGCCCATAACAAGCTGCTACAAACTTTTTGCACATGCAGGTCCTTTTCTCTCCTTTATGTTCCCCTTAGGATACAGAATCTATAATGACACTTCTGGGTCAAAGGATAGGCACAGTTTGATAGCCTGGGCATAATTTGGGCATAATTTCAGATTGTTATCCAGAATGGTTGGATCATTCCACAACTCTACCAACAAAACATTAGTGTGCCAGTTTTCCCACATTTTGTCATTATTTTTCCTGTCACTGAAATCTGTAATTCTTGAGAAATATATCTGTCACTGGATTCTGCTGTGATAATATCAAAGAAAAAATAAGGGTTGGAAAAAGGTTGGTACTAGAAAAAGAAAAAAAGGTGAGATATAATGGGACAAACTAGATCATAGGTAGAGGCACAAAGGATAGATTACAACTGAGGGAAAGAAAAGAGGGAATAGGCATTGTCTAAAGTGTGATCTCCTCTGTTTTGGCTCTAAGAGGGAATAACTTAATACTTCAGTTGGGCATAGACATTTGTCTAAATATATAAAGAAATAGGAGGAGAAAGATGCAAGGAAAGGAAGGGGCAGGATAGAAGGGAGGGCAGAAATACTGAAGGAAAAGGTATGAGAAACAGGAATGGGTAATAAAAGATAAGATCGTGAATGGGGAGGGTTAAAATGCTAGTAAGAGAAGGGGGTGATAGAAAATAAAGTAGGGGGTGGGGTGGGTGGGTAAAAAAAAAACTGCTAAGGACAGGGTGGAGAGAAAGAACAAAAATATATAAAGGGGAGAAAATAGGATAGAGGGAAATGCAAAGCTGGTAAGCATAATTGTGAATGTGAACTCTTCCATAAAATGAAAGTGAATAGCAGAATGGATTAAAAAAAAATCTTACAATATGTTGTTTACAAGAAACACATTTGACACAGAGAGACACATAATAAAAATGCAGGGGTAGAAATTTTGATCTCAGATAAAGCAAAAGTGAAAATAGATCTTATTAAAAGTGATAAGGAGGGAAAGTATCTCTTGATAAAGGATACTGGAAACAATACCAAATGTATATGCATCAAGTTGAAGAGCAGCCAAATCCTAGAAAAGATTTTAAGCCAATTACAGGGAGAAATAGGCAGCAAAACTATATTGGTGGGGTGCCTCAACCTCCCTCTCTCATAATGAGACAAATCTAACCACAACATAAATAAAAAAGAAACTATGGAGGTTAATAGAAACTTAGAAAACCTTGATAGGATAGACCACTGGAGAAAATTAAATAGGGGCAGAAAGGAATATACCTTGTTCTCAGAAGTACATAGTATCTACACAAAACTTGACAATGTATTAGGGTATAAAAACCTCACAATCAAATGCAGAAAGGTAGAAATAATAACTGCTTCCTTTTCAGACCACAATACAAAAAACATATATTCAATAAAGGGACAGGGAAAAATAGACTAAAAACCAATTGGAAATTAAATAATCTAATTCTAAAAAATAAGTGAGTCAAAAAGCAAATCACAGAAACAACAAAATAGATAAACCCTTTTTAAAAAAATTTGTTATAAAAAGGAAAGACAGAATATTCAGCTTTCAAAATTGAAAAAGATAAACACCACCAATGGAAAAAAATCTACAACAGTAATTAGGAATTATTTTACCCAACTGTATGGCAGCAATTCTGACAATCTAACTGAAAGGTATGAATAATCATAAAAACATAAATTATCCAGATTAACAGAAGAGGAAATAAATTACTTAGTCCCATTTTAGTAAAAGAAATTAAACAAACCATTTGTGAAATCCCTAAGAAAAGTCATCTACAGGACTAGATGAATTGACAAATGAATTCTACCAAACATTTAAAAAACAATTAATTCCAATACTATATAAACTATTTGTAAAAAATAGGTAAAGAAGAAGTCCTGTCAAGTTCCTTCTACAACACAAATATAGGACTGATACCTAAACCAGCAAGAGCCAAATCAGAGAAAGAAACTTACAGATTAATTTCTTTAATGAATATTGATGCAAAAATTTTAAATAAAATATTAGCAAGGAGATTACAGCAAATTATCAGCAGCATAATACACTAAGACCAAGTAGGATTTATACCAGAGCTGGTTCAATATCAGGAAAAATCCATAATCGACCATATCAGTAGTAAAATCAACAAAAATCATATGATAATTTCAATAGGTGCAGAAAAATTTTATGACAAAATACAGCACTTATCCCTATCAAAACACTAGAAAGCATAGGGATAAAGGGAACTTTCCTTAAACTAATAAGCAGTATCTAACTAAAACCAACAGCAAGAATCATTTGTAATGGAGAGAGGCTAGATACATTCCCAATAAGATCAGGGGTTGTAATGGGCTGAAGCTCTTGAAGTTTCTTAAAGAGTTGATGTATATTAGAGGCTACAAATTTTATTTGGGCTGTGGCAATTCTTTGTACCACACCTACTGAATAGGTTGAATAAGATATATATTTATATCTCCTGGATAACAAGTAAGAGCTAGAATGATTGCATACAATTCATTCTGCTGAGTAGACTGAAAAGGAGTTCTGACTACTCTCTTTATAGTTAAGTCATGAGAGTATACAGTGCAAATATTATGGTTGGATGCATCTGTAAAGATAGTTGGTCCTTTAAAAGGAACTTTAGAAACCTTTAAGTAGATTTTTGAAAGACTTACTCTCCAAAAAAGTTCATGTTTTAACTAACTCCCTGCTCTCCATCCTAAATGTGAAATGGTTTTTAGCTAGATTTGTAGGGAATGACTAAAAAATATAGTAGACCTTGTGTGAAGGCATATTCATACACACACATACACACACACATATGAACATGCACATACATTTGCATGAAGGATCTTTGGAGGAGTGCAGGATTTTAAGAACCAAAAATCATAGATTTGTCACAAGAAATGACCTCAGTGGTGAATGGATCCATTCACGCTTGAGACTCTGGACAATTGGCCTGATCTGCCACATGATACCAATAGTTCCTGTGGCCAAGTTTTAGGATAAATAAACCCCAATAAATGAAGTGCCTGGATAGTAGATAGTGGACTAAGCTTGGAGTTAGGAAAACCTGGATTCAAGCTAAGTTGGTGACACATACTAGGTATATAATCATAATCAAATCAATTAATCCCAAGGGAATTCTCTTAGTGAAGCAATAAGTGAACATTTATTGAGCTCTTGCTGTGTATTAAACTGGAAATAGAAATATAATGAATAGAGTTTGCATTCTAATGCAAAGAGTTTGCATTCTAATAGAGTAAGTAAAATATTCACATAAATACATACAGAATGTGTGTGTGTGTGTATAAATGGAACAAATACACACAAACATGGGTAGGTAAATATGAGAAAGTCAAGGGGGCACAGCAGGTAAGCAGACAAGAAAGAATTCATGTAGGAGGTGCTACTAGAGTTGTAACTTGAAGAAAGGAAACGATACAATGAAGTAGGAGGGAAGAATGAGCACATTCCAGGCATGGAGGACGGCAAGTGTAAAAGGCCAAAAATGAGAGATAGCATAACCTTAGAAGTCTCTAGTCTAAGAATTGTACCCTATCTTTTTTTTTTTTTCAAACTTAGTCTTGAAGCAGAGAGCAAGTAAGAGCCTTGGCCATGTCAATTCAGGCCAGTAGATACAAAGACAGGATTTGAAACCCAATTTCTTTGAAAGCAAATTCAGTCCTCATCTTTCCATATTGCCTTGTCTAAATTATGACTAAAATACAATTCCTGCCTTATACATTCATTAATCAAAATCTGTCACTCTTTTTACTTGAAGAGCTTTTGCATTTTAAATCTGAAATCTTAATCGTTAACATGAAAAAAGTTACTTTTCTTTCCTCCTTCCCTTGCTCACTCTGTATTCCAATAATTTGGTAGTAAATTTTGCCTTCAGTAATTCTGATCCAATTATTGTGTAAATTAAACCTTTTTTTCAATAATAATATGATTACAGAAAGCCATTATTTCTAGAAAATACAAAATGTAAAACCCCAACATAAGGAAAGCAGTACAATGGTTATCATCACCTCCTTTTTAAGCAGTTAGGGAGTAAAGTAGAAAGAGATCCTGGATTGATGTCCAGAATATGAGTCTTAATCCAACCCGAGACACTTATGAGCTATTTGATATCTTCTATTCTTTGATTGAAATCTTTTATTCAAGGGCAGAATCATAGGTGCCAGAATCTCTGTTTAAATTGGAGTCTCAACAAAACATTTCTTCCCATTTCCCACATACTACATTGCTTTTGGACTTGTCTCCATAATGATTCATCCTTTATCATTCCATACTCCTTTTCAGTGTCCTTTTATGGGGGTATCTTCCTCTATTAGATTATAAACTCTTTGAAGGGAGGGATTGTCTTTGCTTTTATATTTTTATTTATATCCCAGTTACTTAGTGTTATGGGCCAGAACTCTTGTACTTGAAACAAGGATTCTTACAAGTTACTAACTCAGTGGAATTGATAAGACAATGGTCATCTAGTTTAGCATGGTAATTAATAATTCTCTAGTTCAGTTCATGTATTTAGTACCTAGTATAGTTTCACAAGATTCACACCTATGATAATGTAATTAAAATAGAGCATATAAGCTGGGACAAACTCAGCCAGAGACAGAGCAGGAGAAGACAAGAGGACTGGAAGTGGGAACTCAAGCTCTCAAAGCCAAGGAGAGACAGATTCATTCCATCTTCATCAACCTCTTGGTGGCTCTCTTGTCCTCATGCTCCACCCACTGAGACCAAAGTCCATCTAAAGGGCTTCAAGAAAGCTAACCGGACCCCAGGCAAGGAGACAATAAAGAATTTGGACTTTGGACTTTAACACCTGGCTATTTTCATAGTGATTACTGAACTGAAATGAAGGCTGCTCTTAAGACGTCCAGAAAACCAACAAGAATACTATAACTTAGCACAGTTCTTGGCACACAGTAAGTGTTTAATAAATATCTATTGACTAACTGATTATGCACTGAATAGATATATATTTCTCCCCTCCCCTCTCCTCTATTAAAAGGAAGAAATTGTGATTCAGAAAGGAAAATGACTTGTTTAAGGTCACATGATTAATAAATTACAGCGCTAGAATTGGATATCAAGTGACTTGACTTGAGATATAAGTTTTTCAAAGTGTTCTGTATTGTGATTTATTGTATTATTCTTCAGTTGTCCCTGTGTATTTGTCATTTCCCCTCTGAAACTGAATATTTACATTGCTATTCTAACTTCCTGGGTCAAACAGGTAACAATGAGAAATAATAAAAAAAAAATGGCAGTGTAATCTAAAAGTTGTTAATTAAACTTAAACAAAAAAATTCTCAACATTACTCTTATCCAACTGAGTCATTTATAATCGAGGTGTTCCTAGTCAAAGAAATGATACAGAGTGAGTCCTAATGTGTTTGAAGATGGTAGAGTCATTTTAATGAGCATAAAATCTCAGTTGTCTAGAATTACTAAGGTATGATCCTGCCCCAAAAAAGGGGAGGGTTGGACCTGATAACAATGGTTTTCCACACTGGTGATTCTACACTTGCAGATGTATCTACTACTAGAATTATAACCAGTTATTTAAAGTTGTTCTGATGCTCTGAGTTACTATCCCCTTTCTCTCCTTAGTTTAGCTATTTCCTCCTGTAATTAATTTATTTCTTGGCTCCTTTAATGTTTGCCACAACAATTTCCATGTTGCCACCTGTCATGATACTTGACCCCATTCTTCCTCAACCAATAAGTCAGGTGCTGATTTAGCTAGTCAGAGAAGAGGTGACTGAAGGTCAAATTTGATTTTAGAGTCAATCCAAGGACCAGTCAGTGAATATTTCACCTGCAATTTAGATACTGCAATGGGAACATAGTGAGATCATTTTTCCCACAGAAGATTTGTTAAAGAAAATGGAACTATGAGATATTTTGTTCCCATAGAATATGTCACAGGTATAATCACTCTATTTACACACTCTATTATTCCTTTGGATTTCATAGAAGATACAAACCTTGGTATATGGAACTATTGGTGAGGAAACTTTCTATATTGCTGCAGATAGTCAACTTTTCTGATATCTATTCAGCCTTGTTATAAATTACTCCTGATTATAGCTAGTTGGAGCTTAGTAAGTATGTTGATTATGAGAGAATTCTCTTGAGCAATAAAAAGTTAGGTAGTTTTACTATGAACAGAGAGGTAGTGTATAAAAATAGCATAACTTGCAGCACACCTTGACACCAGGTTGTCCTGCTCCAAGGTAGATTCACTATTCTTTATCCTAGATCCATATTTATTTAAGCTACTGTATCCTGAAACTTTGCCATAGGTTGCAGAACCTTTGCTAATTAATGTATGACAGATGAGGGTAACTCTCCAAGGTCCTGAGCTTTAGAAAACCCTGTATTTTAAAAACTGAATAACCATCAAATGAGCCAACCATAAGAGACAAAGGAATGCTTTAAATACATATGTGACCAACCTATAAATATACTTAATGCTATCTTCCATGGTTATTTATCCTAGCTGCTTTTCTCCTCCCCCTGACATGGGTGATACCACAGAGATTGGCTCAAACAGTAGAAAAAATTTTGTGTCAATGAAGCTGGATTTTAATCTAGACTCTGTCACTTAGAGTCTTTTATGTCTTGCATAAGACAGTTTATTTTTCTAGACTGTGATGTCTTCAACTTAAAAAGGTTAGTGCCTAGAGTTAGAAAGAATTGACCTTAAACCTAGCTTCAGACACTAACTTTGTGACCCTATGGAAGTCACTTAACCTGTATCTATGTCACTTTCCTAAACCATAAAAAAGAAACCACACTTACACCTATCTCCCAAAATATTGTGAAGATAAAATGAGATGGTGTTTTTAATGTGCTTAGTATATTGCCTAGCGCCTAGTAGATATTCAATAAATGTTTCCTTCTTTTCACCTTTAAACTGTTTCTTCTCATGCCTGAATTTCTACTATATATTACCCTTTTTTGATATCTTTTTGCCTTCAACAATGTTCATGAATTCCTTTTAAACCTGATAACTGTGAAGCTCTATTGGATGGACAGAAGGGGAAAATGATTTGCCAAAGGAATAGTGTTGATGTAGTACAGGATTCAATATTAGGATTTAGCAAGATTTGGGATTAATTCCTGTTTCAGACACTTATAAACTGAATGACCCATTACAGAATGTCTCTTATTCGACTAATAAATGACTGGTGGTCAGGATACCATCACCTCTAGAACACAGTTGTTTTACAGATTGAGAAATAATTTGAGTAGTGTAAAAAGTACTGATTATAGACATATTCATATGCTGGTTTTATCAAACTTTCTTCCTATGTGATCCTGAGCCTTAATTTTCTTATGTGTAAAATGAGAATGTGATGGCCTTTGGGGTAGATCTATGATTATATTAGACAGTGTATGTAAAGTAATACATAAATACAAGCTACTATTTATCTTAGATATCACTATCTCCTTAAAGATGACTCTAAGAAGTCTGAGAGGATTATGCTATAGCATCATATTACAACAAAACTAATGGTGAGATTTGGCAGAGATTTCTCAAATTTTTCTTTGGAAATAGGGTTATGAAATATGAGTAAAGGACAATTAAACTGTGTCTATTCTTTGATCCACTAACACGACTACTTGGTCTGCATCACAGAAAGATCATGAAAAAGGGAAAAGGACCTAGATCCACAAAAATATCTGTATCAATTCTTTTGGTGGTGGCAAAGAAAAATTGAGAATATATCCATCAATTGGAGAATGGCTGAACAAGCTGTGGTATATAAATGTAAAGGAATATTACTGTACTTTAAGAAATAACAAACAGGCATTTTTCAAGGAAAAAAACTGAGAAGTCTTACATGAACTATAGCAAAGTAAAGTGAATAGAATGAGAAGACATTATATATACAGTATTCAATATATTATATATACAATATATTGTAACAATGTGATTATCAGCTATGATTGACTTAGCTTTTTTCAGTTATACAACGATTCAAGGTAATTACAAAAGATACATAAAGAAAAAGTCTATCCACATCCCAGAGAAAGATCTGATGGAGTCTGAATGCAAATTGAAGCAACCTATTTTCTTCTTTTAAATTAGTTTTAATTAATTATTTACTTTAAGGAGCTCAGTTTTTTTTTTTATAATGGATTTTTATTTTTCCAAATACATTCAAAGACAGTTTTCAACATTCATCTTTGCAAAACCTTGTGCTTCATTTTTTTTTCCTCCTCCTACCACTAGTCCATTAACAATTTAGATTCAACATGTGAAATTCTTCTAAACATATTTCCATACTCATTATGCTGCACCAGAAAAATCAGATCAAAAGGGGAAAAAAAGGATAAAGAAAAAAAAAAACACCACCACTACCATCAAATAAAAATGACAAAATACTACATTTTGATCTATATTCAGTCTCCATAGTTTTCTCTCTAGTTGTGGATGGCTCTTTCAATCACAAGTTTATTGGGACTGCCTCAAATTACCTTATTGTTGAAAAGAGCCAAGTCCATCACAATTGATCATCACACAATCTTATTGTTGCTATACACAATCTCTTAATTCTACTTACTTCTCTTAGCATCAATTCATATAAGACTTTCCAGGCTTTTCTGAAATCAGCCTGTTCATCATTTCTTATAGAAAAATAATATTTCATTGCATCCATATGCCAGAACTTACTCAGCCATTCCGCAATTAATGGGCATCCATTCACTTTTTAGTTCCTTGACACTATAAAAAGTCCTACTACTAACATTTTGAAGCAACTATTTTCACTTTCTATATTTTTCACAGTTTTTCTTGCAAACTGTATTTTTTTTCAAAGTTTCTTATTTCACATCAAGACTAATATGGAAATATGTTTTTAATGATTTGTACATATATAACCTATGTCAAATTGCTTACTGCCTTATGGAGGGTAGAGAAAAGGGAAGAAAGAATTTGGAACTCAAATTTTCATTAAAAATGAATGTTAAAATTGTCTAGGGAGTAATTGGAAAAAAATAAATTTAATTAATTTAATTAAAACAACTTACCATCAATAAATAAAAAGATAAAGTTCTATTGCTTATTCCATAAAGAAAGAAAAGAAAAAAATAGTATTAGTTGATAATAAAACCTTAACTGCCTTCATCTACTTATTATTAATGACATCACCCTTAGCGATACTCTCTTAAAAGCTGAAGTTGATCTTAACATTTCAAGTTAAATGCAATCATCACTACTTTTTTCTTTCTTTCTTTCTTTCTTTCTTTCTTTCTTTCTTTCTTTCTTTCTTTCTTTTCCTTTTTCTTTTTTCTGAGGCAATTGGGATTAAGTGACTTGCCCAGGGTCACACAGCTAGGAAGTGTTAAGGTCAGATTTGAACTCAGGTCCTCCTGATTTCAGTGCTCTAAGTACTGTGACACCTAGCTGCCCCTCATCACTTCTTTTCACAAGGCATTTGTGACTTAAAATGAATTTCATTTCTAGAAGGTAACTTTAGTAAGTGAATGTTTCTAATATTATTGGGGTAGACTGGGGCATTGGTAGTGATTTGAATGGCTCATCATGTGGCAACTCTTGCAAGTGACAGCTTCCTCCTTGACTGCATAAGTAAAATCTATAGCCTCTATTCAAATTATTACCGTTTTTAGTGGACCTTGACTTTTAGCCAATACCCCAAGAGAACACAAACCAAGTCACTTGTGGCTCACAATCTTTTAACCACTCAATCTCCCAATTCATCATGTTCTCCAGAGTGCTGAGATATTTAGTCTGAAGCCTGAAATATTGAGAGAATTGGTTAACTTGGGATATAGTAAAGGGGGGGGGCATTTTAATATTTGAGAAGTAGCTTTTTATCTTCAAATGTTTAGTGAATATTAAGTAGATTTTTGAAGGACTTAATCTCCAAAAAAGTTCATGTCTTAACTTACTCCTGGCTCTCCATTCTAAATGTGAAATGGTTTTTAGCTAGATTTGTAGGGAATGACTAAAAATTGTTTTGATCCTTATAATTAACTTAAAAGTAATTATTTGGCAGTCAATTAGCTAGCATTAATTAAGAGACTTCTATGAAAGGCAGTATTATAAAGCTGTTAGACAGCTGGTCTTAGAGCCAGAAAAACCTGCTCTTGTCATATGTTAGCCATGTGGTAGTATGGATCACTTAATTCTTGATATTCTAAGCCCTTTTTACATTTTTTCCACTCACAACCCCAGTTAGCCTGAGAAATTTTTACACAATCTCAGGTACATATGTATATGAAATAAAATTACAAATTAAATATTTACTGATAACAAATCATAATTTTGCACACACCACATTCAGTCATACAAACATGTTTTAAGAACCTTTGTCTAGATAACTCTCTAAGTTGTAGAGAAGGTGCTCTTTTAAAAAAGATGAATTGTGAGAAATATTTTCATCTCAGAGTTCCCTATATCAATCAGTCAATATGGTGCATGTCAATGGATGGGGTAGGGAAAGTCCAGAATGCAGTGTGGAAAAAAACAAAGATATGGTTGGGCTAAATGTTCTCCTTAAATGGAAGTTCTGAGAGCAGCCAGTCAATCGGGGTACCAATGTATAAATGTCAGAGCTGGACTAAAGCTTCAGAATTAAGATCTGTGAGAAGGAAGAGGAGTCCTGAAATGCTCTGTCTTTTATGAAGAAAAATTTGAGTACAGAGAAGAGATAACTCTCTATAAAGTATATGATGCAAGTACTAAGATCATAAGACCAATCTAGGAATTGAGATGCCTGAGTTGTCTTTTCCCTTCTGTAATTGACTTATTATGTCCTTTTTCTTGTGAAGTAGTTCCCTCTCTATGGTATTAAAAAGATTTATAAAAGATAAAATGCCAAAAGATAATTTTTAACATGTCAGTTCCCAGCATAGTCCCTCCATTTCATATAGTCAACTATTTGCTTACCTCCTGCCCATTACTTGCTTGGTACTGCCTGAGTTTTTGACCAAACATATGCATACTTGTCAAGTCCTCTCTAGCCATCTCAAAATTCAGTTTCTATAGTAATTCTTTTTGGACTCACTAGACAACCATTCTGATTAATCTTTAAGTTTACATCATCTTAAATACTGATTTTCCTGATTTCCTGATGATAAAAATGATGATTTCTGACATTTATAGCATGCTTATCTTACTATATCTTCCTGTTGTTAGGGTATTTTTCCTCTCATCATTTTATACTATATTTATTCATCTGTTTAAATATTGTTTTCTCTAAGTAGAAAGATTTTTTTTCCTTTGTTTCATCTTTGTATTTTCAACACCACTGACAGCACAATGCCTCCTACAGAGTAACTTCCAATAGATGATTCTCTTTAAAATAAGTTGGATTAAGTCTACATTTCACAAGGTAATTATGGTGGGCTTTGAGATAGAGTGTTTTATTATATTTTTCTCAAGTTACTTTGCTGTTAATGTTTCATCTCTGGTATAATATTGTACACCCTAAAAGGCATCTCCATCTTCTTTATTTCCTTTTTTTCTTTCTTTTTCTTTCATTAATCCCTTTGTTTGTGTTCTCTAAATGTGAGGTGTTTAAATACTGGTAACCCTGTCTTTTTAACTAGTGCTTCTTTAAGACATTTTGATGAAAAGAAAACACCTTCCCACCTCTATTTAAACCCTAACTGGATGAATGACTTAGAGTATTAATAAATAACAATAATACTGATCTCCTGACATGGTAACCATGGAGAAATCACTTCCTCTTTTAAGGTCCAAGATGATCCTTTTACAGTATGAACTGAATAGAGCAGCAAGGTGGTGCACTGGATAACCCACCAGGTCTAGAGTCATGAAAATCATCTTTTTGAGTTCAAATATCACTTCAGAATGTGACCTTGAGCAATCACTTAACCCTGTTTACCTCAGTTTCTTTATGTAGTAAATGAACTGGAGAAAGGAATGATCTTTTTCTCCAGTCAAGGATCTTTGTCAAGAAAATCAAATGGAGTTACAAAAAGTCAGACATATGTGAACAACAAAAATTAACTGCAAATCATTGGATAATTTTCATTGGTAAAAATAGCTTCTTTAAATCAAGCCATTCTCCAATTGATAAACGATCAAATGATCTGAACAGACAGTTCTCAGGCAAAGAAATTGAAACTATATCTAGCCATATGAAAAGATGCTCCAAGTCATTATTAATCAGAGAAAAGCAAATTAAGACAACTCTGAGATACCACTACACACCTGTCAGATTGGCTAGAATGACGGGGAAAGTAATGTGGAATGTTGGAGGGGATGTGGGAAAACAGGGACACTAATACATTGTTGGTGGAATGGTGAATGCATCCAGCCATTCTGGAGAACGATTTGGAACTATGCTCAAAAAGCTATCAAACTGTGCATACCCTTTGACCCAGCAGTGTTACTACTGGGCTTATATCCCAAAGAGATTTTAAAGAAGGGAAAGGAATCTGTATGTACAAGAATGTTTGTGGCAGCCCTCTTTGTAGTGGCCAGAAACTGGAAATTGGGTGAATGCCCATAATTGGAGAATGGCTGAATAAACTGTGGTATATGAATATTATGAAATATTATTGTTCTGTAAGAAATGACCAGCAGGATGATTTCAGAAAGGCCTGGAGAGACTTACATGAACTGATGCTGAGTGAAATGAGCAGGACCAGGAGATCATTATATACTTCAACAATAATACTATATGATGATCAATTCTGATGGATGTGACCCCCTTCAACAATGAGATGAACCAAATCAGTTCTAATAGAGCAGGAATGAACTGAACCAGCTACACCAAGAGAAAGAATTCTGGGAGATGACTAAGAACCACTACATAGAATTCCCAATCCCTCTATTTGATTTCCTTCACAGGCTAATTGTACACTATTTCAAAGTCTGACTCTTTAATACAGCAAGATAACTGTGTAACTATGTATACATATGTTGTATTTAACTTATACTTTAACATATTTAACATGTATTGGTAAACCTGCCATCTGGGGGAAGGGGTGGGGGGAAGCAGGGAAAAAGTTGGAACAAAAGGATTTGCAACTGTTAATGCTGAAAAACTACCTATGCATATATCTCCTAAATAAAGAGCTATAATTAAAAAAAAAATAGCTTCTTTATCAGAGGTTTCCTAAACCAAAAAAAATCACTAAATTCTTATCTCAGCATGAAAAATAATCAAATAATAATTATGATGAGTTTTAATATTAGTATCCTTTCCTTCCTCAAATTAGGGCATGCGAATGTAAATACATATATACATAAACACACATATATATAATATACTTTTATACATTTATATATTTACATGCTATCAGTAGAATATCTTCTTGAGAGAACTATTTCATTTTGTCTTTATATATCCATTGTTGCAGCTTAATATGTACTTCTTAAACTTGATGCTTATTGGATAATAGCTATCATTTAGACAGTTCATTTTAAAGTTTGCAAAGCACTTTACATGTATTGTATCCTTCCTAAATCCCATTGAGGTAAGTCCTGGAAGCAAAAATAAAATTATGTATTGAACTTCATACACTATAAGGAAATATATATGGAAATTTGTTGAAATGACTTCTTTTACTTTGTGGCAAGCTCTCTTCTGCTCATGATGATTACTATAGGTAAAAGCAATAGCAGGGGTTTTGTTGGGGAAGAATGGTGGACTCTATCCATTAGTTGCTTTATTAAATATTCTGAAAAGTGTAACTTCTAAAAGCCAGTGTGATAGTCATTGACCTTAGTAAAGTGCAGGTTATAAATTTCAATGAGGGGGCTGAGTGTGTTTTAAAGACCATCTTGAGGCACTACCAGTTTAAACCAGGATTTAGTTTTATCAATTACTCTCCCTTTATTGAATCTTTAATGTTCTTCTTCATAGTTGTACCTTCCTTCTGACAACAAATATTTTTGAAAAGATTTAAGATTCTTCCCATCCAAAAAAAAACAACTAACCAAATAAACAAAAATAATGTTTCTCTCTATTCTATTCCCCATTGTAAGACTTTTCAGTTCTCCGAAAGCTAACTTGCTAAAATACTGGTTTATATCCCTGTTCTCACTATTTTCTTAACCTTTTGACCTGTAATACTCAGGGACATCATTATTATGTATTTTCAATTTGAGTAATAATGTTTTATCACTATTTTTTGATCTCTAGGATGTTTGAGGAAACTAGGGATGTTTCCTTCCATAACTTCTGTCACTTGATATGATCATAATTTTATTCTAATTTTTTCTTTCTTTCTTTGCCCTTTCAAGGCCCCAATTTTCCCTCTTTTCTCTGACTGTGGAGTTACCTTAATGCTCAATCTAGCCATTCTCTTCTTCTCACAGCTTACATTTACTTTGATAACTCTTCCCTCACAGCTTACATTTACTTTGATAATTTCTTAGAATCAAAGGACTTCAAAATTAGAAGGGAAGTGAATAATCAAAAGTCCTACCTATAATTGAGAAAGAATTCCCTTTCTTAACATCACAGACTTGGTTCAAAGAACTCCTCTGAGGGTAAATTTACTAGAGACACAATACCATCTTGGAATAACTACTTGATGAGGTTTAGGGTTCTTGGTGGTCAGGGAACCAAATGCTGAGATTAGTGGCAGGTTTGGGGTTCAGGTAACCAAATGAAAAGGTTTGGCTCCCCTAGATTCCCCTAGGATTCAGTGCAGGGGAGGGAGTTGTAGGAACCCCTTCTGGCAGTGCAGAAGTTCTTCATAAAGGAATTTACAAACCCGAAAAGCTAGACTGGTAAAAGAAGTTAATTATTGGCATTGGGAAGTCAGCCTTTGCCATGCATGAATAGAAAGACTGAATTCCTTGGTGGCAAGGTCCTAACATAGAAGTAAAATTTCTAGCAGAGAAATCCTGACAGAGATTTAAAATCTTGTTAGGGAAATAGGGGAGAAAGATAAAGAGAGGGTAATGTTGAAAGAGAATCTCATTTCAGTAGGCAGAGGGTTGCTGCTATAGGGAGAGGTTCCTTGGCATGGCATATTAGGTCCTCTGCAAGGACTGAGCCCCAAGTTGGCTCATTTTATAATAGAAACCTAGGGGTTGCTCTTGATAGGGGCTGGGTGCAGATTGAGCTGGTATCAGAATAGAAAATCTTGGAACTGAATGAGTGTCTTTGGGCTAATTTCCAAGTCAATAGGCTTAGAATTTCCAACTTGGCTAAGTAGGAGTGGTACTCAACTTGTCTCATCTAGATAACAAAATGCTGGATTCCCTGGGGCAGGTCTTTCACAGAGGCAGGGTCAAGGAGAATCTCTCCTTCAAGGTGCTTCTCAACTAGTGAGCCTCATGACTCACCCAAAGTCAGAGAGAGAGCAAGAAAGAGGAAGAGTTTCCGGGCTCCCCCTGTCACACTGGCTCAGTCATCAGATGACCTTGGTTCAAATGCTATCTCTCATACTTACTACCTTCCTGAATGTAAGCATACAGTCCCTCTTGGGTTACTTTTATACAGTGAAACAACTGAACTAGAAGACCCCTGAAATTCCTTCAGTACAGCATTTATGATCCCATGATCTTGTAAATCAGTTCAGTTCTTAGAAAGTATGCCTTTTATCAGTCTTAATTTCACTTCTTTGTACCTTCTTCCCAGTTCTACCTTCTGGGATCAAGTAAAAGTAGTCCATTTCCCATAAAATACTTTCAACAGAAACGTATCGTATAGTCCAGAAATGTCTAAAATCCCAGTGGAGTGCAGCACTCCCAAGTAGGGACTGCCAGATTAAAATGTGAGAGAAATGATTGCTAATCAATGATTTGGGGAGATTCAGATTTCCCCCTTTTTTCTATTATCCTCATTTCAAGACCTCAGTCTTTTAAAGCTAAATTAATCTTCCCCTGTATCCAAAGTCACCTAACCCTCTCTTCTACCCAATCACCTAACCCTACAAAGAATTTCTAGTCTAAGGCAAATTCCAATCAATCAAGCTTGGGTGGAGATTATTTTGTCTAGACTGTCCAAGGTTGGGGTTGGTCTAGGCATAGATATAATCTGTGTCCAAGAGTCTCAGGGCAGAGTTATCCCTAGGCTGTGATCCTGAAATAGTGGATTTGATATACTAGTTAAGTCCAAAATCTTTATTGGTTTAAAAAAAAAAAGAGGTGTTAATGTGCAGACCTCTCTTCTCCAAGTTTCTACTATTCTTAGTTTGCTAGGCATTCCATAAAAATGGGAAAGAGTTAAGCCAAAAGCAGTTCAACTCCATAAATTGATGGAAGAACAAATCTTCTCAACTGTCCCCTCCCATACAGATCCTAAGTATGAGGAAGGGAAAGTTCCTCTTCCTCACAAAAAATTCTGGTTATCTTTTGCCTAAAACAAATAAGTTGAGACATCCTCCTATAAATTTGATTTAGAGGAATTCAAATTGAAATGTTTAGAATCTGTTATCAGAACACAACCTCTTTAAAAAGAGAGAGAATGGACCATTCTACAAAATATCATTGGGGTGGTTCATTAGAAAGGAAGCGATTCAGACAGCCTCTGCCTGTAAGGCTCTTAGAATCTTTTGATTGAGAGATAAAACAAGGATAGGCAATATGGCATCCTAACTGGATCAGGAATCAAAGGACCTGTGTTAAACCTTTGGCAACTAATCTAATGTTTATACTTAACATGCTCAATTAAATTCACCTACATTAAATGCATCATCTCAGTTTCCTCAGCTGCAAAAGGAGGAATGAATTCCAAGAATCCATCAGTTTAAGTCTATAATCTTATGGCATGCCATTAAAAAATTCAGGACAATATGGAACCTAAATACATAATCATGACATAAATATTCCAAGTTCTGATGAGCTATGACTATATTATCCTTCCTAGAAGAAAACAAAACAAAACTTGGAAACATCAAAAATGTTCCAAAAATAAAGAAAATGATATTTTTGAATAACAAAAAAAATGGACATATCATTACATGTATGTATCTAGAGGTGAAGCTATAAGTAATGATACAGAAGGATGTGGAGACAGAAATAAATATGTATATATATAATCTGTATTATATTAATGTATAGACACAAATATGTGTGCATATGTATGTATAAAAGTGAGTATATGGGGGGGGAGAGGGAGAGAGAAGGAGGAAGATGGGAGTGGAGGAGAGAAGCATGGAATTAATAAAATGCCTCTGGTCTAGTAGGAAGGTCAGAATGAAAATCCTGATACTGATACATAAATTGTGTTACCAGAACTGTTTATATGGCACTTCAAGCTTTACATGTGTTATTTCATATGATTTCATAATAACCCTATAAGATAAGTACTGTTATCTCTATTTTACAGATGAGGAAACCGAGTCTGACAGAATTTCAGTGGCTTGCCATGGTTCACATAATTAGGAATTATTTGACATAGAATCCAAATTCAGACCATTGTTTTTCCAAACTGCCGCATCATGGATATGAAGCAATCTATCTAAACTCTCATTTTCTTCTCTATAATATGGAACAAACAATATCTAAAATGCCTACTTTATAAGGAAAATGTCAAGATCAAACAAGATAGTTAAGATAAAGTGTTATAAAATATATAAAGCATATACATATATTTGTAGCTTTGAATTTAGGTACATTTGTAAGTTCTGACATATATCTCAAGCTTGCCAAATCAGTATCAAAATGACCATTTTACAGTCACACATTAATTCATTCCTTGATTTAAACACATTTTGTGATCTTTAGAAATAAAATTGTGCTTTAAATGGAAAATAGTTGTACTTTCAGTGTTATAATCTTTGCACTATGAAAATCATTCTGCATGAGTTTGTCCATTTACATTGTGTTGGCACTTGTTGACTTGTTAGTAGAATTGCCTTATGGATATTTACTATATAAATAGGATCATAATTATGGGTCCATTAAATGAGAATAATTATAGAATGTTAGAGCTAGAAGTCCAACCCTTTCATTGTAGAGTAGGATCTGAGTGCCATAAATAAACGACTTGTTCATGGTTACATTAATGGCCAAGACCAAATTCAAGTCTTCTGACTCTCAGGCAAATATTCCTTCTATTTTACCATTTTGTCTTTAGGGACAGTATTGGCAGGAGGCTAGAGTAATCAGAAAAGCTGATATTTCCTAGGGAAGGAAAACCCAAATGGCAGGTGCAAATGAGGGTCTTTAAGCAGTCAGGGAATTCTATGGGGGTCTAAGGTGGAGTGAGTGTAAGGTTCCCAACATCAAGGAAGTAACGCTAGATTGATCTGCAGGGTTTATAGGAATAGCTCACCATATGTGGTCACCTCCCCTATGCTTGCTAGAGAAGGAAACTTCACTGAAATTGACATGCTTTCTCCCACCTCCATTAATCTGCAAAAGCCAACCTCATATCTTGAACATTTCTCTTATTTCTGACTTTCACATTCCTCATCTAATTTCAAGGCCTCCTCTGGGAAGTCTTTCTTGATCCCACCAGATGTTAGTGCTTTTCCCTCCTCAAATATCCTAAGAAAGTTTTCTTTAATCTTTTATTACCATCACTCTTTACTTTTTAGTCTACTTTTCCTTATGTGCATACTATATCTGTAATATAACTTAATCTCTTTCAGAGTGGAGGTTGGGTAAATTTTGCTTTTGTGTTCATGACACCCAGATATTTTAACCCAAGAGTTTGTTTGTGTTTTTTAAACTGAATTCCTTAAGGAGGGATAGTTCCAGTTTTTATTTCCCATTATTCCTTTCTTTCAGGTGATGATTCCTGTCATTGATCTGCTAATCCAGGGGACCATTTATTTTTTGTTGGATTAACAGCCAAACAGAAAACATTCCCCAAACTCTCAAATCAGCTCTAGACCTTCTCCAGTGAATTCCAACCATCCCCAGGGACGAATGCTTGTAGACCTGTCATAGAATCAGTGCTCTCAGAAATGAGAATGCACATGTAACCTTAGCATTAACTTCTTTTTCTTTTAGCCAATGTATCTCACCTCTCCTAGGGTTTATGTCATTATCTTGCTTGTTCTTATAATTCTGTGAGGGTTGAACCTGGAATTCTTCCATTTGACTGACAATCCCTTCATTCCTGATAAACCTCTAGAAATTAAGGACAACAGGATACCAGGCCAAGGCTCTCCTCCAATACCTGAAGACTAATTACTTTCCTGTGTCTCAAACACATCAACTCTTTCCCTTCTAGTTTACTCTGGGCTTAATTTTTAATAGAATGAAATTTAAGATGAAAAGCCAAAACCCAATATCTAGTTATAATAGTGTTACCCCTTTTTCAACCTTATATAACATGTTGATGATCAGATTAAAACTTCAAGTTTCTTTGATTTCCTGGAAAGAAATTAGACTTTCCATAATTTTCAAATGTAACTTCATAAGAGACTTAAAATATTCTCATCTAAAATGCTAAACTAGGTTTATTTTTAACTTTTCATTGCATACTTAAATGTCTTTCCCTAGTTCTTTATTATTTTCATTGGCATATTGATATTCTGTGCAGGAAGGCAAGTAGAAAAAGGAAATTGAATACAAACAAAAACAAAAAAGGAAAGGTCCCAATCAGAATGTTTCTTCATTATTCATGATGGAGTATTCTGAAATGCTTTCCAGATTGAAGCTTCATTTCTCCACAGTTTTTAAGATTGTCTTATTCAAGTACACATTTGTCTTTGTTTTGGCTCTTGCCATGGATATTATGATGTCACCATTAATCCATTTCAAGAATTCTCTTCAGAAATTATATTTAATATTAAAATAGAAATATATTTCATAGAATTCTTAAATCATAAATTGTGCATTTTATCAGAAAACAGAACTTGAAGTGAGAACAATCCTAAAATCAATAGGAATTCTGCCCCTGGTGCCAAAATCTGCTGACTGAATAAATAAATGATGATATATTTATTCTTCTGAGGAAAAAACACTTTCCTAAGAATAATTCTCATGACAATACAAAATATTTGCATGCAAAGAAAAGGCTGTAACTTGAGGAAGAAGTAGACCAGAGGGAATGGCTTTACTTCTGATGAAGTTGGTGGGGGGACATGATGGTTGTCTTCAAGTATTTGAAGGGCTGTCATGTGGAAAATGGATTGGCTGTGCTTTCTGGATCTCATAGGGCAAAACTAGAAGCTATGCTTGGGAATCCCCAAAAAAAACAGATTTGGGCTTGAAGTTTGTGGAAGGGACAGGGGTACCTTCCCACTTTTAAGAGCTTTCTATAAATGAAATAGGCAGGAATGAGATTTGATGAATCCCTCTTCAGTAAAAGTCTTCAAGCAAAGACTAGAAGCACACTTTTGGGGAATGTTTCCATTATATTGCCATTAACAAATCAGTTGAACCATAAAGTCTCTGAGGTCCTCCTAATGTTCAGTGCTTAGAGTCTGTGACTCTGTGAATATAGAGAAAAAAGGAATATATGATCAAAAATAATTAAAGACATCATTATTTGCATGTATACCTATAAAATCTACTTGGGTAAGGGTAACTGACAAGTGTCAAATCTATTGGTGAATTAGAAGGATGTAATCTAAACATGCGAAGATTTTCCTTGGTAGAATGAATAAATGAGAACAATTTGTTCCAATGGTATCGAAATAATTTAAATCTGCACTATGGAGCTAAGCTTGGTCAAGCTGCCACTTTCAGTCATTTTAATTTTTTTCCTGCCATTAGAATTCAATAATGCAAGAAGAAAGACTATTATCTGATAATCTTGAATAACTCTGCTTCACTTAAATCCATCACCCCTGATGCCATTGATCATTTTAGAAAATGATGGACAAAAAACATTAACCTATAGAATATAATCTTACTCCTTTACTTCATTGCCTTATGAGGATGATCCTGAATTCTCAAAAAGTATACTGGGAAAGTTCAAGTCTTCATATATACAAAGTTGGAAAGTCTTCAAGTATGGTTGACTGAGACTGTTTACTAATCATCCTTTGCCAGTCTAATGAAATTTAGAGAAATCCATCACCAGATTCATGGCAGATTGGTGACTTTTTGGTAATAGTAATCCTCAAAGACCATCTACTAAATTTCAGAAGGATTAAAATCTCTGCTAATGTAGAAAGTATTTTATACCTATGAAACATTATTGAGGTATTATACATTTATTGTTGAGGTATTACAACATTTTACACACACACACATTTACACACACTTATGTGTCCTCCACATATATGTGAACTTGTGTGCCTCCTTCATATCAGTATGACTTTTTTTCTTTCCTTCACCAATATGAAAAAAAAAACAGTTGAAGAATAACTTTGAAGTCTGGTATCCTTCCAAACCTACACGAAGAATATTTTCAGAGTTGAATTTGAAAAGAAAAAATTGAAATAAACAAATGTTGTAGCCAATTGAAAAATTACTTGTGAGAATCTGCAGATGACATTGAAGTAGAATGTAAATAAAGGCCTAATAAAAGCCTGCCTAGAATATGCTATATCTAAGTAAGGAAGAACTATACAATCTCTCATTTTTTGAAAAATTAGGAATGAGAGTTTGCCATAGTTAATTGACATAGTTAAATAAATAGTTAATAATGAGAAAATGCTCTCAACCATTTATGTCTTATACAAACTAAGCTGATTGGATTAGAATATATCTGAATGTGCTACAATTTGAAGGTATCTACTGCTTCCTCATTCAAGATAATCTAAGTTTGGAACAAGCTTGTTTTCTGCTAGCAACCTGGCATGTTTTACTCAGCAGCACTTTACTTAGCAATTGCTCTGTTTGAATTAGCAGTTTTTTCTTAACCTTATGCAACCCATCCTCAAATGCTGAATACTTATTGGCCAAAGAATATCGAAACTGTCCTCTCTTCTTTGGAAGATGGTTTCTTGGCCAGATCTAGAAGTGAGCCTTCACAGGAAGATCAGTCTTGAAGAAAAGACGATTTGACTTAGTAGAAATTTTCCTTATTGTTGAAAGGCACAAGAAAGACTGGGATTGCCATGAAAAGGGAGATACAAAATTATTAACTGAAATAGAGAACTTTGAACAAAACTTAGAATCATGATGGGCTAAAAAGTATCTTTAACTGCTGAAACATTTTCACAATTCAGAGAGTTATTTTTCTACAACTTCTCTCAACAGGGTGGAATAAGACTTTTTATTGTTCAGTCATTTCAGTTTGTAGCTGACTCCTTGTGATGTCATTTGCAGTTTTCTTGATGGAAATACTGTAGTGCTCTGACTTTTCCTTCTCTAACTCATTTTCCAATTGAGTAAACCTAGGCAAACCAGGTTAAGTGACTTCCCCAGGGTGACATGGCTAATGTGTCTGATTTGAACTCAGGTCCAGTGCTTTATCCATTGTACTGCCTAGTTATCCCAGAATGAGATTCTACTATACAGCTACAGATATTTGCTGATGGGATGTTTATAATCATCCTTTAAAATTTTAAATCAATATGATTTTTCTTGTGCAAAATGATAATTGTATATATATATATATATATATATATATATATATATATATATATATATACCATGTTTACCATGGTTTATATAAACATGCCTACCATGTTTAACATATATTAGACTACTTGCCATCTAGAGGAGGGCCTGGGGGAATTGGGAGGGGAAATTGTAACACAAGGTTTTGCAAGGGCTAATGTTGAAGAATTGTCCACACATATGTTTTGAAAAATAAAACACTTAAAAAAAAACTTTAATGTTCTTTTTGGGCAATATTTGTTATCCCTAGAGAATCATATTTCGAAGTTTAATGAGAAGTTTTTAAAGTGTCAGGGTCTATGCTGGGGGATGGAATTACAAAGGTAATTATGAAGCAGTCCCTGCTGCCCTCAAAGTGCTTACATTTATTAGGAAGAAGCAGCTTATCAAAATAATAATAATAATAATGGAGTGACTGATGACTCTGGAAAAAGGGAAAAGCCTTGTTTGGATAAAGCATTTGAAGTGAGGTTTGAGGAGAAGTAGGACCTATAAGAAGTTAAACTTATAATGTCATTAAAAAACTACTTTTTTGAAATAACATCACTAACAAACCTACCAGATAAGGGAAAAGGAGGGAAGGGCCAGAAGATCCCCAGCATGGAGTTTTTCTCAGGCTTTCCTTCTTTTTTTGATATTCTTTCTACATTTACTCTCTGGTTTTCAATCTCTTTATCTGAAAAAAATGAAGCTGTTGAACTAAATGATATTTGGGGTTCCCTTTAAGTGCGGCCATTTTATGCTTTCATGAAATTGTCAAGGAATTCTTCCAAATTTAGCTACCTAACTGAGAAATAAATTGAAGCTGCTGTGATGATATTTGGTTATAGGCAGCATGACAGATCACTTGCTTTAATTAACAGCTAACACCATAACCTACCCGCCCCAACAAAAAAAAAAAAAAAAAAAAAAAAAAAAAAAAAAAAAGGGAAGAGGTTTTGTTGTCTTGGCAGCTAGGTGACAGGGCCTGAAGCCAGGAAGACATGAATTCAAATCCTACATCAGCTATGAAGTTGGGAAAGTGACATAACCCCAATTTATCTCATTTTCCTCAATCTTAAAATAAGAATAATAACACAGGGATAATAAAATAAGATTGCTGTAAAAAAAAATGATGTATTTTTAATACCCCAGTGCCTGGTACATAGTAGATGTTATATAAATGTTAACGATTATTATCATCATTACTTAGAGTTGAGGAAGATATCAAAGGTATAGAAAAAAAAAATCCCACCTAGAGTGGTATTTGAGGGATCCTCCATTTAAATTACTATTGAGGAAATTTATAAAGGTTCATATTTATGCTTCCCTCTTTCCTGATGATACCATATGTGCACATTTCAGTAGACTTAGGAATTACAGATTTCACTAGAAGTTAGATATTGTTTTCATTCTGTCATTATATCCCAGGATATGGAACAATACCTGACATTTATACATATTTCTTGAGTATTTGTTTGATTGAAATGCTGCCATAAGTAATTATATATGACAATTAAGCAGTTTTTATGGATACTTTCCCCTGGATCCTCTCCCATAGGGTCAGCAGAACTGTTGAGAGTGCTTTAATTGAGTCCAATTCTTTGCTTTTGATAATTGTCCCAGGAACAATAGTGGAAAGAATAAGCCCATCTGATGGTACACTATTTGTGCAATCTCCCTCAGTTTGCCTATCTACAAAATAAAAGAGAAAGACTGGATACCTCTAATTTCGAGGATATGTTTCTATTGTAAACCATTTAAATGTCCCTAAAATGCCCATGGCCAGGGTCTGTTGGAAAATTTTTTTAACAATCAGCTATCTATAACTTTCATAATCCTAGACAATCCAAAAAACAAAAGCAACAGCAAAGTCCTGATTTACTGAGGAATCAAGTCTTTATTTGAGAATAACAATTTCCTAGAGCTTCTGAAAATTTAAGAATCTGCTCTCTCAAGTTTATTCATGATAGTTCTTGTACCATGGGTTATGGCCATCATCTTATACCAAACATAACAGATAAGTTTTCTAATTCGCTTTTCCCCCACCCATCTCTTAACCCCACCTGTTTATCTATCTGTAAGAAACCTTTTGAAAGATGTGTTAATTGAAATTCTGGGATGCAATTAGTTTGTACACAACTTTCTGCTAGCAAAAAGTTTTAATTTCAGAAAACTGAGATAAAATATTTCATAAACAATCTAAATTTAAGCACATGTGGATCACACCATATCCCCTCACACCCCCACCCCCACATCCCATACCACCATTTGGATTCTAGATATAGAGAATATGCCAAGGTACTGAAAATAAGAATGCCTTTCGATACTGTGTCATATTAAGCAAAACACCCATGCTTAATATGACAGTATTGAAAGGCATTCCTTTTAGTTTATATATGTATATATGCCAGGTTTGAAGACTTTACCTCCTGGGCTTCCAATTAAAATTTGAACATTTAGGGGGGGGTTATTTGTTTACTCTTGGCAAGGACCCACTTCCTGTTTCTAAGGGGGGGAAAGCTTTTCAAAGCTTCTTGGACATCAAATAGCTCTTGCAAAACAATATTTTGATGAGCTAAGTGTAAATGAATCAGAAACATACGGATTGAATTTCCATCAAGCTCCACATGGGCTTAAACATGAACTGAACAGAGGATTTGGTGAGATATATTTGAAATTTATAGGACCCCAAAAAGAGGAAGATCAAAAATAGGATATGTACAACTTTTTTGAGATATCTGCTACCCACTTCCCTCCCCTCTTTAGAAAACTTACTTGAAAGGTGGAAGTTACACATTAGAACTGTTTAAACAGAGCCAAAGAAAGTCCTTCAATGGGAAAGAGTTATACTTTTACAAGCAGGCATCAAAGTTAAGGAACATCTAGGGCCACTTGCAATTATTTTTGTCCATTTTCCCATCTTCCTTCTACTTTTAGAGGGATAAATGGGCAGGAAGGGACAAGCTTTATTATTTTTTGGTGGGGGGAGTGTTGCTGGTATGTGCTTGGTTTATTGAGATGTGTGCTTCCAAACCATGTTGGATATGTTTCATTTACCCAACTCTCAAGCTCTGACCTCTATTTTAGATGATATTTGGAAATTCCCCAGGGAATTTCTGTCAGTAAAGAGTATTATGTTTTCTTATGGTTTGCAGTTAAATGATTTTGCTCCTTGAAAAAAAATTTAAGCAATTAATTCCATTTATAAACTCCAGATAGAGATATTTGGATGACAATTTTGATAGAGTCGATATTGGGACTAGAGTTTGGGAGACCTGGGAATGGGTCCCACCTCTGACGTTTAATGGTTGTGTGATTCTGGTCAAGTCATGACGTCTGAGGCGATTTTTCAGGGTTTCTCTATCAAATCATAGACAAGTGATCTCCCTGAAGAAAGGAATCACATCCCCTTCCTGTATATATGCCCATTCGCCTTAAGCTTTAGAGTTGAAATATCAATCAATCAATAGATTAACAACCATTTGTTAAGCATCTATAAGTACAATAAATGAAGCAATCTCTTCCCACCCATAAACAAGAAATATAATTGTCATGGAGGAGACACAATAAAGATGTATTTAAATATAGTTAGGCTTCCTAAAGGGAATAAATCAGCTGTGTTGAAGTACAGGAAGTTTGAGAGGGAAGTAGTGAAAAGAATCAAGAAAAGCTTTACTTAGAAAATAATAGTTGAGTTGAATTTTAAAAGAAGAGAAAGCATTTAAATTCAGGAACTTTCATAGATGAACTAATAATTAACAAATGGGGGAGGCGCAGAATTACTTAATAATTATATAGAAACCATATTCAGCAAGGATATGGTATTAATTGTTTTGGGAGCAGCTTTCCCCTCTGCATTTTCCTCAATGACATGTCCTAAATATGTGTGTCCATTGGCCTGAGATATCTCCTATTCTATGGGCTTGAATGTACTTAGGCTACAAGGAAACTATGTCAAGGGTTTCAGCCTTAGTCTGCAGGGCCCATTAAGTCTTGAGATGATTTTATCAACCTTTAAGGAGAAATTATGAGAGTTTGTATGGGAGTAGATGCCATTCCTATGCTAACTGCTTCCATTTCCAAAAAGAAACTAAATCTCTGTCTGCACAGAATTTGCCACCTACATATTTCTGTCTTAGTCTGGCGAAGAGAAAATGCCTGACAGCCCTTTATCTACATTCCCCTAAAACCAAGAAAGAGAGCAAAGGGTTATGTCTAATCATGTCCTAGTTTCACTGTTGTCTCATATTATCAGGTCTTAGTGATGACTCTGTATTTGTTGTTGTTATCAAGTCATTTTTTAGTCATGTCTGACTCTTTGTGATCCCATTTGGGTTTTTTTTGGCTAAGATTACTGAAGTGGTTTGCCATTTCTTTCTCCAGCTCATTTTACACATGAGGAAACTGAGGTAAATAGGATTAAGTGACTTGCCCGGTCAAGAAACTGAATTTTACTGCTTTACTGACTCCAGGTCCACTAATTCTATCCACCATGCCATCTAGACTCCATTTTTAACTTAATTCCTTGTACTTTGAAAGTCAACTTTTGCTTGGATCCAGATCCTCTTATTGTGAACTGCAATTCTAGGCAACCACCCTAGCTTACCTATTTAATTACTCATTCAGTCAGTTAACATTCACTTATTATGAACTTATTATATATGCTAAGTTTTGTGCAATAATGTGCAAATGTAAGAAAAGGCAGGGAATAAAATTTTATAAAGCCCCTAATATGTGCCACGCACTATGCTAGCTACTTTAGAAATAGTTCATTTTTTTCCTCACAACCTTGTGAAGTAGATCTATTATGAACCCCATTTTACAGTTGAGGGAACTGAGGCAGACATAGGTTAAATGACTTACCTATGGCCACACAGCTAGTAAGTGTCTAAAGTCAGATTTGAAACTCAGGCCTTCCTGGCTCTAGACACAGCACCCTATGCACAAAGGATCATTTGATTCATATAATTAGCCCATGAAGGACATGTTATCCCCATTTTAAGATGTGAAAACTGAGATTAAGTGATTGTTAAGATCATAGTCAGTAAATATCTGAGGCCAAATTTGAGCTAAGATTGTCTTAACTCTAGGCCCATTACTTCCTTTACTTTATCCACTATGCCCGGGGTTTCCAAAGAGTATTTTTTTAAAGAGTGTCTGTCCTGAAGAAGGTTACATTCTAAAGACAGAAACACCTAAATGTCCAGATATATAAAAGATACACGAGAGTTTGTGAAAATTGTCTGAAAAGGGAAGACAACACATGCGTTTCTGGTTGGCCTGAATTCATAGAGTATGGCCCTGACTCTTCTCTGGAGTTGTATTACCTCCTCGGGCACTAGGACTTCTTGCTTTTGTGTCACATTGCTTTATGTACCCTAGTATTACCCTCTAAGATACAACTGCCCACCCACCCACATATGACACTGACATTAGATTTCCTTGTGGGTATGGAAAGCAGATATGATCCTCAACCTTTAGCTCCAGTCTATGTCTAAAGATAGCTCAGATTTTGCCACGAATACTGGAGTTCTTTATCCAAATCATTAACAAAGCTTTCCTCCTTCCAGCCAATTTTACAGTAAATGTAGCTTTATAAAATCAGGGGTATTTTGAAGGTGAACATCTTGTGATAGATTATACTCCTCGTTTATCATACTCAAGTAGATCTTGAAAATAAATGGCTATTTTGTATAGAACACAAATGAGTAAAGTCTAGATTCTGGGATCATGCTGTCTAATGAATCAAAATGGTGGTAGTTCAGTAATGTAGGAATGCATACTTCTTCTGCAGGAATTCAATTGTCAGCCTAGAGGTTTCCATGTCTGAGACAGAGAAAGTTCAATCTCAGGTCTTGGGTCTCAGGGCTCTGACCTTTACTCAAAAAGGAAACAGAAAGGTTAAAGGCATCCAGGAACCTGACATTCAGGATCCCCCGTCTCAGACACCTGAGCAAACACATACAGCTTAACATGTGCTCAAAAACAAATGTGGCAATCTACTAAATAAGATTTGGGCATGGAAAATTTCACTTCCAATGCATTCTTGCATATATTAAGTATGCTTATAAAAGTGGAGAAATTGGATTTTTCCCTCCTCTGAAGGCTCAACAAAGATTTCAAATACCTGCTTGAATGAAACAGGAGAGACTGAGATCAAAAATAAGAGAGAGTGAGAGACAGACACACACAGAGAGAGACAGAGACAAAGAGAGAAACACAGAGAAATAAAGACAGAGAGAGAGAGAGAGAGACAGACAAAGATAAGGTGAGAGGGAGAAAGAGACAGAAAGACAGAGATAGATACACAGAGGCAGAGACAGAAATACATATAGAAATAGAGATACATAGAGACAAAGACAGAAAAAGAGAAGGAAAGAGACAAAAACAAAGAGACAGGAGTACAGAGACAGAGAGATAGAAACAGAGACATAGGGAAGAAAGAGAGAAAAGAGGGGAAAGAGGAGGAAAATAAAAGGGCGAGAAGAGAAAGAGGAGGAGAAAAGAAAAAGGAGAGAGATCATGCCTCGGGCTGAGATCTGAGAAGTTTTTTTCACCAATGCCATGCTTAAAACCATTGGTCTTGAAAGATCTGAGTACCCAAAGTTGCAACCTTCTCCAACTTCCCCAATGATTTTGGTGCAATTCTTTGTTGCACTAAAACCACATATTCTTTTTTTTTCTTCCCCATTCATATCACATGGCAGTTTTTAGTCTTTTTCACTTGAAGCATCATGTATTTAGAGGGACATTAGAAGTCACCAAACACAACATTCTCCTTTTATAGATAAAAAAACAGGCCCAGAGACTTTACATGACTCATCTAGAATCACACAATTGTAAGTGTCTAAGGTAAAGTTTGAACCCAGTTTTTTTCCTGACTACAATAGCAATAGTCTATCTAATAATTTCTGATTATTGGTAAAAAAAAAAAAAAAAAACTAGGTTAGGCAATGAATGTAAAATGAATAGACTTATTTAAAATCATTTTTTTAAAAGGAAAAATATCTTTTTGTCTCAAATCTTAACTTTGCTGTCTTTATCTACCATCTAGACAGGAACCCTGAATTTGGAGTGAGAAGATCTGGGGATCAGACCTTGCCTTCTATCACCTCCTACCTATATAATTTTTAGTAATCATTGAACTCCATAGTTCTTGTTTGCTCAGTATAAAACAAGGGGATTGGACTAACTAGTTAACTTCTCTAAGTTCCCTCTGGTTTTTGAGCTATAACTCTATGAGTGCCCAGTCTTCCTGGCTTGTTATTCACCAGTACCTCCTTGAGGCTGGGGTCTTGGATACAAATTGTCCTTCTCTACATGCCATGTGAGATTTATGATCCATTTATCTTTTTCACTGCCTTTTTAAGAGACAAGACCAATGGTGGTTAGAGAAAGCCTTTTCTATTTTCCACAGAAAGCAGTTTCTCTAATCTAATTACACTGTTGGGGTACAACTCCTTTGCTTTAGGAGAGACTGTCTACCTCAAGATCTCCCATGTTGATTCCACAGTGTAGTTTCATGTGATTCTAACAATGATCTAATGAGGTGAATGACTATAAAATACTAGCTATGATCATCATATACTGCTACAAGTTTTTCAAAACACTTTACAAATACCTCTTTTTGTCCTCACAGTTCTGAAAGATGGTAATATTATTATTTGCATTTTACAGATGAGGAAACAAAGGGAGACAACAGTTAAGTGATTTGCCCATAGTTATATGGCTAATAAATGACTGAGGTAGGACTAGAGCTAAGTACAACCATCTAAGTTAGAAGAGCTGGATCCTACTCCTTCTTTTGCTCCTTATTAAACAGGAGATCTTTATTTTCAGAAATTCAAAATGGTGTTTTTTAATCTATTTGAAGAACACAATATATAGACAACTTGAAAGACTTTTGGCTCATGGCCCTGAACTTTGTAGTTGTTATCAATAAGAAAATTCTAGCAAATGTGATGGGTGTAGTCCCTCCTTGCATAATGGAGGGGAAAAAAACCAATTGAATTACTAAGGATATCATAACTACTGCAACAGTAAAATTAAACTATAATATATGAATAAATCTTTAATATACACTGAATGACACATATGTAATTTAATATAGTACATATATAGAGGGACATTTGTGGTTTTCAAAGCACTTTATATATATCATCTCTTTTGAAGTAAGCATTGTTATTATTCCCATTTTACAGGTGAGAAAACAGAGTTTCAAAGAAGATAAGTGATATATACCCAATATCACACAGTAAGTTTTTAAGGTAGAATTCAAAGTCAAATTTTGCCAATTTTAACATGAGCATTTTATACAATATTTTAGAAAATCTTCCACTTGTATATATTATTTTCTTATAGAAGGTAGCAGCAAAAACTTCTTATAAAGAGAACCAGGACCAATAACTCATCATGTTAACCTGACCAAAGCTAAAAGTTTCTATCTAAATAATCCAAAATGTAGACTCCTGCAAGACTTGAAGGAAAAGTAGATCTTCCCCTCCCCAAACCCCTGCATTCAAAATAACCAGCCATTGGGAAGTCGTCTATAGGTAGCATTTAACCTGCATTATGCACTCTAGTGTTGTACATTGACTTAAGTAGCCAGGCGATTCATTGTTTCTTTAGATGATGTTTCAAGATTAAGACCCTCATAAATTCCATGTATATTTTCCTTTCATATAGGGAAAACAGCTATCATATAGAAAAAGTTAATGAATATTACATTTAAAGGTAATAGCAATAGAAAACAAGTAGATTGTAGATTAATTTATCTCAAGAAAATTGAAGTGCTTGTGAGCTGTAATGCCAGAACTGAAAGCAGAGCTATTATAGGCTTTGGGATTAAGCTGAGATCAAAATCAGGAGACATGGGAATGATAATCAAGATAGAAATACAGCCACAGCTTCTAGAATACCAGAGTAACAATGAAACAATTGAGTGGTTGTCAAAATCTGGGCCAAGAGGAAGCTGAGGCTGAAAATACCATTTGAAAAAAGAACTCAAATATAAGATTTTGTAAGAAGTTAAAATTTGCTACATACAAATGTGCCTTATCATCATTTCCTTTAAGGTGGGCTAGTTCATGTCAGCCTTGTATCCTTTACCTTTAAAGAAATGTACCCATTAGGAATGGGGAACTGGAGTTGTAGAATGAATCACTTAAAGCCTAAAGGCAAGTAGCAAATTTTGTTTCAAGCTTCTTTTTCTATCTCTTCCTTATTTGACTGACCACAATATCATCCATGCCAGGGGGAAAAACATATTGCACATTGGAGTTGATGCTTCACAGGGGTTATCTTAATTGGAACCATATCTACATGTTGTTTCTTGCCCTTTTATCTGTTGCATGATTCTTTAAGTGTCAATACAACAATGTTTTGGAGAATTTGCCAACTGAATGAACCATTCTCCTATCATGGAAGCAGAGGGGAGTGAGTAGATCTTTCCAGCAGCCAAAGGAAGTGTTGCATTTCAGAAAAATCAGAAGCAGATTTTCTATTTTTAACTTTTCTTCTAACTAATTATCCTTGAGTGTCATAAGTAGTCACAGAAATGTAGGGTTAACTGCATTTCCACATGGTTGTCTATAATTGACACTTTCACAAATGCCCAATGAAATTTTAGAAGCTAAGACCTTAATGTCAGGCCAACAGTAGTAGATTACTACTAAGGTTTGCTGAGGGTAGAGACAGAGAGAATTGAAACATGCAAAACATTATGGGCATTTACAGATTGTTAGAGGCAATTTGCTACAATTCTCCTAATTTTAAACACGAGGATAAGAGAAGTAAAGTTCCTTTTCAGGGCCTAACACTTATAGTAGATACATAGGCATTGAAGACGTAGCAGCAAGCATAGGAGAAGAAAAATGTTGTTGGGTTTTTGTTTGTTTGTTATTATTATTATTTTTTAGCTTTTTTGAGAAGAAATAAAACAGCACAAACTTGACCGTTGTTTGTTTGAAGAATTATGGTATCCCACTAAAGAAGTACTTTGAGAACTATGGCAAGAAGTTTAATTATTCACATAGCCCTGATAATTTTGTACCTTCTAGGTTGCCATGCCAAGATTGAAGATGGAATTGATTAGGCAAGAAGCTTCAAATTCTAAATCTCAACTCTAATGCTGTGAGTTTGGTCTAAATATGTCCTTAAAGACCTGCATGTTTCACTCATTTGTATATGAATTCAAGAAATATTCACTACTTGATTCAGTACCTAATTATTTATATTTACATTTTATTTAAATATATTTTGTTTTTAATGTTTGTGATTTTTGTTATAGTTGGCGTAGAGATATGCTGATGGGGGCTCAAACCACAGTTTTGAATAATCTAGGTATAATTAAGAAAAGTGCTAAAATTCTTTCATTGACTCAGCAAATATTAATTCAGCATCTAAATTATTCAAGGTGTTGTGCTAGGTGAGAACAGGTTTGAAATAGAGCTCTGTCTCTTGCTTTCCAAATCTACGTACCATTAATTCCCTTTACCTAAAACAGAAGTCTTTACTCTGAAACCCATGAATTTAGTTGTGCATATATATCTTAGAGTGTGTGTATTTGTGCAAATGTATAATGATTTCAAAATAATTGTTCTCCTTTGTAATCATATATATATATATGTATATATAATATATATATAAAATCTTATATATTTAAAAACATTTGAAAATGGATCATCAACCAGAGTCTGATAATATGTGCATTATTCAATACACACAATCCTTTTCTAATCTTTTATTCATAGAAAATATTGCTCATTTTAGTTACACAGGGTTCAGCTTTATTGCTTGTTTTCTTAAAATCATTATAGTCAATGTGTATATTATTTTTCTGATTCTGATCTGACTCATATAAGGCTTCCTATGCTTCTCTACAGTCTCTATATTCATTTTTGTTCTTATCAGATTAATATTGCATCTAATTCATCTACCACAATTTGCTTAGACATTTCCAAACTATGAAAATATACTTAATTTCTTTTTTCGTGTTGTTCTGAAAAAGTTGTTCCACAAATGATTAATGCCTTGGGGGATTTTTATTTCTCTCTTTTACCCAATCTCTGATCTTCAAAAATTCTTGAGTCATAGAAGCGGTACCAAGTGAACCGAAAAAAAAGGGAAATAGGGAGTGGATTTTGCAAACTACCCATCTGTGAATTTGACTTTGATTCCTGGCAAAATTACAATAAATTTGAAAGAAAAGGATGTGGTGATTACAAAGATTCAGCAGTTCTTGATTGAGAACAAGATTTGATAGGCTAACATCAGTTCATATGTAAATGATTCTTAGACTTAAAACAGGGTAACTGAAGATTTAATTTATCAAGATTTCAGTTTAGCTAAAAGTATCTCATGCTATTGTTTTAGGAAAATATGGATTAATGAATACTACAATTAGATGGTTTTTTAACTCAGCTGGATGGTTGGATTTGACAACAATTTAGGAGTTCTTCAGTTAGAGGGATCTCTACTCAACATTTTACTATTTTAATGTTTTTATTAGCTACTTGAATAAAGGCACAAATGACATATCTAGCAAGTTTACAGATGAAACAAAGCTAGGAGGAATAGGTAACAAATTCAGAAAGATTCCAATTTTCTAGGATAATATGAATAATCCAAAATGATGAAATTTAATAGAGATAATTGTAATTTTCTAGACTAGAGTTAAATGAAATAACCTTAGAAATACAAGACTGAAGGGATATTATTAGATATTCAACAGGCTGTAAAGGTCTTTAAATGGCAAGCTAAGGAATTTGTATTTTTGCCTCGAAACAGCAAAGAATTACAAACTATTTTTGACCAATAGAGTGATATGGTCAAATAAGATGTGTTGAGGAAAATTATTTGATTGCTATGTGGAAGTTGGCTTGAAAAAAAACAAACAAACTACTGTAATAGTTCAGGTGAGAAGTAATGACAAACAAATTAGACCCAAATGGAAACAAGAAGAACTGGAGAGATGTCATGGTGATAGAATCAACTAGACTTGGCAATTGATTAGATGGAGAAGGATGTAAAGGAAAATGAGCCAGGAAAGATTCCAAGGTTAGGAATCTTAGGATTTAGGATAGGTTTTTGTGAGAATTATATTTTGTTTTGAATAAAGTGAGTTTAAAAAAGAGATTACAGAAGGAGTAGGAAAGAAATGATGTGTGGCTAGATTCCAGGAAAGAGATAAAAGAGTCCAGGAGAGAAAAAAGGTAGTTTTTCATAGATATAAATATCAAATCTATATGAGTTGCAGGATCACCAAGGGATATATAGAGAGAAGTGAAAAAGGTGTAAAAGAGCAGCCTATGAAATACCTCACAATAATAATGTAATAGTAAAGAACTAATATTTATTTAGTACTTTAAATTTTAGAAAGTTTTATATATGTACATTATATCTTTATATCCACACAACAATAACTCTTTGAGATAGGTGCTATTGATTATTTCCATTTTAAAAAGATAAAAATCAAGGCTAATTTATTATTATTATTATTATTATAGCTTTTTATTGACAGAACATATGCATGGGTAATTTTTGCAACATTGTCCCTTGCACTCACTTCTGTTCCAACTTTTCCCTTCCCTCCCTTCACTCCCTCCCCTAGAGGGCAGGCAGTCTTATACATGTTAAACAGGTTAAAGTATATCTTAGATACAATATATGTGTTCAGATCTGTACAGTTCTCTTGTTGCACAAGAAAAATTAGATTTAGAAGGTAAAAATAATCTGGGAAGAAAAACAAAAATGCAAGTAGTCCACAATCATTTCCCAATGTTCCTTCCTTGGGTGTGACTGATTCTGTCCATCATTGATCAATTGGAAGTGAATTGGATCTTCTCTTTGTTGAAGAAATCCACTTCCATCAGAATACATCCTCATACAGTATTTTTGTTGAAGTGTATAATGATCTCCTGGTTCTCCTCATTTCACTTAGCATCAGTTCATGTAAGTCTCCAGACTTCTCCAAGCCTCTCTGTATTCATCCTGCTGGTTATTTATTACAGAACAATAATATTGCATAACATTTATATAGCACAATTTATCCAACCATTCTCCAATTGATGGGCATCAATTCAATTTCCAGTTTCTAGCCACTACAAAAAGGACTGCCACAAAAAAAAAATCAAGACTAATTGAGGCTCAGTGTCTTACCTAGAAAATATCTTAATGGAGGTCTTCCTGACTCCAAGTGCAATGCTCTATAGACAGCTAGGTGGTATAGTAGTTAAAGTACTGGGACCTGGAATCAGGAAATGTTGAGTTCAAATTTGGCCTCAGACATTTACTGTGTGACCCAAGGCAAGTCATGTAATCATGTAAAAGGGTAAAAATAAAGATAATAATAGTGCCTCCTTGCAGGGTTAGCATAACTCAAATAAGGTGATATCTGTAAAATGCTTAGCCTAGTACTTGGTCCATAATGGGAACTAATATGTTTATTTTCTTCCTTTTTTTTGAGATATAAACAAATAAGATAGAGAGACATTGGAATATCTTTACAAGATGGTTTAAACATAAATAGCTTTTATCTATTAAAATTATGACTCCCTCTCCCCAACTGCTTTTCAATTTTCCCTCTAGACCTCATGAGATATTAATTTTTTAAACACAAACTATTACCATTATAAGTGATGTTTATATTGGCATAAATGTCTTGATTATATGAAAGTTTTATGAGCAAATTGCAATTCTCTGAATCCAATTTCCCTAACCAAAGTTCTCTTATGAAATAGCCTCTTTAGCAAACTTTTTTTTTAAATCAATGCCCCATAGCCTAATTCATGTTATAACTTATTTAAAAAAGCAGATAACTTAAGCCTTTTTTGTCCATAATTTCATTACATGAATTTGACAAGCTAAGACTTTTGTCAGCTACCTTTATTAGAAGCTTATTCTTTCATGTTGTAAAATTGCAAAGAACAAGTATGGTCTCAAGGAAGAAATAACAAAAGGCATCTCCTATTCCATTGGAGATGTAGGAGGTTTACAGACATGGAAGAATGCATATATTTTCCAAAATTAAAAAAAAAATAATCAATGAAAATTATTTTAAAAATATATATCCTTTCATGCTTTAGACACATCCATAAAACTCCCTTTTAGGTTCCTTACTATTAGAGATGGACTCCTTGATTTCCACTTTTATCTTGAGATGATGTCATTCTTCAGACTGGTTCACTTTTGGTTGCAACATTTGTTCAAATTAAGAATGGCTTCTAGAAATCCCCTGATTTTAACAAGTATCCATTTGTCTTATTGCCTAGATAAGCTTTTGTATGACTTGATGTCTTACAAAACTTTCTTCAAGGTAACTCTATGAGGTGAATGCATGTAGTTTTAAACCCTTTTTACAGAAGAATAAAGTGGAAGAAAAAGACCAAGCATTTTCAGAGAAACAAAGAAGCTCAATTAATGCCCAATAGCCTGCTAGGTGGCCCAATAGATAGAATGTTGGGTATAGAATCCGGAATATCTGAATTCAGTCTAGTCTCCGAATTTACTAGCTGTGTGTCCCTGGGCAAGTCACTTAATTCATTATTTGCCTCAACCACTGATGAAGAAAAAGGCAAACAATTCCAAGAAAACCCCATGGCCACTCTTTTATGCCATGGCCCATGGGGTCATAAAGAGTTGGACACAACTGAATAACAAGAACACAATATACACTCCTGCCTTCTTCCTCCCTCTGTCTGTCATATTGACTTCATGTTCGACAGATGAATTCTCTTTTTCCTTTAATGCATCCAAATATAATTTATCCTTAAAGTTGGATCACAAGTTCAATATCCTTCATGAAGACTTTTCCTCATTCATCTCTCTTCTCTCTGACTTCTATTTACAGAGCATAAAAAATCAAATAGTCTACCAGATCACATCTAGTTTTGTTTTCTACTATTTGTTCCTCTAAGTCTGCCCTTCCCTGAAGGGGAACTATTGCCATGTCTTATTTTTTTTTGGGGGGGAGCCCTAACTCCCTTCTCCATCTTCTCAATGTTGAACACAGTAGACAGTAAACACTACAAAAAGAGAAAAAAATGTTTGACTTGAAGTCAGGAGATAGACATTTGCCAGTTGTATATTCATGAACAAATCACTTAATGTTCCAAACCCTAAGTTTCCACATCTGTAAAATTAAAGATAATATGTTTATTGCTTACTTCACTTGCTAATTGTGAGGAAGCCATTTTGTAAAACTTTAAGTCTGTAATAAATGACTTGTTAATTCTAAAATATAAGCCTTAATTTTTCAAAATTTGCCTCTCTTGGATTTTAAAATTTTCTTTGTACATAAACTCTGTGTCCAAGTATAGAGTAACCCGTTTTAAGATTATAAAATATTCAAAATCAGTCAAACCTGTTGAAATCATTTGTTTAAGATATTGTCAGACTACAGACAGTAGAAGAGTATATTAATATCTCTTCTTTTTTCCATTTCAGAAGATTTAATTTATTTTACCTTTTAAAATTTCAAGAAATGGTGAACAAATTATTTTGAGGTATTTTTGTTATGTAATTCAAAGTCATTTTCTATTTGCTTTTTGTTCATAAAGCATTTTAAAAGCATCACTGACTATGGCATGAAGGGGATGCTAAACAAACTTGAAATGTTAGTACGCCTTACACATGGCAGCTTGATAAATGTGGAAATATGTATAGAACTGCATATATTTAACATATATTGGATTACTTGCTGTTTAGGGGAGAGGGGGAAGAGAGGAAGAAAACTTTGGGACAAAAGGTTTTGCAAGAGCAAATGTTGAAAACTGTTTTTCCATATATTTTGAAAATAAAAAGCTATCATTTAAATAAATAAATTTAAAACATTAAAAAAAAACAAATACAAAAAATACTCCTTATACATAGAATACTCTTGAGGGAAATGTACTAGGATTAAAAGACCAGAAGGAAAAAATTAACAAACTGAGAACCCAAACAGTGAAAACTTCTGGGTATATGTTCATGAATTATGTCTTGCTCTTTTATTGTGCAATAAGCTAAAATCTATTTACAGGGAACTCACAGTTCATTACCAGTTTCAATAATTATTTTCAATTAAAAATGAAATTTAGTAACTAATTTATATCTGATATTAAAATGGTCCTAGTATAAGGATTTACAGTACAATGGCAGGTCATTTCTGTCCTCAAATCTTGCAAAATAATGATTTATTTTGAGTTTCAAATCCTAAATGTGATGCATGTGCCAAATGGAAACTTTTTATAAGTCAGAGTAAGTGATGAAAAAAAAAAATCTTACAAAAGCTCGCTGAATAGTGATCAGGAATTTTTTAGGTTCAAAATAAATGAACAAAAAATTGACTTCCATCATCCCAAGGAATTCAGAATCAGTATAAAGGCAAAGATGTGCCACTTTCTTTAATGAAGCTCATAAAACTATGAGAAATGGAGCATACATAGTAATGTCTTCAGAGAAACAGCTGTATAAAAACACTACCCAGGGGACAGAATCACTTAAGATGGTCTGTAGGAAATGGCTTCAGCCTTTGGCCTCAGAATTGATTTCACAATCCTGGACCTTTCTCCCTAGAACATTATTAAGGTTTTTCAAAATGGAAAAAAAAAGGACTGTTCCAGGAAGAAAAGGGGAGAGCCAACATGTGAAACATGAATGTTTGTAGGACTTTACACATATACAAGCACTGCTCTGTACAATTTGTGTCCTGTCTTTAGAGTTTAAAGTAGAATGATGTATAATAGAACATGTCCTCATATAGGTCATGCTGGGCAATATGCCATTCAACTCCAAAAAAAAAATGAACCTATTTTAAAAATTATATTTACAAGAAAATGTTTGAAATTATATTAATTAGTCCATGATAAAAGCTCAGAGTTAGGTTGTTTTGGTCATACTAGTTTTAAATGTCTTAATAATACTAATGAAAAGGAAAATTATTTTTTGGAAATTCTTGCTTTAAAATTGTCTTGAATCCTTTCTTTAAAATTTTTCTTAGGTTTACTCCTTTTCTATCCATTTACACATTTGTCACCTTAAGTGGACCTTCATCTTTTGACAAATAGATTCCTGTGTTGGTCGCCTAACTGATTTCCCAGATCTCTAAACTATCCTATAAAGTGATTTCCCTAAAACATAAATGATATCATTCTATTCCTTGCAGAGGATGACTCTAAATGGCCTTCCAAGCCAAGTCTATACTCTACTCCAGTAGTTCTCAAACTTTTGTTTTCAGTATCTTTATCCTATTAAAAATTATTGAGGATGTCTCCAAAGCATTTTTGTTTATCTGGGTTATATTTATAGACATTTATAATATTGGAAATAAAAACTATTTTTGGATTTGTAGACCCTCTAAAAGGTTTTCAGAGATCCCCAGGATTCTCTAGACCATACTTTGAGAATAACTGTTCTACTCTCACATGAAAGCCTTTCACAATCTAGGTCTACTTTACCAAATCAACAGTGTACCTCTGTGCTCTGCTAGATAACTTCTACAGCATCTTTCTAATGTTATTTTTTTCTTCTCCTATCTCATTTGAAAATGTATATTGAAAATGTTATATTGGTTCTAATTACCCAACTTATGCTAAATATTCAGTGAAAAGGGAAAAAAAAAGAAAAAGTGAAAGGGGGAAAGGAAGAGAAAGTAAGGAAAGAGAAGGGAAGGGAAGGAAAGAGAAGGGAAGGAAAAGGAAGAGGAAAGGAAAAAGAGAAAGAGGCAAGAGATCTTGCTTTAAGAAAGGCACAATTACATGTAATGTAATGTTCTTAGTCAATAACTAGAACTGCACAGACATTTTATAACTGGTTGTGGTGGGCTCAGAATGTGATAAATAGAATTTTGATTGTATGTATGGTCAAACTGTAGTGCATTCAAAAAATATTGACTGGCCAAAATAAAGGTCTTGCTATTGTTCTTTTCCTCCAAGGAGGAATTTGAAGAAAAACATGCTGCAGCCTCTAGGTTGGAAGAGGCCTTGACCTCTATACATCTAAGATCAACATAAAGACTGTGAATATTGAGCTTGAACATTTATCTCTTCACATTTGTTCTTTCTTGTTTTAAGTAAAAGAATTTATAGATGGTTATGACCTTGTGACTTCATAAAAGTTGTGAGAGCAGGCCACTAGAATTCTAGTTAGATTCCATTCTGGGTTTGCCAGAACCTAAATAATGAGAATCTCAAAGTAGAGACAAACAAACATATAGAGGGAGACAGAAGATATATGGACAAAGAGAGAAAAACAGAAAAAGAGAGTGCAGACAGAGGGAGAGGGATAGACAGACAGAGTCAGAGACAGTTACAGAGAAAGAAAGAGAGACAGAAGGAGAGACCGAGACAGAGGGATATATGATTTAGATATAAATATATCACTCTAGATTTACTTTTAGAGATGATTATATGATTATACATGGTTACTCTGGATTTACTCTTAGAGAATTTAGAGATGGTTATGACATTGTGAACTCATAAAAGTTTGAGAACAGGCCACTAGAACTCTAATTGGATTCCATGCTGGATTTACCAGAATCTAGATAATAAGAAACTCAAAGTGGAACCTAGATCAGCAGGATATAAGGTACATACTCATCTAGTCACTGACTATGATGAGTTTGGAAGTTAACTTAGCAAAGCAAAAGCAATATAGAAACTAAATACAAATGTGAGCCCACTCTCTGCAAGGACTGAGGTGCTATGAGGAAGATTGTATTCCCAAATATTTGGGGGAGTGCTTACAGATCTAACCTTTCCATATCTTTGATGCAAAATCATTTTGTAAAAGCTAATTTGCATTACTTAATTAAATGGAAAGAGTTTGATAAAAAGTGGCAGTTAATAGTGAGAGGAACATAATGGTATATGTAACATTAGACTAGATGACTACCTCCCAGGGCACTTTTGGGACCCTAAAAGGGCTTTAATGATCATCCTCAAGGATATGTTTCTTCTCCAAGAAGCTGTCAGTGTCTATGCTGGTGAAAGAAATATGGGCTTTTTGTGTGCTGTATCTAATGTGCTAAGGTGGAGAATTTCTATTTCCAGCTTTGGAAATGCAGTGGTATAACTTCTTAACTACATGGTGGCTCTGGAGATAGGAATACATGGGCCATGCGGTAATAATTTTTGAAGCCTAGATGCTTGGAGAGATAAGGAAGGATCTCATAGGAAATGTGATTCCAAAATCCAGACTTTTAGTTAGAGAAGGGAAAAGAGATCAGTTTTGGGTGCATCATCAGCCTCTGAGCATATCTTTCCAGCAACATAAATTCATGAATTATATGAATATATCCTTCTATAAAAGAAGATGGGAGGTATTTTCTGACAATTCTGCAGCTAATCTTTCAAGAAGAAGGGCTCTGCCAAAAGTTATAAAACATTCAATGAACTAAAGCCACAATCTCTGCTACTATTAGTTATTCAGCTGGTTTGTATGTCAGATAGAGTAAGGATTTCATATTTAATCTTTCTTTTCAGCCAAAGTCCACACCTTTAGTTAGCTAGTGCCACAAAAATAGATACCTATCTGTATCTCAGGGGTGAAAATGGCTTCACTAGAAAGAAAGAGAAGTCATATTTATTGTTTATGGATTACTGGAAATCTTTTATGTATTATACACACTTTTTGTGGGATAGAATAAAGACTATCTTATGCAATATATAGACTCTTTTCATAAGTGTTTATATACTAGGTTTTACCCGCATCTGTGGAGACTTAGTCAGGAACTATAAGCATAGATTTTCCCAGAAGAAATTCTGAGTGGGGGAATGAACTAAGGAGAAAACTTTTTTTTGTCATTTCCTAGACTAAATCCAATTTCTATCTATAAGAGCATGTGGTGTAGGCCATGGGGTGTATTTAGGCAAGAGAAACTTACACAAAACATGAGCAAAGGCAGCTACAGTTTAGTCTAAATCAAAAGTTTGTCTAAACTTTAGACAAAGGTCTGAATCACTTTGCTCCAACAAACTTTCTAATCCAGGGGAAAACCCAGGAAAACCCAAGGAAAAATTTTTTCTTTTTTTCTTTTGAGGAGTACATGAGAGATAAGTGATGATGGCTGTGGGCAGATGGTCATGCCACCAAAATATCCAAATTGTTCATTTTGGAAATATAATAGTAAATCTCTGTATTTAGATTGATCAGCTACTGTCAGAACCTCATTACATCTTCTCTGGACCATTATATTTGTCTTCTAATTGGATTCCTATGTCAAGTCTCTTCCCACTGATAGCCACCCTGCAGACATATAACAAAGTAATTTTACAAAAGCAAAATTCTGAACATTTTACCTTTCACTCCTTTTCCCAACCAGTTCCTATTTTTGTTGTCATTTATATCTTTTCTCAACTTGGAATCCTACATGTCTTAATAATTTTAATGTGAAAATTATTCTTCTCTATGAACTTTTTGATCTAGCCATTCTGGAATGCTACAAACAGCAAAATGTTTCTTGTGCTCCATTCTCTTTGAATTGATCTTTTGGAATAGCATGCATACTATTAATAAACACTGTTACTCTGAAGATGCTTGACTAATGGACCATTCAAAATTAAGGAGAATATATGGATTTTTAGGGACCAGAAATGACCACCTAATCATCAACCCCCTGGTGACAAACATTTTCTATCCTTAGGCTCACCCATGGTGACAGTCTGTCATTTTGTATGTATTTTCATCAAACTTGTCACAGCTTGCAGTCAGCTTGCAGAGTCTGCCAGATGCAAAAGTCATCACCACATCAAGATAAGTCATCATTTTTGTGGTAGAAACTGATTTAGAATTACATTGAATTTGTTCCAATTTTCTGTAGATATTAAGTAGTTTCTATTAAGTAATATATAAAGTGCCTTTGGGGGATCTGTGATATTCTGTATTACTTTCAGTAAAGGTGGTATCAAATTAACTCATGAAAAATCATCAGCTATACATGCTGAATACATATGGCTATGTAATCATTTTATTGCTTTATTTCTGTTTCCTCAAATATACTAACCTTGATCAATGAGCTTTCAAAAAGATCAATGACCCTTTCATTGTCCATATCAGGTATATAAAGTAAGGAGATGCGGGTTCAACAAAAAGGATTACCACTGTTATGGAGGTTTTCCAGAAGAGATTACAAATTCATTACAGATAGTGATATCCTACAGATGTCCCTGGTTGCAGAAACAACGTGTTGGTTGTAGCAAGGCCAAGAGTCAGCAAAGTGTTTCAATAGCCAGAGCACTGGGCTTGAAGTCAGAGAGACTTAAATTCTAATCTCTGATACTTACTAGCTATTTAATACTGGGCAAAACATATAAATTTTCTTCCACCTCAGTTTCCTCACTTGTAAGGATTGGACTTGATGACCCATAAAGCCTCTTCCAGTTCTAAATCTATGATCCTAGGAAAAGATCATAGCAGTTTCCTGGACAAAAGTATATATTGGCTCAAAAGTGTGGTGTAATTTGACTTAATAAACTAAGTAGAAGAAAAAATTGTTATCCATATTATAACGTTTGATAGACAAACTATAGAACTAACTCATCCATAAGTATAGCTATATTTATCTAAACCAGACCTGTGTTTTCATCAGCACAGGGAAGTTCTAATGAGGAAACACTTTTTGGTAATGTACTCATGCTATAATTTAGTGAGAATTAGTTGAAATATTGAGAAGTTATTAATCTGAAGTTATTTATCACGCAGACAATATGTGTGAGTGCTCACATTTAGGGTTCCCTGCCTTTGAAGTCAGCTCATTTTGCATTAATAAAAACGTCATTGTTACACATAAACATATAAATACTACATATACACAGATTATACAGGATTGACCAAATATATGCATACTTGTGTGTATATATATATGTATATACATATATGTGTATACATGTATGTATGTATGTTTGCATATACATTTACATCACATGCATACACATAAACACATGTATAAATATCTGTATGCATATATTTGGATATATACTGTGAATGGATGGATTTGGCCCCTTGAGATTTTTGACTAATAGAAATGTAAGTTCAAAAATAAATGAGATTGGCCACATGGTAAGAAAAGGGAATAACCAAATAACAGTTGCTGTACTGTACAATTATCCTTATGTCACCAAGGGAAAATAAGGCAGGTTCCTAGTATGTTTAGTAAACCTCCTATCATGTACCTAGAGGGTGACATAATTATAAATTATCCTCACCTTCCAAGGGGAGGTATATGTGAGTTATAATCTATATTATTGCTGGGAATTTTCACATCCTTAAATCCATTTAGTTATTAAAGGTGTGTGTGTGTTCGTCTCTCAGAGAAGTACACACTAGATAGATGATAGATAGATAGATAGACAAACAGACGGATACACTTACATACTAATATTAACCAAATACCATACTGTACCACACATGCTTTAATTTCTTTGGAAATCAAATAATCCTTTAAAGATGCAAAAAATAAAAATGCTAATCAAAGGCAGAATGGGATAGACTTATGAGATCAAGGTTTTAGCCTCAGCTTTGCCAACAAGTATTTGTATAACCTTGGACAGTTCTTTCCCTTTTTCATAGTTAATTTTCTTCCTTTGTGAGATAAAGAGGTCAATGTAAATGACTTTAAAGTCTCTTCAATTCTAAAATATACTGAGTCAAATTCTTTCTCCTATCCTATATGACACATGTTTGCAGAGTTCCCACAACTAACTGATCACACTTGGATTAGAAAATTTGAATTCCCGGGTCAACATTATCTTATCTGTGCTCTAATCCCAGTTTGAAAAATGATATTTTTAAAGAATGTAGGAATCATGCAAAGGTAGCAGTTTGTCACTTCTCTTTTAATAATATCTATGTCAAGATATGCTGATAAAGTACCACATAAATCTCACTTTGTCCTTTGAAACAACAAATAGTACAACGCACATTCCTTTTCCTACCACTACAAAAAGTAATACTGCTCACTTCAGCAGTTTTTTAGCATCTATCTATCATCTATCTATCTATCTATATCTATTCATCCATCCATCCATCCATCCATTTGTCTTTCTATTCATCCCTATATCTATTTATCTATCTGTTCATCTATCTATCTTCAGTACAAACTAAAAATGACATTTGATTGAGAATTTAAAAAGAAAAAGATAATGGGCTAGATTGCCTTTTGGAAATTACTTTTTGAATGAGCCCAAAGTTCTTGCAGAAAACAAGATCTTTCTTTTCAGTATGAATATTTTCCTGTTTTTTAAAATGATGTTAAATGGGATGGGTCAGACAGATGGTGCAGAGTATGGAGTATTGGGTCTGGCATGAGGAGGACCTAAGTAAGTTCAATCCATTCAGAGACACTTACTAATTCTGTAACCCAGGGCAAATTACTTAATCCTGTTTGCCTCAGTTTCCTCATCTGTAAAATGAGCTGGAGAAGAAAATGACAAATCATTTTAGTATATTTGTCCAGAAAAGCTCAAATGGAGTCAAGAAGAGTCAGATGTGACTGAAACAAATAAATATAAATTAGGAGAATACCTTTTAGTTATTAGATCAAAGCCTAGACAGCAATTAGTATTCGTTTTTTTTTTTAATTCCATAAAAATTTAACAACTATAAATGATATTATTTGTTGCCTATGGACCACATGCAACATATATTTCAATGATATACACAAAATCTATGCTAAATATCTGATGAAAATTAATGTGAGTACACATAATTTAGATTATACTAAACTTACGAGTTTACTGGTGCCACTCACAGCATAAACTTAAGGATTTGGGCTAAGGGAAGGATTAGGGATACATCTTCTTTTGTCCTATATCTGCTGTATATTCTTATTTTTCTCTGTCTCTCTCTTTGTCTCTATCTCTATGTTTTCTATCTCTGTCTCACTCTCTTTCTATCTCTATGTCTGTATCTCTAATTCTCTCTGTGCGTATCTCTCCATCTCTTTGTTCCTTCTGTCTATCTTTCTCAGTGTCTGTCTATCTTTGTCTCTGTCTCTGTGTGTGTCTCTCTGTTTTATCTTTGTGTTATCTGTCTCTGTCTCTCTGTGTATATCTCCCTCTCTGTGTCTTTTCCTCTCCTTCTCTCTGCCTCTGACTCTGACTCTGACTCTCTCCTCCCACTCCCTTCCTTCCTCCTCCCCCTTCACCTTTTCTCTCTCCCTCTCTGTCACTCTCTGTCCCTCCCCCCTCTCTCTTTGTCTTTTTCTCTCTCTCTCCTCAATCCCTTAAACTATACCTTTCCTGAACCTTTGTCAGTTCCTGTAAGACCCAAAAGATGTTTTGATGGATTTTTCACAATACTATATCAAGACTGATATAGGCTAGCAAGAGTAAACTCTTCCTACTTCGAAGTTGGAAGGGGAAGAAGAAAACTCATTGACATAAATAACTAAGATTATTGATGAGTAGAAAATGTTCAACAGTTAAATACCAAAGGAAGTAACCCAAGTGTACATTCAAGGTTGATTTGCTGATGATCACTCTCTCTCTCTCTCTCTCTCTCTCTCTCCATATACATATGCATATATATATATGTAAATATACAGTGCTCTGTTTTTGAATAGGGTGCTTAGGCAATTTATTCTCTGCAACTCTAAAGGAGTATAGATTCATATTATAGCTGACACAATCTTGAAAACATTGAAGAATCACTATTCATGATATCTCATGGAGGGGAAGATAACAAAAGAATGAGAAAATTATGCATGACATGAATCTCATCCTAAAGTGACCAAAAGAGCATTAATAACTCCCAATCCACATGCCTACTCATAAAATCTTTATGAAAATTGTCTAAATCTTTATCTAGAGAATCATTAATAAAATATTAGAAAAGAATAAAAAGGCTTTCATAAAATATTTTCTATAGTAGACTACATGGTATTATAGGTGTAAAGGTATGAAAAGAAAGTAACATGTAGTTGGCCTTGCCTTCAATTTTTACATATGGGAACATAGCAGCCTAAAGGAGTGAGGTGACCTATCCAAAGACACACATTCAATAAGTGGCAGATCCTGGATTTGAGCCCGGGACTTCTTTTAACAAATGTATAATTCTTTTCACTGTACCATTACATATTTATAGTCATATAATTGACTGAAATGTGCAGAGAATATCTAATTTCATTTTTTTCTTGATGACAAAAATCACATTTCAGTAGATAAAGCAAAATGTAGTCTCAGAGTTTTCTACTAGTTTTTAAAACTGTTTTAAGAGCAATATCTTAACATCCCTGGCTTCCTCTTTCATTTAAGTTTGTTTAAGTTTTGTTTTTATTTCTGTTTTTCTTCTCTTAAAATATACCAAGGTAGAGTAAAAATGGTGAAAAATTAGTTTCAACCCAACAGAATTTTCCCAACATTCCTCTCCAAATAACTTTTTAAAATGTTTCAAGTAAAATTTTGGAGTAGCAGGGCCAACAGAAAGTCAAAAATAGACATTTTCCAGTCTAAGATAACTTAGAAAGTCAGCAGAAGTCTGTGATACTGGAGTGGGGACTCACCTAGAATGATTATAGCCCAAAACCAACCATGGGTCTTGGAGACAGCCACTATAATAGAAGAAACAACAGTATTGAGACCTCTCAGCCAACATGGTTATTCTATTGAATTAGTAGAAATACATGAAGAAATGTAGACAATGAATTGAAACCATATTTTTTGGACCTATAATTTAACAGGAAGAAAAGAATGAGCTAAGATAGAGTTGTATAATTCTATAGTTCTTTAAACAATCCCATGCCATTTCCTGAAAAAAAATTATTTTTCAAAATTATGGTCTTTTGGTGAAGTCAAAAGTTAAAAAATCATCAAACATCACAGAACTCAACAAATCAAAATTGTAGGGAACCCAGAAGAGAATGTAGAGAGTATAAGCAGGATTGTAGTGCATTTCCCATAATCATGCATGTTGAAGAAGTGATATAATATATCATGTGATGAGAGAGACAATTAATGGATATCTGGAATCTTTGTACTGATACCCATGGTATGAAAAAAGGTCCAGGGAAAGACATCTAACAGATTGAGTAGATACTCTGAAGAGGCTTTTTTGGAGAAGAATGAAATCCATGGATTTTAGGGGAATAGGAAACATAATTAAAATGAAAGTACTTATCATAGTTAAAGTCAGATCCTAAGTTGTATTATGTTATAGTATATCCCATGATCAACAAAAAGGCTCAAATCCAGAGTTGGCTATGCTGCCACAGGACATGAGAATCTTTGCTATATCATTCAATTACAGCTTTATTTTGATATTAGTACATTGTAATACACTATATTTTCTGAGTATGGGCAGAGTTTATTTCCCTCATATTATCACCCAAATGGAGAAAAAAAACATTACATACCTGGGGAGGCTGATTGAAGAATTATAGATCATTCTTCATCTACTGAGTTATTCTGCCTTTTTGTATAGTTAATTATCATTATCAAATTAGTTACTTAGAAAAGCTGATGCATATGTCCTACAGCGTAGATAGTTAGTCATCTTGATCTATTTGCCACTGGACCCAGATGGCTCTGGAGGGGAAAGTGAGTCAAATGACTTTGCACAGCCCTCCCTCACATAAATTCAGTTCACTTGCATGTCATGGTATTACATCCCTGATGTCATGGTCCTCTTCAAGAAAAAAGGACAAACAATAACATGGTAGAACTTATACAAAAATGTGTGTATCTATGTGTGTGTGTGTATGTGTGTGTGTTTTGAATAGACATGTGGTTGTGATTTAGTTGATTTAATGAGTTAATGTAATGAGGAATTTCTTCTAACCAAGATGATCAACACCTTTTTCCCCTATAGTTTATAGAATTAGTGAATTATCAGAAGCACTGAAAAATCAAGTCATTTGCTTAAGTTCACACAGAATGTCAAAGTAAAATTCAGTTTATAAGCTTAATTTTTTATGACTCTCAGTTCAGCTCTCCATAGACTCCACAATGCTGCCTCTCACATATGGAGAAAGAGAAAGACAAAGACAGAGAAAGAGATACAGAGACACAGAGAGATGAGAGGCGATAATATATAAATGGTAGAGATGATAGATGTAGCTAAGATGATAAAGAAGAAAATAAAGCTAAATAGCTCAGTGATAAAGTGCCAGAACTGAAGTCATCTATTTGAAGTCAATTCTGATTTTGGATACTTATTACCTGTATGATCCTGAGCATGCCATTTAACCTGATTTGTTTCTGTTTCCTTAACTGTAAAATGAGTTGGAGAAGATAATGGAAAACCACATCAGGATGTTTGCCAAGAAAACGCCAAATAAGCATCATAACAAAAAAAAACATAGATGAAACAGATTAGTTGTACAGATAGAGGTAATGTTAAAGGTAGAGGTAGAAGCAGAAGTAGAGGTAGAGATATAGATATAGGGAAGGGCATATGCCCATTCATGAAAGCTCATCTTTCCATTTTCTATGTGAGCATATAAATCTTAGAAATCTAAAAAGTCATGGTTTCATTTATAATTTTGTTGATTTGTGTAGGCTGAAGAAAATGATGGAGAAAATAGTGATTCAGATTAAAACTATATTGTCTCAACATTTTTTTTTCTTTTCTAGAGATGCAATTATTAAACATTTACCAGCACACCTCTGGGTATACACATAAGCACAGATATCAAAATATGATTATATTCTTGGCTAGATGGATAGAATTAAATGGAAGCAAGATAACAGAATGGATTGCCTTTGGGAAAATTTGCAGTGCTTTTAAGGACCTAAGCCTCTCAATGAAACAGGCTCTCTTTTATACCCACAATTCTTCTACTGATGTTTTGTGACAATGAATGAGTCATGTAAGAGAAATTTCTGAATAATTAAAACTGAGCATCTCAAAAACAATGGAGAAGAACACAATGAGTGTGAGTAGGCTGCAATATATTACCAATGATGAGCTACACAGAGTTCATAAAGGATAACAACTGAGTAATATATGACTGATAAAGGTGGTGGAAATAGTAAGTAGTAAGAATTAAGGATACCAATATATACTCTCCATGTTTTCCAGTAGAATCTACACAAAGACAAGAGAACTTAGAAGTACCCTAGCAAAACAAGTGGACTCCAGGTAAAACATTTATAGAAGATCATTAACAGGATGAGAAAGTATATACATGGGGAATGGATTAGACCAGAACTGAATAGAACAGATTTTATTTCACTTGAAGAACAACATTGTGCTTTTAGTAATCCCACACTTCTCTTGAAATAAAGGTCCATCTTTTAAACTTAACATTCTTCCAATGATACTTTTGCTAAAAGTTATGGAACACCTTTTATGGCAAACATATGGTGCTAATACCTAAACTACTTGGGTCAAACCAAGGAAAGAAAATTATAGACCAATTTCCCAGAATTGGGAATATTGATGCAAAACTCTTTTTATTATTATTATTATAATAACTTTTTATTGACAGAACCCATGCCAGGGTAATTTTTTTACAACATTATCCCTTGCACTCACTTCTGTTCCGATTATTCCCCTCCCACCCTCCACCCCCTCCCCTAGATGGCAAGCAGTCCTATATATATTGAATATGTCATAGTATATCCTAGATGCAATATATGTGTGCAGAACCAAACAGTTTTCTTGTTGCACAGGGAAAACTGGATTCAGAAGGTAAAAATAACCCAGGAAAAAAAACAAAAATGCAAACAGTTTACATTCATTTCCAAGTGTTCTTGCTTTGGGTGTAGCTGCTTCTGTCCACCATTGTTCAATTGAAACTGAGTTAGGTCTCTTTGTCAAAGAAATCCACTTCCATCAGAATACATCTTCATACAGTATTGTTGTTGACATATATAATGAACTCTTGGTTCTGCTCATTTCACTTAGCATCAGTTCATTTAAGTCTCTCCAAACCTCTCTGTATTCAGCCTGCTGGTCATTTCTTATAGAACAATAATATTCCATAACATTCATATACCACAATTTACCCAACCATTCTCCAATTGATGGGCATCCATTCATTTTCCAGTTTCTAGCCACTACAAACACGGCTGCCACAAACATTTTGGCACATACAGGTCCCTTTCCCTTCTTAAGTATCTCCTTGGGGTATAAGCCCAGTAGTAGCACTGCTGGGTCAAAGGGTATGCACAGTTTGATAACTTTTTGGGCATAATTCCAGCTTGCTCTCCAGAATGGTTGGATTCGTTCACAACTCCACCAACAATGTATCAGTGTCCCAGTTTTCCCACATCCCCTCCAACAATCATCATTATTTTTTCCTGTCATCTTAGCCGATCTGACAGGTGTGTAGTGGTATCTCAGATACCACTCAGATGACAGGAAAAAATAATGATGATTGTTGGAGGGGATGTGGGAAAACTGGGACACTGATTCATTGTTGGTGGAGTTGTGAACGAATCCAAACATTTTGGAGAGTAGTTTGGAACTATGCTCAAAAAGTTATCAAACTGTGCATACCCTTTGATCCAGCAGTGTTACTACTGGGATTATATCCCAAAGAGATTATAAAGAAGGGAAAGGGACCTGTATGTGCACGAATGTTTGTGGCAGCCCTTTTTGTAGTGGCTAGAAACTGGAAACTGAATGGATGTCCATCAGTTGGAGAATGGATGAATAAATTGTGGTATATGAAAATTATGGAATATTACTGTTCTGTAAGAAATGACCAACAGGATGATTTCAGAAAGGCCTGGAGAGACTTACACGAACTGATGCTAAGTGAAATGAGCAGGACCAGGAGATCATTATATACTTCAACAACAATACTAGATGATGACCAGTCCTGATGGATCAGGCCATCCTCAGCAACGAGATCAACCAAATCATTTCTAATGGAGCAGTAATGAACTGAACTAGCTATACCCAGAAAAAGAACTCTGGGAGATGACTAAAAACCATTACATTGAATTCCCAGTCCCTATATTTATGCACACCTGCATCTTTGATTTCCCTCACAAGCTAATGGTACAATAATTCAGAGTCTGATTCTTTTTGTACAGCAAAATAATGTTTTGGTCATGTATACTTATTGTGCATCTAAGTTATATTTTAATATATTTAACATCTACTGGTCATCCTGCCATTTAGGGGAGGAGGTGGGGGGGGTAAGAGGTGAAAAATTGGAACAAGAGGTTTGGCAATTGTTAATGCTGTAAAGTTACCCATGTATATATCCTGTAAATTAAAGGCTATTAAATAAAAAATAAAAAAAAAAAAAAGAAAAAAGAAAAATAATGACACATGTGGCAATCCAGCAAGCCCTGCTTCCCAGGAGTCAGTCAACCTCCTTTCTGGGGAGAGGGGAGCATGGTCCTTGCAGCAGCCATGGGGCTCTGAAGGGTGGGAAAGGACCTGATGGGGAGGAATGGCCATTTCTCAGGGGCACCAGGGGAGCTGCTATTGGGAGCGCCTGAATATAATCATCATCATAATAAGTTAACGATTGTATAACCCCTACCTACTAAAGGAGATATATGGAACCCTGACTCTCTGCCCTAGGCAAGCCTATGAAAACGACTGAAAAATATTTTCTAAAATCACTGATAGAAGAATGTATAGAGTTGCTGATGCTCCAGAAGGAATGTTTCCCGAATAAACATCCCTCAAACCCCCCCCAAAAAAAAAAAATTTGCATTTCTCTGATTAATAGTGATTTGGAACACTCTTTCATATGAGTGGTAATCGTTTCAATTTCATCATCTGAAAATTGTCTGTTCATATCCTTTGACCATTTGTCAATTGGAGAATGGCTTGGTTTCTTATAAATTAGAGTCAATTCTCAATATATTTTGGAAATGAGGCCTTTATCAGAACCTTTAACTGTGAAGATGTTTTCCCAGTTTGTTGCTTCCCTTCTAATCTTGTTTGCATTAGTTTTGTTTGTACAGAAGCTTTTTAATTTGATGTAATCAAAATTTTCTATTTTGTGATCAATAATGGTCTCTAGTTCGTCTTTGGTCACAAATTTCTTCCTCCTCCACGAGTCTGAGAGATAAACTATCCTATGTTCCTCCAATGTATTTATAATCTCATTCTTTATGTCTAAATCATGGACCCATTTTGATCTTATCTTGGTATACGGTGTTAAGTGTGGGTCCATGCCTAATTTCTGCCATACTAATTTCCAGTTATCCCAGCAGTTTTTGTCAAATAATGAATTCTTATCCCAAAAGTTAGGATCTTTGAGTTTGCCAAACACTAGATTGCTATAGTTGATGATTCTATCTTGTGAACCTAACCTGTTTCACTGACCAACTAATCTATTTCTTAGCCAATACAAAATGGTTTTGGTGACTGCTGCTTTATAATATAGTTTTAGATCAGGTACAGCTAGGCCACCTTCATTTAATTTTTTTTCATTAATTCTTTTGAGATTATCGACTTTTTATTATTCCATATGAATTTTGTTGTTATTTTTTCTAGATCATTAAAATATAATCTTGGAAGTCTGATTGGTATAGTACTAAGTAAATAGATTAGTTTAGGGAGTATTATCATCTTTATTATATTTGCTCGGCCTATCCAGGAGTACTTAATATTTTTCCACTTATTTAAGTCTGACTATTTGTGTGGAAAGTTTTTTGTAATTTTGCTCATATAATTCCTGACTTTCCTTTGGTAGATAGATTCCCAAATATTTTATGCTGTCGACAGTTATTTTGAATGGAATTTCTCTTTGTATCTCTTGCTGTTGAATTTTGTTGATGATGTATAAAAATGCTGAGGATTTATGGGGATTTATTTTATAATCTGCAACTTTGCTAAAGTTATGAATTATTTCTAATAGCTTTTTAGTGGAATCTCTGGGGTTCTCTAAGTATACCATCATATCATCTGCAGAGAGTGATAGTTTGGTTTCCTCATTGCCTATTCTGATTCCTTTAATCTCTTTCTCGACTCTAATTGCCGAGGCTAGTGTTTTTAATGCAGTATTGAATAATAATGGTGATAATGGGCAACCTTGCTTCACTCCAGATCTTACTCGGAAAGGTTCCAGTTTTTCCCCCTTGGATATGATGCTTACTGATGGTTTTAAATATATGGTCCTGGCTATTTTAAGAAAAAGTCCATTTATTCCTATATCTCAAGTGTTTATATTAGGAATGGATGCTGGATTTTATCAAATGCTTTTTCTGTGATGCAAAAATCTTAAATAAAATATTAGCAAAAAGATTACAGCAACTTATCACCAGGTTAATACATCATGATCAAGTAAGATTTGTATCAGGAATACAGAGCTGGTTCAATATTAGGAAAACTATTGGAATAATTAACTAGATCAATAATCAAACTAAAAAATCATATGATTATCTTAATAGATGCAGGAAAATCATTTGATAAAATCCAGCATCCATTCCTATTAAAAACACTGGAAAGCATAGGAATAAGGGGAGTTTTCCTCAAAATGATTAACACTTCTATCCAAAACCATCAGCAAGTATCATATGCAATGGGGATAAACTAGAAGCATTCCCAATAACATCAGGGGTGAAACAAGATTGCCCACTATCACCATTACTATTCAATACTGTATTAGAAATGTTCCAGCTTTAGCAATAAAAGAAGAAAGAGAAATTGTAAAGAGGAAACAAAATTATCACTCTTTGCAGATGATATTAATTAATTATGCAAATTAAAGAATTCTAGAGAATAAATGAAAAAACTACTAGAAACAATTAACTTTAGCAAAGTTGGAGGATACAAAATAAATCCATCTAAATCATCATTATTTCTGTATATTACAAAGTCCAGCAGCAAGAGATACAAAGAGAAAATCCCCAATTACAAAATAATTTTCCTACAAATAAAGTTAGAGCTAAACTATTGGAAGAATATTATATCCTCCTGAGTAGGCCTAATTAATATAATAAAAATTACAATTCTACCTAAGTTAATTACTTATTCAGTGTCATACTAATCAAACTGTCAAAAATTACAGAGCTAGAAAAAATAATAAAAAAGTTCATCTGAAAGAACAAAATGCCAAGAATTTCAAGGGAATTAATTAGTGAAAAAATGCAAAAGATGGTAGTCCTAGCTATATCAGACCTAAAACTATATTATAAAGCAGTAGTCATCAAAACCAGCTGGTACTGGTTAAGAAATAGAGTAACTGATCAGTGAAATAGATTAGCCTCACAAGACACAATAGTCAATTACTATAGTAATCTAGTATTTGATAAACCCAAAGACTCAAACATTTGCAATAAGAATTTACTATTTGATGAAAATTGAAAAATAATATGACAGAAACTAGGAATTGACTAATACCTAACATCCAAACCAGGATAAGTATGAAATGGATTTGTGATTTAGACATAACGGGTGATATTGTAAGAAAATTAGGAGAACATGGCATAGTCTAATTCTCAGATCTGTGAAGAAGGAGATTTATGGCCAAAGAAAAACTAGAAAACATTATGAAATGCAACATAGATAATTTTGATTAAATTTAAAACATTTTGAACAATCATAACCAATGCAGCCAAGATTAGAAATATCTTTATCTTCAAAGGTTCTGATAAAGGCCCCATTTCTAAAATACATAGAAAATTGACTAAAATTTATAAGAATGCAACCCATTCTTCAATGGATAAATGGTCAAAGGATATAAAGAGAAAATTTTCAGATATAAAAATTAAAACCAATTTCTTGTTATATGAAAAATATGCTCTAAATCACTATTGATTAGATAAATACAAATTACAACAATTCTAAAGTACCATTACACACATCTTATATTGGTTAAGATGATAGGAAAAGATAGTGATAAATGTTAGAGGGGATGTGGGGAAAACTGGGACATTGATACATTGTTGGTGGAATTGTGAACTGATCCTGTGGTAGATCATTCTGGAGAACAATTTGGAACTATGCCCAAAGAGCTATCAAACTGTGCATACCCTTTGATACAGAAGTGTCTCTACTGGGTCTGTATCCCAAAAAGATCATAAAAAATGAAAATATACAAAAATATTTGTAGCAGCCCTTTTTGTAGTTGTGAGGAACTAGAAACTGAATGGACTCCATTAATTGAGGAATAGCTGAATAAGTTATGGTATATGAATGTTGTGGAATATTATTGTCCTATAAGAAATGATCAGCAATATGATTTCAAAAAAGCCTGGAGAGACTTGAATGAACTAAAGCTAAGTGAAGTGAGTAGAACCAAAAGAACATTGTACACAGCAACAAGATTTTTGATGTCTGACTCTGATGAATGTGGCTCTTTTCACCATTGAGATGATTTAGGCCCATTCCAATAGACTTGTGACATCTGCATCCAGAGAGAGAACTATGGGGATTAAATGTGGATTACAACATAGTATTTTCACTTTTTTTTGTTGTTGGTTGCTTGATCCTTTTTTCCTCATTTTTTTTTCCTTTTTGATCTGATTTTTCCTCTGTAGCATTGATATAAAGGAACCAATAAAAACATCTTTTCAATTAACTGAATACTTATTTACCATTAAAAAATTTCAGTGGAAAGCTATTTTGAGGAAAAAGTTAAAAGAAAGAATAATCCCTGTAAAGCAAGATGAATATATATGATATTTTGGGAACCAATATATATATATATGCTGAAATTTATTAGGACCTCGTTATGATTTCTCCATTCTTCTGTCAAAAGAAGGATAACCCTGTCAGAAATTAAATGAAGTTTCTTTTATTATAATTAGGTTTTGATGATAACATTCTGTGTGTGTATACATATATATATATATATATTTCCTATTTTTCCACAATTAATTACTTGATGGATTTTCTAAGAACTTACAAACAGCTCTGATGCTTTTTACAGGACCTCTATTTAGCATACTCATTGTTCAGTTAAATTCCAAATTTGTGCTTCCTAGTCTTCTCACCTAAGCAGCTTCTGCTCTGCTCTGCCAAAAGAGTGTGCTTTTGTTCTCCCTTTTTGGAAGGGATGAGCTATTTTCTCCTGTTTGGGTTTTAGAGAGACAACAACCTTTATGTCATATGACAAGCTAAGATGAAACCAAATGCCTCTAGCATGGAAACCTAAGATTACAGCATATCCATTCTTTCCTAGAAAATTAAATGCATTTTACCAGGGCACAATTGAGCCTCGCTCATGTTCACGCTTTTACTATTTCCTAGAGTACAATTTATCTGACTTCTTCAATTATATTCAAATTAATGGCTTGTTTGAAGCTAACCCTTCAAGTATATTCTCACCTGTAACACTAATGGTTATATCTCAAATTTCAAGGAAAGTTACTCAAAGACAAAAAAAATTAAATGCATAAGAAGGGACCCCCCCCAAAAAAAAAGATAAATAGATTAAATGTGACAACTAATTCTGTGAATTTTCCCAATAGAAAAAACAGATCCTGTTACTTTTCTCTTTGACCAAAATCAGATTGTGTCCTAAATATCATTTTTAATCATACATTTTCTTTCCAATATGTATTTTTGCCATATTGTTTATATTCCTGTAGTTAAAACACTGTCAGTGTAACTATTTAAAAAGAAAAACCCAAACTAAAGGAACAGCTTTGCCAGAATTGTAATTTAGCCACAAAATTTTTCTTTGGACTGAAACTTAGCACTTTCTTTACTACCAATTTGAAATATATTTTTGTCTTTCATTAACTGAGCTACTTATTAATGGTTAAAGCCCTTAGATTTCTAGGATCTGCAGTTAGAATTCCCCAGATTCCACCTGCCTCAAAATGTTTTTTAAACAAGTTCTTGCCTTGTTCATTCTCAAAAAAAAAAATCTGCAGTTGCACAATTGGGTCAAAGAATCTGTATCTCAGGACACTAAAAATAAATATTTATTCAATTATTTGATAAACAGACTTTAGTTTCTTGAGTCAAAACAGGATCTGAGCCTAAGAAAGCTATCAAGACCAAATGGACTAAATACAGACAAGACTAAACAGTCCTAGACCTCTTAGCTCATCTCAAGGATATTACTGGCTTTGGCCTGTTCACATTTCCTCACCAATACAAAAGAAAAAAATGATACCAATTTTCCTCAATGAAAAATAAGAATTATTTTGGTGGAAAAATTATGTTTTCCTTTCACTATAATGATGTCTCATATTTCTATAACACATTAGGATTGTGAACTTTCATCAAAACCTCATGACAGAATAGTTAGGATAAATATTATTCTCCCCATTTTAAAGAGGAGAAAACTAAGATTTACTTTGACTGACTTCTCCATGGTCACATAGTAAAGATGAGGACCAGGATCCAAAACCAATTGCCCTGATACCAAATTCAATACTGTGTTTACTTACTAGACTACTAGTGTATTAATATTAATCTTATCCTTAGTCATCCATGCTGTAAAGCCCTATTGTGATATGAGTATATATTAGAAATGAGACTCTGGTGGTAATTTTGATAACAAAAATCCCTGTCCAAGAGAGTCTGGTGCTACACCAAATGTACTGACATATATGATCATAGGTAGAATTACATTCTAGTTTGGTCTTCTACCTGATGTTTCTAATAAAAATGTACAGCTAATTATTCCTATACCCCCTCATCACAAACTCATACTCTACCTTGGCAACTACTTGGATATTGTGAAGACCATCTGAGGAATTAAAGCAGAAATCTAAGGATATCTCAGGAACCAGAACCATCTTGAATCACAAAATTCTAAGCAGGTGGGAAAGGATTTCTAATGTTATTGGTGTTTTGTTCATAAGAGAAAATTAGTCCTTAGAATCAGGGATCCTCAAACTTTTAAAATAGGAGGCCAGTTCACTGTCCCTCAGACTGTTGGAGGGCCGGACTATAGTAAGAACAAAACCTTTTGTTTTGTGGGCCTTTAAATAAAGAAACTTCACAGCCCTGAGTGAGGAGGATAAATGTCCTCAGCTGCTGCATCTGGCCCATGGGCCGTAGTTCGAGGACTCCTGCGCATGATGTCAGAAAGCATTTCACATTGGACTAACCTGGTGATGAGGTGTGAATAAGGATGTTAATTTTTTAAAGCAATAATTAAGTGTTAAAACAAACAAAAAAACCTCTGCTCTTATCTACTAGACAAAGGGACTAATTACAAAAAATTTAGAATAAGCAAAGCAAAAGTTATAACTATAATTTATCAGACAAATACCAGTTCTTTGATTTAGGTCTATAGAAATTTATGGGAGAAATTTTAGCAATAAATCAGCTTGCTGTCTCCTGCTCAGCTCTATGCTCTTTGGAGCATCTTCCGAGCATCTTCTGAGGAAGTCTTTAACAACTGGGGAAAATATTTCTTTTCCTGAACAGAGGATTTTTCTAAAGAGGTAAATTCAAACATTTAATAGGGAAGGCCCAAGCAATTTATAGTCAGTTTTTCTGGGTAGGTGATTCTTGGTTGCAATCTTAGCTTCATTGCTCCCTGCAATATCATATTCCAAGTTTTCTGGTCCTTTAATGTAGAAACCTTTGAATCTTGTGTTATCCTGACTATGACTCCACTATACTTGAATTGTTTCTTTCTGCATGCTTATAGTATTTTTTTTGACCTGGGAGTTCCAGAATTTGGCTATAATATTCTTGGCAATTTTTATTTTGGGATCTTTTTTAGAAGGTGGTTGATGGATTCTTTTAATTTTTATTTTACCCTCTGATTCTAGAATATCAGGACAGTTTTCCTTGGTAATTTCTTGAAAGATGATGTCCAGGCGCCTTTTTTTTTTTTTTTTTTTTGATCATGACTTTCAGATAGGCCAGTGATTTTTTTTTTAAATTATCCCTCCTGGATTTATTTACCAGGTCAGTTGTTTTTCTGATGAGATACTTCACATATTTTTTTTAACTTTTTCATTTTTTTGGTTTTGCTTTATTGTATCTTGATTTCTCATAAAATCATTAGCTTTCATTTTCTCAATTCCGGTTTTTAAGGAATTATTTTGCTCAGTGAGCTTTTTAAGGTATTCTTCTCATTAGCTTTTTGTATATCCTTTTGCACCTCTCTCAATTCTTTCTTTAATTTTTCCTTTATCTTTTCCCCTTGATTTTCAGAGTCCTTTTTGAGCTCTTCCTTAGCCTGAGTCCAATTTTTATTTTTCTTGGAGGCTTTGGATGTAGTACCTTTGACTCTGCCATCATCTTCTGTGTATGTGTTTTGATCCTCCTTGTCACCATAACTTTCCATGGTCATTTTTTTTTTGTTGTTGTTTTCTGCTCATTTTCCCAGTCTGTTTCCAGGGTAGAGGGTGCAATGTCCCAGGCTTCAAGGGCTTTGTACACGGTTTTCAGAAATCTTTCTAGGAATCTGACCACAATCACTTTTCCGCCCTTAGAGATATAAGGAGTGTCCCTGCTCCACTATAGCAGTAAGATCTAGGATGCTGGCAGAGGCTGGGGCTCTGCTGACTAGGGCTACTCTGGGACTGCACAACAAACTCCCACAAACATTGCTACAAAGCATCTCCACCAGGCAAGCCCTTCTTCTGCCATCTTGGCTCTGCCTCCTCTCAATTAGTTTATATACCAATTCTTTACCTGCAAATAGAAAGCCTCTGTGTGCTGGGATACATAAACAAATATGTACATTTAAAAAACATGTGAAACATTATTGAAAATTAGGTAAATTTTCTAAATAGGTAAATGTTAGGTAACAATCAAATCAGTTGAGATCTAGGTTTTTTCCCACTTAAATTATTTCTGATGAAATAATATAATAGGGATCATAGCTATTTTCTATGTCCATCAGGGTATATCGTTATAAACAAGATATAAAAAATTTATAGGTTGGATAATTATACAATTGGGGATATTTGGAATTTGTTGAATGCCTGTGTTCAAAAGTAGTTATTACCTTGTGAAGAGTTACTTGCTGGGCCTCAAATCTGGGCCTACACTGTCCTTCATTTTTATCAGTAACATACAGTGGCACAGATGGGACACAAATTGAATTTTAATATAAGGCACAATTTAAATTGATAATGACTATGTTAGATGAGAGAGCCAGGATTCACAAAGTTCGCCCATTTAGAATAGGGGGGACCACTTTTACAAATGGAATTAATAAGCACAAAGATAAAGTCTTGTATCTGAGTTCAAAAAGTCAACTTCACAAGTAGTTCATTTAAATAAATATTTAGGATTTTTAGTTACTACAAGCTCAGAGAATCAACAGTGGGCTAGTATGCCTCTAAAAGAAGATGTATTTTTATTAAGAAAAGTAAGATCAGTGCAGGAAAAGGTATAAACCCAGGTAAGGTTCTACCTGGAGTATTGTGTTTAGTGTTGGATTATGCTCTACTAATAAGGGGACTAATAATCTGTAGAACATTTAGAACAGGATAAAATTGATGGACAATAGTCACAAGCTCATGTTAAATAAATCCTCTTATAAGGAAATGGGAGATGTTTTGACTGGAACAGAGAAGACTTGGGTGAATGGGTTATCTGTCATCACGTCTTTGGGGCATAAAAAGGGGGGCAGTTTGATTAGAGTTGCTTAGTTGTAAAGAAAATAATTAGAATCATTAAATGGAATTTGCAAAAAGATAACGCATAAGTTAACATTTTAAAAAAACTTCCTAGCTCTTAGAACGAGGCAAAAGAGGAAGTTACTGCCTTGGGATGCAAGGGAAGTCCCTTATTCGATCGAGGTCATCAGGCAAAGATCTGAAATACTTGTTGAGTATGTTGGAGGGAGCAAGTATATATGGATTGAATTAAATAGTCTCTGAAATTAGCCCCCAACTCTGAGCTTCAAAATTTCTATGATATCATTACATATGATGTGAAGTCTACTGTGATCCTATGTTGAGTTTGTAGTAAACTCTTCCCCCAAAGTTTTAGGGCTAAATTGTTAATGCTTTACATCCATGCTGCCCTTAGACTTTAGCTGTCATTTGATGGAGCTAACTAATACCAACTCATGAGAGTCAGATGTTAAATTTTCATTATGAGCATTTATACCTTGGAAATTACAAATCACGATTAAATTTATTGCTTTGTTGATTGCATAGATTTTTAAAAAAGTGATTGAGCAAAACATCAAACAGTGCTGATTAAGTTTAAAAGTATATTGTGTGTTTCCAGGGATGGAGCCAAGATGGTGAAGTAAAGTCAGGAAACTGCTCAAGCTCTCCCAGTTTCCCTCAAAAAACATATGAAACTAAGCCTCTGAACAGAATTTGACAGAATGAAACTATTCTCCAACTCAAAATAGACTGAAAAAACTTCAAGAAAGGACATTTTCATGGGGGTGGAAAGGCGCTCAGTCCAGGTCAAATAGATTGTGTGAAAGTGTCTTAATCAGCAAATCAGCAACTAAGACCCTCAGTTCTGGCTCAGTAGAGGAGCAAATGAGGGGGCCAGCTTCTAGTCCCAGCTCAGAAGGCAAATTCTGGGAAACCAAGCTGTTTTATGAACAGAGCAGACAAACCTACTGCCTACGATCACAAGGGGCCCTTGTACTCAAAGACAAGGCTCAGGGCTGCATAGGAAGCTTGGGACAGCACCACCTTTATCCAAGAAGCAGAGCTTCACCAAAAGTAAAATAAAGAGGCAATACCAAAAGAAATGGAAGGAATATGAGCAAGAAACAGAAAAGAACTTTGACCATAGAAAGCTACTATAGTGATAAGGAAAACTAAAACATGTACTCAGATGATGACAGAATGTCCACAGAAGAAATCTCAAAGTGAGATAGAGGGGTGGAGCCAACATGTCAGAGAGGAGAAACATCTTTATCTGAGCTCTCCCAGCTGTCCCTCAACTTAACAGCAAATCTAGCCTCTGAACTGACTTTGGAATGACAGAATCTACAAATATTTGGAGTGTAAAAAATTTCCAGCAGAAGATAATTTGAAAGAACTTCAGAAAAGGTTTGTTTCAATTGAGCATGGAGGTAGGTAAGCCTAGCACAGGCAAGTGCAGGCAGTACAGAGACCCAGAGTGGTTATGGGCTCTGAGCACCAGGGAATCTACCAGGAGGAATCTACAGCAGTGTTGGCTACTCTGCCCTGTTTCAAGCCAGTAGATAAGCAGATTAGCTGTTGTAGTGTTCTTGGTTGGTTTTCTGGAGGTCTTGGAGCAGCCTTCATTTCAGTAGAGTATGATGACTGCATTAGCACCCTGGATACTTTAAAATCAGCTGGAGTCAGTATAAGCAAAATTCCTTGATTTTTATTCTTTATCAAAGGAAGAGGAGAACTCGTGGACAGGGGAATCTCCTCTTTCTTTTATCGCCCGGAGTCACCTCACTCATCCTACTCTATCTTCTTATCCCTCCTCCTTATCTTTCTATACATCAACAGATAGAGCCAGCACACAGTGGTGGGGTGGGCCATTTTCCAAGAAAATGCTTGGAACAGAGTATTGTCCAATTGGTAATTAGCCTTAAATGTTTTGTTTTATTGTCTGAACCTCAGTGCATCTGCTCAGTTTCAGCCTATTACAGTTGAGTAATCACCATGAAAATAGCCAGGTGTTAAAGTTCAAATTCTTTATTGTCTCCTTGCCTGGGGTTGGGCAGCTTTCTGAAGAGCCTTTCAGACTGGCCTTGGTCTCAGTGGGGGAAGTGCAGGAGGCCAGCACCATGGTGGTGTGAGATGAAGTGAATGAATCTGGCTCTGCATCCCCAGACTTGTGCTTCAGCCTCAAGCCACCACAAAGCTAGATGATGTAATGATTCTGTCTCTCTGTCCCACCCTGGTTGAGTTTGTCCCAGCTTATAAGCTCTATTATAATTAGATCATTTACAGTATATGGTTTATACTCCATATAAACCAATCATTATTTCACTAGGGAACCATTATTTGTTGTAAAATTAAATCAATCATATTGAACTAGAGATCTATTAATCACCACGCTAAACTATACATTGTCTTTATCAATTCCACTAACTTAATACCTTGTAAGAATCCTTGTTTCAAGTACAAGAGTTCCGGCCCATAACAAGTTGTAAGACATCCAAGACAAATACAAAGTGCAAATAGTGAGCTCCTGAATCCCAGAATATCACAGGACCTGGCTATACCACTCAGCACTGGAAATTTAGTCAGCATCAACCCAGCACAGCTGCTGTGACCAGTAAAGGAAGTTTGGACAATCTTCTCTTTATCCTAAAAGCTGACCTCAAACTTTAAAAAAAAAAGTGGGCAAAAAAGCAAAAAAAAAAAAAAACAAACAAACAAAAAAATAAACAAAACAAAAAACAAAACAAAAAAAAAAAAAAAACCTCTGATCAAAGACAGTTTTTAATGGAAAAAGAGAAGAACAGATTTCCAACCCCAAGGACACTAAAAGCAGATCATTGCCAGATGAACCTCCAAAAAGTGATATAAATTGATCCCCATATCACAAGGCTCTCTTGGAAGAATTCAAAAAGAATCTTAAATAAGTGTTAGAAGAAAAATGGGTAAAGGAAATGAGAATTTTGCAAGAGAGTTTGGAAAAGGAAACAGAAATAATCTGAAGAAAACTCCTTACAAAATAGATTTAGTGAAATGGAAAAAGCATCTAACTTCTTGCAAAATAGATTTGACAAATTGGAAAAAGAAAATGACTTCTTGAAAAACAGAATTTATTAAATGGAAAAAAATCTATTGAACAAAACAACTCATTTAAAAATTCAATTGGCCAAATTCAAAAGAAGCTAAAAAGGGTAACTGAAGCAAATAATTCATTAAATATTAGAATTAAAGAAATGGAAATGAATGAATCAATGAGACATCAAGAATCAGTCAAACAAAACCAAAAAAAAAAAAAAAAGAAAAAGAAAAAAATGAAAGAAAATGTAAATTACCTCATTGGAAAAATCAACTAAGCTGGAAAATAGATCTAGGAGAGACAATCTAAGGATTATTGGACTTCCTGGAAACCAAGATGGAAAAAAAAACAAATTTAAACATCATCTTTCAGGAAATAATCAAGGAAAACTGCCTTGATATCCTAGAACCAGAAGGTAAAATAGCCATCGAAAAAATTCACTAATCACCTCCTGAAAGAGACCACAAAATGAAAACGCCAAGGAATGTGTTATCTAAATTTCAGAATTATCAGATCAAGGTAAAATATTGCAAGCAGCCATAAAGAAACAATTCAAATATCAATGAGCCACAATCATGATTACCCAGGACCTAGCAACTTCCACCTTAAAGGATACGGGGGCCAGCCATCCAATACTCTGAAAGGCAAAGGAACTTGGCTTGAAGCCACGAATCAACTGTTCAGGTAAATAGAGCTTTATGTTTCAAAAGAAGGATATTCAATTATACAGGTGAATTTCATTTATTTCTGATGAAAAGACCAGAGCAGAACCAAAAATTTGATCTCAAAATACAAAACTCAAGAGAAGCATAAAAAGGTAAAAAAGAAAAGAACTCTTAAGAACTGTATCTTTGTTATATGTATACTTACAGAGTGCAGGTATAATTTAGTTTCATTATGATAAAGTAAACTAGAGATCAAAGGGGGATTGTACCAGAAAAAGGGGAAAATGGAGGTAAAATGAAAGAAATTGCATCTCATAAAGAGGAAAAGAAGATCTATTATAATTGAGGGAAAGAAGGGAGGGGGATGAACACTGTGTGACTCTTTCATCAGATTTGGCTCAAAGAGAGAATATCAGACATATCTGGTTTCACACAGAAATTCTCTCACCTTATAGGGAAGTAGACGGGGAAAGGGGAAAGGAAAAGGAAAGCCTAATAGAAGGGAAAACAGAAGCAGTTGAAGAAATGTATAAGAAAGGGGGAGGGCTGTTTGAGGTAGGTGGTGGGCAGAAGCAAAATACTGGGGAGGATGGAAAGGGGGAAAGGAAAGAAAAAAGCTTAACAGGATAAATAAGATGGCAGGAAATACAGAATTAGTCATTTTAACTGTAAGTGAATGGGACGAACTCTCCCATAAAACAGAAGCAGATAGCATACTGCATTAAAAACCAAAATCCTACAATATGTTGTTTACAAGAAACACATTTAAATCAGAGTGAAACAGAGTAAAAGGCTACAGTGGAATCTATTATGCTATAAATTAAGTAAAAATAAGCAAGGGTAGTGATTCTGGTTTCAAATCAAGCAAAAGCAAAAATAGATCTAATTAAAAGAGATAGGGAAGGAAACTAATATCTTGCTAAAGAGTACCATAGATAATGAAGCAATATCAATATTAAACATATATGCACCAAGTTATAGCATCCAAATTCCTAGAGAAGAAGTTAAGAGAGCTGAAAGAAGAAACAGACACCAAAATTATACTAGTGGGGCATCTCAACCTTGCTCTCTCAGAACTAGATAGATTGAACCACAAAATAAATAAGAAAAAATTTAAGAAAATAAACATAATTTTAGAAAAGTTGAATGAAAAGTTGGAGAAAATTGAATGGATAGAGAAAGGAGTATACTTTTTTTTCAGTGACTCATGGAACCTATGCAAAAATTGACCATGTATTAGAGCATAAAGACCTCAAAATCAAATGCAAAAAGGCAGAAATAGTAAATTCATTTTTTTCAGATCATGATGCAATAAGGATTACATGCAATAAAAGACCAGGGGGAAATAGATCAAAAATTAATTCAAAACTAAATAATCTAATCCTAAAGAATGATTGGGTGAAACAACAAATCATAGACACAAAGAATGAGATAAATTGGTCTCAAGTCCAAAGAGGCTTTTTCTAAACACTTAAAAGACTTCAAAAGGCAAATAAGAGAGATAGAAGAAAAAAATGAGAAAGAAAAAAGAGTTATGCATGGGAGTCAACAATTTGAAAAAGGAAGGAAAAATTGTCTGAGGAAAACAACTACTTACAACAGTAGAATAAACCAAATGGGAAAAAAGAGATACTAAAGACAACTGAACAAAATCACACATTAAAATGGAGTACAAAGCAAATGAAACTAATGACTTTGTAAGACACCAAGAACCAATCAGCCAAATGCAAAAAGAATGAAAACATAAAAGAAAATCTGAAATACCACATTGGCAAAACAGGCAACCTGGAAAAATAGATCCAGAAGAGACAATTTAAAAACGATTGGCCTGCTCGTAAGCCATGATGAAAAAAAGAGCATGGATAGCATTCTACAAGAAGTCATTAAGGAAAACAGACCAAATATTCTAGAAACAGAGGAAGAAATACTCATTGAAAGAATCCATTGATCACCTCTGGAAAGAGATCCCACAAAGAAAACTCCAAGGAATTTTGTTTCAAAACTCCAAAACTATAATCTCAAGGTAAAATATTGAAAGCCGCTAGACAAAAACAATTCAAATATCAAGGAACAATAGTCAAGATTACTCAGGATCTGGCATATTCTACAATATAGAATCAGGAAACCTAGAATACCATATTAAAAAGGCAAAGGGCTTGGGTTTACAACCAAGAATTAACTACCCAGTAAGATTCAGCATCATCTTTCAGGGGAGGAGATAGAACTTCAATGAAGATAGAAACTTTCAATAATTTCTATTGAACAAAACAGAACTAAACAGAAAATTTGATCTACAAACACAGGACTCAAGAGAACCACAGAAAGGTAAACAGGGAGAAAATATACATACATACAAACATACACACATACACATACATGTGTGTGTGTGTGTGTGTGAAGGTTAAGCTATTTATATCCCTGGATGGGAAAACAATATCTGTAACTCTTAAGAACTGTATCTGTTACTGGACCATTAGAAGGAGGCATCAAATAGATAAAGAGTGTGGTTCTTAATGAACTCTGATGTAATGATATTAAAGAAAAAGACATTAATGGGATAAATAAATGGGATAAATTGGAGATATAATGAGACAATTAGTTTACACCTAGATGCTCAAAAGACCTATTACTATCTGTGGGGAAAAAAGGGAGGAGGGGTGGGCATTGTCTGAATCTTGATCTCAACACTTTTGGCTCTAAGAAGGAATAACTTAATATTCATTTAGGTATAGAAATTTATCTAATCCTATAAAGTAGGAGGAGAACGAGGGGGAAAAAGGGATGGACAGGATAGAAGGAAGAGAAAAAACACTAGGGGAAAATGTAAGAAGTGGGAAGGATTGATAGGAGATAAGATAGTGGGTAGAGTAACTTAAAAAACACTACTAAGAAAAAGGGAGGGGTGATAAAAAATGAGGTAGTGTGTGAGTGGTTAGAAAAAAAACAACAGTAAGAGAAGGAAGAGGGCTTATAGAAGATAAAGTAATGGTTGAGGTGAGTAAAAAAGAAACACACAGGACTAAGGAGAGGGTGGAAAGAAAGAACAAGAGTATATGAAGGAGAGAATATAGGATAGAGGGAAATATGAAGCTGGCAATCCTAACTGTTAATGTGAATGGTATGAATTCTCCCATAAAATGAAAGAAAAGAGCAGAGTAGATTAAAAAACAGAATCCTACAATATGTTGTTTACAATAATACATTTGACACAAAGAGACACATGCAGAGTGAAGACAAAAGGATGAAATAGAATTTATTATGCTTCAGCTGTATTAAAAAGGAAAGCAGGATTAGCAATTCAGATCACAGATAAAGCAAAAGTAAAAATAGATTTTATTAAAAGAGATAAGGGAGGAAAGTACATTTTGATAAAAGGTACAGCAAAAATGAAATAGTTGGGATATTAAATGTGTATACACAAATGGTAGAGCAGGCCAGTTACAGAACGAAATAGACAGAAAAACTATTTTAATGGGGGACCTCAAACTTCCCCTCTCAGAATGAGAAAAATTTAAAGACAAAATAAACCAGAAACTAGGGAAATAAATAGGATCCTAGAAAACTTAGATATGATACTTCTCTGGAAAAAAATTGAATAGGGAGAGAAAGAAATACACTTTTTCTTGGTAATACATGGCACCCACACAAAAACTGACAATGCATTAAGACAAAAAAAAAAAAAAAAAAACACAATCAAAGGTAAAAAGGCAGAAATAGTATATGCTTCTTTTTCAGACCACAACAAAATAAAAATTATATTCAATAAAAAGTCAGGAAAGATAGACTAAAAACCAATTGGAAATTAAATAACATAATTCTAAAGAATGAGTGGATAAATAACAAATCACAGAAACAATTCATAATTTCATCCAACAGAATGACATTAATGAGACAAAATAGCAAAACCTACGGGATGCAGCCAAAACAATTCTTAGGGGAAATTTTATATCTCCAAATAGCTACATGAATAAAACAAAGAAAGAGGAACTCAGTGAATTGGGCATGCAACTAAAAAAGCTAGAAAAAACAAATTTAAAAAAAACCAATTAAATAACAAATTAGAAATTCTGAAACTCAAATGAGAAATTAACAAAATAGAAACTAAGAAAACTATCAAACAAATTCATAAAACTAAGAGTTGGTTTTATGAAAAAAACAACCAAATGGATAAAACTTTCATTAATCTGATCAGAAAAAGAAAAGGAAAAAAAAATCAAATCACCCGCATAAAAACTGAAAAGGGTGAACTTATCACCAATGAAAAATAAATTAAACCAATAATTAGGAAATATTTTGCCAAACTGTATGTCAGCAAGTCTGCCAAGCTAACTGAAATAGATGAATATTTACAAAAATATAAATTGTTCAAGTTAACAGAAGAGGAAATAAAATATTTAAATATTCTCATTTTAGAAAAAAGAAACTGAACAAGTCATTCATGAACTCTCTAAGAAAAAATCTCCAGGGTCAGATGGATTCACAAGTGAATCTACCAAACATTTAAAGATTAATTTTAATACTATGTAAACTATTTGGAAAAATAGGTAAAGAAAGGGTATTGCCACATTGATTCTATGATACAAACATGATACTGATATCTAAACCAGGAAGGGTCAAAACAGAGAAAGAAAATTACAGACCAATTTCCTTAATGAATATTGATTGATTCAAACATTTTAAATAAAATATTAGCCAATGAGATTACAACAATTTATCAGCAGGATAATACACTATGATCAAGTGAAATTTATACTAGGAATGCAAGGCTGGCTCAATATCAGGAAAATTATTTCCATAAATGACCATATCAATAACAAAACCAACAGAAATCATATGATAATCTCAATGGATGCAGAAAAAGCTTTTGACAAAATACAATATCCATTTTTATTAAAAAAAAAAAAACACTAGAGACTATAGGGACAAAAGGAGCTTTCCTAAAATTAAAAATCAGTATCTATCTAAAATCTACAGAAAGCATTATTTGTAATAGAGAGAAGCTGAAAGCATTCCGAGTAAGATCAGGGGTGAAACAAGGATTCCCATTAACACCACTATTATTCAACATTGTACTAGAAATGTTGGCATTAGTAATTTAAAAAAAGGAAATAAATCTATCACTCTTTACAGACAAGATGATGATACTCATAGAGAATCCTAGAAAATCATCTAAAAAACTTGAAACAATTCCCAATTTTAGCAAAGTTGCAGGCTATAAAAAAATCCACATAAATCATCATCATTTCTAAATATAACCAACAAAGCCCATCAGCAAGAAATAGAAAGAGAAATTCCATTTAAAATTACTATAGACAAAATAAAATACGTGGGCATATACCTGCTAAAACAAACCTAGGAACTATATGCACACAAATACAAAACACTTCTCACACAAATAAAGTCAGATCCAAACAACTGGAAAAATATCAATTGCTCGTGGGTAGGCTGAGCTAATGTAATAAAAATGATAATTCTGCCCAAAGTGGTCTACTTGTTCAGTGCCATACCAATCAAATTCCCAAAACATTATTTTGTAGAACTAGAAAAAATAAGAAAATTTATCTGAAAGAACAAAAGATCAATGATTCCAAGGGAATTAATGGAAAAAATACAAAGGATGGTGGCTTAGCAGTACCAAACTAAAAACTATACTATAAAGCAGCAGCAATCAAAATCATTTACTATTGGTTAAGAAATAGAGTAGTGGATCAATGCAATAAGTTAGATGCAAATCTGCACACAACACAATAATCAAGACCTATAGCAATCTAGTATTTCATAAACCCTCGAACTCCAGTTTCTAGAATAAGAATTCACTATTGGATAAAAATGCCAGGAAAATTGCAAAATAATATGTCTGAAATTTGGTATAGACCTAGAAAAAAGATCTAATGAGACTCAATGTAAATTAACACATACTATATTAACTTCTTCTTTTCTGTTTGGTTTTTTTTATCTCTTCTTGATTTTACACTTTTGCTCTCATTTTTCTCTCCCAAAATGATTTATAAAACAATGTGTATTAAAAAGCTTACTATAATAATTTTTATAAAGTGTATTGTATGTAGATTTTTCTTTTACCAGAGAGCTTGTTGCTAAATATTTACCAACATATCCCTAGCTATAATGTAACAAGAATGTAAAAGTCTACCTATTCACCAGAGTTAAATATCCAACCTGGTACAAGTGTTGCCTTCTAGAAAGACACTTGCCAATGGCAATGAATAAGTTGAAGATGGGCTATGGAAACCCAGATAAGTTTTCCTAAATCTTGTCAGGTTTTAATGAATAAATAAAAATATGGTTCTGATATTAGAAATAATTTTGTTTTATGTAGAATGAAATGCAAAAGTGTAAAATGCTCATAAAATGAGTGATTGCTTTTGAGAGGTTTTCTACAAAACATTGAGATAATGTATAACTCCCTTTCTGGCATCTGATGATTTCTCCTTCCTGCTTCAACATGTCAGGTATGTACCATTTTCAGAAAACATATGTATCTTGGTTTTCTGAAACTTATATAATTGGGAGGGCACTTCTGTTGAGCTCTGCAGTCCCAGAAATGGATCTAAAAATAACATAGGTTGTCTTTCCCCATTTATGCGGGACTTCTATCCCCATTAATGTGAATTTGGGGTTGGCATATTTACTGGATTTTTTTTTGCAAATAGTCTTTTTTTGCTCTTGTTTCTACATAATGCATGAGCTATAGAGGGAAAAATACCCCCAAGAGTATGCAGATGTCTCTTCCACTGCCTAAACCATTTTTATGAGTCAGATCAGCAGTTATTCCAAATATATTTTATGAGCTAATACAAAGATTGAGTATTACAAACATTGTCAAAACTAATAAGCTAGGATCCTTATCCTTCTTGCCAATCTATTCAAGCACTATTCCTATTGGAATTAGAGGCATTCTTTTGTGAGACAAGATTTTATTTTTACTTTATATCTGGCTAAGATATTAATAACAAAAATTAGGAAAATAACAGAAATGGCATAACAACATGTGATAGACATAAAGGAATACACAGACAATATTCAGAATACTCTCATCTAATGTACAAACCCCAAAACAAACTCAAGCCTTATTAATAGTATTGTATAAGTAAGTTAATTATTTAAACATATAAAATAATGCTTAAAGGACAGCAAGGTAGCACATTAGATCCAACATGGGATCTGGGGAGGAAGATCTAAGCTTAAATCCATCTTCAGATACTTTCTGACTGTACAGTCCTGGACAAGTCACTTAACCTCTTTGTCTCATTTTTCTCATTTATAATATGAGGATAATATTAATAGCTCTTATTTTCCAGGGTTTTCATGAGGATTAAATAAAATAATAATTGTAAAGTGCTTAGCATGATGCTTGGCATATAGTAACCATGATAAATGTGTTAGCAACATTATTATTATTACTTAGAAAAAGAAAAAAATACTCTGATTAATCTTAATTCATCCATCCTTGTTTCTTTGATTCTGATTACACATCCAGTAGCCTGAAGAAAGTGTTTACAGAGCTGATGGAGTGTTGTCTAAGACTATGATGCAAAATTTGGGGGGAAATTATATCACTGATTACATTTTCCCCTCTATGCTGCTCATTGCCTACTAGGACATAAATATTAGAGAGGAGTTTAGCCCATAAGAATCCTTACTATATTTTAACTGATAATTTATCATTCAGCTCTGCTTCTGTCTCTCTGATGAAGTGAAAACTCTAGAGACAGCTCATCCCACTTTTATGTAGCTCTAATTATTCAGGGATTTTTTGTTCATTAAGACAAAATTCTACTCTTTTCATCTTCTACCCATGGCTCTTAATTTTACTATCTAGGGCAAAACAAGGCAAATGGAATCTTTACCATGGAACAGCTCTTTATTTACATAAATATTGTTATTGTGTCCCAGATTAGTCTTCTTTTCCCCTTCAAGAGGTCATCGCATAAAGTGATTCTGAGTCCTTTCACTGTCTTAGTTAGCTCATTTGCTCTCTAACTTATCAATTTCCTTCTCAAGAGCTAGCCACCTTGAACTGAACCCAATACTCCTGAAGTGCACTTAGAAAAGGACAGAGAACTTATAGCAATATTCTCACCTCCTTAATACTAGAAAATATGTCTTTTAACGCAGCCTAAGATGTCATTGTTTCATAGCTGCTGTATCACTGTTGAGCACCTGATTCTTCCGGACATCATACTTTACTGCAATCACCAGATCTTTTTCAGATGAACTTCAGCCTGTTTCCTTTTTCGTATTGGTAAACATAGTTTTTGAACCCTCATATACAACTTTATATTTATTTCTCTTAAATTTCATTCTCTTAGCTTTGTCCCAGTTGACTTATATATTTTTGGCTACTAATTCTGCCATCTTGTATCTTAATTATTCCTAGTTTTGTATGATTTGACAATTTGGGGACCCATGACTTTATACAGGCTATTGTTTAAAAGATCTTTTGGGTCTTGTGCCAGAGTTTTTCTTCTAGGTTCTTTAGTCTCCTCTCAGAATAATTACCCCATAAAAACTTTAGTCTATGAGGTCCTACTTAAACTTTATTGAAATTATTTAAACTTTGGGTACCTTTTCTCTTCATTTTCATCACAAATTGTAAGGTGTGCTAGTCACTTAGATTTTAATTATTTTCATTCAAGCAATAAATTTCTTTCTCTTGCTGAGGATTAGATCTGGAATATGCTTTACATTTGTTTGTTTTTCCCATTTTTAAGGATAAAATTATAATTTACTCATCAAGAAATTATTCATTGTTCTACTTTAAACAAAAGTGAAATTTTAGCATATATAAAACAACAGCTAATATAACATTACATTATTTAATTTTAGATCTGGAAAAAAAGCAAAGATCTTAGATATTACCCTTCAAAAATCTATTAGAATTTTTATGATAATCCAAAATGTTTTTAAGGCATCTTTTTATAGGACAGTACTGGGGTTTTTTTTAACAATAAGATTGATCTGTAAATCATCAGAATAATATTTGTTTGGTATCCAGTTAAAAATAAATTGATGTTAGAATTAAAGTGAACCAAGATTTTGTCTCTGTCATGATGAGTTAGAAGATCTCATAACAGATATTAAGAATTCATAGTAACTATATCTATAAATTACTTATTTATGCATTCATTCAACAAAAAATAAGTGCTTAAAATTCCTATAGAAGGCATTTATGTAGTGATTTAAAATTTGCAACATCCTAAGCACATGCCTTGTACTGTGAGATAGATTCTATTATCATCCCCATTTTACAGAAAAGAAAACTAAAACAATGAGAGATTAAATGACTTACCCCAGATGACTTAACTAATAAGTATTTAAGGCAAGACAGAAAATGTCTGACTCCAACTTCTGTACTCTATCTCAAGTGCTACCCAATTACTTCATTATAACATACTTTGAACAGCATTGAACAGTGAATTAGACATGAGAGATATAGAAGACATTGTCCTCAATGAAACAATGAGTATTTTAAATCACCAACTATCTTTAAAACACTACAATGGGTCTAGGGACACAAAAACAAGAGAAGCTTGTGCTAAAGCTCAATGAGTTTATATTGTATAGGAGGAGAAGCTGTTTCATCAAGGGATCCCTTACCCACAGGCCTCCCAGATACTTACTTCAAGTTCTTGATATGCTTGGTACATAGTAAACTCTTAATTAATGTTTAGTTGGTTTTTCACTGATTAAAAATTTTGTGGGACATTATCTCTCCAAACAATTGTTCATGAACTACTACCAATGTGATCACTCTTACTAGTCATCCAAAGAACACATATTTTGTATCAAAGGGAATATATGATATTTGATAATGGTGCTGTTAACAATAGAATCCTCCCTCCAAAAATCTTGATTTTATACCCCTACAAATGCACACATCCTCTGTGGACAAACAAAGGGTTGCTATGTAGGACATATGCATGTGGGAACACATATGATCATAACATCTGTGTAGATGGATATATACACAAGGAAAAATATTGTGTAATCAGAATACATACATTCAGGTACATCCACCTGATTTTCTAAGCTTTTGATATCTTTTGAATGTGTTTTCTCAGTTTTCTGTAGACTATTTCCTTCCTGATATTACTTCCAGTCTGCTTCTTGCCAGAAACCATGTTTTAAATGGTTCCCACTGGGTTTCACATCTCCACTCCAATAGATTTCCAGCTATCTAGACTGTCTTTAAAATGATCTATTGCCTTATCATGAAATCACCAGTGATGTTGTGATTAGTAAGTCTCTCCTTTACAGAAAAAGGCTACACACCTCTCTTCGTTGTCTTTACTCTCAGCTAATGATTATTAAATTCTTCCTAGTGGGAAAAGCTAAAAACCAAGATACCCAGATAGCCAGGTTCAGAACATATTTGTTCTTTGAATTCTTTTTTATTCTACTCTTTCCTTTACTATCTCTCCTGAATCTTTTAATTTAGCTTTCACTTAATATTAGTGGAAATTCCTTTTAGTTTTTATCATTTCCTCTGCCTGAGGCAAGTATACATGAGTCTACTTTCTGGAAATTGGCAAAGTTAAATGTGAAAATGTGATAAGGAAACTTTTTTATTTATATGTACATACAACCATACATATGTACCTTTTTATGTTTTTGGTCTGGACTTATGTCTTGTGTGTGGAAACTGTGATTCTGTCTCTGAAAATGCCCTCCACTGAAGTAGATTCAATTATAAACAATGTGGAATTTACAATCTTTTAGATGAGGGTGGCTCACTGAGTGATTAAATAATTTGCTCATGGTCAAAAGCCATTATGTAGATCTTCCTGCCTCCAAATCAGTCCTTCATCAATTGTGCCACATCATCACTTCTTTAACCCATATATTACTTAATTTTAAAGTAATATAATTTTAAAGTAATAAATAAAGTAATATAAAGTAAAATATAAAGTAATTTTTCCTATCTCTTTCAAGAGAGTCCAGGAGATTTAACAGAAATCACTAAGCTGGTTCTGCTGGAACAGAATGAAAATTCCCTAACTTCCTATGTTTTATTTATCCCTGGATCTTCTTTTCTCTCTTGAAGCTTGATTCCATCTTAAAATTATGAAATTTGCATCTTGTTGAGTGAAGCTATCAAAACAAATTTCCTGTTAGCCCCATGCTAAACTATTTACTATTCATAGTGAGAAATCTTCAAGGAAGGAGAAGACAAACTTGGAAGCAATAATTAATCAAAAGGTTTTGGAGTTATATGAAACCTTTCATCCCTAAGGTTTTGAATGCACTCTGACAGATTGACTTAACTGAAAATTCTGTTCAAGTTAGATAGAGGGGAAAGAGCAGCAAAGAAGTATGAAATAGTGGAAAGAACATTAGATGAGAATTCAGGAAACTGTGATTCAGGACAGGCTCTCCCACTAAGTAGTTCTGTGACTGGATAAATCAATTGATCTTTCTGATCTACAATTCCACATCTATAACCTGAAAAGATGGATGATTTTTAAGGTCTCTGTCCAGTTCATAAGTTCTACAATTCTGTGGAAAATATTTAGAGTTGTCTTCAAGTCAATTTGGAACAGTTCATAGAAATTGATGTTAAATTTTCACCATGAATATTTACACGTCAGAAATTATAAATGTTACAAATTAGAGCTTGATTTTTTTTATTTCAGTTGATTGCTTAGATTTAAAAGATGATGGAAAAATGTTAATAATACAGATTAAAATTAAAAATGTTCCCTCTGTATGTGGTTTTCCTGGAGAGTTAGTTGTTAAAAATTTAGCAACATACCCCTGGAAACAGCCTGACTTTAGTTATCAGAACCAGCAAATAAAATTCTACTTTAAAATCTAAGACTGGACTGGAGAAAAGAAGAAGGTAAAATAGAGTCATTGTGGAATAAATAAACAAACAAATGAATGGATGAATGAATGCATGAACAAATAAATGAATATAAAGAATTGGCCTAGGCAAAGAAAGTTTCCATTAACAAGAAATAAAATATTTTAAAGAGATCAGCAATTCTTTTCTGCACCCTATGAGGTTGTTGTGAGGATCAAATGAGATTATATCTATAGAGCACCCCACACAGTGCCTGGCATGTAGTAGGCAATTAGGCAATTAATTAGTGCAAATTCCTATCTCCTCCTATCATTCCCTCTTCCACTGTGAATGTCATTTTAAAAATCCCATCTTGTTTTGGTGTTATTTAATCTTATTTATTTGCTGTTTTGTTTATTTTATTATTTAATCAAGTTCATTAAAAGTTGGTCTTCTCTAAGTAAATTCCATTTTTTGTTGTTGTTGTTGTTGTTGTTGTTGAGTGAATTTGGATTAAGTGAGTTGCCCAGGGTCACATAGCCAAGAAGTAATAAGTGTCTGAGGCTACATTTGAACTCAAGTCCTCCTGACTTCAGGGCTAGTGCTCTATCCACTATACCAACTAGCTGCCCCTTCTGTTAGTCTTTTCAAAGAACCACTATAGCAGTAGTTTAATTCATTATTTATATAAATCTTCTGATTTTCAATTTATCAGCAGCTATATTCTTAATAATATGTAACAAGCAATCTGGACTCCCTTCAATGGTGGGAAGATTCAAGAATTTTGAACTCATTTTTGGTGAAATCCTGCTGAACAAACAAAATTAGGCATGAACTAGGGAGTCATTACTGGGGAGTCTGGCTTTCATAGAAGATTGTGAAAGAGTGGAGCAGTACAAGAGATTGCCTAGAAGATTCATGACTTCCCATCTCCTGCCTGAAATGCAGATGTCTATGGGATGACATTAGAGATTCTTGCCACTACCCAATGGCTAGCAAAATCATTCCAAATGTTTTTTGGAACTGTTATCTGTTGTTGAAAATTTCAACTTCTTTTTGTTTTACCACTATAATTCCAAGCCCTTTACCATCATTTTCTCACTTGATAACCACTTCTCTGAACTTTAAAAGAAATATTTATGTCATGCACACACACACACACACACACACACTCTCTCTTCATTCAGTCTCTCTATTTCTTTTTATTTCTCTGTCTCTTTCTCTCTAATACTAAAATTATTATTTGCTTACTATGTGCCTGGCACTGTTGTGGGTACTCTATTGATATTATCTCATTTGACCCTCATAATGACTTCATAGGGTTTGCTTTTATAAATGTACTAGAGTAGATAAATAGATTCACAGACAAGAAGACCTGGGTTCAAATTTTAGCCAAACAGACTCTGTGACATTGATCAAATCATTGAAACTTTGTACTCTGAGCAAATATTTACCACTGTGCAGTATAGGTATCTATTTTCTTTGATAGAGGGATTTTCCTTACTGTGAATGCCCTAAGTCATTGAATTCACAAACCATAAATATCTTTTTTTCCATATTATCTATATAATCTGTACACATACACAGATACACATATATCTATGCATCTTTGCTTCTATATGCTAAGTATATATATATATATATATATATATGCATATATATATATATTTATGTGTAAATATTTAAATATATCTCCATGTTCAGGTTAGATTAATTTTTAAAAAAATTTTCAACACCCCTTAAGATAACTACAAAATCAAGGGTACAGCAAAACTAGAAATGAGGAAATCATTTACTAAAGGAAGTCAGAATCTAATGATAGGAAGTAAATGGAAATTAGGGACTTGTGATTGCTGAAGAAACTGAGATGAATAATATATGTTAGACTTGCATTTGTCCACTGAGTTTAGTAAAGAATCAATCCTTCCATGAGAAGTGTTTATCCTAGATGCTACTTTTTTCTCCCAACATTTTTAAGAGAGAAAACTCAGCACTAACTCAGGGGAAAGGGCAATGCTACTTAATTAATAACTTCATGCCTTTCCTTTAGGACCTACTTTCCATATGTTAACCTGACTCATCACTGCTATTTATTTGCACATTTAGATAGACATTTCTGCCATCCCTACTTCCCACCCCCACCCCCTAGAAAAAAATTAGCTGGGCAAATATGAAAAACAACCAGAAATGAATATTATTGGCACTGAACCACATCATTTTAATAACAAGATATAGACCATACCCCATCAAAAAGAATATAAGTGGCCTGTCAGAATTAGAACTAGTAGCAAATATGCTAATCGCTGTTTCATATTGAATTGGCAGCTTATGCTAATGTTAAAAGAGAGAGAGAGAGAGAAGCTATCAATTTTATATGCTCCAGACCATCTATGTCATTGATTTTGTAATTAATGATGAGTGAACATATTTGGAGGGGAAGGACAGCAAAGAACAGAGTTTCATGAACAGAATAAAAATGTTACAGTAGGCTAATCAATTCGATACACTAGATAAATGCATGCCAGATAACACTACAAAGAAATGCTTCAGTAATGGTCAAAGCATCAAAGACTTGATGACAATTCTCATCTGCATTAATCCTTTTACAGGTTAAATGTCATTGTGAGAAAAGCAGCTTTACACATATTATGATTTGTATCTGGCCTTTTTAGATGTATTTTAATTTCTAAGACAGCTTTAAAGATTTGATTGGGATTCAATAATTTCTTATTCTGATGAACTAGGAAAATTCACATATAAAAAAGGAGGAAAACAGGTTTTTAAAGATGATAAAAATGTATGACTACCTAAGTGATTTTCTCTCTCCCTCCTTTCCTACCCCCTTCCCAAACTCCTTTCCTTCTTCTTTACCTTCCTCCCTTTCTAACTCCTTTCTTCCTTTTTCTCTCCCTCCCTTCCTCTATTCCTTCCTTACTTCTTTCTTTCCTTTTTCCTCTTTCCATTCCTCCTTCCTTTCTTTCTTCCTTCTTTTCTGCTTTCCTTCCTCTCTTACTCCCTCTCTTCTCCTTTATCTCTCCTTTGCTCCATTAAAGATTTCTCTTTCATGAGAAAAAAATGTATTAGCTATATATTAGAAAAGAAAATTTCCACCTTATAAGTGATAGACTCAGTGGAAAATCTGCATTAATTTTGTTAGCATTCATTCTTTTCCTGTGGATAATTAAAATAAAAAATACAATCAAAAATGTTAATAAGCATCTCTCCTTTGATTATTCTTGGGCCAGGTACTCTAGAGAATTATGGGGAAGTATTTAATGGACAGGAAATCCTTTGATATAATATCAAAATATTTACTGTATTAGTAGAACTTTAGTTAACCATGTTCTTATAATCTTGTTTCATGTTGAATATTCATAGAAATAAACCCTGCGAATAGCTTTTAGAATTCCAATTTTATTTCATTTATTTATTTATTTATTTTTGCTGAGGCAATTGGGGTTAAGTGACTTGCCCAGGATCACAAAGCTAGAAAATGTAAAGTGTCTGAGGTCATATTTGAACTCGGGTTCTCCTGACTTCAAGGACTGGTGCTCTATCCACTGCACCACCTAGCTGCCCCAGGACTTTAATTATTTTAGACATTGATATAAATAATCCCACATAAATGATCCTAAAGTGAATGTTGACGCTGTGAAATCCAGGCTTAGGGTGGCCTTACCACAGAAGAATTTCATTCAATGTATTATTCACAAATGCACAATAGTTTCAAATTTTTCCAGTTTAATGTGCCAATTTGTCATCTTGTTAGGGAATTCAGTTTTTTAATTTGTAAAATGAAAGAGGTAGAGACAGATGAAACAAACATTTCTTCTAATTTTACTGTCAGTAAAACCTCTAGTATCCAGGCTATAGAATATATAATATCAAGAAGCTTACAATCTAATTGAGAATGTGAAAGTTCCATATAAAAAACCACTAGAGAACAATAAAAGAAATAATGTAAGCAACTATGAATAGAACCCATTTTTATTTTTATTTTTATTGTTACAGCTTTCTGTTTTCAAAATACATGCATATATAGTTTTCCATATTCACCCTTACGTTGGAAGCTTGTATTCCAAATTTTTCTCCCTCCCTTACTCACCCCCATCCCTTCCCCTAGATGGCAAGAAATCCAATTTAGGTTAAACATGAGCAATTCTTTTATACATATCTCCACAATTATCAAGCTGCACAATAAAAATCAGATTAAAAAGATCAGAATTGATTATCATATAATCTTGTTGTTGCTATGTACAATATATAGAACCCATTCACACACACACACACACACACACACACATGTAGCCACCTCCATCAGAATTGATCATCATATAATCTTGTTCTTGCTGTGTACAATGTATAGAGCCTATTTATGCATATACAAATATGTAGATACATATATATTACCTTCCTTCATCAACAGCTACGTATAGAAAAAGTAACAATAAAACTAATTAGGAAAGTGATTAAAACTATGTTTGAATCTGCTTCAATAACTTAAACTGGTGATGTTATCACAGGCAAATGACTTGCATTTTCAATTTCACTTCACTCAATTGTTAAATTGGTGTAGTAATGGTTGTATGGTTGTACTTGAATGTGTATTCAAGGATTGTTAAAATGAAAGTACTTTTCAATTCCTAAATTTCTGTAAAATCTGAGTTTTTCTCATATTATTTTTTATCTAGATGAACCCATGATTTCATCAAGGAACTCCTGATAAGTGTCTGTCTGTCTCTGTCTCTGTGTGTCTCTCTCCCTCTCCCTCCATCTCTCTCTCTCTCTTTCTTTCTCTCTCTCTGTCTCTCTCTCTCTCTCTCTCTCTCTCTCTCTCTCTCTCTCTCCCTCCCTTCATCTCTCCCTCTCTTCCTCCCTCTCTCCCCCTGTCTCTCTCTTTCTCCTTCCTTCCCTCCCTCCTTCCCTCAGATTGACCAATTGTCACCTTCTCTGCATTTTCTAATCTTAGAAAGTTGCTTAGACCACTTAAAGATTATTTTAATTTTGCCCAGGATATTGCCCAGGATAATATAATCAGAATGTATCAGAGGTGAGAACCAAAGCGGGGTCTTCCCAATTCCAAGACTATCTTTCTTTTCATTCAAAAATTTACCTTTCTCTGTTTATTGTTATTATTAGAGGATAAAATTTTATTCTTTTTGAATATCACAATTACAATTTATTAAATTTTTAGTAGAAAAGTCTTACATTATTCTTATAGGTTGAATGAGTAAATTCTATGACTATTTCCTCAACTAACTTTATCTGTTGTTGCCTTTCTAACCAGAACCAATACCCTGAGTGACTTATAATACCACTCCTGAATACTTCTGGAACAACTGTAACTCTGAAATATCTGTGCTCCCCTGGTTGGTGCTTTTTGGGGTTTACTATGTCAGTCATTTGATGACATTTAATGTTAGCTGAAAAGAAAAGGTCTCTTACATAATGTCCTGAGGAATTGTGATTAGCCCTATATTTTATGATAGAGATAGACAGTCAGAAAGACAGAGATAGAAAGGTAGTTAGATTACATACACATATTCATAAATATTATATAGTACACAACATACACATACATATTCTTAGATGGAAGCATGGTTGTTACAAGCATCCATTTATTGATTATTCAAAGTTAGAAAGGATAGCTAATATTTTTCATGGCAAAGCCAGGATGGTAAAAAAATCTTCATGGAATAAAATAATGACCTGAATCTAATAAAATTAAATATTATATAAATATATAAGAATAAATATAGAGTCTTACAATTGGATTCAAAAAAGCTAATTTTACAAATGCAACTGAATAATTCAACTTCTGGTAAGATAACAGTCCACCTAAAAATAATCATAAAATTCTAAGCTAGAGATCATTTAGTTCAACGCCATTGTAGATAGGGAACCCATTGTACAAAAGAAAAAAAAAGCCTAGAGAAGAGAAATGATATTCTCATGATGATACAGACAAAATGAATCAACCATATTTATTAAGAACTTGGTACCTTCTAGATGTTGTGATAGGATTTGGGGATATAAATACCCAAGTGAGAGATGCCCTATCCTTAAATAATGTGTGTGTGTATATATGTATTTGTTTATTTTTTTGTTTATTTATTTATTTTGCTGAGCCATTCGGGATTAAGTTATTTGTCCAGGATCACACTGATAGGAAGTATTTGGTGTCTAAGGCCATATTTGAAATCAGATCCTCCTGACCTCAAGGTCAGTGCTCTATCCACTGCACCATCTAGCTGCCCCCAATGGGTATTTTTTTAAATGTAGTATACCAATTTGATCTTGGATATCTTGACTGATCTCAGGTATCTGGGCAGTTAGATGGCCTCATAGTGCAGAGTACCAGACCTAGAGTCAGGAAGACTCATCTCCCTGAATTCAAATCTGGCTTCAGATACTAACTAGCTGGGTTAGTCTGACCAAGTCATTTAACCCTATTTGCTTCCATTACCTCATCTGTAAAAATGAGCTGGAGAAGGAAAGGGCAAACCATTGCAGTATCTTTGTAAATAAAACAATAAATGGGCTTATGGACAATCAGACATGATTGAAACAATTGAAAAAGCAACAGTATCCTAACTCAAAATCCAGTGCTATTCTTACCCTATCAGAGTCTACAAGTTCACTGCAAGTTAGCAGTATGATACAAGAATAAATAAATAAAAAAAACAATGTAAAAAACATAAAATAAAACAAAGAAAACCAATAAAAATAAAAACAGTAACCCATTATCATCTTAAACCACTTTAAGAAGCTCATAATTCCCTGGATATAGGAAATAACAGTCCCACTCTAACTTGATCAGACAGCATCTGGCATATTGTATTTAATCATGAGTGCCACATTGTAAGTAGGGTATTGATAAAGTGAAAGCTCCATAGTATGGAAACCAAAGTGACCATAGATCTTGAAAATATGTCATAGGAAGATCACTTAAAAGAGCTAGGGGTTCTCAGACTGGAGAAACAAAGGTTGGAGTGGGGGGAAAGGTCTATTAGTCCAAAAATCTTATTGACCCATAAAGTAACTTCCTTTTGTTCTATAAATGATTCTCTTCTCCTCCTGAAAACTACCATGGAAATAGTCAGTGACTAACTCCCTCACAAAACTGATGTTCCCCCCTCTATGATCTGGTAACACTGACCTCACAACTACTGCTCACACAAGGGACTTCACTCACTGCCTAGCATCTAGTAAGTGCTTAAAAACACTAGCTTGGTATTTCTTCTATAATGGCATCAGAAATCTGTCAAAGGCACCTATGTAAAAATTCAACACCACCCCTCTTGAGCTTATGACCTGTGGCTGCCACTGTAATCTACTCTTTTGCAGAGAAAATGGGAAGTCAGATGTCCCACACATTAACTAATGGTAATGGCAGGTGTGGGCAAGCCTTGGTATGCCAGATCTAATGCCTGCCTCTTTGAAGGGCTGGTTTGGACTTTTCTTCTTTCTCCTGTTGAGGCCTGAAAGGACTGCATCCAAAAGTTCCAGCAACCTATGTGGTTCTATGCTCTTGCCAGGAGTTTCATCTTTGGTCTTGATCCCCACCCTTGCCTTAGTTAAAATAAGCCATAACAAAGATCAAATGTTTTGCACATTATCATAATGTCTAATGCTTTTTTGTAACCCCTTCTAAAAAATCTGGGGAAAAAATATTGTTAAGGATAAGGATCAGGAGACATGAAAACTATTCTCGCCGATTTAGAGGAAAATGATTGATCTTGTTTTGTTTTATACTAAAGAGTAAATGTTTTCGGAAACTAGATTTAGGTTTGAGATAAAGGGAAAGCTTCCTAACAACTGGAGATATATAAAAAAAGGAAGAAATGTCTAAAGTATTCCTATACACTCTCAGTCTTAAAACAAAGGCTGCATAACAACTTGTTGAGAAGTTATAGAGAGGAGTCTCTTAAAAAGTAAGCTTTAGACTAGAGGGCTTGTGAGCTCAAAGATTCCATGATTCTGTTATACCTCATTTAGTCAGTGAGACACTTGAAAGACATAATATCTAAGGATGATTCTAATCCTAAATCCTGTGATCTGATGTTTTAATTACATAAAGATAAGACTTTATCTATTCACTGGCTGTTAGAAATAAAAATATGAAACTTAGCCTCTTTAAAATAACAAAATAACCATCCAATTATTATTTTAGAGAGTGGATAGAAAGACAACTTATGCTTAGAAATCGGCACTGAGTTCTATGACTTATAAAGTAATTCATTTTTGGGCGTGAAATTCAGAGTTGTTACTATTTAAAAAAAAAAAATACTAGATTTTATCATCCAGGTTAAATGGAGAACATTACCTTGCTCTTTTGTCACACTTCACTCAAAACAATCATCGGAAAGATATAAGATTTAAAATATGAAAGACTTCCAATGAATTTTCAAAGTCATAGTGCATCTAGTATCATGGAAAATTTCACATCTATTACTTTCCCAAAGAAAACCAAACCAAAACAAAACAAAAAAGTTCCAGTGTGCAAAATGGCAATGTCTTTTTATCTATTTTATTTTTTTGAATGTTACTCAAACAGTGACATTTTATTTGCCCAATGATAGAGAAAACTATTCTTCCTGGAAATGACATTACAGATTACTCAGCAAAAATGGATGTGAGTCTGACTGTGTAATAGCAAGTGCTTGACTTAAACTTCCAGCCTAGGAATCCAGGGAGACCTTCTAGAAAGTTTTCAGTGATATAAAACATTACACAAGAGGAGAATAACATGAATATTTCAATGGATCTGTGATCTCAGCATTGAGAGCATTCATTCTGGAGCAAACCACATTTACTCCATCCTTTCTCACCTTGCATGTTTCATGCTAGCATTTTCCTATAAATCTTTCACTGGACATGTGCTCAATGTACTAGAAATCTTCTATTTCCTTGTTTTTGTTTGTTCTTTATTTTCAAAGGAGACCAATGACTTCCCAAAATGGTATTTTGATTTGCATGTGAAATGGATTTAACTGACACAAAGCAGCATAAAGTCATCAACCTCACTCTTTCTTCCAGAAACATTGAAGTTCATTGATAGAACAAAAATTAAGGTGACTGATGATGGCCCAGGATGCAATGGATGTGGGCATCTTCCATGTCTGACAAAGCTCTATATGATCTAAAGCAGTTTTTGCAGTGACCTTCATGGTCATTGAAACAAATTGTTCTTATCTGCCCATTTTGTCAGGGAAAGTTTTTACATGTTGAAGCAGACATTCTATAACACACCAACAGGTTGGAGACCAGTGTAATACTTTAATATTTCCCCCTGTCCCCAGATCATCCCTCTGACTTTTCATCTCTTCACCTTTCTCTTACTATTTGACTGGCCCTCCTTCTATTCTGGCTCTATATATCCTTGATGATATCCTTTACACCACTTCTCATGAATAATAATTATTACTGATGTTCAGCCTCTATGATTTGGCAACACTGACCTCACAACTATTGCTCACACAAGGAACTTCACTCACTGCCTGGCATCTAGTAGGTACTTACAAACCACTTACTGATTAGATGTCCAGTATGCCTAGAATTTCTCCTTCCTGGCCTCTGCCTCCTGGATTCCCTAGTTCCTTCAAGTATCAACTATAGTCACAGCTTCTAGAATAAGCCTTCTCTTACCTTTTTCATCTTAGTGCCCTTCTTCTGAATTTATCACCAATTTATCTTCTACATACCTTGTTTGTACAAAATGGTGTGCATTTTGTCTCTCTCTTTAAATTCTGAATTCTTTGAGAGCAAGAACTATTTTCTCACCTTCCTTTGTATTCCTAGCAGTTAATAGAGTGCTTGGTACATGGTATATGCACTTTAGGGATCAAAAGATGAAAAGATAAGCAGATTCATATATATATGTATATATATATACACATATATACACATACATATATACATATAAATCATCTCATTAAACAGGTGAAATTGTGTTATGGTTAGCAAACTTGGTCAATTAGAAAGATATTTACCTCAAGTTTCTCCCAGTGGAATGAGTAGACAAGAACCAGTTGCCTATATAAGTTGGCCAAGAAAGTAACTGAAGTAGGCGCAGTATCCACTGCATCCCAGGCAATCAACAGAAATCTTGACTTTTGTTTTGTCATTGAATTTTGATGAAATAATGAGGCTGATGACTCTATGAAACTAAACCTCATTCATGGATATTATTGGTCTTCTTCAAAAGTGAAGGACAAAAAACAACAGACAGAGGGATGAATAGATATTGGAACTTTAGTTAGTGCCGGTGATATAATTCCAAGACAACAAGATGGTCGTGAATCTCAAGAAATTTATTTTCTAATAAAGGAAGACAAATAATGTAAGGAAGATAAAAATCTTAATAATGAGGCTACAGAGGCAAGGGGCCTGGTGAGAAAGGAAAGCAGTTACTTTTGTGAGTGGATCTAAAGAACAGTGAGCTGCTTGATTGGGGTCACTTCAGAAATGGCAATTTCAGCAAGGCAAATATTCAATAGTTAGCAGAATAGATCTCAGTATAAAGTCTTCTGAGAAAGGCAAGATAACTTTTGAGGACCTGGAGCAGTCTGGATAATAAGTGAATCTAACAGTGATGTGAAACAACAAACAACCATTATCATTACTGTTAGGAATATTGATAAGAAGTAGATCTATGATATCACTGATTATAGGGAGCTCTCAAGTGAAAAAGCTTCTTCTACTATTTCATATCAAAATCTTCTTTGCAACTTAGAGTTTCAAAGAGTTGCATGGAACCCTGAGATGTTAAATGGCTTGCCTAGAACTGTCATATACTTTCAAGTATCAACAATAGAGCTAGAGCTCAGGTCTTCTCTGGTTTTAAGAACTGCTCCCTATCTTTTCATCTTCCCTTTCAAATAGTCTCTCATTGTTATTATTGCTGCAATTGTTGTTACAGTGGCTTTTATCACCATCAACATCATCATCTTCATTATCATTATTTTTATCGTTACTCTTATTATTCAAATCTTTCTCAATCTGAAGCAAACTCTCCTCATACATCCTAAGCACTTGGGAAGTGTCTAATTGAATTGAATTAATTTGTTTCGAATGATGTTTGCTTTAAATGCTTTATGAATCAGAATTCTCACAGGAATTCTTGTTCATTGGAATCACCCTTATCTGTCTTCTACTAGTCATATAGCACCTAGTAGTCTACATGGAAGCATTTTTTCAATGGATTATCTGCTCTTAAACCTGTTTCCCTGAAGCCTATGATCAACTCAATCAACATTTCTCATGGCAGCCCTCTTGCTACAGGATCCTTCTTCTGTGAGATCTAGCAGAATGGATCTTTGTGGCCTTCAGGTGCACCTGGATTTTAAATGATGTGAATATGTTTCTTCCTTCCCTTTAGAGAAGGAGATGCTACCAAATGGCCTGAGGTACTATCCCTTTGAAGACAGGTACCAATAAAAGCATTTCAAAATGCACAAGACCAAAGGATTCTGAAATAAGAAGGATAGAAGAGCTAAATTGCTTTAGGCCTTGTATTAGGTTGAATATTGATGGAATGGATCCAGAAAGGAATTAAATCCAAATGTTTCCTGGTTTCTTGAGTTCTAATAACTTCATACTTCCTCCACTTCTCTTGGCTCCAGTTTTAAATTTAAAATGAGTCATCCTTCATAACACTGAGCATATTTATGGCATGTTTCCATTTCCTAACACATGTTCCAGACTGATATGTGACAGTAGGTACTAGACAGGGAGGGAGATAATAGGAGGGAAATTTTAGTTTGGGAAACAACATAGAAATTTAAAATCAGGAAGGAAATAAGCTTATAGCTTGCCAACCACTGAAGGAAATTCCACTCTCTGACTTGAAAGGACATAATAATGAAGTTTAAAATCATCATGTTTAATACATGTTCACATTTTTACACTCAAAAATGATCAGTCAAGTACAGTTACAGACCTAATAAAATCTCATAAAGTAATCCATTAGACTAGGCATTCTTCTGTTCAAAATTTACTCAGACAAAACAACCCAACTAAATAGAGGAAAAGTTCTCATGGAAGGTAAGTTGAGATGCCAGTGTTATTATTTAAAAACAAAATTTGTAGGGTAGCTAAATAGTGCAGTGGATAAAACACTGTTCCTGAAGTCAAAAGGACCTGAGTTCAACTCAGACGTTTAATACTAGCTGTATGACTCTGAACAAGTCACTTAATCCCAATTGTCTCGCCAAAAGAAAAAAAAATTAAAAAGTGGTTATTTCTTTAGTCATTTAATGTCATTTATCTCTTGGAAAAAATAAACTTGCACCATCTGTTAATTAATCAATAACAAGTTTTAAATAAGAACCTGCAAATCACAGTTATTATAGTAAGTGTTGGATTAAATATGAAATTAAACCAGGTTTCTAAATAGGCCAAGAATATTTTCATGACAATCTCCTAATAGATGGAGAGAATGTTAATGTGACATTGCATATCTACATGAATGACAAAATTGTTTAAAGAATTTTTAAGAAGAGATTTTTTTCCCTTCTTTGAGAGAAATATATGCTTGTTGAATTGAACTGAAAGTTCCCTATGTTAGCTATGGAATCTCAACTACAATATACTTATCCACCTGCAGACTGACTGATGAGAACTGATTTTCTCTACAGGAGAATTGGGTTTCCTCAGACTACTCCATGATTTGTGAAGTTAAGATATGTCCTTCAGTCTAACAGAAGCTTTCAAATTCTACCTAGATCACAATCTGGCATTCCAACCATACTATGAAACCATGTTTCATAAAGAAGAATGATCGTATTCTGAACACATTTCATTTCCTACACTATAGAACCACATAAATGGATCCTCCCTCTCAAATTCAAATGTTATAGTGTAACTGTTAATTCATTTAAACAGTCTTTATTTCCCTGAGATGAATCCACCAGGCAGTAAAATTTAAATGGAAAAAAGAAAGAAAAAAAAACTTTATGATGCTAGGTTTTGTGCTTTAAATATAGCCAAATGTTACAGTGGATGAGTAATCCATAGTTGTAAGAGCAGTGAAATGGTGACTGGATAAGTCAATCTCATTCTCTCTCTTTTTTTTTTAAAGATTTTTTTTTAATTTTCAAAATATATGCATGGATAATTATTCAATATTGATCCTTGCATAACCTTGTGTTTCAATTTCCCCCCTTTCTTACACTCCCTCCCCTAAATGGCAAGTAATCCAATATATATTAAACATGGTAAAAATATGTTAAATCCAATATATGTGCGCATACTTATACAACTATCTTGCTGCACAAGAAAAATCAGATCAAAAAGGAAAAAATTAGAAAGACAATAAGATGCAAGCAAACAACAAAAAGAGTGAAAATGCCATGTTGTGATCCACACTCAGTTGCTACAGTTCTCTAAGTGTAGATGTCTTTTTTCATCACAAGACCATTGGACTGGCCTGAATCATCTTACTGTTGAAAAGAGTCACATCCATCAAAATTGATTATCATATAATCTTGTTTTTGCTATGTATAATGATCTCCTGGTTCTGCTCATTTCACTTTGCATCAGTTCATATAAGTCTCTCCAGGCCTCTCTGAAATCATCATGCTGGTCATTTCTTATAGAATAATAATATTCCATAATAATCATATATCATAAATTTATTTAGCCATTCTCAAACTAATGGGCATCCACTCAGTTTCCAGTTTCTTGCCATGATAAAAAGGGCTGCCACAAATATTTTTGTACATGTGGGTCTCTTTCCCTCCTTTAAGATCTCTTTGGGATATAAGACAAGTAGAAATATTTCTGGATCAAAGGGTATGCACAGCTTAATAGCCCTTTGGGCATAATTCCAAATTGCTCTCCAGAATGGTTGGCTCAATTCACAATTCCACCAACAACGTATTTTTGTCCCAGTTTTCCCACATCCCCTCCAACATTTATCATTATCTTTTCCTGTCATTTTAACCAATCTGAGATGTGTACTATCACATTTTCTTTTTAAGATTTTTTTTTCTTTTCTTCAGTAAGAACAACATTCTTTAGATTGAAATGGTCTTCCTCAACTTCTCTAAGATTGAGCCAGGATTGTTTATATATGTCATTATCTTTCATGTGGAGGAAATGACTTCTGTTCCTGCCTTTGTCACTCCTGAAAACAGAGTACTTTTCTTTTGACAGGTTCTTGCTTATAAGAACAGGGGGAGTTTTGCCAAAAGTCAAATCCTAATCCAAGGTAGTAGATTACACAAATAGACAACCTGTCTCCATATTTTCAGATTATAAATCATAGACCCTCCCTTCCCCATAGCTCATTCACTTTTCTGGACTTCCAAGGGTTTCATTACACAACATGACTATTTGTCATATTTTGAATAAACAGGTGAGAGAAAGTAAAAGGATTCTTCCTTTTTGGTGTTGTAGTGTTTTACCACAATAAATGAATAGCTGCTAAATGATTTGCAAAGCAGTACAGAGCAAAACATTCAAGGCACTTTTTGTTGAGTTTTTCTCTTTATCTTCTCATGTTCTTTTTGTTTTACTAGCCTATATCACTTTCTAATACCATCAGCATCCATTCAATTATTATCTCTATATAGATGTTTTCTAGATCTCTACATTCAGCTCTAGTATCTCACCTGGGTTCTAGTCCTATATCCCACAATTGTATTTTGCACATCTCTACTTGGTTATCCCATAGGCATTTTAACTTCAACATGTTTAAAAAAAAACCACTCATTTCATCTCATGTTTATTTGTTAATTAAATAATATTTTATTTTCCCCCAGTTTTATGTCAAGGAAATGTTTTGGATTCATGTATGTAAGAATATAAATTACATATGTATTTTGAAAATAAAAAGCTATTGTAGTCAAAAAATAAAGACATAAATTATGTTTAAAAAAATGTTAAACTACAAATTCTTCTCCTTCCTCTCCTTTCCCATCTTCTGAAGATAGTAGGCAGTGTTGCTGATGTTGTGTACAATGTTTCCTGGCTCTGCTCATTTCACTTTGCATCCATTTGTTTTAAGCTTTTATAATTTTTTTCTAAAATCTACCTGTTCATCATATCTTATTGCACAATAGTATTCTATTATATTTATAAATGACATGTTGTTCAAGAAATTCCCCAATTAATGGACATTCCCTCAATTTCCGATTCTTTGCCAGCATGAATATTTTTCACATGCAGACCCTTTCCCCTTTTTTTGTGATCTCTTTGGGATATAGGCCTAGTAGTAGAATTGCTGGATCAAAGGGTATGCAACTTTGTTACCTTCATCCTAAATCTTTCACTCTTCCAAATTCCCTTATTGTAATCAAAGGTACCACCAATATCTTAGTCATCCAGGTATAATTTTCAGTTCCTCATTCTTATAATTCTAGATATACAAGTAATACAAGTAATATACATTTAAAACATTACTCTTATGCTTCCCTTTCTCTATATTCACATAGTCACATTCTTAGTTCAAGTTTTTATCACCTCTCTCCTGGACTACTCCAATAGCCTTCTAATTTTGATCTCTTTACTTACTATCTCTCCCTAAGCTAGTCTATTCTCTACTGCCAAAGTGATTTTTCTAGAGTCTATCTGATCATGACATTCTCCTGCTTAAAGATCCCCTGTTACTTGGGGATCAAAATTGAAAGTTCTTTGCATAATAAATCTCTTTATACCATGGACCCTTTCAACCTTTTCATCCTTCTTATACCTTTTGTCTTCTACACATTTTACATTCAAGCAAATTTTTTTTTTTTTTTTTTTTGCAGTTCTTCAAATACACCCCTCCTTCCACCATTATGTCTTTGGACTGGCTGTCCCCACACATGGAATGTGCTATACATGCCATTTCCATATCTTCATTTCCCTGGTTTTCTTCAAGGACAAGTTCACTTGTAGGAATCTTTCTTGATACCCCATCTGTTAATACCTTTCCCTTTCATATTGCCTTCCATCCACTAAGTATACATTTTTTATGTACCTAGATATTTGAACACTGTCTTCCCCATAAGAATATGAGCTTCTTGAATGCAAGGATTATGGTTTTGCTTTTTTCCATATGCTCAGAATTTAGCCCATAATAAGTATGTAAAAATGCTTGTTTACATGACTCTTGCACTAATCATTTATCTTTTTCTGAGCCATCTACAAGATGCTTGTGAAAATAGGTATCTACTTACCTATTAGTAAATTAGTAAAATTAGATTTAAAAAAATTAAAGGACTATATAGCCTATAAAGATCTATATATTGTTTTATTTTTATATTAGTTTTTCTATAATTCCCTGTGATTTCATTTAATTTCATGGCCAAGAACAGAATTAAATTCTTATTTCCATCACTATTTAACTTCAAGAAAAATATATGATTAAAGAAATCTTAAGCTAGGGTAGTTAGCAGAAATGACTATGAAAGGGCAGAAATAAAGGATTAATATATCATAAACTTAGTGTTATCTTTTCTAATCCATTTATTTTACAAATGAAAACGCAACATACAGGGAGTTTATGTGACCTGTCCAAGGTTACTTGAGAGTATCAGTGGAAAATTTGAACCAAGATCCTCCTGTTCTAAGAGCCAAGTGTCTCTAAGCATCAATATGTTGTTCAAAAAGGATTCCCTCTGACAGGAATCATTTAACAGGTCTCTTCAGATGGAGAGGGTGTGACAGAGACTGGATGGAATCCTTTGAATTATAACCCTTCACATTTGCTTTTTCCTTTCCTAAAAATCTGGTCTAGATGGTTTGTAATAATGTGCAGTAGGGAAACTCTTGGCAGGAGGTAGTAAAGAGATTTAAAAAGTAATAATAAAACCTTGAAGTAAACAGAGACATTTAAAAAAATTACTGATGGAGCAGAAATGCAATACTATAGTATCCAAAACCAAAAGCTGCAGAAAATCTATTTTGAAAATTATCTCATTATATCTCATTATGACATTATGATATCTGGAAACAGTGCTTTCAATCTATCCTAAGATCTCATTAATATTTTTTTGGCTTGCCCTTCATAATGTTGACACATATTAAGCTTACAGGACCAACACAATAACCCCCCCCCTTTTACTGACAAACAGATACATGGCTATTGAGGCACATATTCCCCATTTTGTAATGGTAAATTTGATTAATGGAATTCCGTATAATACTTCTGAATTTTATTTAATAAGATTTAATCCACATTTGAACTACTCAAGATCTTTTTGGATTCTGACGCTGTCATCCAACATATTAAGAGTCTCTCAGCTTTGTGTCAGTCAGTCACCAGAAGCTGCTTTCAAGCACAAAGGAAAATCCAAATTATGATTTCAAATGTTCTTTTCTAGTAAACTAAATGATTATTGTACTTGTAAAGCATCAATCAGTAATTGTCTGTGTCAATATGTGTGAATTAATTCCCCATATGCCCTTGGAACTATAAGATGTTTAAAGGTATTCTAATATATTCCAATATATGTATTTTATAATATAATATATTCTAATATATGTAATAGCAAAGAGTGATACAGAAGGTTCTAGTGAAAAGTTGGATAAAGTAATTATATTGCTTGGGTTTTATAGTGTTGTTATAAATTTATATATTCACATTATCAACTAATTTTTCATTAGGGTTCATGTGAAGAGACAAGTGTCCTTCTACCAGAAGTATTTCTTTGGATATTATTAAAGATTGAAATTACTAATTCTAAATTTCATTAAATAGCAGATCTTGTATTAGCTAGATATTTGTGCTTGATAATCATGGCACAAATTTAGAATATACTATACTGCGTAATAATACCAAGTGTCTCCATATTTGAGGAATTCTTGAAAGGTTAATCCAGTTAAAATATCTTTCATATTCCTCTGTCCAATGTTACCTGTCATTTCCATCATTTAAAAAATATTGTTCTTTTTTGTATGGGTCCTTTCTGAGGTTAGGATAAGTCAATGACATAATTGTGTGAATTAATTTATAATTGATTAGTAATTTGGTAAATTTAGAAGATCTTCGAGAATGGGACAAAATATTTTGATGGAGAAGGAAGAAACTAGGGGAGATATGTACAAAAGGTGGGAGACTGACCCAGATAGGGGGTGACTTGAGTTATAGAACACTGAACAAACATCCCCATGCATTCATAAATGTATGTGTATTATGAGTATAATTCTTATTCTGCAAGTATATATTCCACATATAACTTCAATGGTTATTGTACATATATAAACTTTTTAAAATTGGTATGCAAGTATGAATAATATATATTTGGATTCATATGCATATATGCACAGGTATATATGTCTGTATATATTAGTATATCTATAATGTATAGAAATGTAGATAGATATAGATCAGTCAATTAATAAGTTTTTAAGCATCTCTTATGTGACAAATACTCTGCTAATTACTGCATATGCAAAAACAAAAACAAAAACAAAAAAATAGTCCCTGCTTTTGAGGAGATCACAATCTGATTCATACCCTTTGCTCCAAGATAGCAAACAAATATGAATAAATTCACTATATGAAAGATAGATCGGAATAAGGTTCTTGAATTTACTGGAGATGGGAAATATCTACTGTAGAAATTGGGATAATAGTTGGCAAATAAATGAATCCAAAGAAGCCAATAGGGAGAGATGTAGGAGAACATTGCAGGCATAGATGTATGTTCATGTGTAATGGGGGGCAGAAGGGTGGGAGGGTTGTGTATATTTTTGCCTAAAAGATTATTTTATTGAGAATTCACACAGAGCAAAAACTAACATGGAGGTCAAAAGAAGCACTGCAAGAACACTCTTAGGGGTTTTTCTGAAGAACTTTGGAATTCAGTGGGAGACATGAGAGACACTGGCATAGGACTGCCCAGAATGGTATGCCCAGATCAAAAAAAAAAAAGGCATAATATTCTATAAGCAAAGAAGAATTGCTTTCTTTCCAAAGAAACATGAAATGCACAAATTTTGAGGCATCTCCACACTAAATGTTCATAGGGATTATTTGATTATTTGGTATTTTTTGTTTGATTTATTTTAAATATTGATTATTTGGTAGAACCTTCTGAACTCATCCTAGCCTGACTTTGACCCCAACATAATGATGTCGTTTTGGTCTTTTTTGAGAATGAAGAAAAAACAACTAATGAGTACTTAGGAGGGCATTAATGAGGCTTTGTCACATCCCTAGGACAGCTAAATTGGAGGCATTCATGTCGAAGATGCCAGGGACTTGTTTCTTTGAGACAAGAGGTCTGATACATGTGTAGACATTTTCATTATTTTCCCACATGTTTAGAAGTAGCTTCTTTCCATTGGCTGCATAACCACAACCATATAGATCTTTAAATCTACAAGATTGAGTGATAGTCACTCTCCCAGCCAAATTCTAGGTATTCCACTTACATCAGAGATACCACTCAATAAGCATATGAAGACAGAAACTGAATGTCATCTCCTGTGGACCACTTGAATTATCTCTGTAGACCTCACCAGATCAGTGGGATCTGGATCTTATTTCAATTGTCCTTTTCAGTTCTACTTACTGAGAATATAAGCCATTATAAGCTTGGAGACCAGGTTTTTAGGCCTAAATTTGCAATAAGCCCAAAAGGAAGGCCCAAGACTGGGACAAATGTGGTTGGGGGATAGAGAAGTACTTTAGATTTGGAACTTAGTAGGAATTATGTTATGCAGGAAATAAGTTAAGCTATGCATCTACCATCTTCCTGAGAGATCAAGGTACTGGGGAAAATATTTGAATGCTCATTTTTTTTTGTACTTTTGAAATAAAGATTCTTCTCTAAAAACTAAACTGACTTTTACACGTTCAAATGGACTTGGGGTACTTGAACTCATTAATTTAGGGGAAATGCAATTGGCTAAACAATGATGTAGACAAGAGATTCATCAGCCTTTATGGGTATGAGAGAACCCTGGAGGAGAGGTAAAATATAATATACAGGGCATTCAGGCAGTGCGAGGTCAGGACAATCATTGTTCATGTGCATAAATGTTTTTATGTACATATGTATACCATATACATATGCACATATGTATACCATATACATATGCACATATGTATGTTTTCTACATATATCATATATAGATACAGATAGATATAGGTATGCTAGACATGCGAATATAGATAACACTTATATAGATAAGGAAACTAGATGCATATAAGTTTAACTATATTTATAGATATAAGTATAGGATATATGTATATATATATATATATATATATATATATATATATATATATATATATATATATATAAAACATTTTCAATCAATTAAACATTTACTAAGTGCCAGACATTATGCTTGGCACTGGAAATGCAAATACAAAAGTTATATGATTTCTACCTTCTAGGAGTTTATATTCTCTTGAAAAAATTTATAATATTCACAGACAAGTTAATTTAACATCCTTATGAAAGAAGTACATAGTGCTTGAGAGAGAAAACTAACAATTGGGGGTATTTGAAAAATCTTCTTGAAGGAAGTGCATTAAAATATCTAGAGTTCAAAAGAGGCAAGAGCTCAGAAGAATAACCTTCCACAGATGAAGAAAAGTCTGTGTAAAAGACCAAGCAGAAAGTAGATATCAACACTGGGGAAAACCAAGGAAGCTAGTTTGATGGTGTGGAGAGTACATGAGGAGGAATATTGTATCATCAGCTTAAAAAGACAAGTTAGAGTAAGATTATGAAAGGCCTTAAATGTCAAATAGAGGTATATTTATTTCATCCTAAAGGCCTTGGAAAGCCATTGAAGCCTCTTGAGGAAGGAAGTGAAATTCTTAAATCTATATTTAAGAATTTTACATTTATCAGTTGTTTGGGATTGGGGCAGTATAAAGTGGAAAGAAACTGCAGAAATTGAAACCATTTATAAAAATTTATAATTTTTGTTTGTCCTTTGTTCTCAAAGAAGGCCATGACATCAGAGAGATGATGCCAAGCCATGCAAGTGAATTGGATTTAAGTGAGGAGATTGAGACTAATACTGTAGAGGTTGTTTTATGAATAGAGAAAAAGATACAAATGCAAAAATATATTAAAAGGGATGAATAAGAAGAGATGGTTATGGGAAGAAACTATTCAGAAATAAAGGATGTTACACAGTGTAAAAATGCTAGAGAATCAAGAAACATGCAATTTTTTAAATGTTCATTGGATTTAGTATCAAGGAGATAATTGATCATCTTGGAAAAAGAAGCTTCAGTAGAGTGATGTAGATGAAAGCCATATTTCAAAGAATTAAAAAGTGAATGGGACATTATTAAAAATGACTATGGACAACTTTTTTTTTTCTATGAGGTTTATTGCTAAAGAAGAGACATAGCAACTGAGAATCTAAGTGGATGGTTGAATCAAGTGAGGGTTGTTTGTATTAGGAGTAGGAGGATCTATACAAGCTAGAAGGCAGAAGAAAAGGAGTGGATACAGAGATTTTGAAAATTAAGGGAATGTGTTCATTTGAGGGGAAATAGTACAGAGAAAATGAAATTGGCTCAAAAGAATAGAAAGAAAAATTGGTATTAGTAAGAAAAAAGGCTGTGACATCCTTGGATTCTGGAGCAAAGGAGGAATGAATTTGGAATGAATATTATTTGAAGGATGGAATCACAGAAGAGGAAGAGAGAGCTCATGATGAATGACTCTAGATGGATAAACTAGATACAAATAGTGATAATTTTTGTTTGGGAAAATTTAATTTTACAAAGGAATGTCTAGTAATTTGTAACATTCAATCATTCTCTTAGCAAAAGAAGTGGTTTGAAATCTAGATTTTGAATCCATTTAGAAAGCTAAAAATAATGTAGCAAGATGCAAATTAAAATACCTGACATCATTTTACTGAAATAATGGGTGTCTTATAAATAGTGAAAAGAATGACAATACATAATATTATACAAAATGAGAGTTGAAAGAATGCTAGAATTGAATTAGAAAGAGCAAGAGTCTACTAACTTTCTAACAGTTTCATAGCTGTGTGACTCTGATCAAGTTTCTTGTATTTACCTTCTAAATAATAAAGTCTTCAATCTGCATCAGTGGAAAGAGTTCCCATAATAGGAATTCCCACTAATCAAATTTTGATTCTTTCCATTATTTGGCAGGGGAGGCAGGAGAGAGAGACAGAGACAGCCAGACAGAGAAAGAGCTTGGAAACTGAACAGCAAGAATAATAACAAAAACAAAAAAAAAAATTACACATGAGATTACATTTCTTTAATTTTCAGAAAGCTACCATAATCATTCTAGACTTCAATTGTATTCCTTTGAATTCCTTCCAGCTGGCTATGTCTCCTTTGTAATGAGGTGCCCCAAATGAAGTGCAGTGTAGCAGGTCCCCTTTCACCAGAGTATGATAAAGAGAGATTATTGCATCCTTACTTCATGAAGTGCTATCCTGAAAATATAAAGACCTAAAATCACATTGGTTATTTTATTGAAATATCAAGTTACAGACTTATATCTTCCCCTTAGCCTTCATTGGTACAAGTTACCCCTGTCATTGAATGTATGTGTTTCTGATTATTTTTCCCTAGGTATATTACCTTACATTGAAATTCATTTCACTATTTTTTGTCCTTATTTCAAGAGTAAAAAATCTAGCAGGTCCCCAAGAGAAATGCTAGTTTAATGACAGCTACATTTCAATTGTTAGACATTATCTGGGAAGAAGGCATTTCATATAACCGAATATTCTAGGTAAGTTATTTTTAACCCTCACAGAACCAAATCTTTTTTTTATATAATTTTAAATGAAAATCTTTGCAAAGTATATTGGTCATTTTGTGTAAAGTCAAAATTTTAGGTAGCCTAAAGTATAGGAAAATATAGGTGTAATGGGTAAAAATAATATTACTAGTAATGATTTATGTACAAGAAGCGGTATATAACACATAATTCATGAATATCATTTATGAATATGAATATGATCAATTAGTCAGGTGGTCAACAAATTTTTATGAAGAGCTTATAATATGCCAGGCACTGTGCTATAAGGGGGATGTGAAAAGAGTCAAAGAATGTTCACTGCTCTCAAGAAACTCACAATCTTATTGAGAAGACAACAAGCAAAATAATATGTATAAGCAAGTCAAATATGGGATGAATTTTAAAGTTATACGTTATAACTTTAAAAAGTTATAAAGAATCAATACCTTTCAAAATATGGAGACATATTGGAAGATTTTGAGATCACATAGGAAGAGAACAAAGTATATATCATTCTTGCCATCTTTAAGTGACACAACATAGACATTTAACAGGAAGTTGGGCATGGTGACACACTTATGGTCTCTGCAACAAGGATGAGGTTAGTGGATCATTTGAGTTTGGGAATTCTTAATTGAACTAGAACTAAAGCTATTAAAATATACAAACTAAGTTTGATACCATTATTGTGAGCCTTAGGAATTTTGAAACTAATCAGGTTTCAGATCAAATAGGTTTTTTGATCTACAAAGCAGATCAAATGTGCTGCACCAATCAGCAGTGAAATCATGCTTATGAGTACATTATAATTCCAGTGTAGGCAAGATAAGGAGGAGCATTCTTAAAAAAATGCTAAAGAAAATAAATAAGAAAACAAGAAAAGTAGTTTGATAGTGGACTTTTGCAATAATTGAAAAAAAAAAAGCTCAAAAAGGAAAACTATATTTAGGAGGAGATGCTAGTGTCTTAATTTTAATAAATATGGAGCACTGCTTTGAAAATTGACCCAAATTTAAAGTATCATTGGAATAGAACAGGATTTAATTTCACTTAGCAAATTGTTATTGAGTATCTTCTATGTGCACAAAATAAAAAATGTTGTTGCCATCTTATCCCCTTCAATTGACATGTCTTCCATTGAATAACTTTTCTTGGTACATGACATCTATCTCTGTTTCTATCCTACTATTATCTTTCTTTCAGAATCATATACCTCTCTCTCTTTTTTTTTAAGCTGCGTTAGAACTTTATTTTTTTATTTAATAGCTTTTTATTTACAGGTTATATGTATGGGTAACTTTACAGCATTAACAATTGCCAAACCTCTTGTTCCAATTTTTCACCTCTTAACCCCCACCCCCTCCTCCAGATGGCAGGATGACCAGTAGATGTTAAATATATTAATATATAAATTAGATATACAATAAGTATACATGACCAAACTGTTATTTTGCTGTACAAAAAGAATCAGACTCTGAAATATTGTACAATTAGCTTGTGAAGGAAATCAAAAATGCAGGTGGGCATGAATATAGGGATTGGGAATTCAATGTAATGGTTTTTAGTCATCTCCCAGAGTTCTTTCTCTGGGCATAGCTGGTTCAGTTCATTACTGCTCCATTGGAAATGATTTGTTTGATCTCCTTGCTGAGGATGGCCAGGTCCATCAGAAATGGTCATCATATAGTATTGTTGTTGAAGTATATAATGATCTCCTGGTCCTGCTCGTTTCACTCAGCATCAATTCGTGTAAGTCTCTCCAGGCCTTTCTGAAATCATCTTGTTGGTCATTTCTTACAGAACAATAATATTCCATAATATTAATATACCACAATTTATTCAGCCATTCTCCAACTGATGGGCATCCACTCAGTTTCCATTTTCTAGCCACTACAAAGAGGGCTGCCACAAACATTCGTGCACATACAGGTCCCTTTCCCTTCTTTATGATCTCTTTGGGATATAAGCCCAGTAGTAACACTGCTGGATCAAAGGGTATGCACAGTTTGATAACTTTTTGAGCATAGTTCCAAACTATTCTCCAGAATGGTTGGATTTGTTCACAACTCCACCAACAATGCATCAATGTCCCAGTTTTCCCGCATCCCCTCCAACAATCATCATTATTTTTTCCTGTCATCTTAGCCAATCTGACAGGTGTGTAGCGCATATACCTCTCTTTTAAAGATTCAGATTAGATGTCAGTTTTGATTCCCCTCCCCACCCACCTAGCTGATAGTAATAATATTCCTAAACTATTTTCCCCATTCTCTTTGTTTTTATCATATGCTACTTTGCTAATAGCTCATAATTATATGACATAGCTTCAATTTACATGCATTATTAGATCTGCCCCTCATAAAAACCCTGCAAGGTAGGTAATTTTGATATTATTCTTCTCATTTTCTAGATGAGGAAGATCCTGGTTTGAGGAAAGTAAATGACTTATCTATAATCACACAGTTAGTGATGGTATTTGAATCCAGTTGTGTCCAGAATCAAATTCTCAATTGTTTATTATGAATGTACAATGGTATGTATGATTTATATATACATATATCATGCATTTCCTTCTTCTAGTAGTAGAATTAATGTAAGCATCCTGAAGGCAGGGCCTATATTATTGTCTTAAATGGTTATCTCCTGCTTCTAGCACTGTGCTTTGCATATTCTGAAAGATAGGCAATTCTGAAATATTTATTAAATTGATTAAATTGATACTAGTTGGGGAAGCAGAATATAGAAATAGAAGGTAATATCGTAAAGCCAGGCAATGTATACAGTTAAGTAGAAAAGGAATGGCTTAGACTTTTGTCATTTTATCTTTATATCCAAGGAAAATTAAGAATTGTCGGAGGAAAAAAATTCCCCTGGTGTCTTCATGAGAAAATATAACCTTCTCTCTGGCTTTAAAATCCTTCAAAATCTGGCTCCAGACCATATTCCAAGACCTATTGAACATTATGTTGCCAAATTGGACAGATGATGATTTCTTATGGATAGTATTTCAGCTCCTCTCCCCATGCTTTTGTATAAACCTATCTTCTATGCTTGAAATCTCCTCCTATCTCACCTCTGCCTCCTAGAATACCTATCCAGCCTGCCTCAGATCTCTACACAAGTGGTATTTGTGACAGGAAACCTATTCTGATCATTCCCTCTAATATTTTATGATAATTTATCACATGACATTTGTGCCACTCTGAATAACTCCAGGCCATTGGGATCCAAGCACATTCTTATCATTATTGTCTATTTGTGTTTATTGAGGAGGGAACCAGATAGATATAGGATCCTTACTTACTTATTTTAACACTTATTTTTTGAACAAAGTTGATACCAATTATTGAAGGTTCTTTTATGTTCTTTTGCTTTTCTTTGTTTGCCACCATATTTCCCTTTAAAAAAATCTTCCACCAGTGAATTTCTTCAACAAAGAGAAGATCTAACTCAGTTTCAATTGATCAAGGATGGATAGAAGCAGCTACACCCAAAGAAAGAACACTAAGAAATGAATATAAATTGCTTGCATTTTTGTTTTTCTTCCCGGGTTATTTATATTTTCTAAATCCAGTTCTCCCTGAGCAACAAGAGAACTGTTCGGTTCTGCACACATATATTGTGTCTAAGATCTACTGTAACCTATTTAACATGTATAGGACTGCTTGCCATCCCCCATTTATTGTATCTTTTATTATTTCCTTTATCCCTTATTTATTTCAGAATTTTCCTCTCTAATCATAAGGTTTTTTATGTAAGCTTTCCATTTTCTTCATTTTTTAAATGATGTGACCCTTTTACATTTAGTTTGCATATTCTACTTGGGATTTATTATGTTGTGTGTTGTATGTTACTCATCTAAACTTTTTGTACTAAACTATTTTTCAGTCTCTTCACAAGTTCCTATTAATAAAGAACTCTCTACCCAAATAGCTGATGTCCTCAGATTTTTTTAAACAGTTATTATTCAGTATGGTTATTTTTCATTCTTCCTTATCAAGTCTATTATTTGATTTGTTTTCTGATAGTCTCTCCTTTCCCTAATCCATCTTCTGTGCAGTTGCCAAGTTGGTATTTGTAAAGTATGGCTCTGACTATGTCACAACCTCATTCAAGAAATTTAAGCAGCTCCTCATTACCTTTTGGATAAAATCCAAATTCTGTTTTGGGGCACTTAAAGTTTTTAACAATTGAACTCAAATCTATCTTTCCAGGATGATTATATACTATATCCCTTCATTCACTCTATGATTTGCCCAAATTCACTTGATTTTGTTGTTGTTGTTTTGGTTTTGGTTTGCTTTGTTTTTGTACTTGATATACCTTCTGCTTCTGTCTTTACATGGTTGTACTCTACGCCTGGGATGTTTGTTATCTTAATTCACCTAGTTCCCTTTGAAATGCCAATTTCTTCAAGAAGTCTTTCCATAGGTATTGATATTTATTCCTTCTTTTCCCTCAAATAATTTCATTTTATTTCATTTTTATTATATACATAAATTTATTTATTTATTTTTATATGTCATTTATCCATTCATTCACTTATTTATGAACATGTTGCACACTTTAATGCTCTATTTCTCACCCCATACTCCAGGGAAAATCATTTGAAACCAGGAACAATGTCTTGTAAATTTAGTGTTTACCATAATGCATGAGACATAGTAGGTGCTTAATAAGTTTGTGTTGATTGATGGATGGGCCATTATGATGAACAGTCTATTTGACTGATCACTTTACTATGTTTCAACCATTAGTGGCCAGGCTCGCTATTTTAGTACATACTCATAAAAGGAAGTGACACTGTGGGAAACAATAAAAAGTTCAGGTATTGGCAAATTTCCCCTAAACAGAATATTCTAACATTCTAAAATGGAGTAGTAGTCCTCATTGGAATATCATACAATGTTATCTCATCATAGTGTTTCCCTCATTCACCACCATACTAAGTATTTAGATGCAATATTATTTGCATAGAGAATCAACATGGTATAGTAAATAAAGAACTGATCTTGGAATTAGGAAAAACTGGCATTTATTGGCTGTGTGATGGACAAGTCACTTAACCCCTCAGTGCCCTGGACCAGAGATTTCAAATTACCATCCAGAGGGGGTTCTCCTAGAGCAGTCTGAACTAGATTAAAATGTAATAAGGAAATGTGTTACAGAACAAGTAAATACACTATAACATAGCTAATGTTAATTTGCAGTTTTCTGAGTCAATTTGCAGGCAGGAAGGATCCATTTCTTTTGAGTTTGATAACCCTGTCAAGGATAATTTTACCACTACAAGCTTCACAAAAGGTGCTGATTTGCATTAACAGAAAACAGTGTTTCCTCACTGGTAAAAAAATTGACAATTCCAATGAAATCCTAGTTCCCTACCCCAATCATCTGCATTTTAAGGCACTCAGTATTACAATAATTGGACAATAAACCTTCCAGCAACATTTTTTTAAAGCACAATATCATTTTTTCCTAGATCCTCAAGAAAAGACCATTCATTTTTGAAAACTGGCAAGGGCAAGGACATCCACTTAGATGTGTGTACACACATTCATTAAAACAATGGCTTTGACACTTTTATCTAAAATATTTAAAATCCATGGAAGGCCATTAACTTCTGTTGGCACAGCATTACAAAATCAATGAATCCTTCAGTTGGAAGGGATCTAACTTCCTTCCCAATGAAGGAATGAATCTTTGCTCTGATATCCCTGACAATCTCATCATCTATTTGGAATGAGGACCATTTCCCTGAAGTGGTCTTGACAAAGCTTTCAATGGAGGAGATATCTTTTTCTGACATTAACCATTGTCCTCTCTTCTTGAATTTTGCACTAAATGGGAAGCCACCCACTAGCCACAATTCTCAATTCATCTTGGATTTCTTTGTTAGTCAAGGATGGTCAACAGTTTCCTCCTGACCAAAGTCATTTAGTAATTCAAATGGGATTCTTAGTATATTTTTAAAAATTGGAACTAATACGGATTTTGGACGTTCCTATTTTCCTTTGCTTATGTGGTTGATAATGAGATCAAAATGATCCACCCCTTTCACCCAAATACCTGCATCCTGGTGTGAATGCCACTTTGCTTCTTCAGCAGGGTTAAATGACCCAGAGAAAGGCATAATAAGTAGGTGTCAGTTCCAGGATATGCCAAGAAAAAAAATTCACAAGGCAATCTTGCCTAGTTTGGTCCAGTACTTTGCATTAAATAGATTCTATAATATTTCCCATGTTATATGTCTTCAGGAATTCCCAACTAGCCTCAGCCTGAAGCTATTATTTCTAATAATTGAGACTGATGAAAGGTCATGGTATTTTTACAGCTTAGCCATGACATGCAATATATCACTTTGCCACCATCAAAGGAAATAACTTTCACTTCATTGGCAAAATATTTGATCCTAAGATTTGCCTCTCTACCCTGTCTCCAGTGTCATTTGCTTGGTTTACAGATGCATTGCACATTTAAAATGCTCCAGGAAATTGTCTGGTGCTGGAATGAGATTGTTCAGGTAAAAAAAAAGCAAATGTTTCAGGATCATTAAGAAATTAATTATGTGAAATGACTGACATGTTTTGGCTGGAGGGAAGTGTCACAAACAGTGTTGCTTATTTGTATATGACACCATGGTTCCCTCATGAAAAACAGAGCCAGGGAGAGAATGGTGTTCAAATGGGAAAAAGCCTTGTAGAATGGAAATCAACTGTTTGAGAAAATGTGATGCTTGTAATGATTCAGCTTCAGGGTTCCCTTGTCTAATTGTAAAGTGAGATAACATCAGATTCTGAAATCATTCTTTATGAGATACTTGATTGAATTTTTTTGAACTAGGTTTTTTCCTCCACCTTGTATTGATGGTACCAGACCCATAATTTCATGGATGAAAGGAAATGATCTTTACCTGCCTTGAAACTTAGAGTCTCAAAGAGTTGTCTGGGATACTGAGTGGCTAAATAATTTTCCTGTGGTCACACAGCCAGTATGTGTCAAGGTGAGCAATCTATTCACTAGGTCCATGCTTCTTCTCTATACTTTTTTATAAAAAGAAAGAAAGAAAGGAGGGAGAAAGGAAGAAATGAAGGAAAGAAGGAAGAAAATGGAATATGTAAAAAATGAAAATATTAGTAATTAAGAAAGGAAGGAGAAGAAGGAAGAAAGGAAGGAAAGAAGGAAAGAAAGAAGAAGATAGGATGTGTAGAAAGCAAAAATATTGTAAATGGAAAGGAAAATTGAAATGCATATTTGTAAAAGGAATCTACATTTGTGACATTCTTGTCATAAAAATAAAATAAGACTTGATTGATGAGCTGAAAGTAATAATATATTTACATATAACTCGAGTAAAATTTTAACAAGATTGAAAATATAAAAGAAAAATAATTAGGATTTTTGTTGAATTTTATCTTTTCTTCTTTTTATTATCTTGAAATGATAGGAACATAGATCTATATCTTACAGAGACCTAAAAGCCAAATGGTTCTAACACTTCATTTTACAAGTGAGGAAACTGAGATTTAAGGAGGTAAATTGACTTGCCAAGCATCACAAGGTAATAAGGATCAGAGATAACCAAGTAAATGATTTCTCCCAAACAGTTCTTAACCAATTTATTCCTTAATTATTTTATTCAAATATACTGAATATAAATAGCAGGTCTTTGTTTTTGTTTACCCCTAAAAAATAATTAATTTAAAACTTTATTTGCATGGATATTTTCCCCCGTTAGTCTAAATTATCTGTAAAAATAAATTCAGTTCTCCAATTATTTCATAGAGAAGACCTGTTTGATAGAGATTTTCAAAATGTGATACAAAGTGAAGTGTTGTTTTGTTTTTTATTTGACCAGATTGTCTTCCTCTGGAAATATTCAAACTAAAATTATCAATTAATAAATAAACATTTCTTAAGCATTTACTATGTGCCAGGTACTGTGTTAAATGTGGAGAATATAAAAGAAAAGCAAAAACAGGCTTTACTCTATAAGGCACTTCCTTATAGTCTAATGAGGGAGATAAGTTACACACTTGCATACACACATAGTCTGAATCTTTATGTGTATATTATATGTGCAGATAATATATTTAATATATTAAATGAATGCATTAATTTTTTTATGTTTATATATTATATGAAATATATGTATGTGAATATTCTTATATGTATATATTGTATATGTATACACACATGTGTATATATTATAAACATACATAGGTATCATATATCTAATATATTTCACATATATGTATATATGAATAAGTGATACTTGCATGGGAGATACAAGTTAGATGGAAGTTAACTTTAACAGAAAAGGAAAGCAGAAGATAAGAGTGCATCAAGAGAAGACTTCTGTAGAAGGTAGCTTTTGAACTAAGCCATGAAGCAATCCAGTAATTCTAAGAAAGTAAGCTGAAACAGGAGTTCATTCCAGACATAGGTATAGGCAATACAAATGCGTAAGAGTAAAGTATGTGTTATAATCAGTAGTACAGCAAAGCCAGACCAGAGCATATGTTAGGAGGAATAATGGTTTACTAAGATTGAAAAATGAGGAAAAAATCAGAGTACAAAGAACTTAAATATAGCACAAAAAGGTTTATATTTGGCCCTAAAAACAATAGCTACTGAAGTTTGTTGAAATAAGTATTCATCTGTGTTTCTTTGTAGGGTGCAGTCAGTGACTCTTAGGAAATACTTTTTTTTAGTATACTCTTTAGGAAAATCTGGTGTTGAATTGAGGATGATTTGGAGTGCTACACCAATCAGAATGATAGTCTGATAATTAATATGAGATGTGATAAGGCCCTAAATTAAGCAGGTGGCTATGTGAGTGTAGAGAACGTAACATACACAAGAGATAGCAGAAACTATGGAGTATGGGAAAGATGAATTAGTTTGTTTCCATCTATTAATTTTTGAATTGTATAGATTCATACTTGAATATTTTAATTATTTCATTAAATTGTGTCAGACCCTAATGTTTAACTTTTTTTTTAATTGGCTAGCCTTTTCTTTTTCCTTTATGGTGTTCTCTACAGAACACAAAAATTTTCCTTTTTGAGTCTAATTCTCAAAAACAGAACCAAGTTACACTCAGCTTGGGTTGTTTTTATTTTCTGTCATTTTATGATCAACTTCCCAATTATATGAAAGCTTATTCCTAAGATTTATTGGCTGGGAGTATTCTCTGTTTGCCAAGCTTTTACTGGGGTATAATGAGTAGGTAATAAATGAATAAATGAAATAAATGACTATCTTTAATGATATTCCAATTCAAAATTTAATTTAGCTTCTTTCTGTTGGTTTAGAGCAATACATTAGTAAAATATGGTACCTATACACAATAGGTAGCTAATTTTATTGCTAAATATATGAATGAATAAATAGACATCATTGATGATATGATGTGCCAAATATTGAAATAATGTGAACTATTCAAAGAAATCTAAAGGTTTTCTCAATCATATTAAATAAGTATTCCCTCTTTCAAAATTCAAATTTTTAAGCTCACAGGAGAATTATACAATGAATAAACTCAGTCACACATTCTTAATATAGGTGCATTAAAGGAAATGATAATTTTGTAGTTCAAATGAATTTTTGCAAGGTTTTCATTCTAATAAAATACAATATGTAATTATGAATGAAAATAAAAAAAAACCTACCACATGAAATTAAAGTTGTTCCTGCCTGGCCTATTTTAATTAGCTCTTGATGTTAAAATTCTTAGAACAAAATCAAATTGAGGAAGTACCATGAGGTTCTCCTAATGTTCCTAATTGCAGGGGATAAATGTTTAGATTTCATCAAGACCCAGAATGTTTTAAATGAAATTCACAATCATTAAACAGAGCTTAGCCCAAAAATACAAATAAGAAATACAAAATGGACATCATCCAACATAGTCCACAAATAACAGAAAGCTCAAAGGGATACTGTACATGGACAACAAGATATAATCTAAAGAATGAATAAGAACAAGGTAATATACTAACTTGGATTGTAGATATTGGAGAATACTCAATAACTTCAAATTTTTCTCTGAAACAAACAAAAAAAATGCTTATTTATAGTAATATTCTTCCCGTGAAGATATAAGATTATGAATCAGGGAACAGCAAAAATCTCCAAAGAACTAAAATCACCAATTTTCCAAAGCCATAAAGATACGGCATATCAACAATGATAATGTATGTAAAGTTCAAAATATACCAAGAGAGATTTTTTTTTTTCTAAAAAGGCTGGATTATTGGTTCAATAGTACTCACAATGGACAAAGTTCATATAGGTCAAATATTCACACTATGTAAAAGAATCTAAGGGAAAGTTCTCACCATACTGAGTAAAGTCATATGAGAGATCTATGGTATGACATTAATGAGAACTTCTCAGACTGATAAGGTGGGTATAGATTGCCCTTTGGAATATTGGAAGTAATATCCAAATATTTTAAATTGTCCATTTAGAGGAAATATCCAAGAATCCATCATTTATATCTCTTCAAGTTGGTGATAATTAGTATTCATAATACTTCTAAGGCCCTGAAAATTCTGAAATTCCTTGATGACCAATTTATTTTTTTTTTTGTATTTTCTATGATTGTGGAATCATTCATGTTCAGATATGGAAGACAGATTTGAAGTAGATAATACTTACATTATCCAAAACATATGAATAGGGCAGCTGAATCTCAAAATCCAAATTGATAGGGTGAATTACTAATAGGAAGAGAAAAGACAGAAAAAGAGGTAAGTGATGGCATTATATGGAGAACCTTAAGTTTGAGACCTGTAAAATTTAACTATTCAGTGAGAAAACTGGGTTCAGTGAAAAAATTGGGGTAGAAAAATGGCATGACCTCCCCTTAGAAAGTGACTCTTAAGAAAGACAAATCTGCCATTGGTGGTAAAGGATGCTTTGAAGCAAGACTCGGTGGATCTTTGGAAAGCAATAGCACAGATGACTAAAAATCCTGTGGAGACAGAAAAAAGAAAATAAGAGCTAGATGTGAGAAATAATGAAAAGGAACTCTTTGGGTGATTCTCACTTTTACTTCTACTGGAAACAGTAATGTTCCATTCTTGCATACAATAGGCATTTACTAAATGTCTGTAAACTGTATTTAACCTTAGAAGAGCTACCTTCAAGATTCAGTAGGATCCCCTGAAAGAAATAAAAACTAATAACCTGAAACAAATGTGGAGAAACAGGAAGGTGTATTATCTAAAATAAAAGATTCAGCAAAAAAAAATAATGAAAAATAAAAAATAGCTTCCCTAAGCTTTACAACTAACTAATGTAGTCTTGCAGGTCTATATGATTTTTGTTCCATCTTGGAATCAGGAAGAAGAGGATGAAGCTATTCAGCACTCATTGTTAAATGCTATCCAGACTACCAGGACTAGTGATAGTTATTGCCCACCAGCCATAATGATCTTTTTTTTAAATTCCTGACTAATTGCATAAGAAAAAGATAACTTGAATGTGGTAGGGGACACATTCCCAGAGATAATGAAGGAACATAATTGGGAGGAAAGTATGAGTGTGATCACAGAGGTCAGAAGACAGGCCTAGAATGGGAACAGAAGCTGAATTTATTTTCCCCATTCAAACAGAAATTTTTAGGTTTCAATTTGCAGGGTTGCAATTGGAATAATTATACAAGATAGCAATATAAAACAACCCCCAAAGTAAACATTCTGGGAAAAGAATGGTCCCTAGTGATCAGCAGCAATAGTTCACATGGGAATGGTAAACAAAATACAACTTTTGGCTAACCTCTTACTACCCCTTCAAATTCAGTAAACCATAGTGAAGGCTATGAATTGTAATGAAGGAAACTAATTTGTGTCTAATTTCAGAGTCAAAACATATCTTTCTAGTGACTGGATGAAGCCCAGAATATTTTGAACAATTGACAGTATAAAATAAAAGTGAAACATGCTATGTTAGCTCTATCTGGGGAAAAGCAATGTGATTATAATTTGGTTGACAATATACAATAGAAGCTTTTTTATCTTGTAATTTCAGAGGAAATATTTTAATAGCCATATCACTTTTGTTTTTTTCCAACAAATTTATTATATTTAACATTCTTTTTTAAAAAGTTTGAATTCCAAATTCTCTCCCTCCCTTGAATTTCACCCCCCACATACTTTTTTAGAAGGCAAGAAATGATATCATTTATACATGTGAAGCCATGGAAAACATATTTCCATATTAGCCACATTATTTAAACAAAGCAAGCAAAGTTTTTAAAAGTGAAAAAAGTTTCAATCAGTACTCAGTTCATCAATTCTCTAGCTGGAGATGAGCTGTTTCATAATGAGTCCTTCAGAATAATCTTGGATCTTTTTTCTTGATCAGAGTTAATCTTCATTACAATATTGGTGTTACAGTGCACACTGTTCTTCTGGTTCTGCTCATTTCACTTTACCATCAGTTCATATAACTCCTCTCAAGTTTTTTTTTTTTTTTTTTAACTTCCTCCTTATCATTTCTTATATCACAAAAACATTGTTCATCTATTTCCCACTTGATAGTCAGTCACAATTCTGAATTGTCATCATGAAAAGAACATTTTATATAAATTATATATACATATATATTAGATAGAAATAGACAGATACAGCTATATATGCATATCCTTTGTGTGTGTGTATATATATATATATATATATATATATATATATATATACTTACATATATACACATATATATATATGTGTGTGTGTGTATATATATATATATATAGATATATATACACACACGTAACACATATAAATCATTTTCTTTTTTGTTTGATCTCTTACAGATACAGATTTAATAGCAGATTTGCAAAGTCAAAGAACAGGCACAATATTATAGAATTTGAGCATTTCTCCTCCCTCCTCCAAGTTTTCTATTTTACTTTTGGCTGCATTGATTTTATTTCTGCAAAGTCTATTAAATTTTATATAATCAAATTTATACATTTTACTTCTTATGATTCTACCTCTATAAATTATTTTCTTATCCATCTACCTTACAGATAGTTTATATTCTCCCAATTTGGTTATAATATGTTTATGTCTAAATTATATATCCCTTTTGGCCTTATCTTAGTATTTGGTACAAATATGTTGATTTTTACCTACTTTTTGCCACATTATTTCAATTTTCCAAGCAGTTTTTATCAAATAATAAGTTCTTGTCTGAAAAGTTTGAGTTTTTGAATTTAACAAGCCCTATATTACTGCAGTCACTTATATTGTATTATGTATATAACCCATTCCACTTGTTTTCTACTCTGTTTTTTAACTAGTACCAAATTGTTTTCATAATTAGCAATTTTTTTGTAATTTAGTTTCAAATATTACACTGCTAGGTCATCTTTCTTCATGTTTTTCTCCCATTGATTTCCTTTATATTTTTGACATTTTGTTCTTCTAGATGAATTTTGTTTTGCTTGTTTCCTAGCTCTACAAAATAATTTTTGGTACTTTGTCTGATATGCCCATGAACAAGTAGATTAATTTAAGTCAAATTGCAACTATTATTGTATCATTGCTGTAGCTGGTATTTTTATTATAATACTGCATGATAGTGATAATAATAGGCATCTTTCTTTCATTCCGATCTTATAAGAAAGTCCCCTAGTTTATTCCTATTATAGATGTGGCTTGTTAATAGTTTTATATAAATACTACTTAACATTTTAAGAGCAGATCAATTTTTTCCTAAGCATTCTAGGCTTTTTTTTTAAATATAGGATTGAGTATTGTGTTTTTTCAAAAGCTTTTCTGGGAATCTACCTGCCAAGATTAAGGAGTCTATCTAATCACCTACCAAGACAAATCCAATATGAGCACAATTACAAAACACTTCATACAAGTAAAGTCAAATCTAAACAATCAGAGAAATATTATGTTGCTCATTGGTAGGCCAAGTCAACCTAATAAAATTACAATTCTACCTAAATTAATTTACTTAGTATAACAAAGTTCATCTGAAAGGAAGAAAAAGATCAAGAATATCAAGGGAATTAAGGGGAAAATGTGAAATATAGCATAGCACTATGAGATTTAAAACTGTATTAAAAATAAAAATCATCAAGAGTCTGATATTGATTTAAAATAGAGTGACAGGTTATAGAATAGACTATATGCAACATATTTCATAGTATTTGACCATAGTATTTTAATGTTTGACAAACCCACATTCCCAAATTTGGGGACAAAAATCATTATTCGACAAACATAATTGTGAAAACTAGAAAGAAGTTTGGCAGAAACTAGGTATAGACCAACATCTCTGACCATATACTGAGATAAGATAAAAATGGGATGATTTAGATATAAAAGGTCATTTTTTAATTAGAAAATTAAAGGAGCATGGAATATTTTACCTGTCAAATTTATAGACAAGAAAAGAATTCAAGTTTAAATAAGAGATAGCATTACAAGATGGAAAAGGTTGTTTGATTACATCAAATGAAAATGATTTTGTACAAACAAAACCAATATATCCAAGATTAGTAGGGAAGCAGGAACCTGGAAAAAATTTTACAAGAAAATTTTAAGAATACTGATAAATGGTTTAAAAAATTATATACAGACAGGTTTCAGAAGTAATCAAAGTTCTCTATAGTCATACAAAATTCCCTAAATTAACATTCAATGCAGAAATAAAAATTAAAGTAAATCTGAGGTGCTAACTCACACATCTGTCTGGCTGTGACAAAAAGTAAAAAAAGACAAATATTGGAGGAGATGTGAAAAAATTGGTACTCTAATGTATTGTTGTGTGATAGTGTTGTAACAAAGTTATAAACTAAGTCTACCATTTTGAAGAACAATTTAGAGCTATGCCCTAAGGGTACAAAACTACATATCCATTGACCCAGCAATACCACTACTAGGTTTGTACCCTAAAGAAATAAAGGAAAACAGGAAATAAGTAACATGTACAAAAGATATTTATTGCAGCTATTTTGGTAGAGAGAAATAAACTGTAAATTGAGGGGACATTTAATAATTGGGTGATAGCTAAACAAGTTGTAGTATATGATTGTGATGTAATACTATTGAAGATAAAACATGATAAAACAAGTTTCAGGAAAAAAAAAAGATTTATAGGAAAAGATGCAAAATAAAATGAACAAAACCAGAAGAACATTGTGAACAATGACAAAAATGTTAGGATTTTTTTTTGGGGGGGTATCTTTAAATATAATCTCCTTTATTTCATTTCCAAGTATGTTACAGATGTCTTATTTTTTTATTTATTATAGCTTTTTATTTACAAGTTATATGCATGGATAATTTTACAGCATTGGCAATTGCCAAACCTTTTGTTCTGATTTTTCCCCTCCTTCACCTCACCCACTCCCCCAGATGGCAGGTTGACCAATACATGTTAAATATGTTAAAGTAGAAATTAAATATAATATTAGTATACATGTCCAAATAGTTATTTTGCTGTTAAAAAAGAATCGGACTTTGAAATACTGTTACCATTAGCTATGACAGAAATATTGTAAGAATTCCTTGCAAAACTATTCAACTATTATGCATATTGAAGAATATTTTTAAAAACTTTTATTCTTCTTCTTCCCCTCCTTCCTTCTTTCTTCTCTTCCTCCCTCCCACCATCTTTCCCTTCCTTCTTTTTTTGTCTCTGTTATTTTGTAGCATGACTAATATAGAAATTTTTGCTTTGATTACACATGTATGTATAATCTTTATGAAATTATTTACTTTCTCAATGAAGGTGGAGTGGAAGGGGGAAAGAGAAAATTTAGAGCACAAAATTCAAAAACATGCATGTTAAAATTTTTGTTGACATGTAACTGAGAAAAGTAAAATAAAAAAAATTAGGGACAAATAAAAAATCTTTTCTGATCTATAGATGTGATATGAGTTAGACATTTAGTTTCAATTATTTTTTTAATCTGTGCTTCCAAAACTCTTCCCTGAATATCATTTTTATTTCATTGTTGTATTTAATATTTTGATTTTCTGTATTTGTGAGATTTTATGCCCTTAAAAATGATCACTCTTATCCCCTTCCCCTCCTACTTCTCTGCTGAGGAAGATAGATTTCTATGGCCAAGTGTTCATGTATATTCTTTATTCTGAAACAATTATAATAAGAGAAACATTTAAGTATTTCTCTCTCTACCTTTCATTTCCCTCTTCATTGTTTATTTCTCATGTGAAATAATTATCTCCATTTTTCTCCAACTTCTCTGTTCTAACAATCCTCTTTTTTTAGATCATCCTTATATAATGAAATCATACTTAGGCCTTCTATTGCTGTAGATTCTAACTCCCCTAACATTGATGAAGTTCATAAGCATCACATATATCATCTTGTCATATAGGAATATAAACAATTTAACCTTACTGATTCCTTGTGAATTCTCTTTCATTTTTATTTTTTGATAACTTCTCTTGAGTCCTCTGTTTGACTATTAAATATTCTAGTTCTGATCCTCAGAAATATTTGGAAATCCTTTATTTCTTTAAATATTTCTTTGTTACTTTGAAAGATTGTACTCACTTTTCCTGGGAAAGGGATTTTTAGTTTTAATCCTAGCTCCATTGCTTTTCAAGAAAATCATATTCTAAGTCTTCTAATCTTTACTATAAAAGTAAATCATTCATGATCCTGACTGTAGCTCCTTGGAATCTGAATATTTTCCTTCTGGCTACTTGTAACATCTTCATTTGATATGAGAACTCTGGAATTGGCTATAATATCATTTGGAATTTTCATTTGAAGATTTCTTTCAGGAGACAATTGATGTATTGTATAAAATCCTATCTAGATATAATATATTCATATATATTTTATATTAACATATTAGATATATATTATCTGATATATTACATATAGTATTTATATATGTATATATATACATATATATATATATATAAATATATATATTTTGGTCAGTTATCCTTAATCATTTCTTGAAATAACATATCTCTTTTATCGATCCTGGCTTTTAGGTAGTCCCATAATTCTATGATTCTCTCTCTTCAATCTATTTTTCAGGTGAGTAATTTCCCATGTAAAAAAATTTTCCAGGGTTTTGATTTCATTTTATTTTTTCTTGATGTTTCATGAAATCATTAGCTTTACTTCCTCAATTCTCATTTTGTTTTTTTAAGTATAACTTTTTATTGACAAACATATGGGTTGACAGACAATTTTTTACCCTCATTATCCTTTGCACTCACTTCTGGTCTGACATTTCCCTTTGCTCCATCCACCCCCTACCCCTAGAAGGCAGGCAGTTTTATACATGTTAAATATGTTATAGTATATCCTAGATACAATATATGTGTGCAGAACCACACAGTTCTCTTGTTGCACAAGAAGAATTGGATTCAGAATACTATAATAATAGTATATTAAAATAATAACATTAAAATAAACTCTTTTAACTATATTTTAATGACTTAGAAAAATAACAACAAAATTCATGTGGAAGAACAAAAGATCAAGACTTTCAAGGGAACTAATGAAAAAAAAAATCAAATTAAGGAGGCCTAGCTGTAACAGATCTAAAATTATATTATAAAGCAGCAGTCACCAAAACCATTTGGTATTGGCTAAGAAAGAGATTAGTTGATCAGTGGAATAGATTAGGTTCACAAGACAAAATAGTCAATAACTATAATATCTAGTGTTTGATAACCAAAACACCAGCTTTTGGGATAAGAATTCACTGTTTGAAAATTTTTCCCTAGGAAAATTGGAAATTAGTATGGCAGAAACTAGGCACTGACCCACAATTAATACTGTATACCAAAGTAAGGTTAAAATGGGTTCATGATCTAGGTATAAAGAATGAGATTATAAATAAATTAGAAGAAGATAAGATAGTTTACCTCTCAGACCTGTGGACGAGGAAGGAATTTGTGACCAAAGAAAAACTAGAGCCATTATTGATCATAAAATAGAAAATTTCAATTAAGTTAAAATAATTTTGTACAAACAAAAATAATGCAGACAGGATTAGAACAGAAGCAATAAACTGGGAAAACATTTTTACAGCTAAAGGTTTTGATAAAGGCCTCATCTCCAAAATATATAGGGAATTGACTCTATAAGAAATCAAGCCATTCTCCAATTAATAAATGGTCAAAGGATATGAACAGACAATTTTTGGATGAAGAAACTGAAATTATTTCTAGTCATATGAAAAGGTGTTCCAAATCATTATTGATCAGAGAAATTCAAATTAACTTTACCACTACACATCTCTCAGGTTGGCTAAGATGACAGGAAATGATAATGCAGAATGTTGAAGGGGATGTGAGAAAACTGGGACACTGGTACATTGTTGGTGGAATTGTGAATACATCCAGCCATTCTGCAATTTGGAACTATGCTTAAAAAGTTATGAAACTGTGCATACCCTTTGATCCAACAATGTTACTACTGGACTTATCTCCCAAAAAGATCTTAAAGAAGGGAAAGGGACCTCTATGTGCAAGAATGTTTGTGACAGCCCTCTTTGTAGTGGCCAGAAACTGGAAACTGAGTGATGCCCATCAACTGGAGAATGGCTGAATAAATTGTGGTATATGAATGTTATGGAATATTATTGTTCTGTAAAAAATGGCCAGCAGGTTTCAGAGCACAGGAGTAGCACAGCCATTACTGTCCTGCTAGTGCCTCACTGCTGTCCCCCCCCACCACTACCCACAGTCTGTAGAGGAAGCTTGGTAACACCACCCAGCCCCGCCCCCCCAAAAAAAAGCAGATTCCATTTGTTTTGTGTTTTTTTTTTGCTAGTTTGTCTTTTTTGATTCTTCTCTGACAAAATGAACAAAAAATTTAAACAAACCTTAACCATTGCTAACTTCTATATGGATGGATAAAGAGCAGACTTTAAACCCTGAGGAGACTAAAAACAGACTGTCTCCAGATGAATCCCCAAAGGAAGATATCATCTGGTCCTCAACACAGATGACTCTCATAGAAGAAATTTAAAAAGGCTCTCACACGAGAACTAAAAGAAAAATGGAAAAAGGAAAAGGAGGCTTGGCAAGAGAGTCTGGACAAGTCATCCCACTCATTTAAAGACAGAGAGGATAAAGAAATCAAATCCTTGAAAACTAGAATTAGTGAACTGGAAAAAGAAAATAGCTCTCTAAAAAATAAAATTGGCAAAATGGAAAAAAAATTCCATAGAACAAAACAACTCACTTAAAAACTCAATTGGACAATTAGAAAAAGAGATTAAAAAAAGTGAGTGAAGAAAATACTTCATTGAAAATCAGAATCAAACAAATGGAATTGAATGACTCAAGGAGACACCAAGAATCAGTCAAGCAAACCCTCCACTCCCCCAAAAAAATGAAACAATGGGAAAAAATGTCAAATACCTTTTTGGGAAAACAACAGACCTGGAAAATAGATCTAGGTGAGACAATCTGAGAATTATTGGACTCCCAGAAAAATATGATGAAAAAAAGATCCTGGACACTATTTTCAAGGAAATTATCAAAGAGAACTGCCCAGAAGTAATAGAAACAGAGGGTAAAATATACATTGAAAGATTCATCAATCACCTACTGAAAGGGATCCCAAAATCAAAACACCAAGAAATACAGTGGCCAAATGCCAGAACCCTCAAACGAAGGAAAAAATACTGCAAGCGGCTAGAAAAAATCAATTCAAATATAGAGGAGTCACAATAAGGATTACCCAGGATCTAGCAGCATCCACATTAAAGGATCTAAGGGCCTGGAATATGATATTCCGAAAGGCTAAGGACATGTATACCTTGTTCTAAGAAACTAGAAGTGGAAAGGAAATTGTACCAGAAAAAGGGTGAAGTGTGTATCTCACAAAGAGGCAAAGGAAACCTATATCTGAGAGAAAGAATGGAGGGGGATGAATATAGTGTGCATTTTACTACCATCAGAATTGGCTTAAAGAGAAAAATTTTAGACATATTTGATTTATTGTGAAACTTCTCCCATCTCATTGAAAAGTGGGAAGAGAAAAATGAAAAAGGAAGGAATAAACTAAGTGGAAGGGAATACAGAAATTGTGAGGAAAAGTAGTAAGATAGGGAGAGGAACTCTAAGGTGGGGGAAGGAATACTAAAAGGGGAGGGCTGTGAAAAGCAATTGGTGCTCACATGTTTAATACTGGGGAGGGGGGTAAGGAGGAAAGAAGGGAGAAAAGCATAAATGGGGATTAATTAAGATGGCAAGTAATACAGAATTGGTAATTTTAACCATAACTGTGAATGGGGTAAACTCCCACATAAAGAGGAAGCAGTTATCAGAATGGATTAAAAGCCAGAATCCTACAATATGTTGTTTACGGGAAACATACCTGAAGCAAGGAGATACACACAGAGTAAAGGTAAAAGGTTGGAGCAGAATCTATTATGCTTCAGGTGAAGTCAAAAAAGCAGGGATAGCCATCCTGATCTCAGATCAAGCAAAAGCAAAAATTGTTCTAATTAAAAGAGACAATGAAGAGCACTATATCTTGCTAAAGGGTAGCATAGATAATGAAGCAATATCAATATTAAACATATATGCACCAAGTGGTATAGTATATAAATTCTTAAAAGAGAAATTAAGAGAGCTGCAAGAAGAAATAGACAGCAAAACTATAATAGTGGAAGATCTCAACCTTGTACTCTCAAAATTAGATAAACCAAATCACAAAATAAATAAGAAAGAAGTCAAAGAGGTAAATAGAATACCAGAAAAGTTAGATATGACAGATCTCTGGAGAAAACTAAATGGAGACAGAAAGGAGTACACTTTCTTCTCAGCAGTTCATGGAACCTATACAAAAACTGACCATATATTAGGACATATAAACCTCAAACTCAAATGCAGTAAGGCAAAAATAGTAAATGCATTCTTTTCAGATCACAATGCAATAAAAACTACATTCAATAAAAAGCCTAGGGAAAATAGACCAAAAATTAATTGAAAACTAAATAATCTCATACTAAAGAATGATTGAGTGAAACAGCCAATCATAGACATAATTAATAACTTGACCCAAGAAAATGACAATAATGAGACATCATACCAAAATGTGTGGGATGCAGCCAAAGCAGTAATAAGGGGAAATTTCATATCTCTAGAGGCCTACTTGCATAAAATGGAAAAAGAGAAGGCCAGTGAATTGGGCTTACAACTAAAAATGCTAGAAAAGGAACAAATTAAAACCTCCAGTCAAATACTAAACTTGAAATTCTAAAAATAAAAGGAGAGATCAATAAAATTGAAAGTAAAAAAACTATTGAATTAATTAATAAAACTAAGAATTGGTTCTATGAAAAAAACCAACAAAATGACAAACCCTTAGTAAATTTGATTTAAAAAAGGAAAGAGGAAAATCAAATTGTTAGTCTTAAAAATGAAAAGGGAAAACTCACCACTAAGAGGAAATTAGAGCAATAATTAGGAGTTACTTTGCCCAACTTTATGCCAATAAATTCGACAGCCTAGACAAAATGCAAGAATACCTTCAAAAATATAGCTTTATTTTTGTTTTTCTTCCTCAGTTATTTTTACCTTCTGAATCCAATTCTTCCTGTGCAACAAGAGAACTGTTCAGTTCTGCACACATATATTTTATCTAGGATATACTGTGACCTATTTAATATGTAAGAGAGGGGGTGGGGGGAAGGAGGGGGAAAATTGGAACAAAAGATTTGGGGATTGTCAATGCTGTAAAATTACCCATACACATATAACTTGTAAATAAAAAGCTAGTTAAAATATATATATATATATAGCTTGCCCAGATTAACAGAGGATGAAGTAAACAGAATAAACAGTCCCATTTTAGAAAAAGAATTAAAACAAGTTATTAACCAACTCCCTAAGAAAAAATCCCCAGGACCAGATGGATTTACCAGATGTGAATTCTACCAAACATTTAAAGAACAATTAACTCCAATGCTATATCAACTATTTGAAAAAATAGGGAATGAAGGAAACCTACCAAATTCCTTTTATGACACAGACATGGTACTGGTAACTAAACCAGGTAGGTTGAAAATAGAGAAAGAAAATTATAGACCAATCTCCCTGTTGATAGCATAAAATATCTGCGTATCTATCTACCAAAGAAAAGTCAGGAATTATATGAGCAAAATTACAAAAAACTTTCCACACAAATAAAGTCAGATTTAAATAATTGGAAAAATATTAAGTGCTCTTGGATAGGCCGAGCAAATATAATAAAGATGACAATACTCCCTAAACTAATCTATTTATTTTGTTCTATACCAATCAGACTCCCAAGAAAATATTTTAATGATCCAGAAAAAATAACAACAAAATTTATATGGAAGAACAAAAGGTCAAGAATATCAAGGGAATTAATGAAAAAAAAATCAAAGGAAGGTGGCCTAGCTGTACCTGATTTAAAACTATATTATTAAGCAGCAGTCACCAAAACCATTTGATATTGGCTAAGAAATGGATTAGTTGATCAGTGGAATAGGTTAGGTTCACAAGACAAATAGTCAACTATAGCAATCTAGTGTTTGACAAACACAAAGATCCTAACTTTTGGGATAAGAATTCATTATTTGACAAAAACTGCTGGGATAACTAGAAATTAGTATGGCAGAAAATAGGCATGGACCCACACTTAACACAATAAACCAAGATAAGATCAAAATAGGTCCATGATTTATGCATAAAGAATGAGATTATAAATAAATTAGAGGAACATAGGATAGTTTACCTCTCAGACTTGTAGAGGAGGAAGAAATTTGTGACCAAAAATGAACTAGAGATCATTATGGATCACAAAATAGAAAATTTTGATTATATCAAATTAAAAAGCCTTTGTACAAACAAAACTAATGCAAACAAGATTAGAAGGGAAGCAATAAACTGGGAAAACATTTTCACAGTTAAAGGTTCTGATAAAGGCCTCATTTCCAAAATATATAGAGAATTGACTCTATAAGAAATCAAGCCATTCTCCAATTCATAAATGGTCAAAGGATATGAACAGACAATTCTCAGATGATGAAATTGAAACTATTTCCACTCATATGAAAGAGTGTTCCAAATCACTATTAATCAGAGAAATGCAAATTAAGACGACTCTGAGATACCACTACATACCTGTCAGATTGGCTAAGATAACAAGAAAAAATAATGATGAATGTTGGAGGGGATGCGAGAAAACTGGGACACTGATGCATTGTTGGTGGAGTTGTGAACGAATCCAACCATTCTGGAGAGCAATCTGGAATTATGCCCAAAAAATTATCAAACTGTGCATACCCTTTGATCTAGCAGTGCTACTACTGTGCTTATACCCTAAAGAGATACTAAAGAAGGGAAAGAGACCTGTATGTGCCAAAATGTTTGTGGCAGCCCTGTTTGTAGTGGCTAGAAACTGGAAAATGAATGGATGCCTATCAATTGGAGAATGGTTGGGTAAATTGTGGTATATGAATGTTATGGGATATTATTGTTCTGTAAGAAATGAGCAGCAGGATGAATACAGAGAGGCTTGGAGAGACTTACATGAACTGATGCTAAGTGAAATGAGCAGAACCAGGAGATCATTATGTACTTCAATAATGATACTGTATGAAGATGTATTCTGATGGAAGTGGACTTCTTTGACAAAGAGACCTAATTCAGTTTCTTTTTTTTTTATATATATATATATATATATTTTTTTTTTCCTAATTCAGTTTCAATTGATCAATGATGAACAGAAGCAGCTACATCCAAAGAAAGAACATGGGGAAATGAATGTAAACTGTTTGCATTTTTGTTTTTCTTTCCGGGTTATTTTTACCTTCTGAATCCAATTCTTCCTGTGCAACAAGAGAACTGTTCGGTTCTGCACACATAAATCGTATCTAGGATATATTGTGACATATTTAACATATATAAGACTGTTTGCCATCTAGGGGAGGGGGTGGAGGGAGGGAGGGGAAAAGTTGGAACAGAAGTGAGTGCAAGCGATGTTGTAAAAAATTACCCAGGCATAGGTTCTGTCAATAAAAAGTTATAATTATAAAAAAAAATTAGTTTTTAAAAAGAGAATAAAAAGCTTTCATAATAAAAAAATAAAAAAATAAATAAAATGAAAGAAAAAAGAAAAAGTATATGTAAAACAATTGCATATGTTTGTCATATGTTGGGTTGCTTGCTGTCTTGGGAAGAGAATGGGGGAAGGGAGGGGAAAAATTTGGAATACAAGGTTTTGCAGAGGTGAATGTTGAAAATTATCTCTGTGTATATTTTGCCAATAAAAAAGCTTTAATAAAAAATAAAAAAAAGAAAAAAGAAATGACCAGTAGGATGATTTCAGAAAGGCCTGGAGAGACTTACTGAACTTATTTATTCTGAGTGAAATGAGCAGGACCAGGAGATCATTATATACTTCAACAACAATACTATATTTTGATCAGTCATGCCAATGGACATGGCTCTCTTCAACATGAGATGAACCAAATCAGTTCCATTTGTTTAATAATGAATAGAACCAGCTACCCAGCAAAAGAACTCTGGGAAATGAGTGTGAACCACTACATAACATTCCCAATCCCTCTATTTTTGTCTACCTTCATTTATTTCCTTCACAGGTTAATTGTACATTATTTCAAAGTCCCATTCTTCTTGTGCAGTAAAATAACTGTATGGATATGTATACATATATTGTATTTAACATATACTTTAACATATTTAACATGTATTGGTCTACCTGCCATCTGGGGGAGAGGGTGGAGGGAAGGAGGGGAAAAATTGGAATAAAAGGTTTTCCAATTGTCAGTGCTGAAAAATTACCCATGCATATATCTTATAAATAAAAAAAAAACTATAATAAAAAAGGGAAAAAAAGAAAAAGTAGAAATAGATGAAAAAAAAGCCATTGATATAGTTTTGTTTTATATATTCCCAAACTATTTGCTTTCCTTCTTACATCTAGAAAGTCATGACTTTCATAAGAGGCAGCTAAGTAGTAAAATGATTTAGAGAGGTACATCAGGAATCAGGATCCAGCCTCAGATACTGCCTAAGCTGTATGCTACTGGACAAGCTACTTAACCTTAGTTTTTTTCAAATAAAAATGGAGAAAATTTCAAAGCCATCTAACTAATTCTAATATGTTATACAATCTCAACTGAGCTCTCACTGAAACAAAGCAATCTTTTTTTTAATGCTCTTAATTGCCCCACTATCTCACTGAATATGGTACCTCTTTAAAAAGATCCTCCCAACCTCTGGTAACTGAATGTTAGATGACTTCCTTACTGTCATGGTATACTAGTTTTCACCTTTACCTCCCTCATAGTTACAACTGATTTGAGGGATATGTTGTATTTTACCTACTCCAGGCTAAAAAAAAAAAAAAAAATGCTGGCCATTGCTCTTAAAATCAGCATGGAAAATGGAAGCAGAAGCATTTAATTCAAATTCAATAAACTATTGCTTCGACACCTACCAACTGAGAGGTTATGGGGAAATAAATTAAGTACTTTATTTTCTCAGTGCCCCAGGCAATTCTTTAAAACCTCAAGTTACCGAGCAAATAGAGAGCTGAGTTGGCAGAGGGAGTTTCCTCACTGGAAGTACCCTAGACCAATAAAATAACAAATTTGGATAAAAAAATTAAAACAAGATATTATATACAAAACCTAATAATATATCATATAATGTGAGCTTAAAGGATCAAAATATCCTTCTTTGGATATCATTTCCATATATGTTTTGTTTCTCTCTATTATAATATAAACTCATGGAGGACAAGAAATGTTTGACTTTTGTTTTTCTATCCCCAACACTTAATCCAGTGTTTCACACAGTAACTTCATAAATGATTTTCAACAAATTATTCCTTCTTTCATCCATTTACCTATACATTTGTTTATCCCTCTATCCTAAACATTTAACTTGGGTAATTTCTTCTATAACCTTTTTTTTTCTCTCCATTGTTTATCATTGTATTTTCCTTGAATTAAAGTTTTGCTAAAATTGTTACTTGTTGATAGTCAAATACATCTAGAACTAACATTCACCTGGATGTCAATTAGAGACTTAACAAATCATTTTTTAAATATATTTCATAGTTCTGCCAGTGCTTGATCTAGTCTTACAAGTTATGGGGATGATCTAATTTTTCTTAAATAAGAGGCAGCATCTTTTCATAGACAGTGATAGAATTGGAGTGAATAACACCTGAACTGGTATCTTGCTTTACTACTCATATTAACTCTGTAACATCCCTAAGCCTCAGTTTTTTCATGTATAAAAAAGAGAAAATAAAACACCTAACTCGGGTATTATAATAAAATTTGTAAAATGCTTCAAAAACTTTAAACTGTACTATAAATGTCAATTGTTATTGTTTTTGTTATTTTTATCATGCTTGAACACTGAATGAGATCTATCCTATTCTTGGTGTATCACATAATGAATAAGCACAATTGTCCTCCAAGTATAGCAGCTGTATTGTACTCAAGAATGAGAGAGGTTTAATATGAGTTCTGAGCAAAGATCTACACATATTAATATCTCATAGCAATGACACTAGATCTAAGTTTGGCCATGACTTAAAAAGGCTGGTACCCAGGGGATCTTGTTATTGGCAGTGGATGAAAGATAGATCATTTAACCTTTTTATATTTGGTATATAACTAAATCTTGTGTTATCCTGATTATGTCTCTGTGATATTTGAATGATTTCTTTCTGGCTGCTTATATTATTTTCTCCTTACCTTGGGAGTTCTGTAATTTTGTTCTACCATTTCTGATAATTTTGATTTGGGCATCTCTTTCACAAGGTGATTGATAGATCTTTCAATTTTAATTTTACCCTCTGGATTAAAATATCCACAGTTTCCCTTGATAATTTCTTGAAATACCTTTTCTACTCTTTTCTTGATTATTTACAAGTAATTTTTTTCAATGAAATACTTCACATTTTCTTTTATTTTTTCATTTGTTTAATTTTGGTGTATTTTTCCTTGAGATCTTGTGTAGTCTTCATATTTTCATTTGCATAATTCTAATTTTTAAGAAATTATTTTCCTCAGTGAGTTTTATACCTATTTTTCCATTTGGCCAATCCTACTTTCCAAAGAATTCTTGTCTTTGATGATTTTTGTACCTCTTTTTACCATTAGGCCAATTCATTTTTTAATATAATATAATTTTCTTCAGTATATTGTTTGCCCATTTCTTCATTTTTCATATGTTTTTGTATCGCTAATTTTTCTTCAATTTTTCCTCTACCACACATACTTGTTTCTTTAATGATCCCAAGAATTCTTCCTGACATTCTGTCCAATTAATATTTTCCTTTGAGGCTTTGCATGTCGTTTCCCCCGTCCCCACTTTGTTTTCTTCTAAATTTATGTCTTAGTCTTTCCGGGAAGACCAAGTAGTCGCTTTTTATGGTCAACATTTTTGCTTGTTTGTTCATTTTTCTGGACTATTTCTTCACTTTGAATCTTACATTAAAGTTGTTTTTTTGCTCACCTGATGCTCAGGAGACATTGTCCCAAGTTTCCAAAGTGTGTGTGTGTGTGTGTGTGTGTGTTACTGTTTTCAGAATTAGTTCTGGGGGTTTTCAAGTTTCTCAGAATTTTCAAGGTAGTAAAAGCTAAAAAGATCTGTGGTCATTGCTCTACTGGTCTGAACTCTTATCTTTAACCAGGAAAGGTCTTTCCTCTTCTGCAACCACATGCACTACTATTCCTGTCTGCCTTGGAAATATGACCATGAATTACCTATGAGCAATTGAGTTGCTGATCAGCAGTAGTTGCACCCAGTGCCAGTGAGGGGCCTCCTATAATCTTTTTCTTATCATTTGTCCATCTCCTTTACTATGTCTGGGCTGACAGCTTCTGAAGCTGCTGCTACTGCTATTATGACTGCTGCTTCCAAGACCTACCACCAATGCTGTGTAGTATGTACTCTGGGCCAACCCCCACTCCAATGTCAAAGATCTCTCTTGGGGCAATCTTGTAAATATCTTAGGCTAGAAAAAATGTCTCTGACTTTTTTTGGCTCTGTCACTCCAAAATTTGATTTGAGGAATTATTTTCAATTTGTTTGGAGGGGAATGTAAAGAGAGTTCAACCCAATTGATGCCTCTCCTTGGACATCTTGGTTCCACCTTATAAAGGCATTTTTAGAATAATTATAGTGGACTATATGATTATTTCTTTAATTGTCTTTGCACCCCCAGTGTCTGGGGCATTGTTGGGGCTTAATCAGTATTTATTGTGATGATTTCTGAATTCAAGTGTATAGTTCCAAGAAAGTAAAAAGAACGTACACCCAGTATCTTTAGAACAGATATCTGAAGTATATAAATGTGCAGATACTGGGAAATTAGCTTTTTTTAAAATAAAAAGTTACTTTCATATTAAGAGTTAGTGCTTGTGTTGTGAAAGATATCTGGTGGGCAAGTTGTACTGCCTCATTTATTTTGGAGGAAGCCTCTTGAGAATGGGTGATTTATAGCTTGAAAATGGTGACATCATCTACTACAAATTCTGTGGTCTCTGTGAGAAGTGTTTTTAAAACCCAAAGATGAACCTAATTTGAGAGAGGATATTTGTTTTTTGTTTCCCACAGCTTTTTGGAAGTGTTTCTGCAGATAGGATTTTTTTTTTTTTTTTTTTTTTTGTAATCTGTCCTATTCCCCTATTTACAACTGAGGTTTTTGCTCTAGGAGACAAAGTGTGTGTAAAACACTTTCCCCAGCCTGAAAAGACCCATAACAGAGTAGGCAATCATGACAAAGAACTTTCAGATTCTGTCCCAAGGTTTCAATTCAGGCAAATTATACTTCCAAAATATGTTAGCAATCCATATTTTCTTGATCTGCTAATGAAATCTCTCTGTGATGATTGACAGAATCTGTCCCATAGGAATTTCCCTTTTGGGAACTCACTGGAGGGGAATTTCTAGGCATAGTATCCTTTTTCATATAAATCCCAACAAAGCCCATTGAGATGAACATATCTCTTTTCTCTTGGCCACTAAATACTGGGCAGTCTATTTGTAGAATTGATGTTGATTGAATCAGTACAATTGAAAGAGAAAGTACAAAATAGGATGGATTATCTGATTATTTTATCAGTGTCAGCACCATATTATCTGGGGCTTCAGTATTGTACAGAGTGGACTGTCTGTTAAGAAAATGGTTTTATGTTATGTGGTTCCCATCCAGCTTGGTGTCAGCATGGCTTAAAATCCATAAGTAATTCATCACTGAGTAGGAAGAGAACTTTGGGTAGTGTGAATCAATTTCCATAAAGTAGGAGTAGTATTTGCTAAAAATCTAATTCATGGAGCTAAATTTATTGATCATAAGATCCCAGAATTATAGATTTATAGCAGAAAGGATTTTAAGGTCATCTAGTCCAAGCCTTATATTTTATAGATTGAGAAACTAAGACCCATATAGATGAGTACTTTGTCTAAAATCATAGAACTAACAGTTAAATTTTAATCCAAGTTCTGATTCCAAATCTAGTCTTCTTTCCAAAGAACAATTCAACAGTGAAGATTATTATTTGATAAGAAGACAGTTAATAGCTGAAAGCTTAGTGTCATGAAAATGGAACCAAGCTTTGAACTACAAACAAGTTATTTTAAATATTTGAGGAAAACACAGTGGACTCATTTAAAGTACTAGCCTCAGATAGTTCACAATTTCAACATTTGTTTAAGCTACATTCTTTTCAACAATGTCCTTAAAAGTTTAAAATACTTGAACTTTTGGCTATTCTAGTAATTTCTCCAACTTTTTAGTTGTTATATCATTTTTTTGAGATTCTGGGCTGTTGCTGTGATTAAAAAAAGCAAAAGTCATGTGAAAATTAATAGGGAACAGAAAGTGAAGGCTGCATCCAATCTGGTTCCAAGGTTTGAAACATTGTACAACTATACAATGCCCAATAGATCTACAATCTAATTAGAAAACAATTTTTGATATTTTAAGAATTAAATATAAATGTTATTTTTTTCAACTTATATATATTATTGTTTCAAAAGGTGATTAAATTGTTAGGATATAAATACTTAGAAACTAGGCTTAGTGGATAGAGTACTGGGTTTGAAGTCAGGAAGGCTTATTTTCCTAAATTCAAATCTGACTTCAGATATAGGGCTAATTAAGTCACAGCCTTGTTTACCTCAATTCCTTTTCTGTAAAAAGCTGGAGAAGAAAATGGTAAAGCACACTAGTATCTTTGTAAAAAAAAAAAAAAAAAAAAAAAAAAAAAGAATGGAGTTAGAAAGGGTTAGAAAGAATTGATACAAATGAACAAGAAAATTCTTATTAAGGTGGTCTAACTAGCTAATAAACAGATTTTTTGTTGTTGTTTGTTTTGGTGGAAGAAAGGGATAATGGGGTGCCATGAAAAAAAATTAAGACACTTAGGGCACCATGAGCTGAAAAAATCTGGGAAACTGTAGGAAGACCTGAATTCAAATACTGATTCTGCTATAAATTTGATCTGTAACCATAGTCAAAACCCTTTTTTTTGGGGAGGGAGGGGAAGAGTCTCAGATTTCTCAACTATAAAATTAGTGGGTTAAGTTAGAAGACTTCTGAAATCTAGTTCTAATAGCATTCAATTCTGATTTTAGGATATATACTCTATTTTGAAATATAGACCAGTAGTCTGAGATCTCACCTTCACATTATCATTTGTTCCTCAGTGGTTCTCCCAATCCAACACAATTCAATAAACATTTATTAAGTGTTTCTTATGAATAGGCATCATGCTAGGAATTGGAAATACAAAGGCAAGAGGTTTCATTCAACTCTGGTTGTGGGAATGACATATAAACATAAAAGAACTAGGAAAAGCTTCTTAAAACTGGTAGCCCATAAGATAACCCTTGAAGGCATTTAAGTAACTTAAAAGATACTAGTTGGGCTACTTTGAGAGCTTCATTAATTTATTCAAGCCACTGTATCACTTACTGTCTGAAAGTCTCACTAATCTGAGAATCTCTATCACAGAATCATGATATAAAAGGAATAATGCTATAATGGGGTCTTTGTGAAGCTTTCAATACTAAGATAACAAATTAACCTTTTCTAGTACATTTTATATTTTAGTAAGAATGTTACATCAAGGTGTGTGTATACTTAAGAAGTCACTGCTTTAAGGTATAAAGACATCTGTTTCTACCTCTGCTAAAAGATGCGTTTCTAACTTTGAAATGCATAATCAAACACTGGTACCTTAAAGGACAATTTTAATATTTTGAAAGGCATCTTTTCAAATGGAAAATGAAAATATATTTGGAAAATGAGTTCTAATTTAGTCTTGCTATACTTCTTCACATATTCACTCAGGAGAATGAAAAGCAAAACTGGAAAATAACTGACATTGTTAACCTAGATGGCTTATGATGTCTAACTTACTAACCTTAAAATTCTATTATACAATAAAAATCATTGTGTGATTTTAAGCTACTCCTTGATTGTGAATTTTTTTTAAAAATTCCATTGAGCAATAGAAATACAGAGCTGAATGTTTTCCTTAAAATTTGCTTCAGATAGCAATTAGTCCCCAAGTTCACTGAAAAAATACTTGAGATTTAAATAAAAATTTGCATATTGGACAAATCAAACAAAACAGTCAAAATACCTGGGTTTGAATTTCAAAAGATTTGAAAATGGGTCACTTAATATTCAGCTTTTAAGTGCTGAATCTTTTCAACTTTTCTATTTTTGGCTGGGTTCATCCTTGGACAACAGTCTACCATTGGGACCTTACTCAAAGTCTTATGCCTTAAAAGAACCTTCTAGGGCTTGCATTCAGGGATATAGCTTTCAAATGCCTTGGGGTTACCTTCAAATCACAAAAAGACACTGGAGTGAACATTTATTGAAGTATTTATATAGGAATAGTCACAAAGAGGGAGGACAAAAGTGCTCTCAGAAATCACTGGTGAAAAACCATTAGCATTGTAGCAGTCATGAGAGAGTAGAATTATAACAAAAATAACAACCACAACAAACTCCAATGAAAAAGCCAGCTTAACCTATGACTGTGAGAAAGTATACATCTTTATTTAACCAAGAATTGAAGCCCATGGTCTGACAAATGAATTTTTCTTATGTTAATAAAATCAGAGGATTTATGTGCTTTCTCCCCTCTCCCACAAAAAAAAGAATGTCACTATTAATCACACCCCCATCAACATGCTTCCTACACCTGGGTCAAATATATCATATTAATCTATGGGTTATACTTATAACCATATAAATGCAAAGCATTATTGCTATGTTATTCTATCATGAGTTTTTGAGCTTTATTTTTTCAGCCTGTGATTCTTCTTTTTTGGTAACTTTTAGGGTTTCATGGCTTACACATATTATTATCCTAAGACTCACTTAATTTGATTCATTCAGTTACAATTACCTGGAATACTGGTATTTTCAGGTAATTTCAGTGTTCTGATTCAATGCAATATCATGCTTAAAAGCAAGGTGGATGGATGGATGGATAAACAGATGGGGGAGAGAGAGGAGAGAGAGAGAAAGAGAGAGACAGAGACAGAGATACAGAGACACAGAAACAGAAACAGAGACAGAGACAGACAGAGAAACAACAGAGGAGAGACAAAGACATAGAGACAGAGAGACACACAGAGAGGCAGACAGACAGAGACAGAGACAGACAGATAGAGACAGAGGCAGATGGAGGCGACAGAGATGAGACAGAAGGGAGACAGAGGGGAGACAGGGGAGACAGAGGAGAGACAGAGGGGAGACAGAGAGGAGACAGAGGGGAGACAGAGGGGAAACAGACAGAGACAGAGAGACAGAGAGAGATAAGTTGCTGTACTCTTCTAGAGCAGAGGTTTCATATTAACAGAGAAGTAAAAGATTATCAGTGTCAATACACTTCACATTTGCTCCTTGTGAAAAGAACTGTTCCTATTATATTGGCATTTAATAGACCAGTTACACATTCAGTTCAAAATCAAGGAAAAGCCATCTTCACAAATAAATCACATCAAAAAATATATAAGGAGAAATTAGTTTCATCTAATCAATTCACTGGAATGAGTATTAAATAGATGCCTCCTATATATATCAAGACACAAAGACAAAAATAAAAACGGTTCTTACATTCAAGGAATTTCCTGGAATGAGAACAACTATGCAAAATAGGCTTTGTACTTAATAGCAAATGATATTTTTATTCTTCAATAATTTGATCCATTTATATAAGTTAAAAAAGTGATATATGTTCTCAGATAGGGCAAAACTTTTGCTTCAATTTTTAGAACTTATAAATAGCACTTAATCATGGTAACCATGGTCAAATGACTAATTCTCTAGTCCATAGTTGCCACTTCTGTGGATTGAAGCAGTTGGATGAGATGACTTCCAGCAACCATTTGCTCCTAAATCCATGAGCTGATGGTTCCACAGCATATCCCAAAAGCCTTAATGTAGTCTTAGACTACTAAAACTAAAGGTACGTAAAATAACACATGAATTTTTGAGACACAACTGCTGCCATCATGATTCATAAAAGTCTAGGTGTCTTTTAATAGCATATAAATTTGTTTACTGTAATGTTCGGGCTAGCTTTCTGGAGATCCTTGAGACCAGCCTTGATCTTAGTTCAGGAGAAAAGAGAGCCACCAGGGGAATGGTCAAAAATGGAATGTCTCATTTCTAGTCCTTCACAGCCCTTATATACCTTAGAACAATTACAGTATTACAGCATACTGAGTATGTGTGAACTAGAGAACCATTACATCATCATACAAGTACTAAATATATATATTTGAACTAGAGAACCATCATCTCATCAATTCCATTAAGACTTTGTTTCAAGTATACTTCTCCAGAGTTCTGGTCCTATAGAGTTTACAATATTCTCTAGAGAGAGAGATGATAGGGTGTCTAGAGAAGCCAATCTTGGAGTCAAAAAGAGTTACATTCAAGTCATGCCTCTGAAATTATATCTGTGAGCAAGATCAAATCATTTAACATCTTAGTGATCGACAAAACACTTTTTAATTTGTTTTATTTTTCCAAACACATGCAAAGATAGTTTTCAACATTCACCTTTACAAAATCTTATGTTTTAACTTTTTCTTTCTCTCGCCTCTTACCCCTCCCCCAGACAGCACACAATTCAATATAGGTTAATTATATGCAGTTCTTCTAAACACATTTTCATATTTGTTGTGCTACCAAAAAATTAGATCAAAAGAAAAAAAAAAACATAAGAAAAGCAAAGCAAACAAACAACAATAACAATATGCAAAAATACTATGCTTTGTTCTACTTTCAATCTCCATAGTTTTTTCTCTGCATGAGGATAATACTTTCCATCCTAAGTCTATTGAAATTGCCCTGACATCTCATTTTTTAAAAAGCCAACTCCATCATAGTTGATCATCACATAATCTTGTTATTATTGTGTATAATGTTCTCTTCTGTTCACTTCACAGCATCAGTTCATGTAAGTCTTTTCAAACTTTTTCTGAAATCAGCCTGTTCATCATTTCTTATAGAAAAACCATATTCCGGCCAAGATGGCGGAGAAGACACACGCGACTTTCTAAGCTCTTCTCTTACCCTCTTTATCAATATTATATCGAGCCTCAAAAATAGTCTTGACTGCTACAATTTGTAAAGATAAGAAGTAGAACAACTCACCGGCCGAAGAAAATCTGCAGTCTCTGCAAAAAAGGTTGGTTCCGGGGCCAGGGGGGAGATCGGCTCAGACTGGGAGAGAAATTAGGTTCCGAGGAGAGTCTCAAACCGAGGGTGAAGGCACAGATCTCAGCAATGCTGAGCAGCCCCAACCCGCAGTTCGGCTTTTCCTTGGGTCAGTGTGATCCTGCACAGCAGGAGGACGCAGCCCGGGTTAGCCTCCAATCTGCGCAGTGGGGAGCTCGGCTTGGGGCCATAGAGCTTTTCCAGGGCCGATTTGCATCAGGCAGAGATGCTGGGCAGAGTTTGTGGCGGTCTGCGGTCTGCGGTCTGCGGTCTGTGGTCTGGGTCAGCTGCTAATACTCACAGTACCACAAGAGGCTCAGGCCTGGGGCAGTGACACTTTCACCCCTTTGTCTCTAGCCTAGGGCAATCGATAATCCACCAGCCCTACTAAGCAGTTTGATAGCTTGGCCAGTGCTGAATCCACTCCTGTTGGGGAAGGGAAAACTCTCACTCAGAGCACTCCCATACCTCGGAGCCGGAAATCAGTTTACATCTTTCCCTGCTCTGCAGAGGAAGCTGGTAACCCCCTAGCCTAGGAGACCTACCCTAAAGGCTTTAAAACATGAATAAAAAGATGAAAAGAACGATCGACAGCTTCTATGCAGAAAAGAGCAGGTCAGCAAACCTGAAGAGACCTCAAACAGCAAAAATGCATCAGACTGTCCTCCTTACATAATGCTCTCATAGAAGAGACCATTAAAAAGTCTCAAAAGAGAGTTAGAAGATAAATGGGGAAAGGAAAGAGAAGCCTTACAAGAGAGCAACAACTTCCTGAAATAAATTGAAAAAAATAAAGAATTCACTAGAAAGTAGGATTGTGAATGGAAAGACAAAGAACTCGAAGAAAGTAGGATCCAGTGAATTGAAAAGACAAAGAACACTCAAGAAAGTAGGATCTGTGAATTGAAAGAAAAATAATTCACTAAAAAAAAATTAGTGAAATGGAAAAAAATTCCACAGACCAAAACAATACATTCAAAAACCTCAATTGGACATATACAGAAAGAAGTAAAAAAAGCTAATGAAGAAAATAATTTTTAAAAATTAGAACTGAACAAATTGAAACTATTGATTCATTGAGACAGCAAGAATCAGTCAAGCAAAACAAAAATGACAAACTGAAAACCACGAATTATCTACTTGCAAAACGACAGACTTGGAAAATAGATCTAGGAGAGATAATCTGAGGATTATTGGACTTTCCGAAAACTATGATGAAAAAAGAGCCTAGATACTATTTTACAAGAAATCATCAAAGAGAACTGCCCAGATATAATAGAATCAGAAGGTTAAATAGGCATTGAAAGAATCTAACCTTCTGAAAGAAACCCTAAAATAAAAACCCCAAGGAATATTGTGGCAAAATTTCAGAACTATCAGATTAAGGAAAAATTTTACAAGCAGCCAAAACCATTTAAATACCGAGGTGCCACAATAAGGATCACCCAAGATCTGCTCTCTACATTAAAGGAAAGAAGGGCCTGAATATGATATCTCGAAAGGCACAAGAACTTGAGATGCAGCAAGAATAAACTACCCAGCTGAGTTGAGCATTTTCTTCCAGGGAAGAAGATGGACATTTAATGAAACAAATGAATTCCATTTGTTTCTGAAGAAAAACCAGAACTAAACAAAAAATTTGATCTCCAAGAATAGAACTCAAGAGATGCAGAAAAGGTAAAAATAACTCTTGAGAATTGCATTTCTGTTGTGGATATACAAAAAGAATACATGTATAATTTGATTGTACTGATATAACATAAAAAAGGGAAGTAGATATGGAAAAGGGATGATGGCAGAATAAGGTGGAAGGAGGGATAAAAGAGGGAAACCACATCCCACAAAGAGGCTAAGGAAACTTATCATATCTGAGGGAATTTAGAGAGGGGAGGAACATTGTGTGAATCTTACTCTCATCAGAGTTGGCTCAAAGAAAAATAATTGACATTTGTTTTAGAGAAAATTCTCTCTCGCCTCATTAAAAACGGGGAGAGGAAAAGGGAAAAGAAAAGAGTAATAAGGGAAGGAAGGGGAAAGACCTCAAAGGGGGAAGGAGGGATTATAAAGAGGATAAGTATCGTGATACAAGAGGGGCACATAAGTTTAAAAGGGGAAAGAGGGTTGGGGAGGCAAGAATAAGTAAAGCACAATCTGGGGTTATTAGGATGGCAGGAAATACAGATTTAGTAATTCTAACCGTAAATGTGAATGGGATGAACTCCCCCATAAAGAGGAGGCAGATAGCAGACTGGATCAAAAGTCAGAACCCTACAATATGTTGTTTTCAAGAAACACATTTAAAGCAGGGGGATACATAGAGAGTAAAAGTAAAAGGCTGGAGCAAAATCTATTATGCTTCAGGTGAAGTCAAAAAAGCAGGGGTAGCCATCCTTATCTCAGATCAAGCAAAAGTAAAAATTGATCTAATTAAAAGAGATAAGGAAGGTAACTACATCCTGCTAAAGGGTAGCATAAACAACGAAGCAATATCAATATTAAACATATATGCACCAAGTTGTATGGCACTCAACTTCCTAAAGGAGAAGTTAAGAGAGTTGCAAGAAGAAATAGACAACAAAACTGTAATAGTAGGAGATCCTCAACCTTGCACCTCAGAATTAGACAAATCAAACCACAAAACAAATAAGAAAGAAATTAAAGAAGTAAATATAATATTAGAAAAATTAGGTATGTTGGATCTTGAGAAAAATTGAATGGACATAGAAGGAATATACTTTCTTCTCAGCAGTTCATGGAACCTATTCAAAAATTGACCATATATTAGACATAAAGACCTCAAATTAAATGCAAGAAAGCAGAAATAGTAAATGCTTTCTTTTCAGATCATGATGCAATAAAACTACATTCAACAAAAAGTTAGGGGAAATAGACCAAAAGTAATTGGAAACTAAACAATCTCATCTTAAAGAATGATTGGGTGAAGCAGCAAATTATAGATACAATTAATAATTTCACTAAGATAATGACAATGATGAGACATCATACCATAATTTGTGGGATGCAGCCAAAGCGGTAATAAGAGGGAATTTTATATCCTTAGAGGCTTACTTGAATAAAACAGAGAAAGAAAAGATTAATGAATTGGCTTGCAACTAAAAAAAACTAAAAAGACCAAATTAAAAACCCCAATCAAATACTAAATTGGAAATTCTAAAATTAAAAGGAGAAATTAAAATATTGAAAGTAAAAAACTATTGAACTAATTAATAAAACTAAGAGTTGGTTCTATGAAAAGCCAATAAAATAGATAAGCCTTTGGTAAATCTGATTAGAAAAAGGAGGGAGGAAAATGAAATTAGTAGTCTTAAAAATGAAAAGGGAGAACTTTCCACCAATGAAGAGGAAATTAGAGAAATAATAAGGAGTTATTTTGCTCAACTTTATGCCAATAAATTTGATAACCTATGTAATGGATGACTACCTACAAAAATACAGACTTCCCAGATTAACAGAGGAGGAAGTAAATTTTGAATAGTCCCATTTCAGAAAAAGAAATAGAACAGGCAATTAAACAACTCCCTAAGAAAAATCCCCAGGACCACATGGATTTACATGTGAATTTTACCAAACATTTAAAGAACAATTGGCCCCAATGCTATATAAATTATTTGATAAAATAGGGAATGAAGGAGTCCTACCAAACTCCTTCTATGACACAGACATGGTACTGATACCTAAACCAGGTAGGCTGAAAACAGAGAAAGAAAATTATAGACCAATCTCCTAATCGAATATTGATGCTAAAATCTTAAATAAGATATTAGCAAAAAGACTACAGAAAATCATCTCCAAGATAATACACTATGATCAAGTAGGATTTATACCAGGAATGCAGGGCTGGTTCAATATTAGGAAAACTATCAATATAATTGGCCATGTTAATAACCAAATTAACAAAACCATATGATCATTCTCAATAGATGCAGAAAAGCATTTGATAAAATCCAACATCCATTCCTATTAAAACACTTGAGAGTATAGGAATAAATGGACTTTTCCTTAAAATAATCAGCAGCATCTATTTAAAACCATCAGTAAGCATCATATGTCATGGAGACAAACTGCAACCATTCCAATAAGATCTGAGGAAACAAGGTTGCCCACTATCACCGCTACTATTTAATATTGTATTAGAAACGCTAGCTATAGCAATAAGAGCTGAGAAAGAGATTAAAGGAATAAGAATAGGCAATGAGGAAGCCAAATTATCACTCTTTGCTGATGACATGAGGGTATACTTAGAGAACCCCAGAGATTCTGCTAAAAAGTTATTAGAAATAATCCACAACTTTAGCAAAGTTGCTGGTTATAAAATAAACCCACATAAGTCATCAGCATTCTTATATATCACTAACAAAATCCAACAGTCAGAGTTACAAAGAGAAATCTCATTTAAAGTAACTACTGATAATATAAAATATTTAGAATCTATCTGCCAAGGAAAATCAGAAACTTTATGAGCAAAATTACAGACCACTTTTCACACAAATTAAGTCTGATCTAACCAATTGAAAATATTAAATGCTCTTGGATAGGCGAGCAAATATAATAAAGATGACAATATTACCTAAACTAATCTATTTATTTAGCGCTATACCAATCAGACTCCAAAAACTATTTTAATGACCTAGAAAAAATAACAACAAAGTTCATGTGGAAAACAAAAGGTCAAGAATTTCAAGGAATTAATGAAAAAAATCAAATGATGGTGGCTTAGCTGATACAGATCTAAAATTATATTATAGAGCAGCAGTTACCAAAACTATTTGGTATTGGCTAAGGAATAGATTAGTTGATCAGTGGAATAGATTAGGTTCAAGGGATAAAACAGTCAACAAATATAGCAACCTAGTCTTTGACAAACCCAAAGATCCCAGCTTTTGGGATAAGAACTTACTGTTTGATAAAAATTGCTGGAAAATTGGAAACTAATATGGCAGAAACTAGGCATTGATCCATACTTAACGCTGTACACCAAGATAAGGTCAAAATGGATTCATGACCTAGGCATAAAGAATGAAATTATTAATAAATTAGAGGAACAAAGGTAGTTTACCTCTCAGACCTGTGGAAGGGGAAGGTCTTTATGACCAAAGCAGAACTAGAGATCATTACTGATCACAAAATAGAAAATTTCGATTATACCAAACTGAAAAGTTTTTGCACAAACAAAACTAATGCAGACAAGATTAGAAGGGAAGCAATAAACTGGGAAAATATTTTTACAGTCAAAGGTTCTGATAAAGGCCTCATTTCCAAAATATATAGAGAATTAACTCTAATTTATAAAAATCGCTCATTCTCCAATTGAAAAATGGTCAAAGGATATGAACAGACAATTCTCAGATGAAGAAATTGAAACTATTTCTAGTCATATGAAAAGATGCTCCAAGTCATTATTAATCAGAGAAATGCAAATTAAGACAACTCTAAGATACCACTACACACCTGTCAGATTGGCTAAGATGACAGGAAAAAATAATGATGATTGTTGGAGGGATGTGGGAAAACTGGGACATTGATGCATTGTTGGTGGAGTTGTGAACAATCCAACCATTTTGAGAGTAGTTTGAACTATGCTCAAAAGTTATCAAACTGTGCATACCCTTTGATCCAGCAGTGTTACTACTGGGATTATATCCCAAAGAGATTATAAAGAAGGAAAGGGACCTGTATGTGCACGTAATGTTTGTGGCAGCCCTTTTGTAATGGTTAGAAACTGAAACTGAATGGATGTCCATCAGTTGGAGAATGGCTGAATAAATTGTGGTATATGAAAATTATGGAATATTACTGTTCTGTAAGAAATGACCAACAGGATGATTTCAGAAAGGCCTGGAGAGACTTACACGAACTGATTCTGAGTGAAATGAGCAGGACCAGAAGATCATTATATACTTCAACAACAATACTAGATGATGACCAGTTCTGATGGATCAGGCCATCCTCAGCAACGAGATCAACCAAATCATTTCTAATGGAGCAGTAATGAACTGAACTAGCTATGCCCAGAAAAAGAACTCTGGGAGATGACTAAAAACCATTACATTGAATTCCCAATCCCTATATTTATGCACACATGCATTTTTGATTTCCTTCACAAGCTAATTGTACAATAATTCAGAGTCTAATTCTTTTTGTACAGCAAAATAATGTTTTGGTCATGTATACTTATTGTGTATCTAAGTTATATTTTAATATATTTAACATCTACTGGTCATCCTGCCATCTGGGGTGGAGGGGGGGTAAGACGTGAAAAATTGGAACAAGAGGTTTGGCAATTGTTAATCCTGTAAAGTTACCCATGTATATATCCTGTAAATAAAAGGCTATTAAATAAAAAAAAAACCATATTCCATTATATTCGTATACCATAACTTACTCATCCATTGCTCAATTGATAAACATCTACTAAATTTCCAGTTCCTTGCCACTACAAAAAGGGCTGCTATAAACATTTTGGCACATGTGAGTCATTTTCCTTCTTTAATGATCTCTGAGATACAGACTCAGTAGAAACAGTGCTGGATTAAAAAATATACAGTTTTATAGACATTTAGGTATAATTCCAAATTGCTCTCCAGTATGCTCACCACTCCACTAATAATGTATCAGCATCCCAGGTTTCCCACATCCCCTCAAACAAAATTGTCATCATCTTTTCCCATCATCTAAGTCAATTTGAGATGTGTAAAATGATCCAAAAAACTATTTAACATGATTTGAGAAAGGCTGATTTGTATATAAGTGAAATAAGTCTATCTTCTCTAGAGGACTATCCAAGTTTATAAATTCATAGGTCCCTTTATGCAAATTTACATAATTGCTCCTTTTGTTCATTTTAAAAGACTGAATTTTATATAAATTTTCATTATTATATCTCTTATTTAAAAAGAGAGGTAGTTATATATTTTTTTCTTCCAATGATGTTAAAAAAGTCAATGAATCTTCAATGGTCATATTCTCAAAAAGAATACTCATTGATGTAATATCCAAAGTTTCAAACATTATTCATTCCCAGCCTATAATCCTCCCTTTGGATTGCCTGGTCACCACAAGTCTCTGATTTATTGAAATCAGAAAATTTAGTGCTATTAAATGATTCTATTAAAATACTTTGAAGATATCACCAGGAACCAATAATAGAGAATCATGCTGAAGTTAAACAATAATCTTGACATTAAAGAATAAAGACCATTTGAAAAAGTCTCTTAGGAAAAACAGATTAAAAACATTTTTCCTTTGTCAAGAAAGCAATGTAGTAAACCAAAGACTCCTACCTTTTTTGCCAAGAGACATTTACTCTGAACCCTGGGGAAGAGATCATTTGGAAAATGTAACATGGGGACCCCAAATGCATAGATTTTTGACATCCTTCCTAACCCCTAATTCCTTTTCTTGTCTGTTATTTTTCATTCCCTTACTGCACTTGCTTTTTTCATGAGTTGTCCTTTAATCTTTTGTCCTATTCCTCATTTACAATGTGTAATATTCTTCTTTAAAATATAATGTTTCTGGGAGCAGGTTTCTTGAGGGGGGCTTCTGGGAGTAGCCTTCCTTTCAGTTCAATAATCACAAGTGCAGCCAGGGTTTAAAGTCCAAATCCTTTATTATCTCCTTCAAAGTCTTTTCTCTTTTCCAGGGGCCTGAATAGCTTTAACAGAGGCCTATCTCTCTCCGTGATTCTGAGAGCTCCTCCCGCTAGTCCTTTGCCTCTGCCAGCTTCTGACTCTAGTTCCCTCTGAATGTCTCCAAATCCAAAGGTTTATATTTCAGCCTCCAGCCATAACAAAGGTGGAATATGGAATGAATCTATCTCAGCCTCTGAGAGCTTCTAGTGTGCTTGTCCTTTCTGGCCCTGACAGCTCTTCCTTATATGTTCCACGCTGAGTGGATGTTCCACACACCAATCATTATATCACTAGGAAACCCTTATTTGTTGTAGGATTAAATCAATGCTAAACTAGATTTAACCACTGTCTCCTCAATTCCACTTACTTAGCACTTTGTTTCAAGTTCTGGCCCATAACAACAATGGATGCTTCATTCTATAACATGGCCCAACATAAAAATATCACTATTACTGCAAGAATTTAACTTTAAAAAAATCAGAAACATAAAGTAATATACATTTCTGGATCAAAGAATATACAGTTTTGTAGACATTTAGGTGTAATGCCAAATTGCTCCAGAATGATTGGAACATTTCACCACTCCACCAATAAAGCATCAGCATCCTAGTTTTCCCACATCCCCCAAACATTTGTCATCATTTTTTTCCATCATCTTAGATAATTTTTTTTGGCTAAGACACTTTGAGAAGCTGCAACTTTCATTTTTTTCCCAAAAATACACTGTACAGACAGTCTATCAACTCTTTTTTTGGAAGTGGATAATATATCACCATGAAAGCTTTGAAATTGAGGTTTGCGATTTTGTTGATCAGAGTTGCTAAGTTTTTCAAGTTGTTGTTTATTGTTGTTTTATTAATCAGTGTCCTGATTAGGTTTAACTCATTTTTGAGTCCATACAAATCTTCCCAGGTTTTCCTGAAATCATAGATGCCCTTGATCATTTCTTACAGCACAACAATATTCCATCACATTCAGTTATAAACTTTATTAAAGTTTTTTTGAACTTAGAAAATGTCTACTTGGCAACTAGATTTTAGAGGAAAAAAATTATTTTGAGAGAGAATGATCTACAATGCTTCCATCACCCAATGATTCCCTTATTACCCAGTAGGACAAAGTAAGATTGAATAGTGACAGCTTTTTTTTTGTTCCACTAATAAGTTGATGCAAAAATAGTATCTAGACTTCTATAATATATCACAAAGATCATATGTTGTGAGCAAGAAGGATTTATATAAGAATTCAGGGTTGGTTCAATATAAAGAAAACTTTGCAAAATTGATTATAATAACAAAATCATCAAAATGCATATGATTATACCAATAGATTCCAAAAAAAGGTTTTGAAAAATGCAATATGCATTCCTATTAAAAACATTTGAAAGCACAGTTAGAAGTGGATTTTTCCCTAAAATGATAAGAATAATCCACCTTAAATCATCAGTATGCATTACCTACAATGGGTATAAGTTAGAAGCCTTCCCAAGAAGATCATTATATTTTTTATCACATTATTATCACCAAAACTATTCAATATTTTACTATAAATGCCTGCAACAGCAATAATAATACAAAGAAAGACTCAAAATGTATAATGTGGAAATAAAACTGTCTCTTTTTGTAGATGATATGATATACTTAGAAAATCCTTGAGATTTAACTAAGAAATTAGTTGAAACAATATTTTAGCAAAACAACAGGGTGTCAAATAAGCTCATATAAATCACTCATATTTCTACATTGAAAGTCTTATAATCAAATAAAATAAGAAATATTTCATTTAAAATAATTATAGACAATATAAAATACTGGTATACCTTCTAAGACAAACTCAGTAACTATATAAACATATTTATTAAAAAAATTTATGGCAGAGAGGACACACATTTCTTTCTGAGCTCTCCTACTACCATCACACTAATTATGAAATTCAGCCTCTGAAATAGAGCTGGGCTAGCAGAATCCATGAATATTGTGAGTGCAGCAAATCACCAGCAGAAGATAATTTCAAAGATTGGCAGAAAAGGTCTGTCTTAGTGGGGTAAGGGAGGAGTTATCCAGGTACAGGCAGGGAGGCAGAGCACAGAAGCCAATGCACATTGTGCAGATCCGGGGCAAGTGCAGTCTCCTCAGTGCAGGGAATCTACAGGGAAAACTCTACCACAGTATTGGCTACTCTGACCTTGTTACAAATCAGGAGATCAGCAGAGAAGTTATAAAACATCCAATACAAATAAAAAAGGTAAAGATAAACCCCAAAGCTCACAATTAACTACCCAGCTAAAATGAGCATTTTCTTCTGGGGAAGAAAATGGGCATTCAGTGAAACAGGTGAATTCCATTTATTTCTGATGAAAAAAAACCAGAACTAAATAAAAAAAAATTGACCTCCAAATATAGTGCTCAAAAGAAGTGTAAAAAGGTAAAAATAATTCTTGGGAACTGTGTTTATGTTATGGGTATATATAGAGAGTGAATCTATAATTTGATTTTACTGTTATAATATTAAAAAGGAACTAGAAAATGGATTGTATCAGAAAAAGGGAAAAGTGGAGGTAAAAAGATGGAAAGTACATCTCATGAAAAGGCAAAGGAAACCTATTGTATTTGAGGGGGAAGGAGGGGGATGAACATTGTGTGAATCCTATTCTCAGCAGATTTGGCTTAAAGAGAAAATATTAGACATATTTGGTTTACAGAGAAATTTCTCTCTCCTTATTGAAAAGTGGGAGGGGAAAAGTGAAAAGGGAAGGGGTAGGCTAAATAGAAGAGAATACAGAAATAGGAGGGGAAAGGTATAAGAAAAGGGGAGAGACTCTAGAATTCTAAAGGGGAAGGGCTGCTTGAGGCAAGTGGTGCCTATAAGTTAAATACTGGGGAGCAGGATAAGGGGAAATAGGCTTACAGAAGAGGCTTATGGTTGATAACTCTTTTGGAGTTGAAGATTTCCAAGTAAGAAGTAAAGAAGGCCCTTGTCTATGTTGACATAATGGCAGCAGAGTGTGTACTCAACAAATTTAGCTTATACTCAGATTTTGGGGTTCCTTTGACTGTTTTGTATGTTTATAATTTATACTTCTCTCTTTTCCTTTCCCCTTTCCCTTCTCACTACTGTTTTGCATCTTACCATCACCTCCCTCAATCTACCATCCCCTTTGACAGACCCTCCCCCTTTCTTATCCCTTTCTATTTCTGTTCTATCTTCTTTTAGCCTCCCCTTTTCTCTTTCCCTTCCCCCTCCTATTTCTTTATATGGTGAAACAAGTTTCTATATCAAACTAAATATATCTGATATTCTTTTTTTGAGCCAAATCCTGTGAGAGTAAGATTCAAACAGTACTCATCCCCCATCAAACAAAACCACCATTATTTGCAGATGATACTGTATACTTAAGGAATGCTAGATGATCAACTAAAAAATATATTTGAAATAATGAACAACTTTGACAAAATTATAGAATGTAGGACAAACACACAAATTATCAATATTTCCTTCTGTGACCAACAAAGTTCATCACTAAGAGATAAAAGAGAAATTCCATTTCAAATACATGTAAATAACACAAAATACTTAGAGGCCTCCTTACCAAGACAAATCAAGGAACTACAAGAACGCAACTACAAAACACTTCACACAAATAAAATCAGTTTTAAAAAATTGTAAAACTATCAATTGTTCATGGCTAGACTAAGCCAATATAGTAAAAATGATAATTCTGCCTTATTCAGTGTTATACCAATCAAATTACCAAAAACTTGATAGAGCTAGAAGAAATGATAGGAAACATCTGAAAGAACAAATAAAAATTAATGGAAAACAAAGAAAGGTGGCCTATAAATACTACATCTCAAACTATATTATAAAGCATTAATCATCAAAACTATCTGCTATTGGTTATGAAATAGAGTGGCAGATCAGTGGAATAAACTTGGTATATAAGACATAGTAGTCAATGAGCAAAGGAACAATGATAAATTCAAAGACCCCAGCTTTATAAATAAGAACTAATTGCTTGAAAAAAAACTGCTAGGAAAAATGGAAAATAATGGGACACAAATTAGATCTAGATCAACATTTCACACCATATACCAAGATAAATTCAAAATTTGTGAATGATTTAGACAAAAGGATGACATCATAAGAAAATTAGAAAAGCATGAAAGAATCTACTTGTCAGACCTATGAAGAGTAAAAATTCATGATCAAATAAGATAGGAAGCATTATGAAATGCAAAATATATAAACTGTATTATATTATATTAAATTAATTTTTTTACAAGCAAAACCAATGTAACCAAGATTTGAAAGAAAGCAGAAATCTGGGAAATAATCTTTACAGAAAGTGTCTCTAATAAAGGGTTCATTTCTCCAAAATATAGAAAACTGAGTCAAATTTATAAGAATACAAGCCATTTTTCAATTGATAAATGGTCAAAAGATATAAATAGGCAGTTTTTAGATGAAGAAATCAAAGCTATCTATAGGCATACAAAGAAGTGCTCTAAATCACTTTTGGTTAGAGAAATGCAAAATAAAATACCTCTGAGACATCACCTCACATTAATCAGATTGACCAACATGAAGAACAAAAGGATATAATAAATTTTGGAGAAGGGTTGAGAAAATTGGGATACTAATGCATTGTTAGTGGAATTGTGTACTGATTTGACTATTCTGGATCAATTTAGAACAGTGCCCAAAGAACCATCAACCTGTGTGTACCTTCTGCCCCGCTAATATTACTACTAGTTTTGTATCCCAAAGAGATCATAAACAAAGAGAAAAGGCCTTCATATGCTAAAATATTTATTGCAGTTCTTTTTGTGGTGGCAAAATATTAGAAATTGAGTTGATGCTCATTAATTGGGAGATGACTGCACAAGTATATTGATGTAATGGAATGCTTTTGGCAATAAGAAGTGGTGAATTGGAAGATTTCAGAAAAACCTGGAAAGTCTTATGCAAAGTGAAATCAGAAGATCTAGGAAAACATTTTGCACATTATCAGCATCTATACTGAGTGATGATCAATGATGATTGACTCAGTTCTTTTCAGCAACATAGTGATTCAAGATAAGGACAAAGGATTCACAAAGGAAAATGTTATCAATAATCACATAAAAGAATTGATAGCTTCAAAATGCAATTGAAGCATTTCCCCCCCTTACTTTATTCTTTCCCATGTTTTCTCCTCTCCTGCTGAATCTGTTTCTTCTTTCACAACTATGACTAATATGGAAATGTTTTAAATGATAGTACACACACACACACACACACACACACACACTATATAAATTGCCTCCCATCTTTGGAAGATGGGGAGGGAGGGAGAAAAATTTGGAACTCAGAATTTTATAAAAATGAATCTTAACAATTTTTCTTGATATGTAACTGGGGAAAAATAAAATACTATTAAAACAAATAAACAAAACAGAAGGCATTGAAAGATGTAAGATGGATAGTTTTGATTACTTTAAATTAAAAGACTGTGTATATATAAAATACTGTGGCTGAGATTGGAACGAAAGCAGAACATGGGGAAAGAGGAATTATATCTAATTATTCAATGACCTCACATCTTAAATATATAGAGAACTAAATCAAATTGATGAGAATATATATCATTGGCATTCCCCAATTGATAAGAGGTAAAGGATATGAACAGCAAGTTTTGGGAAGAATTTATACATCATCAAATTGATACATAGTCACGGGGAAAACGCTCTAAGTCATTATTGATTTGCAAAATGCAAATTAAAATAACAGAGAAATAATCTCACCTTTGTCAGATAAGTTAAAATGATAGAAGGGAAAAATGAAAACATTGAGACACTAACTCATTGCTGGTAGAATTGTGAGCTGATTCCACCATTATTGGAGAGCAATTTGGAATTGTGCCTATAGAGTTATTAAACAGTGTATATCATTTGTCTATTAGGTCTGTTTCCCAAGATCATCCAGGAACAAAAAAGGAAAATAAACCTATATGTTTTCAAATATTTACTCCAGCTCCCTTAGCATTAGCAAAGTGTTATAAATCTTAGGGATACCCATCAATTGGAGAATGACTGAATAAGTTGTAATATATGATTATGATGGAATACTACTATTTTGCTATAATAAACAAGTAGATTGATTTTAAGAAAACCTGGAAAACAAAATAATGCAGATGAAATAAGCAGAACCAAGAAAACATTGTATACAGTAACAGCAGTATTATTCAAAGTGTAATTATGACTAAGCTATTCTGAGCCATATGAATACCTAAATCAACTACAAAGAACTTTTAATGGAAATGCTATTCACCTCCAGAGAAAGTACTGATATATGGAAGTATGAATACTGTGAACCACAACTCCCAATTCTACTAGCAGTGACTTGGTTTCCCAATGTTTCCATATGTCCTTCATTTGCCATTTTCCCTTTCTATCTTTTTAACCTGCCTGATAAGAATGAGATGATTTCTCTATTATTTTAATTTGTATTTCCCTAATCAATGATGATTTACAGCATTTTCTCTGTAACTATATATAAATTGGTGATATACAAATTTTTCAAAATCTGGCATATGCTTTCACATCTTATCAACTGAGAATCTATATCAAATGTTAGCCTTCTTGTAATGATTAATTTGGAGGGAGGCAAGTAGAGAACTTGCAACTTGAAATGTAACAAAAATAATTAAATAAAGTAAATATAAAACAAAAAATAAAGATATTTTGTCATCAGGTCATGGCTTTCATTGTCCTATTACTCCTATAATAGACCCCCAGGTGCCCACCACTCCACACAAAAAAAATATTTCTGTAGTTTTGCATTGTCTATAAAACACAAACTCTTTATTCTGACTTTTAAAGTCCTCCAAAATTTCATACCTATGTCTCTCTCTTGGTTTCATATTTTTGTTTCATATGTGTGCAGTGTTCTAGTCCTATTCTCTTATCCTGATATTTCATCTTCTATCTCCATACTTTTGCACAATGCTCCCTAATGGAAATATATTCCTCCTTTTTTCTACTTCAAACTCATCTCTATCCTTCAAGGTCTAAATTAGGTGCAATCTCTTTCCATCAATCCTTTTACTAATTATTATTCCTCTTGTTATTGCTATTGTCCTCTATTTCCCCCATATTATGCTTATTTGAGCAAATATTGTGTTCTTCTTACCCTCAATAAAAGGTGAGCTACTTGAGAGCAGGAATTATTTTTTTCTTTATCTTTCCAACACCTAGTACACATAAGGAACCTAATAAAAATGAGTTTCCTTTAATCAAATTAAATTTATTATTATTTGGTACATGAGCAACTGGTAGTTTTTTTTCCCAACAGTTTAATAGTGTGATCAAAGTTACACATTAATAATATCAAATTGAGCTCTTTAGGAAGAATGAGAAAGTAGAAATATTAGAGAGGGCAAGGTTAATGGTAAGGAGATATTACAGGAATTTATTGCAATACCTCAAGGTCATGTAAGGAGAGTTTTTTATCTTGAAGTAGTATGAAATACAAGAACCATGTTAGATGGTGTCAGGAGATCTTGGTGTGTGTCCAACCTTTGACATTTATTACATGGCCTTGTAAATTGCTTAATCTTTTTTACACATAGTTTCCTAATCTGTCTTGTAGTGATAAGAACGACTGTTGAAAAATTTTCAATGGGGCTATGAATATCAAATGAGATTACATCTATAATATGCTATTGGCATTTATTATCCATTGGCATGGTATATAAGTATTAGTTATTAACTAAATTTTCATATCTTACTGATATCAATGATATAAAAATATAAATACAAAACTCAAATTAGCTGTTAACAGCAGGTAAGGACTATATCTCATGCTTTACTCTATAAATGTGCAAACTCTAAAGCTAAAATACCCATTAGTTACCACAATGAATAGCTATTTTTCACATATGAAAATAATGTGTTTCACCCACAGTCATGTGGTGTACTTGTTATTTTTCCCAGGAAAGATAGTGGATTTGCATTGTTCTGTCCTTATTCTTTTATCCAGTTCTCTCATCGCCTGTATCACACATTTTCCAGACACATTAGTTTTTCAGATTGTATAAAGAAAAGGGAAGGGAATAGAAGAAAGCTAACTAGTCTTCACTGAGACTGAATCAATGACCTTTGCTTAAATTAGCTCCCCATGCAAACCTGCTACAGGCAGTCACTTGGCTCACATAGAATGCACTTGGCAAGAATAAAACTTGGACTCCATAAAAGATTTATTTATTGGGGTCAATGCCACGGATGAGTTAGAAAAACTGGACATTTTTTAATCAGTTTCCTCCTGCTCAAAATAGTTTAAAAGCTAAATTTAGAAGCATAGTAAATTCATTTATTTTTAAAAAATGCATTCACACAAGCAAGTTCCTATTAATTTTCCAAAACACATGTGTTGTTAGGATTTCAAGATTAACATTTGGTATGTGAGGTCCATTGCTGGGCCATAGCATTTTTTTTTTTTTGCATTTTTCAAAAAGCAGCAAATGTTCTTTACTAAAATTAGAAGTTAGGATAGTATTGCAAGATAAGGTGTTCTATTATTAATTCCTTTTGGCATCAATGATTAGAAAGGATATTAGCTTATACAAGAGTTAACCACAAAAGTGAGAATTTTTTTAGTCTTCTGAACTGGATTGTAATTTTACAGCCATATTTAAAAGCACTCAGCTAAAAGGGACCTTAGAAATCATGTAGTCCAAATTTTCATTTTACAAATGGAAAAACAGAGACCTAGTATAGCCACGACCAAGCCATTTAACATGTGTTAAATGGCTTGGTCATGGTTAGACATATAGTAAATAATAGAACTAGTTTATGAAATACTAATCATTTTCCTTTGTCAATCTTCATTCCTACTGAATCTGATATGTATCTTCAAGAAGAATCCCTTTAACTAAATCACTGATAATTTCAATCTTTGCTTTAAAACTCCCAGTAAATGAGAATATATGCCATACAAACATATGAACTTTGGAGACAACTCACTGGACTTTGGGATTGCTCTAATTAGAGAATTTTGCTTTATCAAGCAAACAATTGTCTTTCTCTGCAATCTCTACTCTTTATCTGTACTTCTCCCTCCTGGGACCAAAATTAATAAGCCTCTTGCAAATGAAAACTTTTCTGATATTTAAAAGAAATCATCACATCCTTCTTAAATTTTCACTTATCTGGGGTAAAAGACCAAGTTTCTTTAAGTAATTCTTATATCATTATCAAGCTATCTTCTATAATCTTAGACACTCTCATTTGGATGATCTTTAGCTTCTCAATGTCCACATGAAGTGCTGAGTGCCTTCCTTAACTTACACAATGAATTATTGCAGAGTGGGGACTAGTACTCCAGTTTCTTGACCTTGGTCCAATGTCCTTTCTATTTAGCATGCCCAATATAATGAAATTTTATGGAGGGTATAGCCCTGAGGTCAACTTATGAAGATGAGCAGCAGGGCAAATAATGTAATTTCTGTTTGGTTTTATACATTAAGCAAATCCTATTTGTAAATTCATTTATATTTCCTTAGACTCACTCTAATATCATGGGGAGACAAACCAAGAATCATGATGCTTGACAGGAGGAAATTTGCCTAGAATTCCATTTGTGCTATACATTTTCAACTAGTAGTAATCTATACTTCAGTGTTGGTTCTATTATACTCTTAAAATTGGAGAGGACATAATTCTGTCTAAATTCTATTGTACACTCATTTTCATAGTCAATGTTATATTTTTTTATTTCCTTGTTATAAGATTTAAATGAAAATAATCTTACTTTTTTAGACCAAAAACAATTGATGTAACTATTATCCTGACTAAACAAAAAAACTTAGAACACATAAGACAATGTGACTTTGGATTCAGGATCAATTCAAGAACATTTTTCTGTAGAAGCTAGAGAATATTGACGACAATGTAGGAAACCTAATTGTTAGCTGAAGTAGCCTTAAGAACTGTGAATCAGAATTATAAAATGCTAGAGTTTAAAAAGACATTATCTCAATTTTCCAAGCAGAGTCCCCATTCTATAGACAATGAAATTGAGGCTCAGCTGTAGAAAGCCATTTTATTGGTTTATTGTAAAGCACCATATGCTATACTTGTGTTTTAAAACTGAAGAGAAGTCATAAATAGGCTTTTCTTGCTATCCAATGGCAACATTTTTTTTCCTAGTTCTTTTTCTCAGAACATAAGAAGGAAAAATACAGACATAATAAGACCCTATTCAATTACAAGATGATATAATGGAAAAGGAATTAAACTATCCTTGGGGGTGAGAGAGACCTATATTGTACTATCAAATCTAGCAATAATAGTCTTTGGAACCATAAGCATATCACTTTATTTCTCTCTTGATGTCAGTTTCTCCATTCACAAAAACAAGGGATTGAGTTGGTGGTTTCTATGGTCCTTTCCAATTCTATCTAAATTTGTTTTTTTTTTTTTTCACTTAAGCCTTCCCTCTAAATTTTGCTTTTGTTTTTCAAGCTGATATAAACCTACAAAAATACAAATATCAGTGGGGGAAAACAATGCAAACTTTTGAAACCATCAGGAAAATTTCAATTATTAGTTGAATCAAAGAACTATAAGATTTCTTAGCAGACAGAGATCTCAAAGTAAATTCAACCTTTTAATTTTACAGAAAAATAAACTGACAAGTAAACCACAGAATCAAACTGCTCTCATTTCTGTTTTTTTCCCCTCATTGTTTGGGAAAAGCAATGGTTAGGTAGGTCAATGAATAACTGGCTGTGAAATGCTTTGATGTGTCTAATTTTAAAAGTTTATTTTATAAAAGGTAAAATTTATTAGATTAAATTTCACTGTGCTTTGAATTTAAAAATTCAAAACTTCTTTTTCCATGCCCGATGCCTTTCTCATATTCTTTCCTTTTCTGGTTCTGTCATGACTACAACAGAAAGACTGAAAATTCATGAGAAAGACAACTTTTACAATATTTCCAGCTCAACATGAAGCAGGAAGCACAAGCAATCCCATGAGAAAGTCCATTTTTATCTCCTTCAGCTTACTTTTTCAAACCCATGGGATTAGGAGAGTTCAGATTAACATTTCTTCATCATACTAACAGTGTGCAGGATCATCTGCAATGGACCATAATTTTGTTTGACTTTTATTTTTGTTAATATTACAACAAAGCTTTGGTGATAAACTAACAGGGAACATTTGAAAAGTATTCTGACCAAATTCTAGACATTTTATTTTTGAAAATTGCAAATGATGTTGACAATGCTGCCCAATAGTCATTCAATTTGAGTAACCAAGTTCTTTTCAGCAAATAAATAAAAGGATTTGTAATGCAAAATAATACTTTGTCGCCAAGAATATTCTATACCCTATTAATGTTGAATCAGTTTGTTTATTTGTACCAGAAAGCCATAGTTTATACTTTATATCAGGACCATCCTGGCTGTAATTTATAAGGGATTTAGAATCAGTGCACTCATAATTTGATATTACTGTAAGAATTTTATGACATCATTGTAGACAGGAAAATGCAGCATGCTATCTAAAGGCTAGTGGGAAGAAAAGTATAATGGACAATTAGACTAATTGGAGTAAACCTTCCTGGTAATATTATCCATACCTAAGACCATTTTAGACAAGATAACTGAGCTGGAGCCTGTTTGCATTAAGCTTGTGAAGAGGCTGCTATCTGCCAGTTAAAAAACAAAAACAAACAAAAAACAATTGAATAAGATAGTGTCACATTAAACACCAATTCAGGAAGCCTATTAAAAGGTAAGCTTTGATTAGGATCTCCCAGAAGCTGAGTCCCTTGGACAATGAAGAGTGAGACCAAGGAGAGTTTGCCAACTTAGTTCACCATAAGAGTTAGTCATAAATTTTTCCAATGAGAACTGATGATAAGAAAAATGTAGAAGTTGGGTTTTTAATATTATCAAGCTAAAAAAAAATTCAAAGGAACTCTTAAAATGATATGTAGAGAGAAAGGTATAAATTGGTTCCCAGGGCTTTGTCTCTACAAAGTGTAGATTTGGCATTTATCCTATTAGAGTAAATCAACAGGAGAATAAAATGTTCCTATATCTATCCATTTCAGAATGATTGTCCTGCTTCACATTGCATATACCAGGAAACCAGACATCTTGCCATCTGCCTTGCTGTCACATGAATATCAGACCCTCCCTTTCCACCTCTTGTTCTCAGAATAATAAGTAAGGCAATGCTAACATTGCTACAGCAAAACAGCATGATAATCACTTATCCTAACTACAAATCCACTAATATTCCCCTAAATATGTTGTCTTCCCCACTAGAATATGAATTTCTTGACTGATACAGAATAGTAGACATGATACACACACACACACACACACACAAAAAAAAAAAAAAAAGAACAGCAATAAACAATAGGGAACAAGAAGAATGAAAACACTAAAACCAATTGTTTCAGAACATCCCATGCCTTATAACTGCATAGATTATGACCATTAAATCATAAGATCAAGAGATTCTAACACAAGGAAGTAAAATTAACCTCATATGGATTACCAAGACTTAATGAAGGGGAATCATGACAGGAATGTGGTTATGGAGAAGTATCTAACTTTAATTTAGTCTGGGATAGATTAAAATGGTGATGGAGTAGCATTCTAGAAATAGTAGATAATTTTTGGGAATAACTAAGAACCATGGAAGAAAAATCAACTTGGATGTTCAAAAGAGATTAAAAACAGGCTTCATATTGCTTTGTGAGTATAATAGTGACCTCTGGAACAAGAGGAAGAAATAGATAAGGAATACAGAAAACAAATCACAAATCTGTTGTGAAGCTTTATCAAACAATGATGGTGGATGTCAATTTTCAGTAGATCTAGTGGAGTTCCTTGACAAAAACAGGACAGATAAATACATTCTTGAGTTGTCTTAATGATCTGTTTCAGTCTTCAAAAGGTAGAGGAATCAATATGATGAAATGTTATTTAAAATCTGAATTTTGCCAAGAAAAAAACAAGTGGTTGCTAAAGGAAAAAATGATGATTACCTTTGGGAAAGTGACTACTCAGGGAATCTATGAGAGAAGAGAAAAACTGGGCATAGTCTAATGCACACCCTAGATTTTGGGATACAGAAATAATCTCAAGTTCTAAAACCTATAGGCAAGCTGGTTGAAAAAAGGTAGAAGATTGTCAAAAACAAATTCTGAAGGTATACAGAAGTGCTGTAGTAAGGAAATTAGGGAGAAGGCATCTGAAGAGACTGATGTGAATATAATTTATTTGAATTTTTGAAAGCCATAGATATCAGATTTAAAGGCATATAACAATATATATAAAAGGAAGAAAAAGAAGGTAGTAATCCTGTTAGAACAGTGTCAGGAATGCTAAAGCTCATTGTATATTAAAGTTGATGATGAATAGTAAGGAATATAAAAGGGTATGTTGATATTTATGTTATGACCAGGATAAAAGGAGACAAAATCTTCTAACTCTTTATATGATAACCAGAAATGTGGACTAAATGACAGTGAACTTTGGTAGAAGGTTTCAATGGGTTAGTGTCATGTAGGAGAGATGTCCCTAGTGGAGTGCTCCAAGGATTTAATGTCTTCATTCAAGTAATTGCTAATATGTATGTTGGCATACATGCATAAGTCAAATATATGTGTGTGAGTACATATACACATATAGGTACATATATTTAATGATTACTTGGATGAAAATATTAGTGATATCCTTATCAAATTTTCAGATAATATATAATTACTAACATCGAATTCTAATCAAAAGCCAAAATCAAATTTTCAAATAATAAATGCTGGATGGAATTATTAATATTGAATATTAATCAAAAACCAAATAGATCTCAATAGACTATATCAGTGACCTAAATTTAGTACTACCTAACACTGACTTTTTCTCTGCTGAAACTAAATAGGAACAAAAACCCACAGTTGGGTTTATGTTTTTTAAAAAGATCATGAAGACAAGGCTAGAGATAATTATGTCTATAAAAAAAGAAATCTGAGGTTTCTTTTTAAATAGATCACAAACTCTATCTGTTCATATTAATGCCATTGCAGTAATAAAAAACAAAACAAACAAAAAAAATTAGTGTGATATTAGACTGTACTAAAAGACTTGTTTCCAAATGAAGATAATGATTTCTCTGATGTGTTCTGATTCAACCATATCTCAAATATCATGTTCAATTCTAGGTAATACATTTTATGAAGGACATTGATGAACAAGAACAAGTGTGCAGGAAGATGATGGTAAAGAGTCGTAGATAATAAGAACCATCCAATTATTTCTCATAAGGATCAGTTGGACCATCTGAGATTGTTTAGCCCATATAAGAAAAGACTTAGAAGCAACATGTTGCTATCTTCAAGTATTTAACGTGTTATCACATGGAAGAAGGTTTAGATTTCACAAAATTTATGAACAGAAAGGTACTTCAGAAGTCTTCTAGTCCAGCCATACCTGATCAAAGACTCTGTCCCCAACATTCCTGAAAAATCATTATCCAAACTCTACTTGACCTCTAGGACTAGACAACCTATGATCTCCTGAGGAAGCCCACTCTGCTTTTAGACATCTTTAATTATTAGGAAATGCTTGCTTATATTGGGCCAAAATTCTTTGCTTGTTTAAATAAATTTTTTTGAAAAGTGTTCAATAATAAGTATAATATTTCTTGGGGGAAATGTTTTGTTTTGTTTTGTTTTACTTTTAAAACATAAATAACATGTTGTAATTATTTTAAAAGAATATGTTGACTTAGGACAACTATAGATTGGATTCTATTTCTCAACAAAATAAAATTATTTTAATAAATGATAAAGGGTTCTAAAAGACATATTTTTGGTTTGTTTCCTTTTATTTTGCTCTGACAAGCATTATCTCCCCATCTCATCTAGTGGGGAAGTACAGTGGCCTTTGACATGTTGACTTGCCTCTCCTTAGGAGATTCCCCATGTAAGTAGAAAATGAAGATACTCAATTGGCTTTATCCTTACTGCAATTAAGAACTTCTGAGATCATGTGATCATGCCTCTAACTATGCAATCCTATGCATTCTATGCTACCATGCTATATTCTGCTTGTCTTCAATGACAATTGTAGAAATAATGGAGAGAATTTTTAGAGAAACAGAGTTCTGTTCTGACTAAGGAAAAAAACTTCCTTCTTAAGCTATCTTAAAGAAAAGTAAGCTAATGAATTCAGCAGAGGCTGGACAACTCCCTGAGTTGTTTTATTTTGTTATTTATGGAATAAAACAAGCATTTCTGTAACTTAAAACAATTGAAAAGATAATTGCACATAAATGTGCAAATCTACTATGCAGAACTTGCTATTCCTTTCAAATACAACAATATTATCAAACAAATTTCTTTTCTTTCCTTCATCCCCGTTACCATTAGAAACAAATGGGTATATGCATATGTATGTATGTATGTATGTATGTATGCAAAATTATTTCACAAACATGGTTCTGTTTATCAGTTTTTTCTCTCAATGCAGATACTGGCTTTCTTCATATGTTCTTTATATATTTGTTTGTTTTTCTGGGATGTTTTGAAAGGGCTCTGGTCTATTTACATGTCAGATTCTTTGAGCTCAGAAGTCCCTTCCCTCTATCAGTTTCAGAGGTTCTTCATTTGTCTCACTAGGAAAAAAAAAAACCCTTATACTAAATTGTTCCCACCACACTTCTTTGCAAGTAATTTATAGTTGATCATTTCCACTGGAAATTACAAATGGAATGGTTTTTGATATTCTATGCTAAGATAAGCACACTTCCACTGGATCTCTGTAATTTCATGTAAATTTGTTGCTTCTGATACCTCTCCCCTAACCCTCTCCCAGAATCAGAGTAATTGAATGGAATGGGAATTTTTTAAAGGAGAGATAAATAACCACTAACACCTTTCATAAATGCTGAAACCCTATGAGCTGTATCTTCAAAGATGTATATGAACTGCAACAAGAGATATATAGATATCAACATACCTATAACTGTAGAGATGTATACATGCATACACACACATACATATACACACAATGGGCATAATCTTTTGCAAAACATAGATTCATAAATCTCTCCCCCATTATATGTTCCTTCAAAGCAGGAACTATCTTTTATCTTTCTTTATATACCTAGCACTTAAGACAGTGTGGACACATAATAAGCATTTAATAAATGTTTATAGGCTCATTGATGGCCATCTAGTTTGACACTGATTCCATAAATAAGGAAACTGAAGCTCAGGCAAAGGTAATAATAATAACAGTTTTTATAGATAATGCCTATGTATCAAATGCTTTACAAATAGTATCTCATTGGATCATCATCAAAAAAGATTGGGAAAAAGGGGATTTTACTATCCCCATTCTTCACCTGAGGAGACTGAGGCAAACAGAGATAAAATGAGTTGATCATGATCACACATCTAGTAATTATATGAGGCTGGATTTTAACTCCATTCTTCCTGACCTCAGACCCAAGGTTCAATAAAAGTGATATTCTGTAATCTTACTGGCGTTTTTTTTTTTTTTTTTTTTTTTTTGGTTTGTCTGAAGTCACACAAGCAGTAAGCATAAGAGGCTAGCTAAACCCTATGCTTCTTATTGTAGAATCAGTTTCTTCCACTGTACCATGATGATTTTCTACAAAAAATAATAATAAGCAGGATTTATATAACACTTTAAGGTTTTCAAAGCTCTATACATACACTATTTCATTTGACCTTCCCAACAACCCTGAGATGTAGATATTATGATCTACATTATAAATGGAACATTGAGGCCGAGTTGTGTCCAGTGTCTGAGGCTAGATTTGAACCCTACTGATGCACCAAACAGCCTGGTTGTGTTGATCTATGCAAATTCTGTTTTAATGACTGCATCAGGAAATCAAGTAGTGAAAATCTAAAAGAAATGCTTTCTGGAGAATTTTGTTGGGTAAATACTAATAAGTAGCATCATATGGCAAACCACTATTAATGACAAAATATCCCTTGTTTAATTTGGAATATGCTCTCCCAAATAGAGTAAGAATGGAATTTCGAAAGCCAGGGTAAAAATTGCTATGAAAACAATCTGATTTTTTTTAAATAACCTGTGGTCCTCTGGTTATTTGTTTATATGGAAAGAAATAAATTTTGGAGAAATTTACTAATCTGAATACTCAGTTCAGGCTTGGTGCATGAAATTGCCCATTTTGAAAATCCTAATGCAGCAATCTTCCATATGAATGTGCTGATAAATCTATCTGAGCACAGTAAGGGAAATTTTTCTGTTTTAGCAAAATAAGCTACTTGCCATGGTGGTTTCACCTGTTATTTATTGGCACTTCAAACTAGAGGTGTAGAACTGATATTCTCAGTTTTATTTCTTTAGTCCATTCCTTTTTTTTGTGAATTCCTGGCTGTAGGCAAAAATTATGAATCATATTTTGAAGTATTTTCTAATAACACTAATTTTTCAAACCTTCCTTCTTGTTTAAGAAGTTCTTGCAGCAAAATCAGATCATTAGAATCTGGGGTTAGAGGGAAAAAAATTTTAAAAGCATGCATCTCATTCTGAATATTGTTAGAATGACTAGCTGCTACATTCAATAATACTTAAGATCCTGGTTTCATAACCCCATGGGATTTGAAACCCATCAAGTTCTAAACTATGACATTCTCTTTTCAGAAAGACATGGAACATGACATTCATGGCATCATAAATTGTTAAGCATTCCATAAAACATTCACTCCAAATGCCTGCTCAATTATTACAAGACCATAAAAACGTACCTGCACTAATTCTTCTTGTATGGCTCATAGTGGCACGGAGGTGACCATTCTAAGAGGCTCAGTCAGCCCAGTATGAGTGCTGGCAGATCTTAGCAAACTGGACAGTCTTTAAACATAGGCCTGGCAGTGGGCTGGATGCCTATCAATGGTGGACTACCCTAGGTAAGCTTAGTAGTTCCTCAACAGATGGTAGGCCTTCTGGTCATGAATATTGTTGGCCTCAGTAACTCAATAAGTGGACTATTAATATGAATAACTGACATTTTGATAATGATTTACTGTTTGCAAATCTCCTTATAAACATTAGCATAATTAAGCCTCACAATTAAGTTCAATTCTCTTCAGTAAGGCTTATTAAGCACCTGCTATTCAGTAGACCATGACCTAGAACCCAGAGATATAGGGGAAAAAAACAATGTTTCCTTATTGGTTTCTTTGTCTCAAGTTTTGCCAAAGTCATTTTCCTAAAGTGAAGGCTTGTCATGCAATCCCCTTGATAAAATCCACTGGGACTCTATTGACTTTAAAATTAAAGAAAAACTTGGTTTATCATTTAAAGCCCTTCATATCCTACTCCTAACCTAATTGTCCAACCTTACTACTTATTACTCTCCCTGACGTATTCTATGATTTAGCTAAATGTCTGTTTGCTGCTCTGCACAGATTTTCATCTCCTCTTTCTGTCTTGAGTATCTGTATCCCTCTACCTGGAATATACTACTTCATCTCTGTTCCTTAGATTCTTTAATTTTCCCCAACATTCAATTTTAGTACTACCTTTTATATAAAGTTTTTTTTCCAATTTCCCCCACACTACAAATGTTTTCCTCCTTTCCCAAAAAATATTATTTTGTATTCACATTATATGCATTTTGTATGTACTTGTACACATCATCTCCCCCCCCCCCAAATTATCTCAACCTCAGTCCCCTCATTTGTAAAATGAGAATAATAGCAACACCAATCTCCCAGGGATACTGTAATGATCAAATAAGGTAACATATATATTCCATATTATAAACCATAAGATGTTATATAAATATTAACTCTTCTTCATCATCATATTATCATTATTTTTTGGTATCTTCAGCTTTTAGCAAAATGCCTGATAAATAATAGGTTCATGAAAAATGCTTATTGTTTGATTGGGGCAATGTATATTTACAATAAATAAATACAAGTTAGCTTCCGAGAAAGATCAGGGGGTTAGGAAAGACCTCACAAAGGAAATAGTACTTGAGCTAAAAGTCTTGAAGAAAGGTATTCTGAGAAATAAAAGGGAGTAAATGAATAGATCCTTATAAGAATTCAGGACATCCTGCTCAAATGTTTGTCAGTAGGAAATAGAATGTAAAACCTGTAATAGCAAGGACACAACTCTACCTGAAACCTAGTCTAAGTGAGAATAATAGGAACTCATCTCAGAAAGAAAGATTGAAGCCAACTCTAGACATCAAATTGAAGAGTTTTTAATTGATCCTAGAAGTAACAGGGAACCACCATATTCCTTTGGGCATAGCACCCATAGGTGAGTCGTGGTACCCTACATGAAAAGAAAGCAAATCACTGTCACTAAGCCCTCTCTGCCTCAGTCTCCTTATCTACTATTTGTTCAAATTCTCAGATTTGAGGTGAAGGAAATCAGAAGCAATTCTCCTTCTCATGTAATATCATTTGTATAGATTTAGTACTGAAGCCTGCAGATGATTGTAAAGGGTTTTTTATTCTAATTCTTCATCTTCAATAGAAAGTTATTTCAGTTTCCTGTCCCTTATAGCTATCTCCCAATTGGAGTCTATCTTTGGAAGCATCTAGAGAGTTGCCTGATTTTTTTCCACTTTTAATTTTTTGAATTGGTATTTTTTTTAAATTGGGATCCCCAGTCTTGTTGTAAGAAGTAGCTGTTCTTCAGATCCATAAAGTTTTGAGAATGCGATAGGAAGGTACTGAAGGCAGATCAATAGATGCCAGTAATATGATTGAGGAATCAGGGTCTGAATTGGGAGAAATGCCAACACAAATAAAAAAGGTGAGACAGTCTGGTACCTATATGCTATCCACAGAGCACTTAGATCAAGGTCAATGAAATGAGCTGTAAGATCAGTAGAGAATCAGGGATAGGAACCCTTCTAGATTAGATAGAAGGAATGACACACAGTTCTCTATTCTGTTCTCCTTCTTGCTCTTGGTAATCTCATCTATTCTAATAGGTTAAATTATCATCTCTATAGAGATGACTATATAGCCAGCTAAATTCACCCTTGAACTTCATTCTTAAACATCTAATCATTTTCTGGGATGACCTTTTTGCAAGTAAAAAAAAAAAAGACTGACTTTATCATCTCCTTCTTTAAAACTCTATTTTTAGCCATCTAAGTATAATGTTATTATCCAAGCAGTCAACAAGGCTTGAAATATTGGAATTTTTTTTTTTGCTTTTCTCTCTCCATTATTCTCTATCACCTAATTTTTAAGTCCTAATAAATTTACCTTTTATGTTCATCCTTTTTCTTTCCATTCACATTGCCACAATCCTAGTTCAGACCCTCATCACCTCTTCCAAGGACTGCATTCTCCTTATTTGTCTTTTGTCTTTCCTCAATCATGTTCCTAACTACCCCAAAAAATCCTAATGTGCAAGTCTTATTTTGACTCCCTAGATCCCAAATGATCAGTAGCTGGCCATTGTCTCTAGGATAAAATGTATACTCTAGATTATCATTTGAGGACTTAAAATATCTCGCTCCAATTCCCCCCATTCCTCTTTAATTCACATTACATACTTTAAATTCTAACCAAACTAAATTATTAGCTTTTCTTCAAGTTAAATTGTGTCATCCACTATTTCTATGCATTTGGACAGAATTTTTCCTATCCCTAAAAGGCACTACTGCCTTTCAGAATCCTTTCTTCAAGGTTTGGCTCAGTTGCCAAGTCATCCAGGAAGTCTCACTTGAGTTTCCCTTTCATTCCCAAATATAACTGTTCTTTCATCTGCCATATTTTTACTAGAACATTTTAAAGATTTGTTTCTGATTCTCTCCTTTGTCCCTATCACAGTGTAACATTCTTATCTACACAGTGTAACATATTATAGAATAAAATCTCTAAGGATAGATGTAAAATAAACAGAAAGGAGAGAAAGGCAAAAAGGCCATTGACATGGGTTATCATCATAAGCCAATTGCATTATTTTGCATAGTAATAGTACATAATTCATTCATATTAATTTGCATAGTCCTTTGTTAGATAATATACATTGAATATGACTGTCATGAACTAACTATTTGTCTTACCCAAATTTCCCAATGCTTCAGGATTTTAACACTTTTCATTATTTGTGTTCTCTAGGATTATATAAATACAACTGACATGGGGATGTGAAATCTACTAACTCATACCTTAGTTAACTCCTCTTAGTGGACTTTGAATTTATATAATAAATGATTATAAAAAAATAAGCTCCTATTATGCGCCGAGTAGCATGATAAACTTTCTGACATGCTTGATTCTTTTGAAGTTACTACCATGTGCCAGGTAGTATGGTAAGCTTTCTGGCATGCTTGGCTTTCTTAAAGTAGGTTTAATGCTTTATTGGAAAAGATGGAACTTAAAAGATTGTATCCTTGGCATGTTCTCCTGCTACCATTTTTAAGTTAAAAATTCAAATATAAAAACATCAATCCAAAAACATTTTCTGTGTTAATCATTTCCAGATTTCTTTCACTGACAAGCAGACATTTCAACTGTCTTCTAATCAATCCCAACATAGAAACAACATGTCCTTTTGGAGATTGTAAGGTTTAAGTTATGTAGGGGAAAGGGGGAAAAGCTGTTCCACAGAGATGTCTCCATGTTTTCCATGTTTTTACTTTCTTTTTTATATTCCTCTATTCGTTTTCCTAATTGTATTTTTCATTACCATTTCTGATGAAAATCATCTCTCTTATTTTTGTTTTCTGCCAAGTATTTCTTTTACTTCTCTTTCCTAGTTCCTTGATTAAGACTCCAGAAAAGTCCAGAGAAATGAGGATTCAACAAGCTAAGCAAGATAAGCTAAGCAAACTTCCATGAGTCCAAGCCAGCAGGCAGAGCTTCAATGGATATTAGCCTAATCCTTTTCTTTGCTACCCTTCATAGTGCAAGTATTTTGAATTTCCCTAAAAATTACTGGGTTAGTTTTATTTCTACATTTTCTTAGCATGGAGAGGAGATCTGCCTTTATATAAAACATTTCAATTAGCTATTAGAATAGAGACATAGAAGATATTATCAACAAATATGAAGGAGCCAACTTTCCCTTTCACAAGAAGAGAAAAAAATAAACAATCCTAGAAGTAACCAATAACATTCTATTTTATAGAATCTAGGTCCAGGGAATTCTCCTAGATAAGGACTAATTCCAAAATAATGGAATTCAATTATAAAGTTGTACATTTAAACCTAAAATAAATGCAGAAGTGTAGGAGAGATGTCGGGGGGGGGGGGAGCAGTGGGGGTAGGGAGTAATCTAATTTTTAATAGAAGGCAAATTTCAAGCTTCAGCACTTTGCCACTGTGTACATATTTCTTCTTCCATTTCTGAAACCATAATCAATTGCTAATATTGTTGCTATTGCTCTCTTCTTGCTCTACTCACTCTTGTGATTTTCTGAATCAAAATACCTCTCCTTACTCACAATATAAATCTTGTCTCACTTTCCAGAATATAAGCCTCTTTTAAGGGCTTTGTATTTGTACAGCCAGTGCTTGGCTACTGATAAGTGGGGGGAAAGGATTTAACAAAAGCATTCACTATGAGTCAAACATTTTGCTCAAGCTTATTATTAGCCAAGAGCCTCAAGAAAGAACAAAAAATAATCTCTGAGTAGTAAAGGCTGACCCACTGGGGATTCAACTGGTTAGCTGGACAATGTGGCCTACTCTTGCCTCCTTCCTCTCATCATCCTCTCCCTCTGTTCACTTGTAGAAATATATCCATACCCAATGTGGATATTCTGCCAAAAGGAATAAAATTTTGATTGCTTAAACCTTGTAAGAAATCTTGGAGTTTGGGGGCTAGATATTTTCTCTTTCTAAATTATTTATTCTATCTTAAAAAATAGAATAAATTAATTATTTGTTTCTTGTAGTTTCAAACGCAAAAAGACTCATTATTGAGCCTTAGGAGGGCACACTTTCTGGTTATTCTCATCATGTGATGGTTTAGTGCTAAAAAAATCTTTTTTAGGCTCTATAAAATGACATAATAGGCCCTAACTGATACGTTGATCCTAACCTGAAATGGCAAAAAAAGGGGGGGAGGGGCTTAATTCATGCATCTGATAAAAGAAGAGGCTTATGGTTGATAACCCTTTTGGAGATGAAGATTTCTAAGTAAGAAGTAAAGAAGGCCCTTGTCTATGTTGACATAATGGCAACAGAGTGTGTACTCAACAAAGTTAGCTTATACTCAGATTTTGGGGTTCCTTTGACTGTTTTGTATGTTTTTTTTCCTTTAATATCAACTTTGTGATTATCAAAAGATTATGGAAAGCATATAAGAGCTGTCAAAGAGCAGTTGTGTCTTCTAGAGCAATTTTGGCTGCTGCAGATCAAACAGGAGTGGGCTGGTGCTAAAGATCCTGCTGGGCATTTGATTGGATTGCTCAGAAGAGGTGAAATGTCAAGTAGCTAATTAGGCATCTTGCAAAAACTGTTTATATATCCCAGCATAGCTTGGATATTAACCTAACAACTGATTGTTCTAGTAGTAATAAGTTAATCACTCCATAATGGATTCTATGATTATTTTATGCTTAGTAATTAATTTTCTTTGTAGGAGTGAACATTTTACACTTCTGATTCATATTTTTTTTTTACATTGAGAAACTTTTAGTTTCTGTCTTTCTTTATGGAAATCCTAGAAGAGGACAAAAGGTGACTACTATCTATAATTAGCAACTTTCTTTGGAAAGCTGAGGTAGGGATAAATAAGCCAACAAATGTGAGAATTAGAAAGCCTCCTTCTCCTGTTGAGAAGTCAGGTTCATCACCAATGGGAGTTCTACTTTTATACTTTATTGTAGTATACATGTAGTAAGGCATAAGCATTTTAAACACAGTGCTAGTTTCATGTTGAGCTTGTATTTATAGTATCTAGCAGAGTACCTCACACAGGCATCTTTTCAAGAGGACAAACTTAACTTTACAAAACTGGTAAACTGCACCTAAAATAAGGTACAATCCTGAACATTACACATGAAATTCATAATGGAAAGAAAAGATTTAGAGAATAAAACTTTTTAGTTCAAAGAGGCTAAGTACAGAATAATACACAGTAGATTTTTAGACAGGGACAAGAGATCTATAACAGAAGATGATATCAAATATATAAAGTTGTAGTTGAAACGTGTGTGTGTGTGTGTGTGTGTGTGTGTGTGTGTGTGTGTAGATCCCCAAACCTTTGAAATTGCAACACAAGTAATAACCACTTCCCAGATTTCCTATATTCTAACATTATGCCTCTCTAGTGGTTGCATTCCAGAACTTCAATAATGGGACCTCCTAAACCTGAAACAGCCTACTGCTGATGACTTGCTCACTGTATGATGTTCCTCCTTAAAATGTGCCTCCTTTCTTTCCTTGGTGATTTGCTTTTAGAGACTTCATCTTGTAGAAGAATTCAAACCTGTCCATCTTCATTCTCTCCCCACCTTCACTCCATTCATGATTTATTCCTGAATTCCTGAAGTTCAAAAGCATGACTGCATCTAGGTATTTTTATTTCCCTTATCTCCTTTCCCCATAATATTTTCATCTTCCTTTTGTATGTTCTCTTTGTTGTCTTCTTTCATGAGAAAGTCAGATGCTTGAGAAAAAGGGCTGGCTTTCTTTTTACTGTTTCAGTATTCCCAGAATTTAGCCTAGTTACTGACACATAGTAAGTACTTCATAAATTCTAATTTTCTCCCTCCTTCCCTCTCTCCTTTCCTTCCTTTCTTCCTCCCTCCCTCCCTCTTTTCTTGCCTCCTACCCTTCCTCCCTCCCATTTTTCCTCCCAGCCTTCCTCTCTCCTTTTTTCTCTCCCTTCCTCTCTCCTTCCCTCCTTTCTCTCCTCTTCCTTCTTTCACTTCTGCCTTCCTTCCCTCTCTTACTCTATTCCTTCCTTCCTCCCTCCCTTCTTTCTTTTCTCCCTTTCTCCCTTTCCCACTATTTCCCTCCCTTGCTTCTTCTCTCCCTTCTTTCCTTCCTCCTCTCTTTCTTCCCTTCTTCTTTTCTTCCCTCTCTCCTTCCTCCCTCCCTCCTCTCCTCCTTTCCTTCTTCCTTCCTTCTTTCCAACTTTCTTCCTTTTTCCCTCCCTCCCTTCCTCCCTTCCTTTTTCCCTCCTTTCTTTCCTTCCTTCCTTCCTTCTTTCCTTCTTTGCTTCCTTCTTCCTTCCTGCCTTTCTTCCTTCCTCTCTTCCTACCTTCCTTCCTTCCTTCTTCCCTCCTTTTCTCCCTTCCTTACTTTTTCTTTTACAGCCTCAGACACACACTAGCTTCAAGCACCCAAACAAGTCAGTAAAGCTTTATCTATCACCATTTCCTCATATAAAATTGGGATATTAATAGCACTTGTTTCACAGGTTTATTGGGAGGATCAAATAAGGTCATATTTGTAAAAACACAGCATAGTACCATATGCATATAGTAGGCGGTTGTTAAATGCATGTTTCCTTTTTTTTCCTCCACATATCCCTACTATCACTGTTGGAGTTTAAATGCTAAACTGAATGGATAATGAGTCTTTCCAGTACATATGTTTTATGGGTATTGTATCTAATTCGATGATCTTTCTCTACTAGTAGTCTCTAAATTTTTTTGATTGCACATCCTGGTGAGTATGCTGGGAGTGGGTATACTGGAAGGCAATAATTTTTCCAATGACATCTGAGCAGCTCTTTGGCTTGGAATTAAGTGATAACAGCCCTGAGGGTCTGATGCTCGTACAGAATGGGGAATGTTGGGAGCTTACACAAGAGTGAGAGAAGGTACAATAAAAAAGTATAATGGGTAAAGGTAGATTTGACTGTGTTGGATGCATTCAAGTGGAGTGTGGAATACTATCCACTGTCTCACCCTCTAATTAATTTATCCTACATCCTTTGGGAATATGGAAGAAAAACTTTGTTATACACTTTTAGGAAAAAAATATCAGTCATAAATTTATTAATCAAATAATTTCATTGCCTCTCCTTAGCAAGAGAAAAAAAGAAATACACACGGCATTCATTGCCTTCAAGAATCTCTAACAAGACATTTCCACTCAAAATTTATAGCCCATCAAACCAAAAACAAAATTCCACAATAAGATAAAATTGAGCTGCAAAGTTAATAGTTTGGATTTGTCACCTAGAACAATAGTGACTTAACTTTTGATATATACTAAACAATGATTTTCCCCAAAACCAATCAATGCTTCTTTTATATACTTCCTCTAATGATTCTTTTTTTTTTTTACCTTCTCAAAGGTAAACTTAAGAAGTGCTTCTTTTTATTGAATGAATAATCAGAAGTTATCTTAGTCTGACCATCATCCTAATCATTTTCAGAGTGGATTCATTCATGGGTTAATCAAGGCTTTCTCTTTAAAAACAGGTTTCATTTTAGTTTTGGTTTTTACATTTTGTATGTCAGGAATCAAACTGAAAGTTTGGTGAAATCAACAGACCCTTTCTTAGAATAGTATTTTTAAAATGTATAAAATGAAATATATAAGATGGCATGGCAAGCCAATTCTATCAAAATACATTTGCTCCTCAAATTATAATTATAATACAAGTTCGTGGATCCCTGATTAGGACACTCTGCTTGAAATAGTTTTTGTTTTTTAATAAAAATAAAGATAAAGGACTTGACACTACAAAACTATTTCCTTGGCATTGAGCTATCAATTTAAGGAAAAACTGATTAGATCTTTCATTTGAGTGAGATCATGTGATTAGGACTGAGAAAATATTATTGATTAGCATTGTTAAAAGAGGAAGAAGGGGAAGGTCTTAGTATATTTTTACTGGTTTAAGCCATAACTCCATGGAATCACACCATCTACCTACACCCTCAAAGTATGGTCTCCACTGGTCTCCACTTCAGACACCATTGCTGTGCCAGATGCCTTAGACTTCTTTTACCCTTCTAATTGGAATTCATAGGAGTATGAAGCTTAGGCAACTCAGCTCCATGTTCCCTGTGAAATTCTCAGTTGGGAGCCCAGCCTTTTGGGGAACCAGGGAGGTAAAGCTAGAAAATACTGAGGGAATATCAGGGACAGGAAATGTCATGAGCACTTAGCCTTTACTTACCCTCTGAAAACTCTCTAGTGCCAGAAAACTTCTCTCTTTTTGTTTTAAAGTTATTATTAGTTGATCAGCAGACTAAATTCAGAGAGTCCTGGAAACACTTGCTGAACTGATGCTAAGTGAAATGAGCAGAACCAGGAGATCACTATACAAGACAACAGCAATATTATACGATTATCAGTTCTGATTGATGTGGCTCTCTCCTACAATAAGGTGATGCAGATCAGTTCCAACAGTCTTGTGATGGAGAGAGCCATCTGCACTCAGAGAGAGGACCGTGGAAACTAAAACATAATATTTCTACTCTTTTTGTTGCTGTTTGCTTCCATTTTGTTTTCTTTCTTATTTTTTTTTCTTTTTGATCTGATATTTATGGAAATACATATAAAGGAATTGCACGTTTAACATATATTGAATCACTTGCTGATTGAGGGAGAAGATGGGGGAATGAGGGAAAAATTAGAATACAGGGTTTTGTAGGGGTGAATGTGGAAAATTGTCTATGTAATATTTTTACCATGTTGAATATATATTGGATTACTTGCCAACTAGGGAAAGAGGCACAAGGAAGCGGGGGGGGGGGGTGGAGATTGGAAAACAAGGTTTTTCAAGGGTCAATGTTGAAAAAATTATCCTTACATATGTTTTGAAAATAAAAAAAAACTTTAATAAAACAATTTTTAAAAACAAATTATCATGTATATATTTTGAAAATAAAATGCCATAATTTAAAAATAAAGTTATTAGTTAGGCTTCTTCATATTCTCCTTGAAGTCTGTCATCTGTTTTTTGCCACTGACTTTGCATCTTTTGCCTTTAGGTGAGGAGAAATTTTGGAAATGCAGATCAATGTAATTTATTTACTTAAAATGAGATCATTAAAATGTGTATCTGGACCAGTTTTTTATGACTCAGTCTTTTCTGCATTGAAGTCCAATAACTGAAACTCACTCTATTACTGGGAGTCCAAGATGCTACTTATAGATTTTCTTGATCTTGCTATGATCCAGACCATGTTTAGTGACCTCTGAATCCAAAGACATATACATATAATAAATTAACAATTGGATCCCACAATTTTAAGCCCATTGTACAGTACTCTGACATCTAGGAGTCTGGCTGAAAACTTATGGAATACATTATCTGGATCTGCCTTTCTAGAATGATCAAAAAGGAGATGAGTACATAGGAAGAGGAACTGGAAAAATGCTGAAAGAAATTTTCCTTTTGCTGTTTTACTTAAGGAGGATTCAATCATTGGTGTGACCCCCTCATTGCCCTGTGTCTGTTATTTGGAAACTTTAGGATTTGCTAGTTGGTATTTGTGAACTTGGAGAGGAAATATATCTTTAATTTCACCAAACTCTCACTGAAATATAGCATTCCTTTGAAATGTTATTTTTAAAAATAATATTCTGATGACCACCAAAATGCCAGTGTGTTCCATGATACAAAAAATGTTAAGAATCCTTTGTTTAGAGATTTCTTTTTTGGTTATGCTATCTCTGATGGTATGTACACACTATTCCAGGTGGAACTATGAGGTCTGACTTTGTCTTAGGATATCTGCAATGGTGCTGAAGGATCTCCTGCCTCTGAGTAGCCCATATCTAGAAATAAATCACTAGAACTCTTCTTAAAGGCCCTAGCAAAATTAAGGAATGCTATAAAGAACAGCTAAATTAAAAAAAAAAATCCACACAGCGATAGAAGATGCTGTATGATTGAAACATCTATTCCCTAATGATGTCATTAACCTTTCATCAAGTAGATAGTTCCTGCCCAACCCATCTCCCTCTCAACTGACCACCAAGTCCAGAGGGACTGATACTGAAGTTACCTTGAATTCAGGGCTATGGGCCAAGGATACCAGACAGTTTAGTGACAACCCCTAGAGCAAACATTATGTCTGTTGGACACCTAGTTTAAGTTCCTAGATTCCTCAACATTCAGCCAACTGGCTGAACCCCAGAAGGTGCTAACAGACAGATTGTGGATGATGAAAATGATGGATTAGACTCTAGTTTTCCAACCATTTCCATTATGGTATCCTGGTAAGTCTATTCCAGCTCTATAGTTATAACGATAATGAAAATTAATGGTATTGGCCTCAGAAAAGTATAACTTGACCACAGTCAATGTCAGAGTTTTAAATGAATAGAAAAACATGAAAAATGGAAATCTTTAGTATAGCTATCTCAAAAAATAAATAAATAAATCTCTCTACTTCTCTAACACGAAAGGAAAATACATGTGAGACAAAAGTTATCAATAAATTGCTGTAGATTTTCAGATTAAAGCTTTAAAGAGATGGATTCACCTCTGAAAATACTGCGGCAATTTAGATAAGCTCCTATTCAGGAACAGAATCATTGTATGGTCACCCAATCTTAGCAGACAGGGCTGTGCTTTTCCTGCATTCTGTACCTATAATTCATTGGTTAAAAGTCTTCAATTTAACCATATGTTTCTCTTTTGTTATTCATTAAAATAAATCTCTAATTCAAAATATCTAAACTAACATTAAGCACTAGATGTAAATATGACATTTTAGAAGGGATCTTAAAATGTGTAGCAATAAATTTCTATTTCAAGAAAGCATATATAGTAATAAAAGACATTGTATTCATAACTTCCCATCTTATTTTTGCTTCTTGTAAGTTTTCTTTTATACTCTGCTGTACATTTTTTACTTTATTTCTTATTTTTCCCCTTTATTGACTCCTCACTTCCCCCAAGGAGGCTGCATTTAAGCATGCATATATGTATGTCTGTATGAGATCTATACATGTAGATACATGAATATATATAAACACCATGTATATATGTACACAGATTATACATATACATATATACACATACATATAAATACATATCCATTTCTGCTTATATATACATATCATATACACACATATATAGAAATGCATGTAAAACAATATGAATATGGCTGACATAATACAGATTTCTCCCTTCATTAAATCTTTTTTTTAAGTTTGACTTTGAAATCAATGATTATTACACCTACTTTTTTTCCTAATAAATTCTACTTCTGATCATTGTTCTTTTGTACATATCTTATTCCCTATCTCTGCTAACATGTCTATTTTACTTCTACCTTTTGACTTGCCTTGCTATTACTTAACCTCCACACTGCCCCCCCCCCATTGTCATGGATACTCCTTTTATCTTTTCCCCCAATTCTTTCCCTCTCTCTTTATCCCATTCCCATTAATCTACACATCTTTTCTCACTACCATTAATTGAAAAACCCTTCTGTACCCCACCTTCTCCTTTATTCCCCTTTACTTCCCTCTTTATCCCTTTCCTATTAACCTGAATACTTTTGCTGCTGCTGTTGATTCACATACCTTTCTACACCCTACCTTATTTTATTCCCTCCCCCTTTACCCCTTTATGTCTTTATAGAGTTTGAAGAAAGTTATACCCATCTTGGGTATCTATGTGTGTAGGTATGTATGTGTGTATATATATATGTGTGTGTGTGTGTGTGTATGTGTATTTCTTTCTTTAATCCATTCTCAATGTGAGTAGGTTTTCAGAACTACCAGTCCTCCTCCCATATGAAGCATGGACTCAACAAGTTCTGAGTCTGAGCTCTAGCTGCCCTTCCTACTATGTTCTCTTTTCTGAGTAGGTGACTGAATATTATTCTCCAAGAGGATTGTCTGGGCTTAGAGGGTATTTTATGAATTAGAGAATTGTGGGAGTTTGCTGTCCAGAAAATGGAATTTACTGATACAGGAAGCTTCTGAATTAGTGATAATTACCTACAAGAGGAGCCCAAATTTCTGAGTTATCTTGACAGAAAACATGAATTTTGAGGAAGAGTCAAAGTGAAATATAATTAATTAGATTTTATTAAGTGCCTTCTGTGTGCCAGGCACTGCATTAAGCAATGAAAATACACCTCCCCCTGCCCCCAAAAAAGTCCCAAACTTCAAGGAGTTTACAATTTGGATAATTTGGCACACAAATTACAATTTGGCAATAATGGATAAACAAAAATATATATAACAAGCTATGTACGGGATAAATAGAAAATAACTAACAAAGGGAAGCTACTGGAATTAAGAGAGATTAAGAAAAGCTTCCCTAGGAGGTAGGATTTTAGTTGAGCCTTCAAGGAAGAGAAAGATGTAAGTAGTTGTAGATGAGAAAGAAAAGCTTTCCAGGTATGCAGAATAGCCATATAAAATGCTTAGTTGACAATTTTGGAAATTACTTTATGTTCTGAGGCTTATGTATCAGTCTATCAGAATGTCATCATTGTTATAAGTTATAATTGAATCCTGTTTTTACAATCCTCTCTGTGCGTGCTACTGCACTCTGTAGTTTCTTGGATAAACTACATCTGTCAATCAATCCATCAGGAAAGCAGTATATACTTTGTAGATGCCTATTATGCACCAAAAGATTAAGGACTGAGATACAAAGAAAAGAACAACATCCTTGCTCTCAAGAAACTCATAATGAGATAGGGAAAATAGCAGGCAAACACTTACAGATAATTGATACATAGGAGATATTGAAACAGACTAAAGTTGGGAAATACATAGTTTTCCTAAATCCAAAGTTTGGGAAAAATAGGAATCCTCCTATTTAATTTCAAGATATTTAAAATGAGAAAAAGATGAGAAAATATAAATAATTTTATATGTTATTACTTCTCACTAGAGACTCATAATCTGGATGGAAACAAATACAAAACAAGCAAAAAAAAACTATAGGTGAAATATTTTAAGCTTTGCAAAGTATTTCATATATATGAACTCATTTAATTTTCCACAACAACCTCAACTTAAGTGTTACAGTTATTATTTTCCTAATTTTACAGGTAAATAAACTGAGGCATGGAGGTGAAATGATTTGAATTGGGTCATACATACCTAGTAAGTGTGTGAAAGAGGACTAAAACTCAAATCTTCCTGAATTGGATTTCACCTAATACCCACCATTTCTCACTGCCTTTTTTTAAATAACAGGTCAGAAATAATCTTTTCCCTTTATTATTTACTATTGCATGAGAATCACCTGTCACTTTACTAGCCTGAGTGAATGTAGAGGAAATGATTCCTTCTATTGAATAGTATGCATCTAGCAGGGATAGGCTCACACAATCACAGCTATGGTCAAAATCCAAGAGTGTATAAAGATGAGGAAGGATTGTTTATCATTTATCAGTCTCTTTAACCACACACACACACACACACACACACACACACACACACACACACACATACATACTTGCTGATGCCATTTTCAAGTTATGGGCAGGAAAAGTATATCAGACATAGCATTGAATTTTAAACTCTGATAAAACCACAAATGAATCAGAGATAAGAACCATAGTAGCTCAGGGTAAGAAGAGTATGATTATCCCCCTGCTTCTTAGGATTTACCTCCATCCATTCTGTCAAAGAAAGAAGTTGAATTTGCTTTAAGGGAATTGCATTTTCTATATTTAGATTATTTATCTTTATTATCACACCAATTTCCAGACCTACTGAATGCTGGAAACAGTTCTGTTTTAAACTAACATGTCTTCCTCCAGAGCAAAAGTTTCTCTTTGTCATAGTGTTTATGAATCTACTCTTCATAAGCAGTTATATGCAATGGTCTCTGCAAAAATGGGACAGAGCCAAAGGGAAGAGAAAAATACAAGCTACACCAAACCAGAAAATACAAAATGTTATTCTGGGCAGTGCTCCATATTTTATTGCTAACTGATTGTTTTCCTATGACATAAGTACCATGAGGTCAAAGAATATGACTTTTGCACAGTGTACAATACAATGCAACATTTTCAATTCCATTCAATTCTATAAGCTTTTATTTTTTTCTAATTTTATTTGATATCTTTCTATTGTAACTTTAATTTTAAAAATTATGTAATGTACTGCTATCCAAAAAACCATCCCATGACAATGAATAAAAAATATTGATATTCCTGATAATAATAGCATTCAGCATATCTATGGCACTTTAATGTTTATAAAGACTTTCCTTAGGTTATTTTATTTGTTCCTCACAATATCCCTGTAAGGAAGGTGCTACTATCCTCATTTAACAGATGAAGCCAGGATGATAAGCCACAGAGCAAGTATCAAAGAGACTAGTTGAACTCAAATCTTCCTGACTTGATACACTCTGTGGATAACTTGGTTATTTACTTCTTTGTTCCTCCTTCCCTCAGCTGGAAAAAGAACAGGTTGAATTAAATAATCTGGAAAGTCCCTTCCATTTCTTATAATCCCATGATGCTCTGATGTTGTATATGGAATTCATGATACAGGTGAACTAGACCAGATTTTCCATGACTCTCCCATAAAAATCTTGGGATGCTGTGCTTGATGAATTATTTTCACTGTTCCCTGTGCTCTCACAGACAAATATGCCCAGGGAAGCAAGCATGTTCTGTCTGGACAGGGGCAGTGTAATCATACTCTCATGGATGAGTGAATCTGCAATCCCAGTTCAGACTTAATGGATGACATTTTCTGAAATAGGCAACCCTTTGTGAGTAGATATTGTGAAGGAGAATTGCCCAAAACTATTACCCAATGTAAAGTATTCAGGAAACCCTCAGCGAAGGGTTTCATGAGCTCATCTGGGTTCAAGTCAAAGAAAGGAGTTTTGAGGCAGGACAGATCCAAAACAAAAGCTGTGCTTTGGACCATGGGCTGTGAGAACACTAATGTTGGTGATTTCATCCTCATATATACCCTGTTTCTATAGCACCTGGAAAATATTTATCTTCAATATGCATGAATAGCTAAAAAGTCAATTTTTATGGCTTTTAAATTATAATAAGTTATAAGTACACACCTATGTACACAAATCAATATTTTCATCCTTATTGAAGGTACTCAACAATCCCAACCTCCCTTTTAGACTATTTCTAAATAGCCTTAGCATGCTTCATGCTCGAGTTGGTTGGGTACAAATACCCTATCAATTGCCTAATAGTTCATCATCTAGTGTCCAAACTTCTGGTAATGAGCTTGAATATAGCTAGGTTGGTTGTCAGAAAAAAAGAGACACAATCCATGGGTGGAAACTCTGACTTCTTTCAAGACTCAGTTCAAATATTACTTACTGCCAAGGTCTTTCCTGGTCTCCTTAGGTGCTAGTTACTTCTTCTCTAAGATTACCTTGTTTCCATTCTGTATGTATCTCATGGACAACTATTCATACATTATCTCCCTTTCCTCTCTCCCCCTTTAGAATGTAATTTCTCTTTTATTTTCTCTTTTATTTTTCTTTCTATACTTCATTCTCAACTCAGTGTTCAGCATATAATGAATACTTAATAGTTTTTTTCTGTCAAGTCAATTTGATTGTATTTGTTACAGCACATAGTAGGTACTTAATAAATGGTTATTCCCTTCTCTCTTTTCCTTCATTCTTTATTATCTACTTTTACAAGTAAAACAAGTTTTTCAAGAAAACAATGTTACCTTCACATGACAGATATTGGGAAAGGAATTTTTTTTGTTTTTTTAATCAGATTTATTATTTTATTGGCATAGGAAATTCCCTATGAGGATACTCTCTATATAACCACTGATCAACCCTCCTGTGTAACTCATAGAATTAGATAATTACCTGGACACTGGGAGATTAAATAACTTTCCCAGAGCAATGCAACAAGTATGAGTAAGAGCTAGATTTAAATCTGTGGTTTTGTGGACTCTGAGACTAGTTTCATATCTACTATATTACAGGTATCAAAAATTTGGCTCATGCACCACATTGAGGAGCCTGATTAAATATATTTGGAAAATATTTAACAAAAGAAATAAAAATGCAATGAAACAGAGGGTAATTTGGGAGCCATCTCTCAGGTTTTCTGAACTAGATTTTGTCACTAAACCCAAATGGTGCTAGAGGAGAAAGTGGTTGGTGAGCTTATACAGCTGTCTCTCACTCAAATACAATGATTTGCACATAATGGTATGACTTCTCTGACACCAGGGTAGTTTTTAAGAACAAAGTACAAACAATAATAACAGCAATATCGCTTGTAGTGATTTTTATGTAGCTTTTAATGACTCCCTTCTTTGTGAGTTTGGCACCACTATATTAAACATTGCTTCTTGCATATTGATAGTTATAATAATAAAGAAAACTCATCTCCTTACAAGGTTTATAATTTATAAAATTTGTAGAGATGGAAGGAATCTTAGAAGTCATCTGGTCTTACATCCTTATAAATGAGACCCAGACAAAAATAATTTGTTCAAAAATTATATAAGCAGTGAATAGCAGAATTTGATCCCAGGTCCATTGGTTCCAAAACAAATACTCTTCCCAAACTATTCCCATGAGGGAGGCACTAAGGCAATTAATCAATTAACCAATTAGCTTTTGTTAAGTATTTACTATGTGCCTTTCACTATTTCAAGTTCTGGAGATACAAAACCAAAACTATAATTTCTAGGCTCAAGAAATTTACATTGTAAATAGAAGTCAACATACATATAACTAGGAAGATGCAAGCCATATGTGTTATAAATGGAAGGTACTCTCAGAAATAAAACACTCATGGAAGGAGGGATTGGGAGATTCTGCTTTAAAAAGGTGGATTTATATTTGAGTCTTGAAGGAAACTAGAGAGGAAAGACAGCCAAGAGATAGACAAAGAGTCAAGACAAAGAGTATCACATGCACAAGTGAGTTACACTGGATTGTAAAATATGTAGAGAGGGTAAAGAGTAAGAAGGTTGCAAAGGGAGAAGGAAACAGGATGTTAAAAATATAAGATTTTAGGTTTGATACTGAGGTCAATAAGAAACCACTGGAATTTGTTGAAAAGAGTGGGTGACCAGTTAAAATATAGAAAGAATATCATCTTGGAATTTGTTTAGATAGACTGGACTGGGAAGAAACTTGAGACAGGAAACCAAGAACATTCAATAATTTAAGGTAGGACTGTGCTAAAGTCTGGATTATTTTGTTTTATTGATTGTCTAGAATTAAGTGGTAGTTAAACAGTTCATAATACAGATTAAGTAAGACAACTCTGAGGTACCACTCTTCCATTGGCTAAGATAATAGGAAACAGTTATAAATGTTGGGGGGGTGATGTGAAAAAACTGAGACAGTAAGGCATTGTTGATGGAGTTGTGAAATGATCCAACCATTCTAGAGAGCAATTTGGAACTATGCCCAAAGAGTTATAAAACTATACACACACTTTGAATCAGCAGTGTCTCTGCTTGGCCTGAATCCCAAAGAGATAATAAAAAAGGGGGAAAAATCCAGTGTAAGAAACAAAATATTTTACCATGAATTCCACTGACTCACAGATGAATGCAGGAAAGATTTATTTTATACTCTTGTAAGAATGGATACCTAGATGGATAGACACTTCTTTGAAACTCCAAAGGTAGCCTTTTATTTCCTCTACTGAAGCACAAGCCCCTCCACTAATTCTTCATTAATTACATAATACAGAAGTTATAGGACATGAATCTCTGCCCTTCATTACATAGCCAGTTCCTGCTCCCAAGGAACTTCTATTCTAGAAGGGGAAAGCTGTCAGAGGAGGGCTAAGGGCAAAGAACAAAGAAATCTTTTCAAATCTTAGGTCATCATCCCTAATTACAAAAGTTCGTCCCTGCTCTCAAATAGCTTACATTCTTTTGGAAGATAATCTTCACCCTTAATTATTCCTTGATGTCCTTGTATATTTCAGTTTTCTAACTTAAGTTTAATTTCTCCAATTTGATTTTCATAACCATGGAAACCAAAATGCCCATCCATTTTCCACACACATATGCAAAAAATGTTTGTAGTAGTTCTTTTTATGTAATGGCAGGAAATTGGAAATTGAATGTTTGCCCATAAATTGGGGAATGGCTGAATAAGTTATAGTATATGAAGGTAATGGAATATTATTGTTCTACAAGAAAAGATGAGCAGGATGATTTCAGAAAAATTCAGAAAGATTTACATGAACTGATGCTGACTGAAGTGAGCACAGTTGTACACAGTAACAACAAGATTATGTGATGATTAACTATGACAGACTTGGCTGTTTTCAACAATGAGGTATTTCAAGGGAATTCCAATAGACTTGACATGGAAAAAGCCATCTGTATCCAGAGAGAAAACTGTGAAGACTGAATGTAGATCAAAGCATAGAGTTTTCATCTTTTTATTATTGTTGCTGTTTGTTTGATGGGTTTTTTTTTTCTCATTTTTTTCCCTTTGGATCTGATTTTTCTTGTACAACATGGCAAATGTTTAAAAGATTTGCACATTTAACCTATAGAAGATTGCTTACTCTCTTGAGAAAGGAGGAGGTAAAGGAAAGAGAGAGAGAAATTGTGAATACAAAATTTTACAAAAATGATTGTTGAAAACTACCTTTACGTGTATTTGGAAAAAATATAATAGTATTAAAAGCATATTAAAAAATAATAGAGATGAAGTTAAAAAGTATGTTCAGCACATTTTTTTTTCCTTTCACAAAGTTGGTTGTTAATTTACCTGGTAAAATATTACTTGCCTTCTCAATGGGTGAAGAGGTAACTGGAAGAAGAGGTAAGTGGAGAGAATTTGCAACTGAAAATAAAGGGGAAAAGAATGTTAGACATTAATTAAATGGGAAACAACAAAAATACCAAAAAAATTACCTAAATCTCAGCATGAAGTGAGGCCTAAATATAAAAGTTATGGCTATCTGAATGAACAGAAGGGGATAAATAAGAGAAATGCCATGAAGATAAAGTCAAAAAAGATTTAGAAAACATTCCACATATGGGAGAGATATTATTACTTTCATTTTACAAATTCTGAAACAGATTTGTGGAGGTTAAATACCTAAAGTTATATAGCTAAGAATACCAAAAGACAGAAATATATATCAGATCTTCTGAGTTCAAATATTTGAGTTTGTAGAGTTGGGCACTCTACTAAATATGATTCCTTTATTTATAAATAAAGAATTTCATAGAGAATTCATTGTTTCTTAAAATTATAGTCTATAATTAGAACTTTAATTATCTTAATGAATTAACACAAAAATAGTATAAGGTTTTATTTGATATTGAAAGCCTCTCAAAACTATTAATGAGACAGGTTTTAAAAATACAGTATTGGGTAAGGAACATTGGAGATACTATATTCATTTTGAGCCTCTGATTCCTCAAAATTTTTGTGCCACTCTCAAAGCAAAAGCAAACAAACAATGCTTTACTAACCAAGAAAACAAGAGGCTCCTGTGTTATGTTTAATAAGAAATTTGCATGAAACTTTCTTACTAAATTTTACCATTATGTAAAGCTCGTAAACTAAAGATTTCATCAAAACAAAATAAATTCGTACTTTTGTTTGAATCCTCTTCTCCCACTATCTACCTTCATTATGTAAATGAAAAATAAACTGTTTCAATTGAAATTTCAATTGAAAATTCAATGCAAAGAAATTACCTCTCTGATGTGATAGTACTTTTGCAAAATCCAGAACAAACAACAACGTGAAGGAAACTATTATTTTGCCGATATTGTTATTTTACAAAATTTTATTTATTCTTCCTTAAAATTTTTGAATATTAAGAAATCAAATTCCTTTCTTCTTGTAAAATAACATTTCCAAAGAAGTAAATGACTTGTTAGGGGAAAATATAGAACTTTTCTGATGATCCGATAATTTCTATCCATTATTATAACCTTTGTATGATGAGACTGATGTAGGCACACCAAATGATGAGGCAATTCACATGTGAACATGTGAGAAAGTGACCCTTAAAATCAGAGACTCAAAAGACAATAAAAGAAAAAAAATAGGAATTATTATAATCTCATAAGAAAAGGCAACTTCCAGCAGACAAGGAGTCAGTAGAGGAGTGCAAAGGACAAACTGCAAAACAAAAGGTCAAATAAATCCTAAATACAGAAACCTCTACCCCACCTCCCAAACCTTTACTTTCATGCTCTGGGGGAGTACAGGCTTACACAGAAATATATCTCAGAAACAAAAGTTTAAATTTCCCTAAAGAGCTGTTATACAAGTAGATATCCTTGGATAAAAGAATTCTTTTACCTGAATTCCCACAGCCTTAACCTCTAAAAGAAGTAAGTAATTGCTAATTAAGATGGAGAGGGGGAAACAGGAGGGGAAATGTTCATCCAAGACAATCGAACATCTGGAGCTTTTTAACTATAGTTCAACTTATTACAGCAAAGTCACAAGTCAGTGTTTAAAGCCATATTCCTATGAAAGTCTTCACTCAGTTTATCCTATTCATGAAGAACTGACAAGGGCTTTCTCATTCCCAAAAGGTACATTTATTTATGAAATGAGATCATAGACAAAATAAAGATAGAAAATAGATACAAGGTGTATTAAATATGAAATAAATTTGGGAGAGCATATAGTTACCAAGGTGAGAGGTTTTAACAATTGAACAAGGGAAAAGAGAAGTTCTCTACTACAACACACAATTAACTAGGAGAAAGGAAATACACAATAAAATGAGAATGTTGTGCCACAGTTTCCTTTGATTGTTCTGCCTCATTTTCCCTAAATTTTTCTGCCTCAGTTTCCTTGAATTGTTCTGCCTCAATTCCTTGAATTGTTCTGCCTCAATCCCCTGGTTGTAACCCCCTTTCCTCTTCATTAGGACTGAGATAACTAGGGCTATGGAGATCTGGCCACTCTGGCATTCCAAAAAAGTCATAAAACTCCATATGTCCTATCTCAGATACTTAATTGGCATCCTCTACCTCTATCTCTCAAGACTTCTTGTCTCTAGTTTGACTACCCCCTTCACTCCCAGTTTATCAAAATTTATGGTCCTACCCCCTGCCTAGACATTCCCAAACTTACCAGTGCTCAGACTCTATCCCTTGCCATTGTCTCACCTGATCACTTGGAGCCATATAGAAATCATTTCAATCTCAAATTGGAGGCTGATGCTGAATGTTTTAAGACATTAGCCCTGGGACCAAAATGAATCCTTTGGTCCCAGAAAATCTCTCCCTCTCAGAAACTCAAATAAAATATTAAAAACTCTCTACTCTCTATCTTGCCTCAGTTTCTCTGACATTACAAGAATATGCCATTGATTGGCACAAATCATAAAAGAAATTTGGCACCCTAAAAGAGTTATTTATAACAAGAAGAAAGATAACATGAAGCATGGTAGGGAATGGGAAAGGAGGAGAGACACCATGAGGCAGAAAACCAATTGTGGGCCAACCCAAAAGGGACTCAGCAAAGATGGTGTAAACCATGAGCAAATTTACAGGGGAAATTTAACCTCAGAGGTTTGAAATCAATTTGGTTTTTGATTGGATATGGTAAGATGGGGATACCCAAGACCTCTACTGAGGGTAGTACTGATGTATATTGTGCAAGTGGGCCTGAAAATGTATCCCCTTAAATCTGTAAAAGAAAGGTGATTTGAAGTCTCAAGCTCCCCCCAGGAAAAACATACCTTTCCCAGACAACAACAAGTTAAATGATCTTATTCAGTTGGATATCTTGGTCTGATAGTCCTTTGAGTAGCTCAAATTCCCAAGATAAGTAATCTTTTTTTCAATTGGGGATCTAGACCCAAGGCATTGTCAACAATTGAGTGAATGTCATTCAATTTTGAATTGAAGTCCAAGTCTTAGACAGCTAATAAAAGACAACTCTGAACCCCAAATTTTTGCAGAAGTGCAAAATAGGATTATACTCTGCCAGGACTTTTGCCCACTGCTGAATATATTGTTTTCTCAGTGCCAATAAATCCCTTTTGCCACACAGATTTCGGGTTTGCAAATTCTTTCCCATTGGACCTGTGGCTCCGATCAGAGGGGATTTCCCACACCAATTCTTGCACCTCATCACAATTACCACTGACCTCATCAGTACTGTAAAGTTGAGCTGATCCTAATCACTGTCCTTCCCTGCTTATCTCAGGGGGTAATAGTATCAGTAGTTCAGGCTTTCCCTGCAATTCCCATTTAGTTACACAGGACCATATCATTGAGTGTTTATATAAGGAAGAAATAAAGATGAAATCATCCCTGAGCATGTTTATTATGTCAATATCACTATTTTAAGTCTATAAGAAAAAATTAGAAAAAAGCATTACTATTAAAAATGAAAAACATTTACATGAAATATCACTAATAAAAAGTGATATCAAAAATATATAGAAATCACAGATTCAGAATTTAAAAGATTATCAGAAGTCATCTGTTTATAGAAATAAGCTGGAAGGAACTTCAAAAGCTTACTGGTCCAACTCCATTATTTTATAGATATAGATACCAAAGCCAGGAAAGATTAAATTGGTTGCTTAAGTTCATACTTTGAGGAAATGGTAAAGATAGGATTTGAAGAAAGGGTCCTTTCAATTCCAATACTTCTTGATGTCCCGTATTTTTGCTGTATAATTCACCCTTTCAATCAGGGAATTGAAAAGGGATACCAGAAACCTTACAAGAAATTTTGGGGTATATAGGCTAAATTTCTTTTTTAAGGATCATGCCTTAAATATAAAGCATTCTGATTCTCATTAATCGGCCAACAATAGATCCTGGCCCAAGTTTCATTTGGTTATTGTTTGCTCTATGATGTCTGAGTAAGTATAAATAGCAATTATTTTTGTTTTGGCCAGAAATCCTGGGGTTCTTGCCCTCCCAGACAGATTTTGTTTTTTGACTAGGTATAAGAAACCACTTTTGCCTCATTTTTATCTAACCTTAAGAGGGCCATCTTATCTATAGCTTGCCACTGAACCCAGATGACTCTGGAGGAGAAAGTAAAGCTGACTTTGTATATTCCTTGCCTCCTTTAAATCCAACTCCCCTGCAAATCCCTGCAAAAGGAAATAACTTCATATGTATCTCTGAAGGACAAAAAATCATACTATACATCTACAATATCAAGAAGTATTCCCCAAAAGATCAACAAAGAATGTGAACCATTTTGAACATATGCTCAATGTTCATTGAGATGAAAATGTTTTCCCAGTTTGTTACTTCCCTTCTAATCTTGTTTGCATTAGTTTTGTTCGCACAAAGGTTTTTTTAATTTGATATAATCAAAATTTTCTATTTTGTGATCAATAATGATCTCTAGTTCATCTTTGGTAACAAATTTCTTCCTCCTCCACAAGTCTGAGAGGTAAACTATCCTATGTTCCTCTAATTTATTTATAATCTCGTTCTTTATGCCTAAATCATGGACACATTTTTTTAAAAAAATTAATAGCCTTTTATTTACAGGTTATATGTATGGGTCCCAACATTACAGCATTGACAATTGCCAAACCTCTTGTTCCAATTTTTCCCCTCCTTCCCCCTATCTCCTCTCCCAGATGGCAGGATGATCAGTAGATATTAAATATACCAAAATATAAATTAGATACACAATAAGTATACATGACTAAACTGTTATTTTGCTGTACAAAAAGAATCGGACTCTGAAATATTGTACAATTAGCCTGTGAAGGAAATCAAAAATGCAGGTGGGCAAAAATATAGGGACTGGGAATTCAATATAATGGTTTTTAGTCATCTCCCAGAGTTCTTTCATTGGGCGTAGCTGGTTCAGTTCATTACTGCTCCATTGGAACTGATTTGGTTCATCTCATTGCTGAGGATGGCCAGGTCCATCAGAATTGGTCATCATATAGTATTGTTGTTGAAGTATATAATGATTTCCTGGCTCTGCTCGTTTTACTCAGTATCAGTTTGTGTAAGTTTCTCCAGGCCTTTCTGAAATCATCCTGTTGGTCATTTCTGGCCAAACAATAATATTCCATATTATTCATATACCACAATTTATTCAGCCATTCTCCAATTGATGGGCATCCACTCAGTTTCATGGACCCATTTTTATCTTATCTTGGGTTACGGTGTTAAGTGTGGGTCCATGCCTAATTTCTGTCATACTAATTTCCAGTTTTCCCAGAAGTTTTAGTCAAATAATGAATTCTCATCCCAAAAGTTAGGATCTTTGGGTTTGTCAAATACTAGATTGCTACAGTTGACTATTTTGTTTTGTGAACCTAACCTATTCCACTAATCAACTAATCTATTCTTAGCCAATACCAAATAGTTTTGGTAACTGCTGCTTTATAATATAGTTTTAGATCAGGTACAGCTAGGCCACCTTCATCTGATTTTTTTTTTCATTAATTCCCTTGATATCCTTGATCTTTTGTTCTTCCATATGAATTTATTATTATTTTTTCTAGATCATTAAAATATTTTCTTGGGAGTCTGATTGGTATAGCACTAAATAAATAGATTAGTTTAGGGAGTATTGTCATCATTATTATATTCACTTGGCCTATCCAAGAGCACTTAATATTTTTCCAATTATTTAAATCTAACTTTATTTGTGTGGAAAGTTTTTTGTAATTTTCCTCATATAATTCCTGACCTTCCTTTGGTAGATAGATTTCCAAATATTTTATGCTATCGACAGTTATTTTGAAAGGAATTTCTCTTTGCATCTCTTGCTGTTGGATTTTGTTGGCAATGTATGAAAATGCTGAGGATTTATGTGGATTTATTTTGTATCCTGCAACTTTGTTAAAGTTATGAATTATTTCTAATAGCTTTTTAGTAGAATCTCTGGGGTTCTCTAAGTATACCATCATATGATCTGCAAAGAGTGATAGTTTGGTTTTCTCATTACCTACTCTAATTCCTTTAATCTCTTTCTCCATTCTTATTGCCGAAGCTAGCATTTCTAATACAGTATTGAATAATAATGGTGATAGTGGGCAACCTTGCTTCATTCCTGATCTTATTGGGAAAGGTTCCAGTTTTTCCCCATTGCATATAATGCTTACTGACAGTTTTAAATATATGTTCCTGACTATTTTAAGGAAAAGTCCATTTATTCCTGTACTCTCAAGGGTTTTTATTAGGAATGGATGTTGGATTTTATCAAATGCCTTTCTGCATCAATTGAGACGATCGTATGGTTTTTGTTAATTTGGTTATTGATATAGTCAATTACGCTAATAGTTTTCCTAATATTGAACCAGCCCTGCATTCCTGGTATAAATCCTACTTGGTCATAGTGTATTATCCTGGGGATGATTTTCTGTAATCTTTTTGCTAATATCTTATTTAAGATTTTAGCATCAATATTCATTAGGGAGATTGGTCTATAATTTTCTTTCTCTGTTTTCAACCTACCTGGTTTAGATATCAGTACCATGTCTGTGTCATAAAAGGAATTTGGTAGGACTCCTTCATTCCTTATTTTTTCAAATAGTTTATAAAGCATTGGGGCTAATTGTTCTTTGAATGTTTGGTAGAATTCACATGTAAAGCCATCTGGTCCTGGGGATTTTTTTTTAGGGAGTTGATTAATAGCTTGTTCTATTTCTTTTTCTGAAATGGGACTATTTAAGCAATTTATTTCCTCCTCTGTTAATCTGGGAAGCCTATTTTTTGGAGGTAGTCATCTATTTCACTTAGGTTATCAAATTTATTGGCATGAAGTTGGGCAAAGTAATTCCTTATTATTGCTCTAATTTCTTCTTCATTGATGGAAAGTTCCTCCTTTTCATTTTTAAGACTAGCAATTTGATTTTCCTCTTTCCTTTTTCTAATCAGATTTACCAAAGGTTTATCTATTTTATTGGTTTTTTAATAAAACCAACTCTTTATTTTATTTATTAATTCAATAGTTTTTTTTTTTTACTTTCAATATTATTAATTTCTCCTTTTAATTTTAGAATTTCAAGCTTAGTATTTGATTGGGGATTTTAAATTTGGTCTTTTCTAGCTTTTTAAGTTGCAATTACAGTTCATTGATCTTCTCTTTCTCTATTTTATTCAAGTAAGCCTTTAAAGATATAAAATTTCCCCTTATTATAGCTTTGGCTGCAACCCACAAATTTTGGTATGATGTCTCATCATTGTCATTATCTTGAGTGAAATTATTAATTGTGTCTATAATTTCCTGTTTTACTCAATCATTCTTTAAGATGAGATTATTTAGTTTACAATTACTTTTTGGTCTATTTACCCCTAACTTTTTGTTGAATGTAGTTTTTATTGCATCATGATCTGAAAAGAAAACATTTACTATTTCTGCCTTCCTGCATTTAATTTTGAGGTCATTATGTCCTAATATATGGTCAGTTTTTGTATAGGTTCCATGAACTGCTGAGAAGAAAGTGTATTCCTTTCTGTCACCATTCAGTTTTCTCCAAAGATCTAGCATATCTAATTTTTCTAAAATTCTATTTACGTCTTTAATTTCTTTCTTATTTGTTTTGTGGTTTGATTTATCTAATTCTGAGAGTGCAAGATTGATATCTCCCACTATTATAGTTTTGCTGTCTATTTCTTCTTGCAACTCTCTTAACTTCTCCTTTAGGAAGTTAGATGCTATACCACTTGGTGCATATATGTTTAATATTGATATAGCTTCATTGTCTATAGTACTCTTTAGTAAAATATAGTTTCCTTTCTTATCTCTTTTGATTAGATCAATTTTTGCTTTTGCTTGATCTGAGGTAAGGATGGTTACCCCTGCTTTGATTTTTTTTTTTAATTCACCTGAAGCATAATAGATTCTGCTTCAGCCTTTTACCTTTACTCTGTATGTATCTCCCTGCTTTAAATGTGTTTCCTGTAAATGGCATATTGTAGGGTTCTAGCTTTTGATCCAGTCTGCTATCTGCCTTTGCTTTATGGGAGAGTTCATCCTATTCACATTTACGGTTAAAATGACTAATTCTGTATTTCCTGAAATCCTAATACCTCCAGATTATGCTTTACTTTTTCTTGCCCTCCCCTTACCTCCTTCCCTAGTATTAAACTTATAGGTCCCACTGGCATCACGTAGCTCTCCCTCTTTAGGATCCCTCCCTCCTCCCTTTGAATCCCTTTCTCTTTCTTGTACCCTTCCCTTATCACTCTTTTTCCTTTTCCATTTTCTTCTCCCGCTTTTTAATGAGGTGAGAGAAGATTCTCTGTAAAACAAATATGTCAATTATTTCCTATTTGAGCCAATTCTGATGAGAGTAAGATTCACACAATCTTCCTTCCCCTCTCTAAGTTCCCTCAGATATGATAGGTTTTCTTTGCCTCATCATGGGATGTAGTTTCCCTCTTTTTATCTCCCCTTTTCCCTTTTTCTGACATTATCCCCTTTCCATTTCTACTTCCCTTTTTTATGTTATATCAGTAAAATCAGATTATACATATGGTTTTTATGTACATCCACAACAGCAATACAGTTCTCAAGACTTCCTTTTACCTTTTTTTTTTACTTCTCTTGAGTCCTATGGTTAGAGATCAATTTTTTTGTTTAAATCTGTTTTTTTCCTTAGAAACAAATGGAATTCCTTGGTTTCATTAAATGTCCATCTTCTTCCATGGAAAAAAATGCTCAGATTAGCTGGGTAGTTTATTCTTGGCTGCAATCCAAGTTCTTTTGCCTTTCATAATATCAAATTCCCGGCTCTTCAATCCTTTAATGTTGAGGAAGCCAGATCTTGAGTGACCCTTACTGTGGCACTTCGGTATTTGAATTGTTTTTTCTTGGCTGCTTGTAATATTTTTTCTTTAGTCTGAAAATTCTGAAATTTGGCCACAATATTCCTTGGAGGTTTTATTTTAGGGTCTTTTTCAGAAGGTGTTCAATGAATTCTTTCAATGCCTATTTTGCCTTCCTGATGAACCATTTTTAAAAGAAAAAAATGTAAATAATGGAAAATCTATAAAAGAGAAATTCATCAATAATGAAGGTGCCCTAGCTGTGCCAGACCTAAAACTATATTATAAAGCAGCAGTCATCAAAATCATTTGGTACTGGCTAAGAAATAGACTAGTTGATCAGTGGAATAAGTTAGGATCATAGGACAAAATAGTCAAAAACTATAGCAATCTAGTGTTTCACAAATCCAAAGGGCCCAGCTTTTGGGATAAAAACTCATTATTTGACAAAAACTGCTGGGAAAATTGGAAATTACTATGGAAAAAACTAGGTATTGACCCACACCTAACACCACATATCAAGGTAAGGTCAAAATGCATTTATGATTTATTTTTTTTTTAATTATAGCTTTTTGTTGACAGAACATGTGCATGGGTAATTTTTCAACAATGACCCTTGAAATCACTTCTGTTCCAGCTTTTCCCCTCCTTCCCTCCACCCCCCCCCCAGGTTGGCAAGCAGTCTCATACATGTTAAATATGTTAAAGTATATCTTAAATACAATATATGTGTACATATTTATACAGTTTTCTTGTTGCACAAGAAAACTCGGATTTAGAAAGGGAAAAATAACCTGCAAGCAGTCCACAATCATTCCCCAGTGTAGCTGGGTGTAGCTGGTTCTGTTCATCACTCATCAATTAGAACTGAGTTGGATCCTCTCATTGCCAAAGATCGCCACTTCCATCAGAAATAATCCTATATAGTATTGTTGTTGAAGTGTATAATGATCTCCTGGTACTTCTCATTTCACTTAGCATCAGTTCATGTAAGGCTCTCCAAGCCTCTCTGTATTCATCCTGTTGATGATTCTTACAGAACAATAATATTCCATAACATTCATATACCGTAATTTACTCAACCATTCTCCAATTGATGGGCATCCATTCAATTTCCAGTTTCTAGCCTCTATGAAAAGAGCTGCCACAAACAAACAGGTCCCTTTCCCTTCTTTAAGATCTCTTTGGGATATAAGCCCAGTAGTAACACTGCTGGGTCAAAGGGTATGCACAGTTTGATAACTTTTTAAGCATAGTTCCAAATTGCTCTCCAGAATGATTGGATCTGTTCACAACTCCACCAACAATGCATCAGTGTCCCAGTTTTCCCATGCATTCATGATTTAAACATAAAGAGTGATGTTATAAGCAAATTAGAAGAACATAGGATAGTTTACCTCTCAGATTTGGGGAGAAGGAAGGAATTTGTGTCCAAAGAAGAACTGGAACTCACAATTGAACACCAAATATATAATTTTGATGGTATTAAGTTAAAAAGTTTTTTGTACAAACAAAGATTAGAAGGGAAGCAATAAGTTGGGAAAACATTTTTACATTTAAGGGTTCTGATAAAAGCCTCATTTCTAAAATATATAGAGAATTGACTCAAATTCATAAGTATTCAAGCCATTTTCCAATTGATAGTCAAAGGATATGAACAGACAATTTTCAGAAGAAGAAATTAAAACCATTTCTAATCATATTGAAAAGGTGCTCTAAATCACTATTGATTAGAGAAATGCAAATTAAGAGAACTTTGAGACACCATTTCATACTTCTCAGATTGGCTAAGATGATAGGAAAAGATAATGACAAATGTTGGAGGGGATGTGGGAAAAGTGGGACACTAATATATTGTTGGTGGAATTGTGAATTGATCCAGCCATTCTGGAGAGCAATTTGGAACTATGCTCAAAAAATTATCAAACTGTGCATACCCTTTGATCCAGCAGTGTTTTTATTGGGCCTATATCCCAAAGAAATCTTAAAGGAAGGAAAGGGACCCACATGTGCAAAAATGTTTGTGGCACCTTTTTCATAGTATCAAGAAACTGGAAGCTGAATGGATGCCCATCAATTGGAGAATGGCTGAATAAGTTATGGTATATGAATGTTATGGAATATTAGTGTTCTATAAGAAATGATCGGGAAGATGATACCATAGAGTCCTGGAGAGACCTACATGAATGCATGCTAAACAAAATGAGCAGAACCAGTAGATCATTATACATGGCATCAATATTATAGGACAATCAATTCTGATGAACATGACTCTCTCCAACAATCAGATGATTGATGCCAGTCCCAATGATCTTGTGATAAAGAGAGTCATCTACCCCCAGAGAGAAGACTGTGGAAACTGAATGTGGATCACAGCATAACTTTCTCAGTCTTTCTGTTGTTGTGCACTTGCATTTTGTTTTCTCACTCACTTTCTTTCTTTTTTTATCTGATTTTTCTTGTGAAGCAAGAGAATTATATCAATATGTTTGCACATATTGTATAATATATATTTTACCATGTATAACATATATTGTATTGCTTGTCATTTGGGGACAAGATGGGGGAAAAGAGGGGAAAATCTGAAGCACAAGGCTATTCAAGGGCCAATGTTCAAAAATTATCCATGCATATGTTTGAAAATAAAAGCTTTCAAAATAAAAAAGAAAATAAAAAAGAAAATCCATTGTTGAACATTTTCATAGAATTATGAATTAATTCCAACATTCCAACTAACAATCCAGCTATTTCTAATTAAAATGGATTAAATGAACCATAATCTTTGAAATCCAGAGAATGCAGTAGTGGACACATATTTCTAAGGCAATTAAAGATACACCAATGTCCAATGAAAAGCAAAATATTCAAAGCAACATTTTGTGATAGAACAGAACTAGGGGAAAATGGGTGACCATTAGTTGGGGAATGACTAAAAACAACTTTAGGATATAAAGGTAATGGAATTTTGGTGTTTAATAAGAAATAATCAAATGAGAAATTCAGGGATACATAGGGAGAATCTGTATAAAGTAATGCAGAACAATATAAAGCAGAATCAAGCAAATTAGATAGATATATGTAGATGTAGATATAGATATTTACAATAGAAATGAAAAAAACTAACATTTAAACCCTATGTAACTAAAAAAAGGAAAAAGAAAAAGAAATCCCCAGGAAACAGAGAAATAGAGGAATATTGTGGCAGAATGCTATAAATATTGTAGATATTACCACTTATTAGATGCTTTGGTGTCATAAGGGAAGATCGATTGACAGATGGGAATGAAATGGCTGAAAAATATACAAAAGGCACAAGTAAAACATATTTTAATAGAAAAAATATTAAATTTAGCAAACTACATTTGATTTTTATAAATATAGGGAAAAACTGTAACATAACATAGAGTGCTAGATTGGGATTTAAGAAAATCTAGAATCAAATTCCACCTCTGTAACTTAAAAGATATGACTCTAGGCTTTTCATTTAATTTATCTAAAATTCAGGCTTATCAGCAGAAATGATAGTTTAAAGATGAAATTTTGATTTGTCTCCCTAGAGGGAATCTCTACCCTAAGAATCACTGATTAATGAATTGTCTAATTCTTTGTGATTGAGAATTCAGAAGAGGAACAAATGCAATTTGTAATAAAAATGAGTATGGTCTAATGCCTTGATTTTATAGTTTCATATTTCATATGTAGTTTCATATTCATAAAATATTTTCTAATTTGTTGGAACCTACCTGAGTAAATTATTTTCATATGTTTGGAACCCTGTCATATGACGCCATTTGATATTTGGCTTATTTTTTTTTTTTTTACTTCTTATGCTACAGCTGCTTCTTCTACAGAATTCTTTTCTTCATCATGAAAAATGGAAATAAATATTTAGTCTTTGTGGGAAACCATTTGTTTTTATTGGTCTATCTTAGAGTACCTCCCAAGTCACTGAACAGGTACAGTGCTTGTAAAGTCCCTGTCCTCAAGAAGTTTTAATCCTACTGGGGAAAGACAACACATAAAGGAAGCTGATGAGGGGAAGGATAAGGTGGGAAGATAGAGATGCCTTAGCTGAGGACATGGAAGAGAAAGTTTAATCAAAATTGCAGTTTGAGAAGAATGAAGACATGGCTTGACAGGGATTCTTTCTGAAAATTGAGGTTCTAGGAGAAACCAACCAATCAGAGGAAGAGGCCATCGAACAGAACTGAAAATGGTATGCTAAAGCCAGCTTTACTATGCAGATAAGAGCTTTTGTTAAAATTACAATTTGAGCAATTGCACCTCAGAAATTGTCAAATATTATTAGTGCTTGATTTGTTTTATTGTCTTAATGAAACAAATTAATAATATTAATAATTAGGATAATTATCAGTATATAACAAAGTAAAACTGCATTTTGGGTACATTTTTTTCCTCCCAGGAGCCTGGTATTTAACAGTTTACCAGCATATCACTGGTACTTTTAATGTTCATCATGGAGAGCACCTTCCAGGGCGAAGAGATTTTGAAAGTTTGGTAGAGAAAATACTTAGAGTCAGATGTGCAGCCTGAAGAGTGAAGTTCCTTGGAATTAACCTTTCTGGGACTCAGTTTCCTCAGAGGAATCCTGAGAGGATTAGATTAGAGGACCTCTATGGACCATTCTACCTCAGTATATAAAATTCCATTCTTATCCAAACAATCAACACAAAAGGCAGAGTGCCTGAAATTCAATAGTAAAAATAGATTTTATTTCCGTGAGGATATGTAATTTGAGACAGTTAAAATAATCAGGGTAGGATTTGCAGTTAATGTCATTAAACTAAAGTTTATAATCTTCCTTTTGATTTTTCCAGACATACATTTCTTAAATTGTTTTTTTTTTTTTTGAGCAAGTATGATCAGAGCATTCCAAACTACTGTGCTCTTTCATTCAGAGCTTTACTGTGAAAATATTTATTAAGATTTGATTGTAGGGAACACTCATTTACAACCAGGACCTCCTATCTCATTAAAATGAAATGTCAAATGTGTGGGAGATATTACAGACAAAACTTTCTTTTTTTAAAAATTTTTACAATTTGCATGGATTGGGAGAAGGGAAGGAAATGTTCCTATAACTATTCTGCATGAGACATTCAGCATAGGACAAACAGCTGTATGGATTTGGAGTTGGTGTGACATCAGACTGGGCTAGTTTCCCATGTGATCTCAGGGAAAAGGTGGGGTTTCTTAATACTTATAAATTGGGGAGAGATGAGGTAGGGAGCAAGTTCTGATTCCATTCTCAACAACGAACCTTGCCAAGACACTTCTGGCTCCTGAATCTGAAGTCAGCTTCCCTAGAACTGAAGTGGGAAAACTACAGCAAGCCTGCAAGACTTAAAATTTCCTGATCAATTTTTCCTAAAGAGAGCAAAATGGGGCTTTTTTTTCCCACACCTTTGAAGACAATACTGCAAAGAGAAAGGATGACTTCAGATTTATCCAATTGCTTCCTAAACTGCCTTGGGGTATGGCTGTTTTTCAGATCACTCCATAAAGAACATTTTTCTCTATGATCAGATTTCCCTGCAAGAGATGCCATGACACCCATGTCTATTAAAAAACATTGACTTCTGTAGTTTTCCTCATCCTGTCTTGCTCCAGGAAAGGGATATTCTTATGGCCTGTCTTTCTGGAATTAGGTATATATAATGAATCTAATAGTAACCTTCTGCTATCAAAATAAGAAAAACATTCCACTTTCTTTCCTTTGTATTTCATAAACTAACACAATAAATTTTATTTTGAAGCCTCTAGGAAGACATTCCTGAAGAAAGAAGGGAGGAAGAATGTTCGTTGTATACTAAACAAAGCTATAAGAAAAAAGTTGAAGGGAAAAGTAGGCTTGAAGAGGGAAGTGTCAATTAGCTCACATTATTTTAAGAGATCATTTTTTTCCCTTTTAATGTCCTTTATTCTAAAACTATTTCTTCATCAAGGATATGAAATCTTATTAAAATAGGAAGTAGTGACTTTCTTTATGAGTCTAAATTAGGAAGAATGAGATTAATTTGCCATAGAAGGTCTTCGAACTAGGTAAAAGGAAAAAGCATGTGCTATATAATGCTGGAAAGATCCTATTTTTTCCCTAAAAGATTTGTGACCTTTATGCATAAGCTAAAAGTATTGATTAGATGACCTTTTAAATATCCCTCCCATATCTATGATGTAAAGCAATTGGGAAGTTTATTAATCTTAAAGGAAATGCTATTGAATTCCATCAGACTGTTCATGAGACTATACGTGACATGACCATGATCCCATAAGTGGCAAGTTTTTCTTAGATTTCAAAGCTTCAAATCTCTAACATCATCACAATTACAACTTCTCTTTAAGATTGTGGCTACTTGCATTATTTTTTTTTTGGCTAGGTGATTGAGTAAAGTGATTTGTGCAGAGTTACACAACTAAGTAAGTATCAAATGTCTGAGGCTGGATTTAAATTCAGGTTCTCCTGACTCTAGGGCCCATGCTAAATGCTCTATACATTGTGCCATCTGCTGCCTCAGTTGTGAGTTAAAAAAATCTTATAACTTAAAAAAAAAAATCTTATCAACAGTATTCAGTCTTCTGCTGATAAATCTCTGCTTTTGCAATTTGTATTTTTATTAATGTTGGTGATACTGATGCTGATATGTATGAAACCATTTCACAGATGCTTTTAAAACAACTTCCCCCAAGTTATCATTAAGAAAAAGCACACTAAGACCAAGTATATTCCATGAGTACATATAAAAATGTCCATCCCAATTAATTCAGTCTTTTTTTAGCATTGCCTAAGTAATAAGCCACACATCAACACTTAGCATTGTCAGCTCAATGTCTTCCCCTTGGGGATGCTATGAATACATAGAAGAAGATGGAAATAAATAAGTAGACTTAAAAAAGATAGACTATAATGCAATGACCATTAGGTTCTCATTCAGCTTTTATTTGGAGAGGGAGTGATCTCTTAGGATCCTATATTTATACAACAGATACTCAGGTTCTACTATACCCCACTCTTGAAATCATCTAAATGAATGAGTAGCATGACCTATGTATATCCCAGAATCTTTCACCAATGCTAAAACTGCCCTCAGGTTTTTTGAGACCAGAGAATTATTACTTTTGTGTTTTCTTTTGCACTGAATAGGAAACAAAGGAAAAAAACAAAATCTCGAGCCTCTCTTCAGACTCCCAAATGGTTCAGCTACTTTTTAGTAATCAGTATTTAACAGAGGACTTCACTCCAGTTTGCACATCTCAGCTGACAGGATCCAAAATCAAGGATTACCAGATTCTACCCTGGAGGGTTTTTTTTCCCTTTTCAGGTACCATTATAAAATTCTATCATTTCTTTCACAACTCTTCCAATACTAACACCTTCTCCTTATGACCTCTTCTCTCTGCACACGCTGTAAGGCAAGATTTGTGACTGGGTTTAATATAAGAATTCTCTCAGGAAAGAATGAAAGAAAGAAATGCTGTGTATTAAGAATGTCTTGAGCTGAAATCCTGGAGCATATTTAACGCTCCCCTGCATCATGAGAATAAAAAAAATTCAACGAAATCCTAGGGCTAGTTGTCACCCACTCATTTCAAGAAAAAGGCAACCATTGAATTTCAGGCACAAAATATGAAAATGCCCCAAGTTGTACCTTGCTATGATCCTGAAAATACAATGATTATTTGCCAACTCTATTCCCATTGTGGGAGTTCTCTGGATGAACATTTGAATCCCCATATGCAAATCAGATTTTGCTAAGCCTTTGCTTTTTAGTCACCTGACATAGAGTTCCTCTCTTCTGAGGAGCTCCATTTGAGAGGTGATATTGTACAACAGAAGGCTAAAACTGGGGTGAGGAAAACTAAGGCTTAAATGATGCTCCAAGCCTATCTTTATGGCCATGGATGTCCATCAAGTCTTTTTAACCTTAGCCCCTTGGTCTACAAAATGAAGATAAGCATTTCACATTATCTTTCTCAGAGGATTTCTGTAAGACTGCAAATAAGTTCAACTAACAAATATTCATTAACTACCTACTATGTGGCAGCACTGAACCAGGTTTTGGGATAGAATGACATAAATGAAATAGTCCCTACCCTCGAAGAACTAATATATTTAAAACACTTGGAAAACTTTGAATGCCTTTAAATCTTACTATTGTCCTTCATTTAAAATTCATAAAGAATTGGAAGAGATCTCAAAGGTTATCCAGACCAATGCCCTTATTTTATAGGTGTACAGCTTCCAATCTAGAGAGGTAAAATAATTTATCCAAAGTAAAACAGGTAATAAGGGAGAACACTGAGATTTGAATCTGGTTTCTCTCCAAATGGAGCACATTGTTCTCTATCTGCCCTCTTTTCTCCACTCACAATCAAAATCACTTTAGTTCTAGCTTAGACTATTTCTATAACTTCCCATTTCCTATTTCTACTTAGTCACTACTAGGAGGATGCTATGGTAAAGAACACTATATAAACCCTCCCAGGAAAAAGAGAGGCTTGTCAGTGTTTTGTAAAGTATTGATCATATGGTTAATATATTACTGGGCATATTTTAAAATGGGCAAAAACAAAACATTTACTCTATGAAATAGTCTAAAGCAGGCAGCACATTCTGTTGTTGGTGATTAGTTACTTCAATTGTGAACAATTCTTTGTCACCCCTGTGAGGTTTTCTTAGCAAAGATATGTAGTGATTTACCATTTCCTCTTGCAGCTTATTTTATAAATATGGAAACTGAAACAAATAGGGTTAAATAACTTGCCCAGGATCACCCAGCTAGTAAGTATTTGATTCCAAATTTGAACTCAGGTCCTAACTCCAGGCCCATTGATTTAGTCACTGTACTATCTACTGTCATTAAGCATCAACTATATGGATTTTGCCAAGATTTGAGAGAGTTACAAAGATTAGATAAGACATGATTACTATCTTCATGGAGCTTATAATCTAATGTGTGAATAAGATATGTAAATGAAGAATTTCAATGAAATAATAGCATATAATGAGTATATTTAAGAAGCAAATTATATATTTAATGGAATTATAATTTCTAAGGAAAATTGTAATGAAATTGTAATTTCTAAGGGAACAGAAGTCATTATTAACTGCAAAAATGGGGAAAGATAGTAGGGAGCAAAAAGTATCAACTGTGATACATTTCTGGAAGCAGTTTCTAATAACAGAGAATATGGAACTTCTAATTTTCTTATTATGACCTGGTTTTCTAAAAGTCTCTCAATCAGAGTAGAATGGACTGGTTGGCCAAAAAATCAAACCAATAAAAAAAATCATAGAAAGGAAGGTAAGCCCCCTTTTTGCTACTTGGAATAAAGTCCAAGTGAGTGGGAAACTAGAGAAAGAGATTTCAATCACTAATAATAGGTATATCATTCTCCTTAGTCACCTCTTCCATAGGGATTCCAGGGCTATCATGGACCTGAAGAAATCTTTCTTACCTTCAAAACATTTCTTACATCTGATCTCTGTTCTCTACTCACAACAACAAATACCTTAATGATTATTACTATGTAATACACTACAAAAAGAACTGCCACAAACATTTTTTGGTACATGTGGGTCCCTTTCCCTCCTTTAATCTTTCTTGGGATAAAATCCCAGTAGAGACACTCCTGGACTAAAGACTCAAAGACCCTTCAAGCATAGTAATAATCACATAGTAATAATATACTTCGTTAACAAAGTACTATGAATTCCAAAAGTTTGTTTAGGCCCTCATTCTCTTTTCAATTAATTAATTAATCAATTTGTTAGTTTATTTATTTATTTATTCATTCAATATTTTCCCCAGTTACATTCAAAACATTTTTTACATTTGTTTTTAAGATTTTTGATTTAGATTTAGCTTCCCTCACTTATCACTATCCACAGTTAAGAAACCACATGTGAAGTTATGAAAAACAATTCCATAAAAGTCAAGTTGTGAAAGAAGAAAAAAAATAAAGATTAAAATAAAGAGAGAGATAGAAAGTGAAATAGAGAATGCTTCCATCTGTATTCAGACAAAATCAGTTGGGTATAGATAGGATTTTTCATCATAATTCCTTCAGAGTAGTTGTGGATGATGGTACTACTGAGAATAATAAAGTTATTTACATCTGGTCATCCCAGAACATTGCTATTACTTTGTATTACTTTGAAATATACCATAAAGTATATTTCACTTTGTTCATGGAGGATTTTCCAGGTTGTTGTCTTTTCTAAGAGCATCCTGCTCATCATCTCCCAGAGCCATAAGAGAAACTTGCTTCAATTTTTTTTCTGTTAATATTGCTGATTATGTTTCCCCCTTTTATTCTCTCTCTCTCCTTTCACCCTGTCCTTCCTGCTACTGACCACTCCCTTCCCCATCATGTCCTTTCTTTTATTACCCTTCCCAACTTCCCACGTACCATTCCCCAACTATTTTCCTGCAGGATAAGAGATTTCTATACCCCAATAGAATATGCATGTAATTTCCTATTTTGACTCAATTCTGATGAGAGTAAGGTTCACTCACTTACCCTCTCCTCCCCCTCTTCCTCTCCACTGTAAAAGATTTTTCTTGCCTCTTTTTATGGCAGATAATTTGCACCATTCTACTTCTCCTTTTCCTTTTATCCCAGTATATTCCTCTCTTATCCCTTAATTTCATCATTTAAAATAAAAGATATTATCCCTTTATATTCAACTCATATTATGCCTTCTCTCTATATATACCACTTCTAACTGCCATAATAATTAGAACATTCTAATGAGTTACACTTATCATCCTCCTATGTAGGAATGTAAACAAATAAACCTTATTAAGTCCCTTATGATATCACTTTCCTGATTACCTCCTCATGCTTTTGCAGAGTGCTATACTTAAAAATTATATTTTCCATTAAGTTCTTATCTTTTAATCATAAATGCTTGAAAATTCTGTATTTTATTTAATGGCCACTTTTTTCTCTGAAGGATTATATTAAGTTTTACGGGGGTGGTCATTCCTGGTGACAATCATAGTTTCATTGTTCTCCAGGATATCATATTCCAAGCCCTCCAGTCCTTTAGTGTAGAAGCTGCTAAATCTTGTATTAATTCCAACTGTGGCTCCACTATACTAGAATTGTTTCTTTCTGGATGCTTGCAATATTTTCTCCTTGACTGGGAGTCTTCTAATATTCCTGGGCATTTTTATTTTGGGATTTCTTTCAGGAGGTGATTCATAGATTCTTTCAATATATGTTTTATCCTCTGGTGCTAGAATATCATGACAGTTTTTCTTGATAATTTCTTGATAGATGATATCCAGCCTTTTTTGTTTGTTTGTTTGTTTGTTTGTTTGTTTATCATGACTTTCAGGTAGACCAATAATTTTTAAATTATCTCTCCTGGATCTATTTTTCCAGGTTAGTTTTTTTTTTTTTCCAATGAGATATTTTACATTTTTTAATATTTTTCATTTGGCAGGGTTTACTTTATTTTTTGTTGATTTCTCCAAAAGTCATTAGCTAGGGCCTACTAGGTGGTACAGTGGGTAGAGCACCAGCACTGAAGTTTATAAATCTGACCTCAGACACTTACTACTTCCTAGTTGTGTGACCCTGGGCAAGTCACTTAATCCCATTTGACTCAGCAAAAACAAACAAATAAAAAGTCATTAGCTTCCATTTGCTTAATTCTATTTTTAAGGAATTATTTTCTTTGATGAGCTTTTGTACCTCCTTTCCCAATTTTGCTTTTTAAAGCATTCTTCCTATTAGCTTTTTGTATTTCCTTTTGTGTCTCTCTTAATTCTTTCCCTAATTTTTTCTCTAACCCGAGCGAGTTGATTTTCAAAGTCCCTTTTGAGCTCTTCCATGGCCTGAGCCCAATTCTTATTTTTCTTGGAGGCTTTGGATGTAGTAGCTTTGATTTTATCATCTTTTGAGTATATGTTTTGATTTTCCTTGTCATTATAATAACTTTCAGTGGTCAGATGTAATGTTCTCTGATGTGGATTTCTTGGAGTCTCTGGGGTGGCCTTCTTTTTAGTTCAGTAATCACTAGGCGAGTAGCCAGGTGTTAAAGTCCAAATCCTTTATTATCTCTTTCAAAGTCTTGTCTCCTTTCCTGGGGCCCAGTTAGCTTTCTTGAAGGCCTTCTGGAGTCTTGGTTTCAGTGGAGAAGCTAAGGAGGACAGGCCTGCCACCACAGTGCTAATGAAGATGGAAATGAATCTCTCTTCTTGGCTCCAAGAGCTTGAGGTCCTGCCTCCAGTCTTTTGTCTTCTCTGCCTCTGTCTGAATATAGCTCTCTGAATCTGAGAGCTTTCTGAGTCCCAGTTTATATGCTCGACACTGAGTATAAACCAATCATTATATCTCTAGGAAACCATTATTGTTTTGTAAGATTAAATCAATCATACTGAACATAGAGAATTATTAAGCACCATGCTAAACTAGATAACCATTGTCTCATCAATTCCACTTAGTACCTTGTAAGAATCCTTTGTTTCAAGTTCAAGTTCATAACATAACAGTTAGAAACATTTTTTTTTTGTTGTTTTCTGTTCATTTTTCTGGTCGATTACTCTGCTTTTAACTCTTTAGTAAAGCAGGACTGCATTTCAAGGGTGGAAGGCACACTGTCACAAGCTTCAGAGTTTTTGTGCAGCTTTTTTTTTTTCCAGAAATATTTCTAGGAATCTGAGCACAAACATTCTTTTCTGCCTGGTACTATTAGGAGTGTCTCCACCCTACTGTAGCTGTTAATATCTAGTGTGCTGGCCCAGGCTGGGCCTCCACTGACCAGTAATGTCCTGGTGCTGCATCCATCTTGTTGCCACAGACCTTCTCCACTGATCTTGCAAGTCCTCCCTGCTGTGCCAGGGCTGAAGGTCCAGAAATCTCCAACACTGCTGCTGATTGAGAGATCATGTCTCACTGATGCTGGGTTTGGGCTGGACTTGGGCCAGTGCCTGCACTGGGATTGAGCCCTGGGGTCCCACTCTGGTTTCACAGACCTTTTCTGCTGACCTTCCAACTCCTCTTTAGTGTCCATGGGCTAAGAGGTTTGAAAGTCAGCAGCAGTGCCTCTAATACAGAGGTTAGGACTTGGCCGGTGTTGGGGCTGGGTTCAGATTGCTGCAGGCACACCTTGCACTGGGATCATATTCTGGAGTCCCATTCCAGTGTCACCAACCTTTTCTGCTGAGCTGGAAATTGTTCTGTTCCATCTTTAGAGTTGTTGTGAGGCTCTAATATTTTATTTAGAGTCATTATTTAAAGGAATTTGGAGCAATTTTGGGGAGAAGTTGGGCAAGTTCCTGCCTTTTTTCCACCATTTTGGTTCTACCTCCTGTTCCTCATTCTTTTAAGAGATAATAAGAAGGATAATGGCATTGATGATTAAAGATACAAACATGAAAGAAACAGTCAAAGAGATAGAGAAGATGACAGAGAAAGAGAGGGGAAAGAGAGAAACATATAGACAGAGATAGAGACAGATAAAAGAGAGGATAGGAGAGAGACAGAGAGAAAAAAAAAGAAATAAAGAGATATTAAAATTTTACTGTGCATCAGGAACAGTAGAAAGAAAGAATCTACCTAAACATCAAATTCTTCACATTTTGTGCTCTAAATCATTACTGATCAGAGAAATACAAATTAAGACAACTCTGAGCTACCATTATACATCTCTTAGATTGGTTAAAATGACAGGAAAAGATAATGGTGAATTTTGAAGGGAATGGGGAAAAACTGGGACACATACATTGTTGGTGGTTTGTGAACTGATCTAACCATTCTGGAGAGTAATTTGGAATTATGCTCGAAGGGTATTTGATTCTTTGATCCAGCACCTCTACTGAGTTTGCATCCCCAAAAAGGAAAAGAGAACAAAAAGGAAAGGGACCTACATGAACAAAAATGTTTGTAGCAACCCTTTTTGTAGTGGCAAGAAACTGGAAACTGAGTGGATGCCAACCAGTTGGAGAGTAGCTAAATAATATGGCATATGAATGTTATGGAATATTATTGTCTATAAGAAATCTCAATCAAAATTTAACAATGATAGGAGTCATATTATTTATCTATATGTATTTCCTTACTGATCTCTTGTGGAGAGAAGCAAATTACATATCTGGTTAACTAAGTGATTATATGATATATGTACAATGAGTGAAACTTGTTAAACACAACAGGAAGATTGCTTACAAGCCAAGAGTCAGTCTAGGTTAAAAAGAATAGAGTAGAGAATTTAATCCAAGGAATCTAGAGAAGGGAATCCTAAATCTGGCTTGGGAATTTTCTTGAGGGAAGCTGCCATTTTCATCCAAAGCCATGAAAGAAACAAATATAATTGTTTGCTGTTCTGAACTAAGGGAGGATCAAAGGTATGGCCAAAGCCAAGACTTGGGAGGACTTTAAAATAGAATGCCTTAGGAGGGATCACATAGCCTGAGAATGAGATTATTTTTATAGGATAGAGAACTGACATATGATTTTATTGGTACAGGGAACTCCCAGATGAGGAAAAATGTAATGGGCTGAGGTTTGAGTTGATGCACTGAGGTCCCAAGTACGTGAGGCTAAATAGTAATTGGGCTATACTCTATTAATATACATGATTGGATAAAGAATGGTCCCTGCCCATTCTCCCTGAAAGTCCTGATGTGTTGTATAGGAAATAACGATTTGGGTGGGTGGAGGCAGAGAGAGACAGGAGGAGAAGCTGGGGGAGATTGGCCTGGGTTCCATACTCCTAGCTGCTGGTCGTGTGGCTGCTGGTCTAGCTAGCTTCTTGACTCGGCTGCACACATTGCTATTGCCCATTCTCTTCCACCTCCGATCTTTCTTCACTGACTTAATAAAGACTGATGATTTTCCCCTAACCTGAATTCCTGACTCCAGCTGATCTTAAAATACGCGGTCTTCACAGAAAAACTCTTTACCAGTGCAAATTAGCACTGCCTAGGGTCACACAAAAAGAAATCTACATCAGAGAGAGCATTTGAGCACTCCTAATTATCATCCTCTGGTATATTATTTCTGAAACTATGTTTTCTCTTCTACCTTCAAAAATATTCCCTAAAAGTATGTTTTATATATTCTGAAATATGAAGGAATAAAGGGACAAAAGAAAGGAACAGGAATAATAGGAAAGTACATACTAGCAGCAGCAGCAGAAGGAGCATGGATTATTAGATTTCTGGAAAAGCAGATCTCTGAACTAATATCAGGTCAGGGACTAGGAAGGTCCCAAAGACATGGGCCATTGAGAATCAGTTCAGAGATCATGGAACTTTAATAAGGAAGACTAAGACAAAGATACAATCCTAGAAATGATTGAGTGCCAAAGTTGGTATCCCAGGAAGATGACTATTGATAAATCTAAGTTCCAGGTCTTGACCCTAGGATACCTTTTACAAACTCAAGAACCATTAAGTTTCTACCATAAACCTTATATTGTCCAAACTAAACCTCATCTCAGTTGTTTGCCCCTTGGCGGCGAGGGTAGAGAAAGGCAGGACACATTTATCTCATGTTTCCAGTTCCTGGGAAAACAACATATAAAGATTAGCTGACCTCCAAAAAGCCTTGGAACTAGAAGACAAAAGACTGAATAAATTGTATAGGAACCCTTTGAGGTACACTGTACTCTATGTTTCCCACTGCTACTTACTTGAATGATCAATGAAAAAAAAAAAAAAAAAAAAGCCCAAAAGACATAGTTCTAGGATTATAAGGCAGGTCAGAGGGCTACATTATCTATGCAGGTGAAATTTTTTTTTAATCCTCTACTATTCACCACTATATAAAAGCTTCCCATTCCCTTTAGGATTGACAGGGCTGTAAGGGAAATTATTAGGACAAGCAAAGGGAGGAGTGTCTAGTAAATGACAATAACACCTGTCTTTGCAGCTGGTCGGCAGACCAGTCTTTAATGTTCTGTCTGCTGGGAAATAAGGGGCGTCTCATGTTACCCAGAGGCCTCAGCCTGAGATGGAGTTTGCAGAAAGGAATTCTGCAAGAAGATGTGAGGCCAAAAACAATGGAGAATAGCACAGAATGAAAAGCACCATTGGGACAAAAGAATTGGATCACAGAGCAGCACAGGGCTCACCACATTGGAAGAAATTAACTCAAAACCAAAGTCATGGCCCAATTAACCACTAACCAATGAACCCCAATACCCCTCGCCCTTTTCTTTTCAAATGCTTCTTTAACAGAAAATAATATGTTAAAATAGGATTGGCCAAAGAAAATCCTGCAGTGTGTGTGTGTGTGTGTGTGTGTGTGTGTGTGCAGTGTCTATTTAGGGCTGGTGCAAACTTTTCACTACTGAAAGGAGTTTCTTAAGATTTATATTTCTCTGACCTCTGTCCATATTGTTTTTTCATTAAAGGTGGAATTTAGAGCAAAGTTACCAATGTAACTCTGATCCAGTGCTGGAGAAAGTCTTGCTGACTTGCAAAATAACTGTGGCTCCAGCAGAAGAGTCTGCCCAGCAGTAGCAAAGGTGAAGACTCAAATTTACATTCATAGATCCTGTGGAAAAGGGAAAAAATAATGACCCCATAAGTAGGTGCACAGTATATGTAGAGGGGTTGCATTGGTCCTATTGAACATGGCTAAATTAAGGAAATTGGAAAAACAGGACACTTGAACTCAATCAAGGGAAAGGAGAGAGAGAGAGACAGACAGAGAGAGAGAGAGAGAGAGACGGAGACAGAGAGACAGAGAGAGAGAGAGAAAGAGAGAGAGAGAGAGAGAGAGAGAGAGAGAGAGAGAGAGAGAGAGAGAGAGAGAGAGAGAGAGAGAATAAATCACATAAATGCTTTCAAGAGTCCAAGAAAAGGCATTGAAAGAAAGACACAAAGAAGATATTAGCTCCCTGTGTTTAGAGGATAAATGTAGCTGAAAGTTCACTACAGGATGTTAAGTATTGGACTTATGTGGAGACAGAGTAGGACCTCCAAGGTTCCTTTTTCACATGTTCATTGCTATCTCAAACATTATCAAAAAAAAAAGATAGTCTTTCTTTTCTTTTTTTTTCCTTTCCTTTCCTTTCTTTGCCTTTCCTTTCCTTTCTTTCTTTCTTTCTTTCTTTTTTCTTTTTTTTTTTTTTTGAGACAATCAGGGTTAAGTGATTTGCCCAGGGTCATACAGCTAGTAAATGTCTAGTGTCTAATCTCCTTACTCCAGGGTTAGTACTCTATCTATTGTACCTAGATGTCCCAAAGCCTTTATTTCTACAACTAGAGACAGGGCTTAAACCTGAATACTTTTTAAACTCCCATTTTAAATTTTGATTTTTTTAGGGTATACATGTATATTCATTTTTTCATATTCCATATGAGTAATGTTGGGAGAGAAAAATCAGAACAAAAGAGAAAAAACACAAAAAGAAAAAAAAAAAAAAAAACAGAAGAAAAAAAGGTGAAAATAGTATGTTCCTAGCTGCAGTCTCCAGTTCTCTCTCTTAATATGGATGGCAATTTCCATCCAAAGTTTATTGGAATTTCCTTGGATCATTGAATTTTGAGGAAGAGGTAAGTACATCACAATTGATCATCATATAATCTTCTTGTTACGGAGCACAATATTTTTTGGTTCTGCTTACTTCACTCAGCATCAGTTCACATAAGTCTTTCCAGACTTTTCTGAAATCAGTCTCTTCACCATTTCTTATAGAACAATAATATTCCATTGCATTCATATACTATAATTTATTCAACCAATCTCCAATTGATGGGCATCCTTTATTTTTCAATTCTTCACCACTACAGAAAGAACTGCTACAAATATTTTTGCACATGTGGGTCCTTTCCTCTCTTATTTTTTTCTTTGGGATACAGACTCAATAGTGGCACTGCTGGATTAAAGGGTAAGACAGTTCTATAGCCCTTTGGAAATTGTTCCAAATTGCTCTTTAGAATGGTTTGATCATTTCACAACTCCAGTGATAATGCATTAGTGTCCCAGTATTTTCATGCCTCCAATATTCACCATTATCTTTTCCTGCCATCTTACCTAATCTGAAATGTGAGTTATTTTAATTTGATTTTTATAATTAATAGTGATCAATACTTTTTAAAAAGAGGAATGACTTAAAATTATTCATTTACTTATATTAGCTTAAATTCATATGAAGATGTACAGAACCAATGTGTAAAATCTTTATTAAAAAGAGGTTGCTATAGTGGTAGTGGTAGGGATGAAAATGGTGTTGGTGTTGGTGTTTGTGTGTGTGTGTGTGTATGTGTGTTTGTTTGAAGGGTGAATAGAGGAAAAGTAAAGGATATATAGAGAATGGTAAAGGGAATGAAAATCAATGTTAATGAGCCATGTAGGAAAATGGTTTTTGAAAGGTTAGACAATATATCTTTTAAATAGATTGAGTGGTAAAGGATAAGGCTAGAAATCACCAAAGAAAATTTGTCCCTTAGACAAACTAGAAGCAGTAGTGGTAGAAGTAGTAGTAGTAGTAGTAGTAGTAGTAGTAGTAGTAGTAGTAGTTACAATACTAGTAATTGTAGTAGTAGTAATAGAAGTAGAAGTAATAATGGTAGTGGTAGTCGTACAAATAATAATGGTAGAAATAGTAATAATAGAAGTAGAAGTAGTAGTAATTGTGTCTATAGAAGTAATAGTAATAGTGGTAGTATTTCTATTACTTCTACTATTACAATTGCTACTACTACTACTTCACTACCAAGACAAGGACAATGATGATGACAACAATATCAACAAAGATGATGATAACAACTACTATTTCTACTAATACTTTTATTAGTAAGATTATGACAATGATTATAATGAGTAGGACTACAACTACTACTCTCTGCCTCTATCTTTGTGAGAACTATTTTCTAATACAACCAGTTTTTTTAAAAAAATATTATATATTTGTTCTTATGCATTTAAAGATACTTTTCCAAGGGGAAAAATTATTTGCTTTCCTGGACTGACAAAATTTCTATGATACAGAAAATGTTATAAACTCCTACCTTAGATTTTACCATCAACAATAACTATGTCTTTTTTATAATTTTAAAATCTAAAATTCTGTATTCTGATAATGATCTACTTATTCCTTCTAAATGTGTTCTTCATTGTCATCATGTCTGTTCATCCCATCATGCTTTCCTATTTTCTGAATCCATTATTCATATTCAACTGAGTCCTCATTTCTGAACAACTATATATATATATATCCTCATTTATCTTGATGATCTTCATATTTCACTGCCTATACTGTTAACTCCTCCTCCTAGTTGCTCTGTACTTCCTTTCCTTCCCTTAAATGGATTTTTCCTGGTTTCCCCTACCTATCAATGACTTCTCAATCTAGATTGCTGGATCAATATCATTGCTTGCCCCCTAATTAAGGACATGCCTGAGGATTGGCTTTCTGCTTCTTTCCTCTCACTTTTTAACTGCATCCTCCCTATCTCCCTCTGAATTCTTAGGTTTAATATAAAAGATTTGTTTTGGGTTTTTTATTTTGTTTTGATTTTAGGGTTCTAATGTTTTAAAGACAATACAGAAGCTAAAAGCCAATCTATTTTTCTTCAATTCTCAGAATGTCTATTGGAAGCAGGGATGGAAACTGGCTTTTTAACAGTGAAACTACCAACATCTCTAAGAGAGGTCTTTCTGTCATGTTTCTCATCCTTCCATCACGGGAAAGAATAGGAAAAGGTACTTAGATATATCTCTCTCTCCTAAGGGAAACATATGTCTTTAGATCACTGCTCAAAGCTGTGGAGGCATTCAAGGAGGGGAGGGGACAGTCAAACAATTGAGTACTTCCTGACTAGGGCTTAAAATCCTATAATTTAATTTTGTTTTTTCCCCCTTTTTATTGAACTTAATACAAAATAAGAACAAAGAGAATAGAAAAAAAGACAGAAATGTTAAATAACAATAACAACAAAAACTATTGCCATGTGCCCAATAGAACATCAAAAAAGATTCAATATATATAATAATAAATTTCCATTTCAAGAAAGCATATATAATAATGGAAGACATTATATTCATATGTCTACCTTTCCTTTGCTTCCTTGTGATTTTTTTGTTCTATCCTGAGAGCATTTTATTTTATTCTTTTTTTTTCCTTTTTATCCATTCAATCTCCTGTAAACAGGCTATAGTTAAGCACAGATATATTTATATATACATATATATATACCTAAATACACACATGCATATACATCCATGCACCTGTACCTGTACATACATCTATAAACACAAATACATATTTATGTATATATGTGTATATATATATATATATATATACCCCTATATACTGACACACATATGTGTATACATACCCATTTACCCACATGTAAACATGCATCTAAAACAATATTACTATATTGTATATTTCTCTCTTGATTAAATCTTTAGATTTGATTTTGTCTAAGAGCAATGCTTATTAGTCCTACTTTTTTTCTAATAAATTCTACTCCTGATCCTTGTTGTAGTGTTTTTATATATCTCTTCTTTCTTATTCCTGCTAACTCTTCTATTTTAATTCCTACTTGACTTGCTTTGTTATTGCTTAACCTTCCCCCCAGATATAGATCCTTCCCTTATCTTCTCCCTCCTACCGTTTGCTTATTCCCATCCCATTCCCATTAATCTATGCCCCTTATCCCATTCCTGATAATCTAAACACCCTTCTATACCCCACTTTATCTTATGCCACCCTTTCCCATTGTTTATCCCTTTCCCATTAATCTACACACTTTATTCCACTACTATAACTCTACACACCCACCCTTCTATACCCCACTTTATTCTTTATCCCTTGCCCATTAGTCTACAAACCTTGTCCCATTGCCATAAATCTACATTTCCTTCTATGCCCCACTTTATTCTTTTCCCTCCCTCTCTTATTTCTTTATAGATTTTGGAGAGTGCTATACTTCTCATGGGATATAAGTAGTGTCCTAGTGGTGCCAAATCTAGCTAGCTCCAGGGCTCCTGGTGGCTGTGCCTGCCAAGCTACTCCAAAAGTGTTTGCAGTACATGTGGGTTAATCCCACCCCAGGTCTTGCTTCAGGCCTTTTTGGATTGTACGAGGAAGATTCCTATTTTGCCCAAAGTCTTCTTTGTTTTTCATCAGTCTCCCTTTGTCTTCAGGTGCAAGAGCTCAAAATTTCCTGACCTACTCTGCCATCCTCCCAGAATCTTCTCCTATAAATTAATTTTGGAGGAAAAGGACAGAGGAGAAACTCAAGTAAATCTTTTCTTTACCTACTTCTTCCCCATCTTTTCCATTGCTTGTCACAATATTTTACATTTTAAAGCACTTAATATTATTTTTTCATTTTTTACTTTATCAGATCTTATGAGTTTCTATACCTTCACTATTTAGATGTTTTGCAAATCTTAATCCAGACTTAATATATCTCCTGAACTTTAGTCAATCGCCAGCAAAATATTTCTCAGTAGTTGTCTCATAAGCACATGAAACTCAAACTGTCCAAAGTTAAATATTTTCCTTCCCTAAATCTACCTCTCTTCCAAATTTCTCTGTGCCTATGTAGAATAACACTATTCTCCTGGTCCCCTGAATTTGCAATCAAGAATCTTGACTCTTCTCTATTACCTCTATCTCTCTCTTCAGTCAGTTGCCAAATTTTATCTAAGTTGCTCCCTTTGTCCATTAAATTCATTCACATAGTTACTGCCCTAGTTAATACCATCAATACTTCTTATCTGGACTATGGAATAATAGTCCTGTAACTGGTATCCTAATTTCAAAGTCTTTCCAGTCTCCAATCCATCCTGCATGTAGAAATCAAAATAACCTTCCTAAGGCATAAGTATTATCATATTACAAGCTCCGTCCTAATATTTAAGAATCAATACTCACACTTCCATTTCTAGTATCAATTCTACTATGTATTGGCCTACAGAATGACACAGGACTAGCAGTATATCCTTCTCATTCTCTTATCAAGAAGGAAAAAAATCTAATCAGCCCCTGAACTGTGGTCTGGTATATAGCTATCCTTCCTGAAAGAGGAAAAATGATGAAATCAACTATATTATACCCAGGGAGGTCAAAAAACCTCTCAGCATCAGTTCTCCTGACCATTCCAGTTGATGCAAATTCAAAACCTCAGCCATGACCCTCTCATCCTCCCACTCAAGGAATAAATCAACATCATTGCTATATTTGATTCACTTTACTTAGAACTGTTGCCATGTATTGCATACAGAGAATATTGAAAAGCCCCCTGGGATGCAATGTTTTATATGGTAATGTACAGATAAGATACATGGAGAATGCTTCAGGGAAGGCTACTGCAGAGAGATGTACCTTTTTTTTTTTTAATAATTATAATTTTTTATTGACAGAGCCCATGCCAGGGTAATTTTTTACAACATTATCCCTTGTTCTGATTTTTCCCCTCCCTCCCTCCACCCCCTCCCTCAGATGGCAAGCAGTCCTATACATGTTAAATAGGTTACAGTATATCCTAGATACCACATATGTGTGCAGAAACGAACAGTTCTCTTGTTGCACAGGAAGATTGGATTCAGAAGGTAAAAATAACCCGGGAAGAAAAACAAAAATGCAAACAGATAACCTTCATTTCCCAGTGTTCTTTCTTTGGGTGTAGCTGCTTCTGTCCATCATTGATCAATTCAAACTGTATTAGATCTTCTCTTTGTCAAAGAAATCCACTTCCATCAGAATACATCCTCATACAGTATCATTGTTGAAATATATAATGATCTCTTGGTTCTGCTCATTTCACTTAGCATCAGTTCATATAAGTCAGAGAGATGTACTTTTACCAAATTATTTTTGCCCCAAAAGAGGTTAATGTACATATACTCAAACCACTAAAAAAAATTCAATGTTTACAAAGCAAAGAAGGTAGACATTTCCCTTTGCACATACAAAACATCTGCATACATGCATGTGCATGTGTCCACACACATGCATCACATATTGCCTTCTATATCACAGAAAAATCACTGTGTTTGTGGTCAGAGGACCTAGCTCAAGTACTATTTAATGCTTACTATGTGACATTGCATGAGTCATTTAAGATTTTTAGTCCAAAGTTCTTCATTTGCGAAATGAGATGAATAGATAAGATGGCCTCTGAAATCTTTTCTAAGTCTATACTTGTGAAATAATTTCTCTGTTTCTTTTTTGACCTTTCATGGCTTTCTCCATGTTAATTTTAATTGGATGTCACCTATGCAGTGGAAAAACCAGTCATGTGATTGGTTGCAGGTCCAGCATCCTTGCTGCCATCAAGATCATCAGTTCAAATGACATTGGCTACCCCATGGATCTTCCTGCTCAGAATCATATGAGGAAAAAAATATCCTCATGGATATTCTGCAAACACTAAATTATGATTCATTTGGAGCTTCACTGTTGTGGGAGAAAGCAATGCTCTTTCCCATTTTCATTCAGGGATAATTTTGCCCAGTACTAACTCACTCTGGGAAAGGCTTCGTGCATTTTCCACATATCAACCTACCCATATTCTTCAACATTCCTTCCAGCTGGAAAATTAGAAGTCACGTTTCAGTCAGAATGCAATTTGTTCATTGGAAAGCTCTGAATCAGTGAAAGGCTTCAGGTCATTGAGAATGGGAGAGAAAGGCCAGGATCATGTAGCTGAAGAGAGACTCTTCCAGGGAAAGTTTTCAGGTCATTGAGCAGACTGAAATTAATTCCCAAATTGAATCTCCAAGCTATCCACTAGTGCATTTCAGTATTCTACTTGACATTATCATCATACTATTTTTTCTAATTCTACAAATGCTTGCTTCCTAGAAATATTGTCTGAATTTCTGAGACAATGTGCTTTGAAATTTAAAACATTGATTATTGAATACCCAAAGGATGCATTTTAATACAGCTATTTCAAGTGATAATCAGAGGATACCATCCTGATTTTAATTATCACCATAGTAACTTTATTCCTAAGATCCAAAAACTAGAGCTTTTATTCTGACAAATAGCAGGTTTTAAATACCCAAATAATTTTCCCTATAACCTTCTTTCTCTATGGTTGTACCTTTGAAAAATACTCATCTTAGGGACAGCAATTACCATACTCAGAGGAGACTTTCTGCCAAGTTAAGCTAAAATACTATTTTAGTGTCATATTATGACCAAAAACTGACAAGAAACACTCCTTTTTCTAAAAATTCCTTTCAACTTTTGATATTTTTAAGTCTTTCAAACAGTTTTGGATATTATATAATTGATTATTTAATTTAAAATAATCAAACTAAATAAAAGGTTGTTGAGTTGTCTCATTTATTTTTTTCCAAATTTAATTTTATCCTTGTAAGACTCATTTAAAATGAAACAATAGGGTCACAGAGATATGATGGTCACTTTTTTCCCAAGGCTAATCTCAAACCATTTATTATCTGAGCTTAACTTCTTTATGTTTCATACAAATGAATATTCATGATCTACACCAGTAGTAGGGAGTACTCATGCTGATGAAATCACACTTTTACTGAAGCCAAATCAAATGAATATTCATGATCAGGCATGATTCCATGGATGTGGAGATTTTTAGTTTTTAAAATTAAACATACATTTCCCATGATGTACATTTAACCATGAAACTTGCTAAAACACACTGAAATTATTTTAGAGCACATGAATACACAATTCATGAAAATTAGTATTGTTCCATTTTGACAAGTTAAAAAAAAAACATGAAAGTTACATTTTTGAGGTTATATTTTATATTTAAAGTTATTTTTTTTATGTTTAGATGACAAGAGTGCAGAGATCTCAACAAAAGATAGATAGACTCAATTCTAGCCATCTTCTGTGAGTCAGAAACAGGCTACTGAAATGGTGGGAACTCAGTAAGCGCTATTTTATATTTAAAATTATATTTTTATACTTAAAGATAATAGCATTATATTTTCAGAACTGGGTCATCAATACCCAGACAAGAAAACTGAGGCCCAGAATAAGTGACATATTTAAGGGCATAAAGATAGTATCAGATAAGATTTGAAACCAGATCACATTGACTCCATGTCCATTAATCTATTAAGTACGCCACACTGTGTCTTGGTTGCAGATGCATTTTCATAAACAAATCCAGATATTCTTTCTATTTCAGGTGAGGAAATTAGGGTTAAGTTACACATTTGAACTCAGATCCTCCTGATTTTAGGGCCAATTCTCTATCTACTCCGCCATCTAGCTTCTCCAAAATTCTCTAATTCTTTGATCTTTATCTAACTTAAGAATCTTTTTTTTCTAATACCATGTCCATTAAAGAAAAGCATTCCTAAATTCTTAAAAGTAAATTAAGGAAAGGAAATATCATAGTATGTTTTTTTTCTAATGTTACTCTGTTTTCAATCACTAAATGTGGGATCAGTAATGCTTATATTTGAAAAAAAAAATGACCTTTCAAAATCTTTGCTCCAGTTTCTACCCTATCTGTCTAGGTGGGTCGATCACTGCCCCCAATCAGTAGTGAGTCTGAAGGAGAATCACAAGATTTTGGCTGTGACTGTGAGGACTCTAAATTAAATTCTCACAGTTTAATGTAAGGATTTGATGCAGGATGTAGCTCTGAAAACATGATACCTTTACACAAAGAGCTGTCATTTCACATAGAATTTGGGTTCTGACATTTAGATTATACACTTCTAAAAGTAATAGATCTTTTTTTGTGTGTGAAAACAGCAGAACAGAAGCATGGATTTACAAACTTAGAAGTAGAAAAAGCTAATAATATTCTGTTTCTAGTGATCTGGTAAAGGGACAAAAAAAAGAACATCATCATAGTAAAATGGAACATCTTTAGGTATTACACCAACTCTATAAGTTCTTAGACACAATACGAAATAATTTAGACAAAATAACCCTCAGAGGTGTATGATAAAATGTTTTTATTGGTTCCAATAGGTGTGTGTGTGTGTGTGTGTGTGTGTGTGTGTGTGTGTGTGTAAAAACTTGGTCATGGTGTTTTGAAAGAAAAAGAAGACTTTTGATCAATATAAACTTATAATTGTTATCCAGATCAAGATGTTTAGTAAAAGAGAGAAGCAATAGTAAAGGGGGGAAAGGTGTTGGGAGAGGAGAGATGGAAAAAAGGGAACAGAGGTGAAGAGAAGAGAAATGGGAAGTAAAATTAAGAGAGGAGAGTGGGAGGTGAAATGAGAAACAAAAAATGAAAAATGGACAAAAGATAAAGGGGAGGGGAAGTTGTATTTAATTTCAAGGAGAAAATTGTTTTGACTTGATCTTTTATCTAGTTCAATAACTTTTAACAGAATATGTTAGCATATCCACAGAGAGATAGCAAATGTTGCTATTTTAGATTAGTTTTAAAAATGTACCTCTACCTCCCAGTAGAATAAAATGTAAGATCCTTGAGGGCAGAGGCTTTTTGAAACTTGATTTCTCCTGCTAGCATATATCTTACACATATATTTTTTTAAGAAATTGAATTATTGTCAAATTGAATCTGACACATTCAATGTAAAGGGATATTTTTGCCTAAAGGTTTTACTAGCAATGTTATTTTTCATGTTACATGTGTTGCCAAAATATTAAAACAAAAGACATCTATAAGATAAAGGGTGATGATAGTTCTGGAAGATATAATTTTTGTAGACTGTATCATCTATTTCCTTTGATGCTTTTCAACTATCAAACAGCCCCACAGAAAACACAGAATGTGACAGATAATTTATTTCTAGAACCAAATGCTCTGATCTTCAGATCATTTAACAAAGTATTTTCTTGTCTTTTCTTTTGGATGTGCAATCTTGGTTTTGTTCTGGCTCAGACTCCACTGCAACTCATCCCCTATCTTCAGAATGGCAGTGTCATCATGGTTTGTAACACTCCTGGTGCGATTGAAGTTGGGTTACATGCCTTTCTAGGGAAGGGACATTGACTTGTTCTCAGCCACCATTTCACTCCCTTGAACACAATGATTTCAGTGCATTGCCATTGATGTGGTCTATGCCAGAAAATATCCATTGTCATGGGGGGGAAAAATGGAAGGTTTCCTCTCAGGCCTATTACATCATCAAAACTCTTTCTCTACAGCCACAAAGCAGAGCAGACACCCTCCATATGCTTACAGATCAGGCATATATGCTAAAGGAATCCACCTCAAAGAATCATTGAACAAAATGGTAAGCTGTCAGATTCCTTAATGAGAGTTCTTTCCTCTAACTCTAGAGCCATTAAATAAAAGTAACCCTAAATTCACTGACATCACATAATACAAAGAATGAGCTATGTTTGAAAGTCATCTTTCTTTCAAATTGCAAGAATCAGATAGCTGATACCAAAAAATGTACATATAATATACACACAAAACTGACAGGTACGTTAGAGATAAAGTAGTCCACTTTTTTTAGGTTACAAATAGAAAAAATGAGATATATCATGATTAGGAACTTGTCCAACATCATGCACGAAAGTTTATGTCAAAATCCATTATTTAGACATTGATCCCTTGGTCCCCACATTATTGTATTCTTTGTTTTTCCCTACTATATCATGATTCTTCCTCTCTTTATGCATAAATATTTCTAACAGGGTGAGAATGTGTATGCAATATTGTCCTATCTAGAAAGGGTAATCAGCACCAGTAGAATATTCAACATGAGAAACAACTAGATTATGGCTACATTACATTAAACAGAGGTCACTTGACTTAGTCAAACCTCATCCATCTCCCCAAATCACATCTTCTTTGTCTACAAAGGATTCAAGTTATGCTTCTAGTAGCTATAGAGATCCATTAATGGATATGCTCAGTCTAAATATATTAATTCTACTTAATAAGCTGTCATAAGTAATACAGTCTGCCATCTTAAAAGTTTCAATGATTTTCATAAGAGGCTCCATTTAATTATCTTCTTTCATACAATTATGTTCCATATGTATATTTATAAAAATATGTTCTAAAAGTAAGTAGAAAGGAGGGGATAATGAAAGCATATTCTCTGTACCTTTTTGAGAGGTTTATATATTTTTCTATGTATTCATTCTCAAAATACAAGAAGAGAACATTATCTGAAAATTTCTTTCCATGGAATCATTTCATGTTAAGCTTTTGCCCCAAAACTTCCATAAATCTTCCTAATATCTTCTTTCCACAGTGACCACCATCTTGGTTCAATTTACTGATGAAGGTAAGATAAGTTATCTACTCTTCTTTAGTCATACACTCAGACGTTTCGTTAAAATTGCCAGATTTCCAAGCCATTCTCCAGTTGATAAATGGTCAAAGGATATGAACAGACAATTCTCAGATGAAGAAATTGAAACTATTTCTAGCCATATGAAAAGATGCTACAAGTCATTATTAATCATAAAAATGCAAATTAAGACAACTCTGAGATACCATGACATACCTGTCAGATTGGCTAGAATGACAGAGAAAGATAATGCGAAATGTTGGAGGGGATGTGGGAAAACAAGGACACTAATACACTGTTGGTGAAATTGTGAATACATCCAGCCATTCTGGAGAGTGATTTGGAACTATGGTCAAAAAGTTATCAAACTATGCATACCCTTTGATCCAGCAGTGGTACTATTGGGCTTATACTCCAAAGAGATACTAAAGAAGGGAAAGGGACCTGTATGTGCCAAAATGTTTGTGGCAGCCCTGTTTGTAGTGACTAGAAACTGCTAGAAACTGGAAAATAAATGGATGCCCATCAATTGAAGAATGGTTGGGTAAATTGTGGTATATGAATGTTATGGAATATTATTATTCTATAAGAAACGACCAGAAGGATGATTTCAGAAAGGCCTGGAGAGACTTACATGAACTGATGATGGTGAGTGAAATGAGCAGAACCAGGAGATCATTATACATTTCAACAACAATACCGTATGAGGATGTATTCTGATGGAAGTGAATTTCTTCGACAAAAAGATCTAACTCAGTTTCAATTGATCAACAAAGGACAGAAGCAGCTATACCCAAAGAAAGAACACTGGGAAATGAATGTAAACTGTTTGCATTTTTGTTTTTCTTCCCGGGTTATTTCTACCTTCTGAATCCAATTCTTCCTGTGCAACAAGAGAACTGTTCGGTTCTGCACACATATATTGTATCTAGTAATATATTGTGATATATTGAACATGTGTAGGACTGCTTGCCATCTGGGGGAGGGGGTGGAGGGAGGAAGGGGAAAAATCGGAACAGAAATGAGTGCAAGGGATAATGTTGTAAAAAAAAATTTACCCAGGCATGGGTTCTGTCAATAAAAAGTTATAATTATGAAAAAAAAATTGCCAGATTTCCTCACATATCACAGGCCATTTTGGTTTTTCTGTGAACTGCTATTGTACTTAGCATAATTGTTGCCTTGTTTAGCACTTGAGAGTTCTATCTATCTTTTATAGTTAACTTTATTTTGAGCTCTTTATGAAGCAGAATTAGAAAGAACTTGGAACTTATAGTGCACTAACTGAATCGTGAGTGCTGCTCACTGAGCTGTGTCACCACAAGCAAATCACTTAGCACTCTTGGTAAAATTTCTTCCATTTTTGAAATGGAGACAATGGCAATTTGCTTGTCACATAAGTTTGCTTTTAAGAAAACATCTTATAAGTGTGCATACTTTTTGATCCAGCAGTGTCACTGCATATGCAAAAATGTTTGTAGCAGTCCTTTTTGTAGTGGCAAAGAACTGGAAAATGAGTGGATACTCATCAATTAGAAGATGATTGAATAGGTTATGGTATATGAATAATTGTAGAGGGTCACAGACAGTGGGGAAACTCTGGATGAGATTATAAGACCCTTCAGCCCAGAGGAAACATGCTAACAGTGTTTGGTTCAGCTCTCTGTCTCCCCTAAGGGCTCTTGGCTTTCCTGAGAAGTAAGGGATGGTGATAACCTGTGTTGAGACAGAAGCAGAGTGATACCAAGTAGCAAATTACATACAATAGCAAGTTGTTTAATGGTCCCATGTGCACAGTATATACTTAGTGCATGCCCGGTGATTTTGTTACTTAAGGGTATGAGGGTATAAAAAGGGGAAAGACCTTGAAATAAATGGACTCCATATTTTCAGCATCCTCAGGAGTCCCACCTCATCTCTTCTCCACTAAGACAGTATATTTTAATCACCCAAGTGTAGGGGCTCTAGAAAACAGCGGTACGTTTTGTCACCCCAACTTGGGAAGCTCTAGAAAGCAGGACAGAACATATACTATGGAATATTATTGTTCTATAAGAAGTGATAAGCAGATTAATTTCAGAAAAAAGCTGGAAAGATTTATATGAACTGATGCTGAATGAAGTAAATAGAATTAAGAGAATATTGTATGTACTATCCCAAAGATTATGCAATGATCAACTGTGATGGACTTGGCTCTTTTCTAGAATGAGGTGATTCAAGGTAATTCCAATAGACTTGGAATGGAAAATACTATTCACATCCAGAGAGAGAACTATGAAAATTTAATGTAGATCAAAGCATAGTATTTTCACCTTCTGTTTCTTTGTTTTTTTCCTCATTTTTTTAAAATTTTGGTCTGATTTTTCTTGCAAATCATGACAAATATGGAAATATGTTTAAAGGAATTTTACACATACTTAATTTATATCAGATTGCATTGCTTGCTGTCATGGGGAGGGGAGCAAGGGAAGAAAGAAGAAAAATTTGGAACACAAAGTCTTACAAAAATAAATGTTGAAAACTATCTTTACAAGTATTTGGAAAAATAAAATACTATTTTTAAAAAGAAAGAAAATCTGAACTTTTTTTTTTACTTGGGGGAGCAAATTTGTTTCTATTGTTATTGTTTAAAAACTCAGAAAAGCTCTGATTTCTATAACACCCCTCCATCCCACTCTCCCATCGTGATCCTCTTATTGAATCAGCTTCATTACCTCTCTTCTCCATCTTTTCTCTAATATGTTTACCCTTCCCTGAATGTGATGTGTTCATTGTTTAGTTAAGTGTTTAACCTTAATTGTCACTCCCAAATGCTTTCTCTAAAATTCTGGTCATATCATTTGGACAAATACTTATTAATAATGTTTTTACTTTTAGTAAAGTGACAACCTCTCTGGGCTTTATTTTTCTCATCTATAAAATGAGGATGCCAGACTAGTTGATCCCTGAGAGCTACTTCCTCTTCGAATTTTTTATTTTTATGATAAGATCTTTTGATTTGAGGTTACAAAAACCAATCTTTTCCCCCAAAACATAAATAGATACTATCATATGACCATAATCTAAGCACTGAATGGAGTTGTTGGTGAGAGGTATAAATTGTATTATTACTGTCTAGGTTTTTGATTTTTATTTAAGTATGAACTTTAGAGGACTGTATCCAATTTAATGTAAAGTTTGGATTTTACATTCTTTAAAAGATATCAGAAGCAGTTGCATTTTCCTAGTGAATACCTACTATTTTTTTAGTGTTGATGATACTTTGGTCCCATAAAGAGGAAGAAGGATATTTTCAGAGATTTTAAAAATATTTTTGTATATCATGGAATCCTCTAATTGTTTGGAAGTTTATCCCTTTTCAGATTGTTTTTTTAATCATAATTTAATTATGTTTCTATTAAGTTTCTATTAAAGATTTATGAAAATAAAAATAGGTTTTCCCCCATGTTCAAAGATCCCTTAAAATCAACCTGTGGATCCCAGATTAAAAAGTTTCTGGTCCTATGGACAAAAATGCCAAACTTAAAGTCAAGATGACTTTATTAGAATCTAGCCTTAGATTTTTGCTAATTTGTGACTCTGGGAAACTCATTTAGCTTCTATTTGCCTCAGCTTACTTATCTATAAAAGAGGTTGATAATGTTTGTATTACCTACTTTATAGGGATATTATGAGGAAAGTACTTTACAAAATCAAACGTACTATAGAAATATGACTAATTTTTATCCCCAAAGTGCACAATCTGAAAAAAAAAGATCTAGAATATTGTGTTCCCTACAATCCTGAAGTTACTTAACATGTATTTATTTAATCACCTGTTTCCTGCAAAGAATGAACTAAATATAAATGAATGGATTGAAATGTAATTATTAAGCTCCTAGTATGAGCCAAGCACTGTGTAGAAGCACAAAAGTGATACAGTTCTGACCTTGAAGAGCTTACATTCAAATAAGGGAAAACAATGAGTTTAAGGGGAATACTGGCCAAAAGGATAGTTTTGGTCTAGAGTGACATAAGACTATTTAGTGAAGTCATAGGACAGGAAAATGTCATGTGTTCTCTAACAATAACATCAATTGGATTACTATTTCAAAAACAAGAATTAGAAGGGGTTGTGGGATTATGGTTACATGGACAGTGACATGTCAGATGGCAGGATGTCTTGAGATAGATATATGTGAAATATGCATGTGAAAAATTTAAATACTTTGGGGAAAGAGATATTTTTTGTCAGTATTTTTTGTTGAGTATCCCCAAAACCAACATAGGGCCTATTATGCAATAGGAACCACAACACATTTGAATTTAATTTAATTGAATCAAAATTAGCCATTGAAAAACTAACCCTATTAAGACCCCATAATTTCCAATAACATTTTCTCCATCAAGAAATCTGTTTGTCTTAATCACAGGCTGTTAAATACCAGATAGAGCTATCTGATCAAAAACCATCATTTATTTAAGCTAGTGAAAGATCTCTCTGCTATAGTTATGCTGCTAGATTGACATTAATTCATTCCTTCCTTATAGTATTACAGTAGTTGCCAAGCAATAAATGTGTAGGAAATAATGTTAGTGCCAGTGTTCGATATCGACATATATAAACATTTTCATAAACTACTCCGAAAGCTGAATGAAGAGAGAACTGGAAAAAAACCAAGGCATAGATGGTGATCCAGGGCCAAGAATGTGATTTTGGAAAATTTCCATTGTGGTTTTTACTTCAGAGTCATTTGTATGATTTGGAAAGCTAGCAATACAACTTTGTGTAGGGACAGGTTATTCAAGGTAATTTTCATGTCACTAAAAGAAGTGGTTTTTTCATAACCAAAGAACCTAAATGAGATTACATGTTATATGCTACCTGAAGAAACTATACTGGGAAATAAAGATGTAGTATAATATATACATATGTATATTTCTTGCATTATCTTAGAGGACAGAAACACATGTGTAGAGAGCTTGAAATATATAACCATTAATATGCTAATAATACAGATAAGCAAAGCACCCCAGCCTCATAAAAGTTTCCTTCAGCAGAAACATTAATTGCTCATATTCTCAAATCCTTGTGAGAATCCCTTGTCTACAAGACAAATGAAGAGTAATCATTCGTGTAAAAAATGCTAAGGTTTCATATTAGCAAATATACTCTTTCATCTTTTTTGAATCTTTATTTTCCTCTTGATTCCTGGTTCCCTATCTGCTTATTTGTTATTTACTGTGAGATCTACTAAGTTAAAGAAGCATTTCTTCTAATCACAAATTTGATGTCTATGGCTATGTTGAACTGCGTGCCAAAATTTGTAAACAACTAAACCTTAAATATGACATCTCCACCTTCAGAGTTTTGACTGGGAATTTTTATTTCTTAAGCAAGTCCTCCAAACTATATCAGAATAGCCTGTGTTTTAAGTTCAAGGAGAATTTCCTTTCCCCACTAGCTACTATTGGGAAGCCTGCTAATACAAAATGATGGGTGGTGAGGAATACAAAGGCTTGTCCTAGTACTCTATACAGTAGCTTAATTTGTTGTTCTTATGTCCTAAACTCTGATATTTCCTCTAGCTTCTGAAGGCTTAAAATTGTTGGTGCCCTCCAAATTCAGCACCTTGGGATAAAGATATGATTGCCTTATCCACCACCTCTCACTTCCCCTCAATCCTCCTCTTGTCTACCCTATTGCTTCTGCCCTAATCCACCTTCAATGTAAGGGTGTTCTCATCTCCCTCATTTCAGGTACCTGTGCCTTTATCTTTTCTGCCTGGATTCCCTGTGAAAATTTTATGTTCAGATCCTATTCACATTAAAATGTAACCTTTGGGCAACAATTTACAATTTTTTTTCTTTTCTAGTTCATAGTATCACATTTCAAAATGAAGGAAAGCTGATAAATTAAAGGGAGAAGATTTAAGGGTGGGATCAGAGGCATCAGGTAACAGGTAGAAGAAGAGACTAGAGTATGACTCCATTCATAAAATCATAAGATTTTCATACAACTCTCCAATCTTTCTTGTTCTCTTTTCTCATTTTTCTAAGTTCCATAAACTGAGTAGATCACATGAGAACAGATATCCCCAACACACACACACACACACACACACACACACACACACACACACTACCCCTTTAATACCCCTTCAAATTGGATTAACACTTTATTGAGGGCACAGCAAAGTGATAGCATTTAATTCTTCTAAGGGTCTTACAAATGTATAGCCAACTCAAAGATTATGTCTAGACATCTTGCTTTGCTGCAGTTCCTTTAATTTATGAGAATGGGGGAATCATCAATTTCAACGTATTTTGCCTTTTCTCTATTCATGAATATGTTTTCTAAATTCATAAGAAAATGGCTTTTCTTACTGCAGGATTATTTTTTCAGTCCCTGAGGTCCTATAAATGTAACTACCTCATTATTTCATGAAATTTTCAGAGAAAAGCTGTTCAGTTCAAGAAGCAGGTGACAAAGAAAAAAAGTTTAGAAATGAAGAAAATAAAAAGTGCAAGACACAATCACATAATTTTTACTCTTTTGGAAAGTTAGAGTTTTTCACATTAAAAAAGGAATCAGAAGGCATGAGATCAAAACCTTTATGATGTTCAAATCACTTTATTTGATGTCTTTTTTTATAAAATGGAAGGCATTAATATCTACCTGAACATCTTTTAAGTTTATTCTGAAGACCACCTGAAAATAATATCTAAAATATTATAAAAATATTGTATGCACTGTTTTGCTAACTAAAAAGTGCTACAAACCAGGAAAGTAAGAGTGGGCTTTACCAAAAATAAGATAAAATAAAGCTTAAAAAGACTGTATTATGAGTGGATAAGCAAAGAGATCTGAAATGGTATTTTTTGGTTTTTTTTAATCAGTTTCATTGTTTACAAAATGCAAAATGGAGATAATAATAGCCATATTATATTATAATATATATTATATAGCAATTGTAATTTATATTATAATAATATAGCTATATATTATATTACATAGCAATAATAATATATATTATATTATAATAATAGCTATATTATTATCTCCATTTTGTATTTTGTAAATGAAGAAACTGAAAGCTTTTAAGGTGTGCAACCATGGACAGACAGCTAGAGAGTAACAAAAGTTAAATATACTGGGGTCTTTTGAGAATAGGATATAAACTCTGTAAACTCAAGAAATGTCTTGCTTTCTTATTTGCATCCCCATTACCAATACTATCCAGGCACAAAGCAGACACTTAATGAATGTTGATGGCTTGTTTGTTTGATTTTAAGTTCAATATATTTTTCTTTAAAAGAAGTGATTCTTAGGATAGTACATTTAGAAATTGATGTGACTTTAGCAGACGTCTCATTTAACTTAGTTAATTGGAGATGTTCCAATATATATGAGTGTTATATAAGATCATAAACCTTGATCTATACTACTGGCTGGGCTGAGGGGGGGGGGGGGAGAAGAGGGAGTGGTGAAAGGAAACAGTTTAAGAAACTAAAAATCAGCTTTTAAATATCAAAGATTTCCCAAGCATAATGGCAGCTCCAATAACGCATTTATTCATCAATCCCTTTTTGTATTCCACTAAATATACATTTGAAATCTATTTGAAACTATATCTCCTTGATAAACTGAAATCTTGTCTTCTAAATTTCTACTTCTAATATGAATCCAACTTCAAAAGAGTACTGACACTTGCTCAGCATGTTCTTTCAAATGAAGAATTCTGTACATCTAACTAATTGACTTAAGAGTAAAGGATACTAATGTGGGCATCAATACAACTTAAGTTCTGTGAAAAATCTTTGTGAGCTATTTGGTTTAGGAGCTTCTAGAAAGATGATAGGTAACTAATGCAAATATTTCTTTCAAGTACTAAGAGTAAAATGTTTGGCAGAAATAAGATGGGAAATATAAACCATATTATTCACATCATTGCTTTTCCCCCATATTACAAGTTGGGTTGCCATAGGCAATGAATACTTGTCAACCTAATAATGATGAGTCTTGCAATATTTTACCAGAGAGGTACTCGGCTAAAAAAACACAGTTTTTTTCCCTGAATTCTACACTAAGCTTTTTCAAAAAATTGGTAGAATCTTCTACAGCTTCTACCAAACTGACATTGATTTTGTAAATCTATGTTTTGACTTCAAAATAGAATATTTATGAAGGTAACTTCATCAACATATGGTTATAAGACCTAAAATGTTTCCAGTACTGAGCAAACCTTTGGTGTAAAGTGATTTAATGTGAAAACATGAGAAGGAATATCACGGGATGCACAAATATAAATGGAATATAATCTGTTTCCCTGGAGAGAATATCCACATTAAAGAAAAAAAAAAAGGATCCATCAAAGTAATGGTATGAAAGAAATGGTCTCTTTTTACTTGGCAATAGAAATGAAGCAAATCTCAAAGCCTTTACACTCTATTCAATCTTATTTTAACAAAAAAAGTAGTTAATGATAGCAAATATTTATATAGCATTTTATATTTATTATATCATTTGATTCTTGCAATAGTTTTGTGACACAGCTAATATTATGATCTACATTTTATTAATGAGGAACCTGGCACTAAAGGACTTATTGACAATCATTCAAGTAATAAATGTCAAGTAAAAAACTGTGGTCTTCCTGACTCCAAGACCAAGATCTATCTGCTTTACTACTTAGCTGTTCATCATTCTAGGCAGCCAGAATGAAAAGATGAATCAGACCCAGTTCTTGCCCTCAAAGAATTTAGACTCTACCAAGGCAATAAAATAGATATAAGATATAAAGAATTAAAACCCTAAAATATGATGAATCCATGGGGGAAATGTGTGTATGTGGGGGTGCATGCTCACATTATACATGTATGTATTGTGGGTGTATGTATAGAGAGGGAGGATAAAGCAGGAGGAGAGAGAGAGAGAGAGAGAGAGAGAGAGAGAGAGAGAGAGAGAGAGAGAGAGAGAATGAAATTTTCAAGGAAAAGGGATAATTTTCACCTGGGAAAAGAAGGCAAACTGAATGGGATTCTATTTGAGTCAGGTCTTTAAGAATGCAAAGGATTTCAACCAGAAAAAAATACTATTGTCTGTTAATTATAGGGATATGAAAATTAGATGATAGGTGGTTTTAGCATAAAATTAGAAGCATGATAGGGAAAGTATGGCTACAAGGGAAAAATGCGATCAAGGTCAAGTTTGTTTTTACTATATTTATATGAAATACCAATATACTAAATCAAATAAAAACAGCAAAATTGGGCATTTCTGTATTTGGGAATGCTTATATTTCTTCTTTGTATATGATATTGAATTGAAGTTTAAGAAAGATGATTGTTTTATATAGGTATGGGAAAAAAAACTCAATTCCTATTCTTTTTAGTATTTTTTTCATGATGAATTTTGGTGGTATGTTTTCATTGTTGAGAGATTTTGGTTTCTGTTTCTGGAATTTTCAGTTTGATAATTATGTACTATATTGAATCATAGTTTAGAGTTCCCATTTTAGATGTTCTGTCTTTCCTAGTTTTATTGTATGCACTGTTTTTGTCTATTTTTCAAAATTTTCTCTAATTAGATCTTCAGATACAATGTCTACCTTGGGGATGAAAGCAATCTTTTATGATTATAATCTAAGGCCTTCCCCTCTTGCTTCATCTTTCAAACCTGTTATTTTGCCCTTTTCACTCAATGCTTGATTTTTCAGTCCTAGTCGATAGGTGACTTGATCTTCTGACTCATTTAACTTGTGTATTTATTTGTTCATTTTCAATTTTTTTCCTAGTAAATTTTTGGATCAAGTACACAGTAAAGATATTTATTTTCCTAATTTTCTGTTTTCTTGTTTTCATTTTATGGATTTTTGGAGAGATAATTTAAGAATTATTGGGCAACCTGAAAGCCATGATTTAAGAAAAGGAATATAGACATTATATTTCAAGAAATTATTAAGAAAAACTACCCCAATATCTTAGATCTAGAAGGTAAAATAGAATTTGAAAGAATACAATATCATCTGAAAGAGACCCCAAAATGACAACTCCAGGACTATTGTAGCCAAATTCCAAGTTCCAAGTCAAGGAGAAAATGTTGTAAGCAGTAATAAAGAAACAATTCAAACATCATGGACCCACAATCTGGAACATACAAGATTTAGCAACTTATATGTTAAAGGAGGAGAGGAATTGGAATATGATATTCTAGAAAGATCTAATATGACAATCAAGAATGCCCTATCCCCCAAAACTGAGGATAATCCTCAGGGAAAAGGGATATTTAATGAAATAGAAGACTTTCAAGTTTTCTTGATGAGACCTAAAATGAATGGAAAATTTAAACATTCAAACACAAGGTTCAAAAGAAGCATTAAAAGGTCAAGATTTCCAAAATAATGTAAAGGAGTGACAAAGAAATTTACTAGGAGAATGGGGAAAGTAAAGGGAAAATAGGGAAAATATTCTCACATAAAAAAGGTACACTAGGAAGAACTTTTATAGTGGAGGGGTAAATGAAGAGTGGTAATAGACAATGCTTGAGCTTTATTTTCATTGGAATTGATTTAAAGAAGGAAGAATACATACACACATATTGCTATACTTACATAAATACTTAGTTGGGTTTGTGAATTTACCATACCTAAAATAGGGAACAGTAGGGGAAGAGAACAAAAAATTTGGGAGACAGGATGATAAAAAGGAGAGTAGATTAAGATAGAAGCAAAATAGACTTTTGAGGAACAAAATAGTGGAAGCACACAAGAATTCAACGATGTGCTGTTTACAAGAGACACATTTGAAACAGAAAGACACAGAGATAGTTAAAACAAAGAGAAAGAGCAGGGTTTTTCAGTTGATTTAAAAAAAAAAAGGCTTGGGTAGCAATCATGATCTCAGATGCCAAAAGCAAGAATGTATAAGAAACTGAGTCAAATTTATTTAAAAAAATAAATATTTATGTGTGTTGTGTTATTTTGAATGGACATTTTCTATTTTCTTCCTTTCTACTTTTTGCTAGTATGTTAAAGAAATGCTGATGATTTTTGGAGATGAATTTTATATCCTATAATTGTGATGTAGAAATTAATCACCTCAATCAGTTTTTGCACCATTTCTCATGGGGTTTTCAAGGACATATCATGTCATTTGCAAATGGAGATCAATATGTTTCTCCATGCTAAGTTTATAGATTAGAAATTTTCCTATTTCATTATTTGCTTTAGTTTGCATTTCTAGAACTATGTCAAACAATGCCTTTGCCTTTTCCTGATTTGTATTTAGAAAATTTCTAGTATTTCCCCATTGCTTATAATGTTAATTATAGAAGTTTTAAGACATAAATTAGTGCTGTTTTCTCAAAAGTTTTTTTTTTACATCAATTGAAAAAATTTAAAAACCTGTGTCATTAAAAAAAATTATTGCTGCCTACACATGTCACCACCTCCATCTGCCATCCATCATCTCATACCAGGAAAATGATTTTTCATGTCCCCAGTGTTAGAATTTTCATTTATCTCTACTAAATTTTGTCATATTTATGTTGTAGATCTTTTTAATGCTAGTTTAATAATCAAGTATATTATCTTTTCCCTCTCTGCTTAGTGTTATCTATAAATGTGATGCGTATTCCATTTAGCTTTTATCTAAGTCCATGATAAAAAAAATGTTAAACATAACAGGATCCAGCATAGATCACTGGAATACTACCATGGAGAATTACTGCAATATTGATGTTGAAATATTAACACCTACTCTGTCCAACCATCCAACTAGTTGTGAATTGTTTTATTTATATTATCATCTACTCCATATCTTACCATTTTTAATTATAAAAAGGTATTATGATATATTTTATCAAAATATTAACTAAAATCTAATTCCATTTTATGCACATTTTTTTTTCATCTACTAATTTAGTAATTCAGTCCAAAAAGAGAATGAGATTGATCTGGTATGACCTGTTCTGGTCATAACATGCTGACCCTTTGTAATCAATGTGGTTTACCAACCACATATTTCATAATTCTTCCTATCATATTGCCAGGAATTGAAGTCACATGTGTTGTCTTATATTTTAAAAACCCTATTTTCTTATATTTTTTAAAATATTAGGACATTTACCTTTTTCAGTCTTGTGGCACCTCTCCTGTTTTTTATACTCTTTCATTTATCACTGATAGCTACTAGCTATCATATCAGTTCTTTCAGGACTTTTCAGAATATGTTTCATCTGGGCCAGGTGATTTGAATTGATAAAGGTTAGCCTGGAACTCTCCATTTCCTTTTTAATCCTGACTATCAAGTTCTTGTTTACCATATTCTGACATCCTACAAATGAGAAAAAAGAGGTTCTATGAAAATACCTGACTTGCCCAAAGTCACATTACTAGTAAGTAATAATAGGAACTATAATTTGTCACTTTAAATTTAATGTAGCACTACATATATATGTGTGTGTGTGTGTTTATATCTATATATATATATATATCTATATAGATATATAGATATATATCTATATAGATATATAGATATATATATATATATAATTTAATCCTCACAGTCATCTCTAGTACTATAGTTGAAACATATGGGTATTTATAGAAGGAGAATCAGAGAAGTTAATGACTTAATATCTCACAACTAGAAAATACTAAAACAGGATTCAAACTCAGGGTTTACTGACTCAAAATCAAACATTCTATTCATCCATTGTATTAGTTCTGATGAATGGGAGCTGTTAGAGACTGAGAGGTTGTGATCCATCAAGATCACATCAGTAGTTAAGGGAAGACCTGTGGTTGAAACCCAGGTTAATAATTTCACATCTCTTTCTTTTATCATAGAAAAATACCAATGTCCATTCCTTCTTTTTTCATACTCACAAATTGAGGAAAAAGCAAGTACTCCTACAATAAGATTATTTCCTTGATCTACATTTTAAAAAGATAACAAAAATGATTTTGAATCTTTTTCTGTGAATTATCCACACCACATGAATGTCCTATGTAATGAAGATTAATGTCAACAAAGAAATAAGAAATCCTTTAACACAACTGACAACTGTATGATATCTTTTTCTAGCCAGCCAAGTGCTTTATACATAGTATTTTGTTCATCCTAAGGATTTTTTTTATTGAATTATGAAATATTAAATTTTGGCATTTTATTATTATGGGTGATAATTAAATATATTTCTTGCAAACAAATGATTTGCTTAGAGCTTAATAGAAACTCTCCTGATATGTCATCAATCTTCCCTTTACAATTCAACTTCCAATTCACAGACACCAATCAAAAAGCAATTATCACAAACAAGCAACTGAACTGTAAACTAAGATGAATCATCTCTAAGCCATTCCCACTTAAGCTTTTGATTTCAGTGACCTAAACTAGCCTTTTATTCTTTTCTCAATCCCATTGTAAAGTAACAGTGCATTTCTCCTCTTAACAATCTATTTATATATATTCCGTTTGCACTGTAATATCATTTTAAATCTTTTTTTAACAAACAAATTCAACAGGCATTTTATAATAAAAAAAGAAAAAAGAAAAGTTTTTGCAACTATTCAGATACATGGGGGAAATGAGAATCTAGGGTCAGAGATAACACCAACTTGAAAATGTGGATTATTAAGGGAGGTACCTCATCAATAATAAAGAATTTAAGAAAAGTTCGGATGTACAAGAAAGACAATCAATCATAAATATCCCCTTCCCCACTGTGAAGATAAGAAGAAATCTAGAACTCAAAGGCTAAGGCATTCTCCTACATTTCAACAACTAATTACTGTAGATGAACATACTCAAAAAAATTGTTGGGTCATTCAGTTCAATATTCAGCCACCAACAGAGATTTTCAAGAGAAAATTATTTAAAAGCTAGTGGTTGTTCATCCTGGCATCGACCTTAAAGGTAAATATTAGGATGTCCAATGCCTGAGAGGTTCATTTCCAGTCCCACATACATAATCCATGCAATAATTATCCCTGATAGGAGATTAACCTTGACCTTTTAACTTCATTCTTGCATATGATGAGATTTGTATGACAAGACCAAAAGATATGATCTATATGAGATGTAACAGCTTAGACACATGCATATTGGGGGGGGGGGGAGGTTCTTGGGAAGAATTCTTTAAAACTAGTTTGGAGGCACAGAGTTTTTATAAGAGAATTAAGTGAGAGCTATGAGGAATTACCCATAAACGATATAGAGGATTAGGACTATGATATGAATCATCACAGCCAAAGTAAACAAATTAAAATTTCATGTTTATTCACAATTTGGAGGAAGTCTGTCTGAATTTTGGTCCTTAGGAATGTGTCTTAACTATAATAGAAAAAAAAATGTTGCAACTTGACCTTTTCAGGAAGAGGCTTTGAATAATTATAATTTGGGACACAGGAGTTAAAATGGGTAGGAAATACAATAAAGAGAGAAATTCCAAAATCTAATAGTAGAGAAAAACTCAGCGGCCATGAGATTAGCTTAACACCACTTAGAAGAAACCACTTGAGACCCAAAGTGGCAAAAAGCAGCAGAGACTGTATGCCATGCCCATATTCCTGGCAGAAACTATGTGATTTTCAGATACTTGATGCTACGTAAGATTAATGGAGAACAAACCTAAAGGATGCAGCATAGTCATATCAATAGAAATCATGAACCCAAATTATTAGAGGGATGACTTGTCCCTCAATACCTGATACTTACTCTCTATATATTCTCTAGGGGTTTCTACTCTTCTCACTGGTTATATGGAGGTTGTGAATAGAGTATGATTCATATATGGAGGACATGTTCTGTTGCTACTCTTCTCTCTGTACAATTTTATTCAATAGCTTTATTTTAAATCATTTGTGTCATGTGGCAGATAAGTAATAGTGATTGCATTGGCGGGGGCTTTTGAATTATATTTGAGTAGATGCTTTCCCATAAAGTGTCTCGAATGTAAAATCAGTTTTCTGTGGGACCTAATTTACCTGATAGTATCATAGTTTCTCATAAGAATCATTCATGAAAATGATTAATAAATTGATTCATATCCTGTTTGAATCCATTAATATTTTTTGTCTATATTGCTTCTTGAGGTAATTTATTCCATAAATTCAATGTCTGCTGTGGGAAGGACCACTGCCTTTGATTCTCTTAATTTCTTTTGTATATGTTACAAAAGGGAGTACTTTCTAACTCCATCTTGAATAGCAATCATTAATGTACATCAGTATTTATTTCACTGCATAAAGCAAAAATTATTTGAATTTTAACTTCTATTCTTCTAGTCTTTTTCTGGTTCCCTGATCCTCACCCTAAATACCTCATAACAAATCACATGCACATACATAAATTTTGAAAGTAAATTTCTGGGGTTTTACATAACCTAATATACCCTCCTCTAGTGGGCAAAGAAAGAGTGAACACAATTAACAGATACAAGCTATTTTTATCATTTCACCCATTGATTCACAGACATGGCTGGGAATTTTAACACTTGTTCAAAACAGTATGTGATTCCTCATGCTGTTCTCAGTGCTGGGAGGGAATCCTGCATTAAAACCTCTAATTAATCTGTGCTGAGAGGTTTTGCATAATTATTTAACATACCTCTTTTAGGCTAATAAATCTGGTAAATTGGTGTCTGACAGGAGTCAAAGTACTGTTATTAAGTTTCTCTGCAAAATAATGGGGTTAGCAAAGAGGAAGGCATTAGATTGCCACTTTCATTGACTGTGATACATCTTACCATTCACTTTCCAATAACAAGAGTTTTGTTTTGGGGGTAAAACAAAAAGTAACCAAAACTGAAAAAAGTTATGAGATGCTGGAATTATGAACCAATAAGAAACTAGAAATTTTAAGGCTTCGAATAAGACATCTGGATCCATTTTAGAGTTCCTCTAAGGAAAGAAAAAAAATAAATTAATTCTCCCATTAAAAAGAATGTTCCTAAAGTATGTGTTTATGGGAAAGTTTTTATTTTTTAAAAAAAATCTAAAAGTTTATATTTAGCTTCCTTAACATTGTTAATCCCTCATTGATTCCAACAACCATTTTCCAAATAATTTCAAAAAATAAACATTTTTATTGAAGCACATTTAAATAGAACAAAGAAATATTTTGATTAAAATTGTTGGTTTCACTAGTGAAAATGTTTCTCTTCCCAAAATCAGTTATCAGTTTTAAAAATCATAACCTACAAAAACTTTGTCTCTATTAAGAATTATTATTAAGTTGTCACATATTTAATATGAAAATATTATATTATTAGTGTTTTTTAATAATTGGTAAACAAAAAATTATTAAGCCCTTACATTGTGTTAGCAGTTGAAGAAACAAAGGAAAAGAAAAAACAATTCTTATGCTCTATCAGCTCACTTTCTGATAAGGAAGGTAACATGTAAATTACTATGTATATGCAAGACATATGTCAAATAGATTGCCAATAATATTATATTTATTATTGAGCAGTTATGTCTCAATTTTAGCAAGAAAAAATGAACTTGAAAACTATGAATCACATTCTACTTATAAACTGCCCATGATAACTTGGAACTCCCTCCTTCTGTTTTCTCAGTTTTCTTTCATCTATTTTTATTCAAAATATATCCTATTAAAAAAAAAAAGAGTCAGGTCAGTCAGGGAGTAAGAGCATATATATGATCAATAATAAATCTTATGTGTGTGCTATTATCTACAAAATGGCAAGAGATCCAGGATCTTCCCTAATAGGACCCTGAAATAGTTGCAGATGCCTTATTTGAGATCTAGAATTATCCAGTAATTAATTTTTTTTCGATATTCCCAGGATTTCATGACTGTCAATTTTGGACACTAATAAACAGATCTTTATCAAACTGTGCATACCCTTTGATCCAGCAGTGTTTCTACTGGGCTTATACCCCAAGGAGATACTAAAGAAGGGAAAGAGACCTGTATGTGCCAAAATGTTTGTGGCAGCCCTGTTTGTAGTGGCTAGAAACTGGAAAATGAATGGATGCCCATCAATGGGAGAATGGTTGGGTAAATTGTGGTATATGAATGTTATGGAATATTATCATTCTGTAAGAACGATATGGAAGTGGATTTCTTTGATAAAGAAACCTAATTCAGATTCAATTGATCAATGATGGACAGAAGCAGCTACACCCAAAGGAAAAACACTGGGAAATGAATGTAAACTGTTTGCATTTTTGTTTTTCTTCCCGGGTTATTTTTTACCTTCTGAATCCAATTCTCCCTGTGCAACAAGAAAACTGTTTGGATCTGCACACATACATTGTATCTAGGATATACTATGACATATTCAACATATATAGGACTGCTTGTTGTCTAGGGGAGGGAGTGGAGGGTGGGAGGAAAAAATCGGAACAGAAGTGAATGCAAGGGTTAATGTTGTAAAAAAAAAAAAATTACCCTGGCATGGGTTCTGTCAATAAAAAGTTATTACAATAAAAAAAAAACAGATCTATTAAGGAAGATTATAGAGTGACATCAGCAAGAATTCCATAGGATGAAAATATAAGGGTTGGTTACAATCTGTGCCTTTGAAAGGAGCACCTATTTCACTGATATCCACTGAAATATCAAAGTAAAAAATCCATTATTTGAGGGGTATACCTTTAAAAAAAACTTTAACCTTTACTGTCAAGATATAACAAACCAATTTTTTTTTTTAAATTATTTTGTACTTTGTAATCCTGTTGAATTTACTTACTGTTTCAATTTTGTTGGAACATTTTTTTTCTTAAGTATACTATGAACAAAATACTATGAAATAAAAGTCATGTGGCTAGTGGATAGAGTACAGGAGTGAGAGTTAGGAGGAACTGTATTCAAATAAGGCTTTAGACTTATAGTAATCATTTAACCCTGGAAAAGTAATTAAACCCCAAAGAACTTTGGTTTCTCCATCTGTAAAATGAGAATAACAGTAGCACTTAATCTCACAGGTTTTTTTTTTTTTGTGATTAGCAAGTAATATAATGCATATAAAGCACTTTTTTAAAACTTAAAGTCTATGATTGTTAGTCCCTCTTGTATACTTTTCCTATCTTATTCCAACTGCAAATATTTCAAAATTACCTTGAATACAAATGATATAAGTGGTTTTTATATGTTAAGCAATAATGTTCTATGATTTCAATCTTACATAAAATGTCAACTGTGATAGTTTGTAATATCCTGAGGAGAAATATCCCTTTTGTTGTTCTTTGGAGGTTTAGTTGCTTTTAAATTATAGGAAACATTGGATTTTACCATAGATTGTATATGTATTCATTGATGGTATTACCCTTTAAAAAATCAATTGCTGCAAAAAAAAAAAAAAAAAAAAAAAAAAAAAAAAACCTTTAGTTTAAATAATGTTTTGGACATAAAGGTGCTATAGAGTACAAGCATGGCTATAAGTTCTCAGTGTCCTCCAAGAAAATGCCTATGGCTATAAGTTGCTGAATGGTTGCTTATCTGTTTTGTTAGAAAGAGTTTCCTCAATAGCTATCTCCTGTATCACTAAATTCATAGATCCAGTGAAGAGGTGGGAGAGAAGTATTATTGACATTTTTCTGATGCTAAAGCCACCTGGTATCACATGAATAAGCCCTGCCTAGCTATAATGAATAAAATTTAATGTATGACTATGCAATAAATGTGTTTGTATGTTTTCATTAAAGAGATTGACATATCTTTTTTTTTTTCTGCTTAATTTTGTCTTTACCAGGTTTCAAATTCAGCATCATATTTCTCTCATAAGAGTTCCAATTTTATGATTCCTTTCCAATTTTATATTTCTGAAAAGGTTAATAATTCAATAGATTTTTGCACTTTACAATACTGATATTTCCTCCACTTGTGCTGTCTACAATCCATACATAGTTTCTTATCTTTTGTGATTTCATTCTTTTCTTCTCTGTTAGATCCTTCACAGAGATCTTCTGCATAAATATTTTTACATTTTATAAATACCACTACATAACTGAAACTGTCTGTATATTATCCCTTATTCTCCTTACATAACAGCCCACTTCCTTTCCTAGTCATAGGTTTCCTTGATAGGTTTCCTTACTCCACTGCTGGCACATATTATAAGCCATCAGTGGAAATTTGTTGCAGCCCACTCACACTTCAAATGCACCTTTCCATTGAACTTTGGGTTACTCTCTACTTTGACTTTTCAGAGAATGTGGCATTCCAAGATCCATAAGGTTAATGTTTAAAAGTTGATTTTGGAGCAGGCAATGTGTTGGGTGGTGATTTTCTGATCTAACTCCTCCCCCATTTAGCAGTTAAAGAAGAGATAGCTGAACAGCCCACTTCCTGCTCACTCAACTAATATGTGATGATGGGAAAGGAGTAGAGAAGTCCAGTTTTCCCATTCCCAGACAGCAAAAGAAAAGAAATGAACATAAGAATCTCCATCTAGTCTGTTCACAGAAAGACAAGCAGGATTTGCAGAAGTTGGGATAGAGGTCATACCAGGTAATACAATAAAAGCTTAAATAAAAAAATTTATTAGATGATACACAACACTATTTTCAGGGTTTTTTCCAACATTAAGAAAACTGAATGTGAAAGATTATATCCATATTAAAATAATAAAAATCATAATTAGAATCATCTTGTCAAAAGAAAACTGAATGTGAAAGATTATATCCATATTAAAATAATAAAAATCATAATTAGAATCATCTTGTCAAAAATATAATTCATCTAAAATATTAAAAAGAATAGGAATAGGTAGTTTGCTTTATATGGTAAATAGAATCAGTCAACAAGAATTTATTAAAATGTTTATTATGCACACAGAAGTGATAAGTTTTGAGCATATAAAAACAAAGGAAAAAATTTATCTAGGAGTGTTGTTCAGATGAGAAATTAGATATAAATGACTTTGAAAATCTTATCCTGATATATTAATTCCAGTTTTTATCATCATTGTCATCAATACTATTTTGATTTTTTATTATCATTATTGTCCTAAAATTTCCATGTCTCCAGTCCAGTGACAATTTCATTCCTTGAAGTTTCTATTAAATTCCTAGTGGGCTTGATGGATGTTTATAAAACAATACAGAGATGTGTTGGTAAATGTTTAACACTCCCATTTAAAAAAAAAAGTATAGTAAATACTTTAATCTGAACTAGTGATACTTTTCTTAGTCTAAATTATAGGTAAAACAGTAAACTAAATCCTAATTTCAAAATAATTTCTTATTTCTGAGGTGTAGATGTTCACACTGAAAATTTCAATTTTATAATGGACTCAAAGGTAGAGTCGACTCCATTTAGCACACCCCTGATTTTATTTAAAAAAAAAAAAATAAGAGTTAGCATTATCTTGCATGAGCTCTTTCCAAAAAAAAGGGCAAAACAAAATGTCTAATAAAATTACAAATATTTGCCATCATTCTATAAATTGTAATTATATTAATAAGGGTAGATAAAATAAATTGAGGAATAAACATAAATTTCATTTAAACAATTAAAAGACTCTCAAGAAAAACATTATAATAACTGGAAGGAAGTGAACCTCAACGAGTCAGATCTCAAATAATATTACAAATCAGTAATCACCAAAATTGTTATGTATTGATTTAAAAATAGAAAATTCATCAGTGGAATACATTAGTAAAACAAGACACAGAAGCAAAAGATCAGAGTAATATGGTGTTTGTTCTCCTAAAGATGCTAACTATTGAGTTAGGACTTACTCTTATACAAAAACTAAGAAAAATAAAAAGCAATATAGCAGAAATTAGGTTTAGATCAATGTCTCATGCCATATACAATCATAAATTTAACATTAAAAGGCTGCATTTTGAACAATCCAGAATGTCAGGAGAAGAGAACATTTACAACTATTTATAGATGAAAAGTTCTTGACAGACAAGGGACAGAAAGATTAAAGAAGATGAAATGGACAACTTGGATTATATAAAATTTTTAGAAATTTCTGCACAAATAAAATTAATGCAGCAAAAAATCAGAAGGAAATAAGTTGAAAAATTATTTTCAACAAGTTCATCTTAAAAAGGTCTGATAGCCAAAACACATAGGATACCAATTTAAATATAAAAGAATGAGATACATTTCCCCCAGTTAATCTATAATAAAGGGAAATCAATAAATATTTCTTAAGCTGAGAAATCTACACTATGTAAAACCTATCATATATTCTAAATCAATAATAATGAGAAATTAAATTTAAAACAAATCCTTGATTCAATCTTACTCTCTTAGATTGTCAAAGATAACAAAAATTGAAAATGAGGATGATTACAGGTATGTTGTAAAATAATAACACTAATACAGAGTTAGTGCATTTGTGAATTGTTCCAGACTTTCTGGAAAGCAATTTGCAATTATACATCAAATATCAATAAGTTGTGCATCTTACATACATGGAGCGATATCACTACCAGGTATACACTGAAAAGAAAAACAAACAAAAATTGAAAAGCCATATGAAACAAAATATCCATAGCAATAGGTTATTTTTTGCAATGGTAAAGAGCTGAAATCTAAGGGATACCTATCAATTGGAGAATTGATGTAAAATGGCACATGGATAAATAAAATATTACTCTTTCACAAATAATAATCAAAAATATAGATTCAAAGAAGCTTTGGAAGACATGCATGAACAGAAGCAGATTTAAATGAGTCAGGAAGATAGGACAGCACATATATATGTAAATTTTGAGTGGCAAAACATTGGTGAATTTAGTGAACAATCACAACTCTAGAGGCCCATTGAGGAATGATGTTATTCTCTTAACAAAATCATGCCAGGCAGAAGGTGTTAAATGAGAAACATTTTTGCAGACATTGCTAATATGTAATTTGTAAAAAAAAAAATGCTATAAAAATAAACTTCGGAGGGGAAGAGGAGTGATGGAGAGAAGTAAAAATGATGCAAAAAAAGAAAGAAATGTCATTGATGCATTTGTTAAGACATATTACAAAAGAAAACTCAGAAGGAAATATATTCAAGAAAGCTTTGAAATAAATTTGTTGAAATTATTGTGTATTAAAAAAACAAGTTGTATTAATAAAAAGTTATTTATTTATGTACAGCTGCTTATTTTTGAATTTGAAAATAAATATAGAATATAACATAATTATTGTAATAATTGTGTATAATTTTCAAATTTTATAAAACTTATTTAAAAGAAAAATCCACCATGAATCTGTCTGAGTCAGGTGTTTTGGGCAGAGTAAGTTTTTCACAATTTGTCTATTTTTCCTTTTGAGTTTGTCTATATAAATTATCAATTTACTGTTTTGTCCACTTTGGTAACTTCTAGTTTTGTAAATACATGGGTTTCTTTAAGTTCTTTTATTTGTTAATATTATCTGATGAAATTTATATTGTTTTTGTTTTTTTTTATAATTTCTTCTATTTAATTTCTAATTTCATTATTTTTGTTCTCTATCTTTTGTATTGAATTGAGTTGAACAATAATTTGGGTTATTTTCTGGAAAAAAATTTAAATTTTATTATTTTTAAGTTTTTATTTTGACAATAGTTTTTTTTATTTCCAAATACCTGCAAAGATAGTTTTCAACATTTACCCTATTACCAAATTTACCACATTTTTCTCCCTCCCTTCTCCTCACCCCACTCCTGGACAGCAAGTAGTTCAATATAGGTTAAACATGTGCCATTTTTCTAAACATGTTTCCACATCTGTCATTATATGCAGGAAAAATCAGATAAAAAAAAAAAGAAATAAATAAAGAAAAGAAAAAAAAAAAACAAGTAAACACATAACAACAATACAAGGTGAAAGTATTATATTTTGATCCACATCTCTGGATGCAGATGGCTTTTCCATCACAAGCCTATTGGAATTGGCCTGATTCAACTCATTACTAAAAAGAGCCCATCACAGTTGAACACCATATAATTTTATTTCTGTGTACAATGTTCTCTTGATTCTACTCACCTCATTTAGTTTTAGTTCATGTAAGTCTTCCAGGCCTTTCTGAAATCATCCTACTGATCCTTTCTTATAGAACATTCTATTTCAAGTATACCTTTTCAGAATGCCAGCTCTCTACAGGCATCCACTCAGTTTCCAATTCCTTGCCATTACAAAAAGGATTGCTTACTACACGTGCGTCCTTTTTCCCTTTGTTATGATCTCTTTCAGATTTGACTACAGTTGAAATATTACTGGATCAAAAAGTATGTGCAGTTTGATAATCCTTTGAGCATATGAACAATATTTTTTTGAACAAGACAACATTTTTATTCCAGCAGAAGACTTGGCATATATTCTTCGTGACTTCACAAAGAGGCTGACATGACTAAACAACAAAAACCCCTTTATATCTCTGGGAATGAACTGCTTTGGTAAAAATGATCTGGTACTAGGTAACCAGCCTTTGTGAAGATCCCTGCATTTGGAGTCAGAAGGCTTGGGATGGAATCCACACTGTTTACTCATGCAACAAGCCAGTAATCTACTCTGGGCCTCAGTTTATTGTTCTTGTTCAATTCTGTCTAACTTTTTATAACCCCAATGGTGGTGTCTTTTTTATTTTCAAAACATATGCATAGATAATTTTCAATATTTACCCTTGCAAAACCTTGTGTTCCATTTTTTATCTTCCTTTCCCCCTACTCCCTTCCCTAAATGGCAAGTAATCCAATATGTTAAACATGTATAATTCTATTATACTTATTTCCACAATTATCATACTACATAAGAAAAATCACATCAAAAAGGAAAAAAATTAGAAAGAAAACAAAATTCAATAAAACAACAACAAAAAGTGAAAATACTATGTTGTCATCCACACTCAGTCCCCACAGCTCTCTTTCTGAGTGCAGATGGCTCTCTTCATCACAAGATCAATGGAAATGGCCTGAATCACCCTGTTGTTGAAAAAAAAAAAGAACTACATCCATCAGAATTGATCATCATATAATCTTGCTTTTATTGCGTACAATGATGTACAATCATTTGTTAATGAGATTTTTTTTTCCTAGCAGGATTTTTGGTTTTCTTTATTAATTCAATTGTTCATTTTCTTTTCTATTTATTTCTCCTACTTATTTTTATTTACCTTCTTTTGGGCTATTAATTTGCTTATTTGTTAATTTATTTAGATATAAAATTATCTATTATTTTTTCTGTTTTTCTATTACTGTAGTGACTAAACAAAGCTACAAAGATTTGATTTGGCTCTATCCTAAAGGATTTTATAGTGTTACCAATTGAAAATAATATTTTTCTTAAATGTTTATGTTTATTCAATCTTGTTTGTGATATGTATAATATATGTGTGTGTGCAATATATGTTATATGTATATTATATATGTATTGGTAGTCATGTATTATTCTCTCAAAAAAGATAATATATACAGAACTTTGCAAAATTTACAGTACTATATAAATGTTTATTTTTATTTTTGTAATAATTTCTCTTCTTTTTTCTACTCTTATTTCCATTAATACCATCTACCTCATAGAGTTGTTAGAAACATCTAAAGAAAAAATACATGTAAAGTATTTTGCAAACTTAAAGTGTTATATAATTGTCGGTTATTGTTATTACTATAATTGCTATTACATTTGTGTGAATATTAGCTGAACAACTGTAACCTATATAGATGAAAAGATCACATTTGTGTTATGCAAATTCATGAATTTCACATACACAGTATAAAAATAAATGTATGTTTCTGCATTTATATGTAGCCAAAAGATATAGTATATCATATATTGTATTTAATTTATACTTTAACATATTTAACATATATTGGTCAACCTATCATCTGGAGGAAGGGATGGGAGAAAGGAGAGGAAAAGTTGGAACAAAAGATTTTGCAATTGTCAATGCTGAAAAATTACCCATGCATATATCATGTAAATAAAAAGCTATAATAAAAAAAATTAAAAAAAGATATAGTATATGTCAGGACTATTCCCAAGCTTTTCCAGGTATTAAAGTAAGCTATATCATGCATTATTACCTTTCTGCATCATTTCAATATTTTTCAGTGATAGCTTTCTATAAACTATGAACATTTTTAAAAAACATTTTGTATATACTAAAGAAAAAAGGCTATTACTAACTTTGATGCATTTAGTTTTCATATTTCTAATCCACTTAACAAATAATTCAGATCTATGATATTTTTCCAATATAAATATATGTATACATTGAATATAGGTATGTGTATCTACACATTTGTGTAGATACACATATTGCGTACATATCTATTTTACTAAATTTATTAAATTCCACTATATTTCAATAAGGTAATAATGAAAACTGACAACTAATAAAAATTTGAAGTGTAGTTTAGAATCTTGTCTTGTGACTGCAGAGGTAAATTAGGGTCTCAATTAGAGGGATCAACAATGGCAGTAATATTTCTTTTATTTTCTGTTGTTCTGAGAGATTTTCATTTTCTTTCTTTTCTGGGGAGGGAGAAAAGATAGTTGTTTTTGAGAAGCTCTGGTTAAACACAGTCTATTAACTCTTTTTGTTCTAATATACTTATATCATCTTTTTTTTTTCACTAATGGGAATATTGAATTAGTCATCAGTATATTGAAAAGAATAGCAACACAACAGACTAACCATACAAAAAAATACTGTGAAAGTCATTCTGAGAGAATTTGATAATATTATTTGCCTCACTTACTATTTGTAGATGGCAGTTAAAGGGTAGGCTTTGTGGGACTCAACAGAATTTATAATGAGTCTACAAATCATTACACATGCAATGGCCATGAATGCTCTCCTTGTGAGGGTGACTACTATTAAAATCTTGGGTCTATCCAACACCTAACCCTATATCAAGATAAGGTCAAAATGAGTTCATGATTTAGATGTAAAGGGTGATACTTTAAACACATTAGGAGAATAAGGTATAGTCTACCTCTCAGATTTGTGGAAAAGAAATCTATAGCCAAAGAAGAACTAAAGAATATTATAAAATGCAAAATAGATTTTAATTACATTAAATTTAAAAGGTTTTGCACAAGCATAGCCAATGCAGCCAAGGCATTTCTCAAATGATAAATAGTCATAGGATATAAATAAGCAATTTTCACATGGAAAAATTAAAACCATTTCTGATCATATGAAAAAATGCTCTAAAACATTGCTGATTAGAGAAAGGTGAATAAAAATAATTCTGAGATACCACTTCACACTTTCAGATTTGCTAAGATGACAGTAAAAGATAATGATAAATGATGGAGGGGATGTGAGAAAAGTTGGAGAGGATGTGGGAAAACTGGGACATTAATGCAATGTTGGAGTTGTGAAATTGATCCAATCATTCTGAAGAGCAATTTGAAACTATGCCCAAAGGGCTATCAAATTGTGCATACCCTTTGATCTAGCAGTATTTCTACTGGGCCTGTATGCCAAAGACATCATAAAAAAGGAAAAAGACCCATCTGTGTAAAATGTTTATAGCAGCCCTTTTTGTAGTGGCAAGGAATTGGAAACTGAGTGGATGCCCATCAGTTGGGGAAGTTATGATATATGAATAAAATAGAATATTATTGTTCTATGAGAAATGATGAGCAGCTTGATTTTATTTTATTTTTTTTCAAATAGTAAAATAAATCTTTTATTTTTTTTTCTAATTGCTATTTTTTTTAATAGCCTTTTATTTACAGGATATATGCATGAGTAACTTTACAGCATTAACAATTGCCAAACCTCTTGTTCCAATTTTTCACCTCTTACCCCCCCCCCCTCCCCTAGATGGCAGGATGACCAGTAGATGTTAAATATATTAAAATATAACTTAGATACACAATAAGTATACATGACCAAAACATTATTTTGCTGTACAAAAAGAATCAGACTCTGAAATATTGTACAATTAGCTTGTGAAGGAAATCAAAAATGCAGGTGTGCATAAATATAGGGATTGGGAATTCAATGTAATGATTTTTAGTCATCTCCCAGAGTTCTTTTTCTGAGCATAGCTGGTTCAGTTCATTACTGCTCCTTTGGAAATGATTTGGTTGATCTCGTGAGCAGCTTGATTTTAGAAAAGCCTGGAAAGACTTACATGAACTGATAATGAGTGAACCAAGAGAACACTTTACACAAGAACAAGATTATGTGATGATTAACTATGATGAACTTGTCTCTTTTCAACAATGAGGTGATTCACGGCAATTCTAATAGACTTGTGATGGAAAGGTCTATCTTTATCCAGAAATAGGACTATTGAAGATTGAATGTCGATCACAACATATTTTCATTTTGTGTTGTTTGCTTGCTTGTTTTATTTTTTTCTCATTTTATACTTTATGATCAGATTTTTCTTCTACAGCATGACAAATATAGAAATAAGTTTGGAAGAATTGCACATGTTTTACCTATATTGGATTGCTTACTGTCTAGGGGATGTGGGATGTGGGGAAGGCGGAGAAAAATTTAGAACACAAGGTTTTGCAAAGCTGGATGGTGACAACTGTCTTTGTATGTATTTGGAAAAATAAAAAAGTTATTATTACTAAAAAAAAATCTTGGGTCTATCACAAGCTACTGTGTAATCTTAATAAAATCATTTAACTTCTTTAGGCTTCAATTTCTTCATCTATAAAATGAGAGGTTTGGATCAGACCAGTGGTCACCATTTATTGGCTCTCAGACCCTTTAGAGATTTCTGACAATTGTCTAAAGAGTTCGCAATAAAATTTTTCTAATAATGCCTTAAGTAATAAATAATTGTCCAATTATATTACAAATATATTTTTCTGTATCACAACCAGCATGTGAATGTTTGAAGCATGGACTCTTGGACCAAAAACAGGTGAAGAAACTTTAATTTAGAGGAAGGGGAGGTCAGAGTTCAGAGAGCCTCATTCTGACTCGAATTAAAAATCACAGTTAGAAGTGAAAGATGGGATAATTATTCAAATCCCATGGCAGATAAATTAGATTTCCAGGAAATTGTAGGTGAAAATGGTACTATGTCAAATATTTGGTGGCTTCTCAAAATGGGAATATTAGGAATCAAAGCTTAATAGATTCAAACCTGGAAGGGACTAGAAAAGCCATCTGGTCTAATGGTTCCCAACACTTTTTATTCCATGAACCTCTTTCAATTGAATCAAAAACAAAATAGCATAACCCAGGGTAATATGATATACTGCTCATAATATTCTTTTAGATTTATTCATTAAGTGCCTGTAAATGTCAGGAAAAAAAAAAAAAACACTGGTCAACATTACTGGAAGGAGTTGACTCACCTAGGAGTTTCCTTTATTACCAAAATCACAATCTAGTCTATATGCTTTTATCATACTTCAGCAGCCAAGAAATCAGAAGCCAAATTCACCTACTGCCTCATGCCTACCTAAAAGGAAAGTAATCAGAGTTATTATTTAAATCTCACCATTTATAAGCTACTTATGATAATCCTGAAATTATATCCTTTTATAAAGGATGATAAAGAAACATTTAATGTTCAAACTGGATAATCTATAGTTAGGGATAATCTAGACCACCCCCTACCCCTAACCTATACCCCTTATTATAGAGATAAGGAAACTCGAACCCAAGGAGGTTACATTATTTGCTTAGTGAATAGACTGCTAATTAGTAGGAAAGCTCATAGGATCATAGATTTAGAGTAGGAAAAAAATTTAGAGGCCATCTAAATCTAACCTGCTCCTTTTACAGATGACCAGATTGAGGTCCAGGTAAATTAAGTGATTTGTCAAGGTCACAAATATATATTATTTTCTGACTCTGAATCCAGTGTCAAGTCCACTATACTTCACTGTTAGCTCTACGTTATTTCCTGAGCTTTATGAAGAAAAAATTTATGAATTTAGGCTTTCTGAGTCATTTTAGTCAAACTGACTTTAAATTACCCATTACCCATCTGTTTACCTTAAGTAAAAAATAAAAATTCTTTAAGTTAGAAGATTAAACTGATACAGAGTAGAGAAGGCAGAACCAAAAATTATGGCTAAAAAGTTGTAAATAAAAAACAACATGTACATGTATTTGCATAATACAACTCAAAAAAAAAAAAGAAAAGAAAAATTGAACTAAAAAAAAAATGCAGTGATTATAATTGAGGTCAGAGTTCAGATGACTACAGGTAAGAAACAGAGCAGGCACAAAAACCTTGATTGTTACATTGGCCAATTTTGTTTGATTTTTTTTCTCTTTTATGAGGGAAGAATTCAAATTGAAAGGAAATATAGGAAAATGATTTTGAAATAAAGAAACAAATATATACACACATATAAATAATACACAAATATAATGTATATGTATACACATATGTATTATACATGCATACACACACATATACATGTATATAAGGCATATAGAAGACAGAAGCAAGGGCAAATAATAAGATGAATAATAAAATTATGGCTATTATCTGTTATTGCAAAAATTATTCCAAGTTTATTAAAGTGAACTGAGTGAACTGAAAAAGCTAGCAAAAAAAGCTAAAGACAATACATTAAATAACAGATTACAAAATGTTCTAGCCTTTGATTGAATATGATTAGGTAAGACTTAATAGTGAAAGAACATTTAAAGCAGTCTTGGGGAAATGAGAAGGATCAAATCAGGAATAGGAATGTTTTTGGTGGATGATAAATTTCAACAAAACTGATCAACTTTTATTTCATTTCTATTTTCTTTACAAAAGTCAATATGCCTTGGCCTGGAAAAGATGGGGAAGAAAAGACTAATAAAGAGTTGATATTCACATAAATATGATAAGAAGATAACAAGACCACATTTTGTTTCCTTTTATGAATTCAAGCTAACAGCTCAACTGTCCTGGAAGAAATGGTAGACATAATTGTCAAGTCACTGTCCCTGAAAATTAAATGAATGTGGAAAATAGCAGAGATAACACAAAACTGGACCAGGACAAACATTAGTCTAAATTTCAAAAAAGAAAAAAAATAGAGTTTGTGAAATTTAGACCAAATTGCTTCATTTGATTTGAGGTGAGTAATATTAATAAAATGGTTTGGAGTATTTAGAGTCACTGAAAAACTTAATGGCTCTAACAATAGCAAATCATAAGCAGGATATTTTTTTCCCTTTTTGCAGGGTTATAAAACTTACAGATCAAGGAAATCTTATTAATACAGTCTGCATAGGCTTTATGGGAAAGTTTGACAAATCATCTCATGCTATTTTTGGTTAAAAATGGGAAATAGTAAATTTAGATTTATTTAGAATTCATTCAATTCTGGGTTTCTGAGTGTAGTCATAGTTATGAATGTCTCTATGTCAAACTGAAAAGAGATGTAATGTAGAGTACCTTAGTCATTTTCATTAATGACTTGGACAAATAATCAAAGATATACAGCATATCAAATGTCCAGAAGATACAAACTTGCAATATCTAGATGATACAATGTTCCAAAAAAAAATTCTAGATGTGCTATTGTTTGGCAAAATTTAATTAAGTAAGGTTGAAAAGTGATAATGGAAAAATCTTGCACATGGTTTCAAGAAATAAATTTTAAAACAAGAAGAGAAAGAGGTGGGTAATAATTAGTTTGGAAATAATCTTAGTATTTTAGGTACGTGCAAAGCATTTTGTTTTATGCTAAGAATACAAAGACTAAAAAATAACAACAACAACAACAACAACAACCCCCATTTCCAAGAGCTTCCAGTGCGTAGAAGAGCTAAAATAGATAAATATATACATGATAACTTGAGGACAGAAAGAGGATAAAGAATTCGGGGTGAGGAGGAAAACTTCTATGAGATATGGGTTCATGAACTGCACAGCTATGTATTCTAAAAAATGGGGGAAAATAATTGTATTCTCAGCAGAGGGTCAAATATATAGCCTGGGTCAAAGCTTGGTGTCTTTAGGTAGAATGCTGTTCTATCTACAGAAAGTAGTCTGCTTTGGTTGGTATAGAGTACAGGAATGGGAGTAATAGGAAATAAATCTAGAAAAGAAGGTTGGACATGTGATATGAAGAATGTTACATAACAAGCTATAATTCTATTTTTTTCTAGAGACATAATAGAGATCTACTCATGCCTCCCAACAGGAATTCAATTTCTTAAGTTTAGAATTTAACTGAGCAATGGTTGAAAGTCACAAAGCAGCTTGATGTCAGGATAAACTTCCTAACAATGGCACTATCCAAATTTGGAATGAGCTGCCTCTGGAGGTAACAATTTCTTTTCATCAGAGGTCTTCAAGAAAAATTAAGGTGAGAGCATTTGTCGGGCATACTTCAGAAAGAAGGTTTCTGGGGGTATGAGCTGGATCAAACATTCTCTGAGGCCAATTCAAATACCAGTTTTATGAGTAATTCTGAGATTATTAGATTTGGGCTGGAAGTTTACCTTACAGTGAATGAGAAGTCCACAGTTCAGTCAATTCTGACTGCATAAAGTCTCTGAAATTGCTGTTTAGAATGAAATTGTGTCATATTGTTTGATCCTAATTGATACATTAGGAAAGAAAAGGAAGTTTAAGAAAAAAAAATGCCTACTTTCAGGAGCCGAGATTCAGGAGAAAAGTCTCTCCTATAATCAGGGGGAAATGACCAAGATGAATTATTTAAACACTATCACATAAAAAAAAACAAAGATTTGAATGAGTTGTGCAAGCTATGCTTGAAGGCATTTAGACAATCTCCTGGCAGATGGCAACTGTCATAGTTTGTAAACAATCACAATCGAGGGACCAGGATTTCACATGACTAGAGCCTGAAGAAATCATGTAAATCCCCAAGCCCAGTACACCATATTCAAAGTGAACAGCTTGACAGTAAAGGTTGGAATACAAGACTGTATGTAGATGGATCTTCGGAGGAAAGTAAACTTTTACATTATTTAAAGGTCAGTTTTCTTAATGGAATCCTATCTGCAATTAACTCTTTTATTGAAAAATCATTTGAAAGAATTTCTCAGACTATAGATAACACACACACACACACACACACACACACACACACATACACACACACACATATATAAAATAACCTGGGATAATGGAGGAAAGTAGATCAAATTAGTACATTTTTGCAGCTAGTTGGAGAACTTAATCTGAAATCAGGAAAACTTGAGTTCAAATCCAGCCTTAAACACTTATATGCTGTGTGACCTTGACCAAGTCAATTCATTTTTCCAACTCTTCATTCTGTAGAATGAATTCAATAATAGCAACTACCACGGGGTTTTTAATACAGATTTTAAAGGACAACATTATTATTATTATTGCTAATTACATTTATCTTTGTGATTAGAATCATCTTATAATATACATGTAACATCTATAAATATTCTTTCATATTTCAATATTTCATATTATAGTAATAAATGTATCAAACAAATTTCATAAAGATGTTATTATATTCAATAAGGAATCATATGTCCATAAGACCTGAATAGGGAATCCTATATCACAACAACTGAACACACCTAGATATAGGAAAAAATTTAGTCTCAAAGAGAAGGGAAACAATAAATTAAGGAAAGGCCCAGGCTTTGGTGTCAGAATGGCTTTGGTCAAATTACTTAATCTTTTTGGGCCTCAATTTCCTTGTCTTAGTTATAAAAAACATAATTTATTGTTTGTGTTGGTCCTTCCATGGAAACTTTCCTATATATATATGTGACCAGATAAATTTTGCCCATAAAAAATTCTTTAGGTTCTTAAAATAGGGGAAAGCCAGATTGGGGAAAGACAATTGATTTCAATCTTCTTTACCCCTTTATCAATATTTGAGTCAAAAAATGTTTGACCACAATTTAAAGATAAATAGAACAACTCACCGAAGAAAATCTCATCTCCCAAAAAGGTTGGTTCCGGGACCAGGGGGGAGATCAGTGCAGACAGGGAAAGGGTGGCTGAGGAGCCTCAAACCAAAGTAAACACAGATCTCACACAAGCTCCAACCCCAACCCCAAGTCGGGCTTTTCCTTGGGAGTTGTGATCCTCACCGGGGGAGGACTCCGCGGGTTACCTCCAATCTGACAGTGGGGCTCGGGGGGCCGGAACTTTTCAGGGCCGATTGCATCAGGAGACTTGGGCAGAGTTTGTGGCTGTCTCCTTCTGGGTCAGCTCAATACCACAGTCTAAAGGGCTCCGGCCGGGGGTGACACCACCAGTCTCACCGGCAATGATAATCCACTCAAGCCCTACTAAGCAGTTTATAGCTAGGCCAGTCTGAATACTTCCTGTTGGGGGAAGGAAAACCTCACCCAAACATCCCTTTACCAGGCGGAAATTTTAATTTTCCCTCTCTGCAGAGGAACTGGAACCCCTTTAGGAGACCACCAAAAAAAACATGAATAAAAATGAAAAAAACAATGACACTTCTATCAGAAAAAAAACGGTCACAAACCTGAAGAACCTCAAACAAAAATCATCAACTTCCCCCAATAATCTAAGAAGAGACCATTAAAATCTCAAAGAGAGAAGATAAATAGGAAAAGGAAAGAAGCCCCAAAAAGAGCAACAACTTCCAAATACGAATTGGAAAATTAAAAACTCAGGAAGTGCGGGAAACAAAATTAGTGTTGGAAAAATAAAAAATCTCAGGAAAGTAAAGGGTGAATTGGAAAAAAATAAAGAATTCATAAAAGTAGGGTTTGTGAATTGGAAAAAGACAAAGAACTCTGAAAGTAGGATCGTGAATTGGAAAAAGACAAAGAACACAAAAGAAAGTAGGATCTTGAATTGGAAAAAAAAAATTCAAAAAAAAAAATTGTAAATGGAAAAAAATTCCACAGACCAAAAAATACATTCAAAAACTCAATTGGACATATACAGAAAAAAAGTAAAAAAAAGCTATTGAAAAAAAATAATTCTTTAAAATTAGAACGAAAAATTGAAACTAATGATTCATTGAACAGCAAGAATCAGTCAACAAAAACAAAAAATGACAAACTGGAAAAAAACGAATTTTCTACTTCAAAACAAGACTTGGAAAATAGATTAGGAGAGATAATCTGAATTATTGGACTTTCTAAAAACTATGATGAAAAAAGAGCCTAGATATATTTTCAAAAATCTCAAAAAACTGCCTTAAAGAACAGAATAAAAGGCATTAAAACTCAAATTCTCCTAAAAAAAAACCCCAAGAATATTTGGCAAAATTTCGAACTATCAGATTAAGGAAAAAATTTTACAAGCAGCCAAAAAAAACCATTTAAATACCAGGTACAATAAGGATCACCCAAGATCTGGTGCCTCACATTAAAGGAAAGAAAAGGGCCTGGGTATGATATTCCGAAAGGCACAAGAACTTGAGATGCAGCCAGAATAAACACCCAGCTTGAGCATTTTCCAGGAAGAAGATGGAATTTAATGAAACAAATGAATTCCATTTGTTTCTGAAGAAAAAACAGAACTAAACAAAAATTTGATCTCAAGAATAGAACTCAAAGAAAAAAAGGTAAAAAACTTTGAAATTGTATTTCTTTTGGATATAAAAAATACATTATAATTTGATTGTACTGATATAACATAAAAAGAGTAGATATGGAAAAGGGATGATGGCAGAACAAAGGGGGAAGGAGGGAAAAAGAAAACCCATCCCACAAAGGGCTAAAAACTTATCATATCTGAGGAATTTAGAAGAGGAGAAAATTGTGAATCTTACTCCATCAAGTTGGTCAAAAGAAAAAAAGACATTTGTTTTAGAAAATTCTTCTCGCCTCATTAAAACGGGGAAGGAAAAGGGAAAAGAAAAAGAGTAATAAGGGAAGGAAGGGGGAAAGACTCAAAGGGGGGGAGGGAGGGATTATAAAGGATTGCTTAAAATAGTTACAAGATACTTTGAAATAAAATTCATAATAATAAGAGTGTCAAATTACATCTGATTTGGCTTCAACACAATTTATCAAATAAGTAACTTTTTAAAGAATAGAGCCAATTCCACCTTAAACATAAATTTAATTCTTTTTTAGTAAATATTAATAGTCATAAAGATTTTAAACAATCCTAAATGTTTCTTCAAACTGTCATGACCCACTGGGAAAATAACAAAATCACAGAAAAAATATAAGATCAGAGTTGGGAAGGACCTCCAAATTCAGTGTTACCAGAGCATGAATTACTTCTCTCTATTTCATTTCCCCTCTTACCCCCTCCCCCCCAAAAAAAGTTAGTGATCTAGCCTGTGGTTTAAGGAGGAACTCATTACCTATTAAAACAGGTCATTATGCATTTGGAAAAACTCCAACCACTAAGAAGATTTTTCCTAAGATTAATCCAAAATCAGCCTCTCTAGAGTTTCCACCCAATGTTCCTTCTTCTGTATTCTTGGAACAAATGAACCAAATATACTTCCTCTAACACATAACAATGTCTTAAATAAATGAAAATAGTTATTGTATATTCCATAAATCACTTTTTATCAAGATAAAACAATACAAATTTCTTCACAAAACTTATGTGCCATGGTTGCCAATCACTTTATCATTGTGGTCATCCAAAAACATGTTACAGATTACCATAGTATCATGCTTCCTATAATACAACATACCAAAATGAACACAATCTCACAGATGTGATCTAATGAACTTATCTAGCGTTAGACACTATATAGATTTTTTTAAAAAGACTACATCTTATTGATGTCTCTTGTTGGTATAGTATATGAATTTTCAAATATATCTCCTTCCTTTTGCCTCAGTCCAGAGAGTCAACCCTAGTAAAGGGGGGAAAAGCTTTAAAAAGGAAGAATCAATTAGCAGTTTGGCATACCCAACTAACATACTGACCATAATTAATAATGTATATGATATATCACACTTATAGCCCTATCCCATCAAAATTTGTAGTGAAAAGATTGAGAGCCATTTAATCCACTCTCTTCTAGGACCAAGATTGGGTTTTATAATTATGAAGTCTTCAAATGTTTCTGTTGCTATTGTTCATCACACTTTTATTGTTGTTGCTATTGTTTATATATTACAAAGTACATTCCTCAGTAACTTGATTGATATAGCAGTAGTTCTGTAAAAATTATGTAAGCTTAATATTTGTCATATTGGCTTGGTCCAATAACAAAATAGGAATATGCATTTGCTTATGTCATTAAGTATTTGAAGAGAGGAAAAAGAACAAGCATTGATTAGGTGACTCCTATGTCCTGTGCTATGCTAAGCACTTTACAAATATCTCATTGGTTCTTCACATTTACTTTATAAGGTAGGTGCTTTTATTCTACCCATTTTACAGTTGAGAAATTAAAGCAGCCAAAAGTTAAGTGAATTGTCCAAAGTCGCATAGTCAATAATCATTTGAAGTCTTATTTGAACACGGTTTCCTGACTCCAAGACCAGTATTCTATCCATTGTAAATCTAGCTGCCACTAAAGAATATTTTATCATTGTATTTAGGTAAACTTGGATTGAATCCTAGATATCTCATTCATTTAAAAGTTACTTTGCCTTTCTATTACTTCTCTTTTTATTTCCCTTTCTAATATTTCTTCTTGGATTTCTTCATTGATGTATAGAAATTCTAATTTTAATAAAAGTTAATAGTTATTTTTTTTCTCCTGCTACCTTTCTGGTACCACTGTTTCCTTTAGTTTCATTGCTGATTCTCTTGGATTTTCTCAATAAACCATCATATTATCTGCAAATAGGGACATTTGTCTTTTCTTTGCTAATATTTATGTCCTTAAGTTCTTTCTTTTATATTCCTGTGATAGCATTCCTAAAATTAGATTGCTTCTTCAATTGTCAGTTTAAAATGCTTTTTATAAAATTCATTAAAAAGTAAATAAATATATATTATAAAATGACTTTTATTAAGTGCGCTCCATTTTTAAACAAAAGCTTCTTATACCTTGAACAATATTTTTAAAAATCTAAATATGATTCTTAAGTACTATCTTCTTATTGACTGAGTTCCTGAATATACTCTTCTGAAACTGCTACCTTCAAGTTTCAATAATGCTGAAAATACCACTCTACTACTTCATTTTCTTCCTCAAGATCTAATTTGTAGCAATCCTTATTGGGTTTTATGAGTCAAAAAAAATGTTAGTCATAAAGTTTGACAAATTTTGAGAGGCTTTCAATCCCATCCCAGGTGAATATACAAGCAAGAGAACATCAGTCTCCTAAAATCATTGCAGACTGACATGCCCACTACCCTACTGTTCATAAGAATCATCAGTGATCATGATTTGTCTTTTCCTTCTCCTAACCCATATTCTCACCAGATGGTAGTTGTGGATTATTCACGCCATCATTCTTTGGAGTTTAAAAGTAGATTGCTTATATGTTGCTGAATCCTCCTCTTGTAAGGGAGAAGTCTGAGACCTATGGGAGATGTCTGAAACCTGTCATTTACATCATTCATTCTCTGAGATATATTTTCCAATGTGTCAATTTCTTGTTATAGGTTAAAATTCTATAGTGTCTTTTCCAGTTTATTTCATTTATTTCATACCTCACAGGAATATGCAATTATCCTTGATAAGCTGAAGAGAAGAGAAACATTCGTTCAACTTTTTCACCCTTTTTTAAATGAGAATAAACAACAATAACAATAGTTTTCATGTGGTGCTTTAAGTTTACAAAGCATTTTAAAATGTTATCTCATTTTATTCTTATAACAACCCTGGGAAGTAGATGATACTCTATCTTACCGATGAATAAATTAAAGCAGAAAGAAATTAAATGATTTGCCCAAGTTCTTACAATCAGTAAGTGTCTGAAGTCATATTTTAACTTGAGTTTTTCTTACTCCATCTTCAGCGTTCTATTCACTGAGCCATCTGGTACCTGGCCATAATTAAATATAACTTCACTAGCAAAAACACATGCTGTATCTATTCAGTACTTCCCAAACATCATCTTTATTGAAGGTCATATTCTAAGTTCTTTAATATTCTTGAGCTGCTTTGGGGGGGCTCTGCTGTACCAATTCATAAACTTCAAACATAAATCCTTTAATTGTTTTGATCTGTAATTAATAAATTCTCAACAAAGGGCTAATATAAGAAGAGATTCTCAGTTATTGTCTTTCGGTTAAGAAATTTAAAGGAAATCCAAGTTACAGCTACTTTTCAGTTGATTTTGTCAATCTATAGAATTTAAAGTTTGTATATATAAATCCATATTTCTACATATTCCTTTATCTATATTATTACATTACTAAAATGATATATGCATAAAAATCTTTACCACAATTGTAGTATTTTATACTTAATCTGGTTTGGCCATCAGCCTCAAACCTATTACTGAGTTGGAGAGATAGCTTTTCCAAGGATGTAAAGACTTCCCTTGTTGATAGGGCTAATGAAAATAACTGGTTCCACTGGCAATAAAGGTATTTTTAAAAAATTTTTATCAAGAAATCCCCAAATGGGACCACAAAATCAAACACATCTGAAAACAACTGAACAACAATGAAGATATCTGAAGCTATGCTGTGTAGCTGGTAGACTTTGGTAATACATTGAAAATGTCAAAGTCATCCACTGCATTCTGGGCCATTGTCAGTCATCTTGACTTTTGTCTTGCCATTTGACTTTGATAGCTCTGAAAGAGAGACTGAGGCTGAGTTTGCACAGCTCTTTTTCATCTAAATACCATTCATCCATAAATCAACAATATTAGTATTTATATTTTGATTTAAGATTTACAAATGGTTCTCTATTATTTTCTTTTAAAAATATTTGTTTTCAATGTTCTTTTCATATATATATATATATATATATATATATATATATATATATATATGCCAGCCAACCTGGTCTATTCACCAGTTATCATGTGCAGTATCCCATTTCCTGGACCCATGCTTTTCAAGATCATATAGCTAAAATCACCTCTATGTCCTCCATCTTTTAGAACTCACACCTTCCTTTAAGAATCAGTTCCTGTGTCAATTCCAAACTGAAGCCTTTCCTGAATGTCTTTACCCAATCACTGTCAGTATTTCTGTGAACACTCAATCAGAATGTATTTATGATGTGTGCAGTGAGGAGTAGTATATTTTTCAGGCAATAGTTTGTTGACCTTGGAGCAGGATAAACTTGTGTCTCACCTCTGGCTCATTTTTAGCAATATTAGCAAATTGCTAATATTATGAATCACAGAAAGGGTGCCAACCTATGTTGGTAGAAGTAGTTTCCTCATCTTGGTGTTTCCTAGATCAATTAAGTCACACACAGTCCTTCATTATATTTCATATTTTGTATTATTTTCATGATGCAGTGTAAAGATCAGTAAATTTACATACAGAGATTTATTGTTGAAACCCCAATTCTGCTCCTGGGTCATTAGTGTGATCTTAGAAGTCATTTAACTTCTCTAGGCCACAAGGGCGGATAACAGATTTGGATTACATAAATTTTAAAGGCCCTTCCACATCTAAATCTATGATCTTATGATTGGTATATCACTTCTCTTACCCCTGAGTAGAATTTTATATCTTTAATTGATGTGAGCTGTTTAATTTTTGTCTTTGCATCTCCAGCACCAAGCACATTATCTGGTAAATATTGGACATTTAATATATGTTTGCCAGATTAGAGTGAAAATGAACCATTTGAACTCTATCTTATGATTTTCAATCAAAACCAGGGAAAGGGAACGTATGAAAGCCCTTTCCATTCCTATAAAAAGTCTCCTTTGTGCCATAGCCTGATATCATTTAAACCCCAGGATAATTTCTTACATCTTACAAGAATTTCCATGCTTGCTGTAAACAATCACTAACAGCAAAATAACCTTTCACACAGCTTCAGGGTCTGACCAGATTTCTAAGCAAAAACAAACAAAAAGTAGTTATTTTTCCCAAAATTAAACAATGAATTCCTACACAGAGAACATCGAAAGCTTCAGGCCAGATAAGACATTTTCCCCAAAAGGCCATCCTTAAAAGACAGGCTGGTAAAATAAATCATCTAGATATGCTTTATTTAAAGCATTATGTTTTATACAACATCAGCAAATGCATTGTCAAATGAGACGGAACTAGCCAATTCACATAGGGCTATCTATCCACCTGTCTGACTTGGCAGAAATCTGGGAAAAGTTGTTTCTAATTTTAATGCTAAATTAATGAATTTCAGTGAATCTAGTCAAATAAATCTGTAATTCCATTCAATCTGAACATGTAAGTAAATTGAGTCAACAAACATTCATTAAATGCTTACAGCATACCACCATTGCACTAAGTACTAGAAGGGAGAAAGGCAATCTCTGCCCTCATAGAACAAATAACTATATATGTATGTATGTGTAATGTATGTGTACATATATATATATATATATATAATGTTTATATATGCATATATATATACACATATAAAATAACTCATAACAGCATATGGACTTTGGCTGACAGACATTAAGGTAACCTATTATTTAATATGTATCTAAACTTTTCCTGCTATAGTTCCAAAACTGCCTAGAGCCAGATCTAGCTTTACCTTTAAGAACTTAGACTTATGTCTTAGGTCATGATATAATACTGAAGTAGAGTTTCAGTGGAGATGAAAACTTACCTTAATGAACAAAGGGAAAAATATCAAAGTACACTCAAAGCTCACAGACTATATTAAAAAAACAAGCATTTTTAATTACTGTTAGACATCATGATATATGTTAAGCACACAAAGGCAAAAACGAAACAAACCCTGCTCTCAATATTCTTCTATTTTGTTGGGAGAAATAGAAATATTATCAATTAAAATGACCTATTCAATTAATTATTTGATTAATTAAATATAGTTTTAAAATGTAGTTTAAAATGAAACAAATAGAAAGTTATTTTTGGAGGGACGACACTGAAGTTTGGAAGATGAGGAAAAGATTCACATTTTGAAGAAAATTAGGAATTAAGTGTCAGAGGTGAGAATGGAGTACTTTGTAGGCATATGTAAGAGCCATAGCCAAAGCACAGAGATTGGAGCTTGTGGATCATGCATGTAGATGAACTATGGAGTAAGGTAGAAAAATAATAAAACACAATGCAGTGAGGAAAGTCGTTTGTGAAGGGTTTTAAAAACTAAAAAGACTTGATATTGTATCTCAGAAGTAAGAAGGAACCATTAGAGTTTATTGAATAAAGGCGTTCTTGAATCAGTCCAACACTTCATGACTGAAGTGCACTTTGGCAAATGAGTGAAAAACAGATTGTAGAAAGATTGAGACAAGATATCTTAAGTCCTTTAAAAATAGGAGCTCTGAGGAACTGCCTATAGATGGAAAGACAACATTTCACTCGATGAGATATGAATACCTGACTTAGGGGAATATAAATGCTATAATGATTGCTATTTTCTTTTTCTTTTTTACTTAATATTTCCCCTCAATTGTAAGTAAAGTTAGTTTTCAATACTCTTCATTGTAAGAATTTGCATTCCAAATTCTTTTCCATCCCTCCCTTCACATTCTCCCCAGGACAGCAAGTAATGTGATATAGGTAATTCATGTATAATCTTATCAAACATTTTTGGAAGACTCAAACCAAAAGGGGAAAAAACATGAGATAGAAAAAAAAAGATGAAAATTGTATGCTTCAACCTGCATTCTTATTTCTTAGTTCTTTCTCTAGATGTAGTCAGCATTTTCCATAAAGAGTCCCTTGGACTTGTCTTAAATCATTGTATTGCTGAGAAAAGCTAAATCTATCACAGTTGATCACTGCACAATGGTACTGCTGCTGTGTACAATGTTCTGCTGTTTCTGCTTACTTCAGTCAGCATCAGTTCATATAAGTCATTCCAGGTTTTTTCTGAAATGATTGTTATTTTTTTTTAAAGAAATGAATAGTCGACCAAACCAGCATGTAAACTTCACACAAGCATCTACATGAACATGCACACACCACCACCACCATTACTGCCACCGCCACCATCATCTGCCCTCTCCTATTACATCCTCCCCCTGCCAATTAGAAACTATTTTGCCAGGCATCTTTACATTCATATCAAAAATATGATTTCTGGAATATATTCACTTGCTTCAGTTCATTTTAAAATTTTCCTGGAATATTCTTTCTTGATACTGTTGTTCTTTGATCTACTGTCCATTCTAAACAAGAGGCATATGTCTATCAATGTAGTCAGAAAAATACTGGGGATTAGACTAACGTTGATACAAATTATTGTAATCCACAGGAAGGAGGACAGAGAAAAATCATTTGGGCCCAAATCATGCAAATTGCCTCCATAAACTGAATCCAAAAATGATAATGTATCAACTTCCCATTTCATTTTGACTTTGTAAATACTGTAATTTCTTACAGACTAGCTATCTGGATCTTAAGGAACTTTTTAGAAACCTTTCCTTTCCTTGAAAATTTTTCATTTTTCCTTCTCACCCTTCAATTACAACATAACAATAATGAAGAACTCTAATGAAAACTAGAAAATCTAGAATGAAAACTTTCCTGAGGTTGGCACATCAAGCATTCCCAACAATAAAATTATGATAAATCCAAAGGCTTATTCTCTCCTCTTTGGACACAGACTTTATATAAACCAGTCCAGTTTCCAGTGCAAACAGGTTGTATGCAATGTTCACGTGCTGAGAAGCAGAATTTAGGGGAATAATATATAATTTAATTAAATCCAACAAGCTATTAAAATAAAAGATTCGATTTTAACCACTTTTTCAAGGATAAAGGATTTCATGATATAAACATTCTCTGCAGGAACTAATATTGTGCATTTTTTTTGTAAATGAGTAGGATAACTATTAAAAGTATGGGGTTTTTGTTTTGTTTTGTTCAACTGTCCATGATTGTAGCAGGTTATTGTTTTTCTTCTTTATTCAATAAGGGGGTAGAGAGAGAAATGAGAAGGAAAGAGATAGACCTATTTTTATTTGATGTTTTAAAAGTAATTAAAAAGAGTTTCTTTGAATAAAAAGTTTGTTGCCCAGAAGCAAGCCTATCCAGGAGCATTTCTGAATAAAGTTGATTTGATTCTGCCATCCATCACTGGGCCCGAGATGGAAACCTGCCCAGGATGGTAGAACCAGCCAAGGCTTATACTTTGTTGGCATTGCCTTCAAGAATATTAGTGCTCTTCATGATGAGACTTTGGAGTAGGATGTCATTGTAGGTCAATTTTTAAATTAATAGTCTAAATATGAAAGCCAGAAATGAATTTAATATTGTTGTTGTTTATCTATCCCTCTTACTCAAATTTACTTTACCTTTGCATTTACATCTTGATTTTATTTCCATTGCTTCAGAAGGGAGCAATTAAAATAATGCCATGAGTAATAAAACCAAGTCAAATCCCACAACAAAAGTACATTATAACAAAAATTTCAATGTAACAAGAAGTACTCCAATTAGTTGGTAGACAGTTTATTCAAGCAACACTAAAAGCAGCAACTTTCAATAGAACCAAAGAAATTGGCTCATCTTTGGAATCTTTTTGAAAGGGATATGTCATATCTGTTTGCATAAACATAGTATTTAATAAATGTTTGTTGCCAGAGTATAGGAATATAAGAAATAATATCATCTTTTATTTCTGCCATGGGCATAAAGGTCATTGGAACTGATTTTTACCTCTAGATTTCATTGTATAACAAAGCAATTAAAGGAACCTATAAAAGTTTGTAGATTTACATGAACTGTGTATAAAAGCTAAAATTATTCTGGAAATGAAAATCAAATAATGGAAGTAATGACTCAGTAAGATGCTCAAAGTATTTTCCCCTATAACAAATTGCACTGAAGTAAGTCTTTAGAAATATGTAGTGCCTTTGAGAAAGATGGATAGATAAATAGATAGATCATCTCTTTGTGTATATATCTATATCTATATCTATATACACACACATACATACATGCATTTATACTTAAGCATTTCCTGGCTACTTTATTAAGACTCCATAATTTAGAAGGGAAAAAAAGATAGAACCACTGAGACATTTTGACTTCATTGATTATTTGACCCACAAAATGATTTCCATGTCTTTCAAAACAAGAAAACAGTGCTGAAAGAATTCAAAGGCCATCAAGTCCAATCCTTATAAGCAACAACTTAGTGGAATAGGAAATAAAAGGCTGCCATTTTTCCCTTTACTGAATACCCCAGTATTTGTAGGACAAGATCTAGGTCCATATTTATTACTATGCTGTAAATAGGGATCCCAAAAGTCAATAGCACAACACTAGAATGTCTCCACATAAATACTGCCTATGTTAAAAGGCAATATAGGAATGCAGTACAATTCAAATAATCTGTTCAGATAACTATTATTTTTTCAGTTGTTCAGTCTTTTCCTAAAGAAACAAATCATGGTGATTTGAAATTCAAGGAAAATTATTATCACTTACAAGGCCAAATTTTGATATCATCTTAATTGATGGGTCTCAATGTAACCTTTTATGAGTAAGGAATAATGGATCTTATATCAAGAATTAGCTCACACTTTTTGGCACAAATGTTTGTGCATACAAATTGCTTATATGTCAAAATTCTGTTATATGTTTCTGCAAATGAGTATGCATGCAAAATTAAGAGAACATACTTAGTTATTTGATATCATTCGGCCCTGAAAGCTGGTATAGTATATTTTCTTCCTGTTGCATATTATGAAAGAACCAATGAATTTCAACAATGTGTATCAATTGCTTCTTTAGTGAAATTTTATAGGAGGGAATCAATGACTTTCGTTTATTGATTTTCCTAAAACTCTTGAAGATAGTTTATACTCAGAAAGATTTATTCTATAAAAAGGAGTTGGACTGCTATTAGAAAGGAGTGGGGGACAGGGATTTGATTCCAAATAGATGCATTCTGGTGATGATTCTGGCTTTTTAATAAAGGGCCAAATGCAGAAAAATTGGCTCAGACATGCAGCCGTTCATCACGTCACCCCCCTTTTTTTTTCTTCTTCAGATGCCAACTTCTTTGATCTATGCTGTAAAAATATACTTTATGCCAAGGTTCCATGTTGTTATAAATGGGTGATTTGGGGGGGAACCAAATTGAATGGTGAAAAATGACTAAAAATCCAGGGAGTGTTAAGCTTATTTAGACATGGTTTCATTTAGAGCTTAAAGATTGTAGTTACATATCAGCATCAATCCCTAGTCTTGAAGCCATGTGAAAATTCCCATGGAGCAAATCAAATGAGTTAAAGAAAAGAATAGACTCAGAAATGGAGTTATTTATTCAAACACATCAATCTGGCAACAGCTGTATGACATACAAGAAGAATCACTTCATCTTAAGGTATGAAGGATTTTCAGAGTTAAAAGATACATGATTTTAATGAGTTTCAGTTAATAGAACCATTCATGTCCATTACAGTGGGGAAATAATATATTTATCTTTGTGATATTTTTTGCTATCTCTAATATTTTTCTGCCCCATCCCCCACTAGTCTTGAACAGTCAATATTATTAATGTCTTTTTGAAAGATGATGAACCTTTGGATATTTTTGAGCCTCCTCAAGAATGAAAAAAACATTATATGGTAACATTTCTAGTAGCCTTGGCAGCAGAATTATGTATTTACATCTCATACTTTGCCAGTATAACAGTGGTAACTTAATTATACAGTAGGCATAGCCAAGGAAATTAAAACTATTTTAAAGTATGAAGAACATCTTTTAAGCTAAGGGTCATTTTTAAATGTTGCTAAAAACAGCTATAAGAAATCAGAATCATCAACTATAAAAATAGCATAAATGTTATGTATATAACATATGACATAGCATATGACATGTTATGCACATAACAGAATCAACAGCTTTTTAAAAAAAAATCTGAAAAAATGTTAATGGTTTTATAACTTCAAAGGTAAACTTCAAAATTACTGGTTTTCATTCAGACATTAAATAATCTTGGCTCTTTGCCTGGGAGAGGAGAGAAAGAGGAAAATTAAAAAAGAGAAAGGGGAAGAAGAAGAGGGAAAGAGAGGCAGAAAAAGGAGAGGAAGAAATAGGAAGAGGAAGAAAAGAAAGAAAACAATCTCAATGGATACTCAAGCCACTGCTTGCTTAACCTTGTTTTTGATAAAAAAAATTTCTAGTCCAAGATTATGATTTTGTGTAATGAGGCACAATATTTTTAATTAAAGCTTTTTATTTTCAAGCCACATGCATAGATAATTTTCATCATTCACTTTTATGAAGCCTTGTGTTCCAAATTTTTTTTTCTCTCTCTCTTCCCTCCAACCTCTGCCCTAGACAGCAAGTAATCCAATGTATGTTAAACATGTGCAGTTCTTCTATACATGTTTCCACAATTATCATGTTGCACAAGAAAAATCAGATCAAAAGGGAAAAAATAAGAAAGAAAACAAAATGCAAGTAAACAACAACAACAAAAAAAGTGAAAATGCTATGTTCTGATCCACACTCAGTCCCTACAGTCTTTTCTCTGGATGCAGATGGCTCTCTTCATCATTAGACCACTGGAACTGGCCTGAATAATGAGGCATTATTAACCTATAAAGATATTGTTTTTATTTTGTTTTGTTAAGACAGGTGGGGTTAAGTGTCTTGCCCAGAGCTAGGAAGTGTTAAGTGTATGAGGACAGATTTGAACTCAAGTCCTCCTGACTTCAGGGATGGTAGGTTCATCAATTGCATGATCTAGTTACCCCTAAAGTTAGTGTTTTAGAGGAGTTATCTAATATCATGGGCTTCCTGAACTTGATCTTAATATTACTATCCAATTTTGTATCAATCCTCACACCACTTCTGGAAATTATATGATACACACATTAAAACACAATTTTAACTGAAATACTTGAAGTTTTGGAGGGTACTCCTCGATCAACAATAATAGGATGAGGACTTGATTATGAGCCTATGACCAAATCAATAGTCCAGAGTAAATGTCATTTTGTGTTCAAATATTATATTGCTGGCAGTGATTGATGCCATTCCATATGGGAAATTATGAAATGATCTAATATGTTTACATGGCAATACTTGCCCTAATCTCTACCACTTAATAGACTGGATATTTGGCCATCTTGAAATGGTTATAGTTGTTCCCACCTTCACCATGTTTGGAGGATTTTCTTTGCTTTGGCATTTAGAGTACTGGGCAGATGTTGCACATTGTCAATGACTACCATGTGTTTACACAATGTTCAGTATTAATTAAGTCATGACATTTCCATTGTAATGAGCAGTTCTAAGTCAGTTGCTAGCTTCTAGCAGAGACAGGAATGCTGATCCCAGATCCCAATTGGAACTTGCTCTGAGGTCAAGGGAGGAAAATGGGGGAAAAGATCTTCAGGGTAGAAAGGCCCTTCCTTCCTTCACAGTTTCTATATTCAAAACCAGTAATGACCACTAGATTTGAGATAACTTTAAGGGAGGGACAAGTTAAATACTGAAAGTGGTAACAACTATGATTAGAGCTCCATCAAGGTCCAGTAGTATAGCACTGTGTACAGCAAAAGAGGGGACAAGGAGAAAAGTAAAAGAATGCCTAAGTAACTATAGACATGTATATATGCATGTATCTGCATATGTGCTTATACACATCTACACATATATGTATTGTGTGGATCCACAGTCAGTTTCGTTATATGCATATATATACATACATACATATATGTAAATATGTATATGTAAATATATTTTAATATCATATCATATATGTGTGTGTGTATATATTTATATGACTAATGGGCATTTGTAACAAGGATGACTAAGGCAACTCCCTTTGAAGCATGTGCATCCACTTCTTAACTTGTTCTGATCTATTAACCACTTTTAAAAGATCAACTTTTTTGATTGGCTCAAGAACTAAAAATGGAAATTTTCCAGTGCCAAACTAAATACCTAATTATGGTCCTATCCTTTCTAACTGGCACTAAAGGAGTGGGGCCTGCTGTGGGCTACTGAGTTGTGGAGAAGTCTTGACTGTCTCTTACGAGAAGCTGTCATGAACCCATGATAACATAGTTTTGCCATTGATTTTACATTGGTTATTGCTTTTAGGTAAAGTACTTTGGATATGGCAATTCCTTGTGAGTTCTGAAAAGTCAGGCTAACAAATACCATGTTTATAAAGGGATTGGTTGGAAAATAGGTCATAAGAATTAAAGTCCCAAGTAACTTGCTTGACCCAAACTAGCAGGTGAGATGATGACTCATCCATCCTTTAGATTTTCTGCATTTGGACATTAATTTGGTGAGACAAATGCTACTTAGAAACTGTCTTGCATTCAAGCCCCCCTTCCTTGGGGCGTGAGGAGACTCTCTCTTCAAATGTTTATGGGAGGAGGGAATGACTGTAACTTTTGCTCTTGCTATGTTCATATTTGCAAGTAAATATTCCTTTACAAAATTTAATTGATGTTCATTGGTTGAATAGAACTGGAACATGTCACTGATAGATAATAGTGGGGATGATATATAAGAATGAGGGCATAAGCTTATAGAATTACAAATAAATATCATGACCCCTCAAATATACACTCAGATCCCTGATAGAAAAATACATCAGGACTTCAGGGGATGTGGCACACAGAGACAAGATGGAGAAGTAGAGGAAGCCCTCAGCTGAGTTCTCCCAATATTCCTCTCCAAATAATTTTTAACATAACTCCTCAAATTAAATCCTGAAGTGGCAGAACCAAACAACAACAACAACAAAGAAAGGTCAGAATGAAACAGTCTTTCAGCCCAAGTTTTGAAAAGATAGATCTATTACATGGGTATTTAGGTGTGCCCTGTAGTCCTTGTCAGTAGTGTGATCAGGTGATGGTGAAAGAAGCAACAACAGCTTCGGCAATTGCTCAGGCCAGAGACAGCAAGGGAACCTGACATCCTCTGTATGCATGTGTGTGTGTGTGTGTGTGTGTGTGTGTGTGTGTGTGTGTAAGAGAGAGACAGCTAGAGAAATTATAGGGGACTTTTATGTTAACACTGGATACAAGACCAGACGCTTCCTGGCAACTTTACTGCCTATATCTACTTCTGGGTAACTGCCCAAAAGCAGAGAGGATTATTTTCAGTCTGGAGAGAACAGGGATCCTAAGGAGCAGTACCACTGGTGGTCTCAAGAATGTAAAGGCCCTAAAGAGCAATATTGTGTCTAAGGGACCTGGAGGAACAGTATCAATTGCACCAAAAGTATCAAAGGATGCTTCCTGAATAAAGACCAGAGTGTAAACCAATGTTTCCCTAAATCATACATACCACTTTGGAAGTAACTAAAAAGTCCTAAAGCACCAGAACTAACTCTGAAAAGATGTATGAAAAAGCTGAAGTTTATGACAATATCCTTCCTCTTTCCATACCAGCAACAGAATGCAATTTTAATATAAACTTCAAAGCCAAAAAATATAGACTGGAAAAGTGACTAAACAACAAGAAGAATCTCATTTTTAAAATGTACCAAGATACAAACTGAGAAGAAAAAAATATATGTCAGAATAACTTCAGTCTCAAAGAAAAATGTGATTTGAACACAGACACAACAAACATTCCTGAAAGACCTTAAAATGATTTTCAAAATAAAATAAGAATATTAGAGGAAACAGTTGGGAAAATAAAGGAGAATCAATGAAGAAAATTTTGAAAAGCTGATCAATAGCTTGGTAAAAGAGGAACAAAATAAAAACTGAAGAAAATAATAGCTTAAAAGATGTAGTAGACTCAATGGGAAAAGAGTACAAAACTTGACTGATGAAAAGAACTCCTTAAAAGGCAAAATTGTTCAGTGGTAAGAAGAGATACAAAAACTCACTGAAGAAAATATTTCCTTAAAAATTAGAACTGGGCAAATAACTACATGAAATGTCAAGAAACAATAAAACAAATTCAAAATATTTTTAATATATAAGAAAATGTGGAATATCTCATTGGAAAAACATTTGACCTGAAAACAGATCAAGGAGAGATGATATAATAATTATTGGATTAGTCTGAAAATAATGATCATAAAAAATAGAATAGACATCATATTTCAAGAAATTTTTATAACTAAAAATTGTCGTTATATCTTATAATGAGAGGGTAAAATAAAAATTTCAATAATGCACTAATTATCATCTAAAAGAGACCCCAAAATAAAAACTCTAAAGTATGTTATAGCCAAATTTCAGAGCTCCCAGATCAAAGAAAAAAATCATTCATATATTGTAGAGTTTTGATCAGGATCATACAAGATTTAGAACCTTCTGTGTTAAAATAGCAGAGGGAATAGAATATGATATTCCATAAAATTAAAAAATTAGAATTGCAATCAAGAATAATCTACCCAGAAAAACATTAATATAATCCTTCAAGGGGAAAACTGGCAATTTAATAAAAGAGGGAATTTTAAAATATTTCCAATGACAAGACCAGAACTGAAGGGAAAATTTGACTTTCAAATATATACTCAAAAGAAGTGAAAAAAAAAAAAACTCAACATGACAAACAAATCATAAGGGACTTAAGTTTAAAATATTTACATTTCTATATGAGAAGATGATATATGTAACTTCTAAGAAATTTATCATTATTAAAGCTTTTAGAAGGAGTCTACATATATAGAAGATATAAGTGTAAGTCAATTATGTTAGGATGATGGATTTTTTAATGGATAGATAAAAAAGAGATGTATTGGGAAAAGGAATAGGAAAAATTTTTAAAAATGTCCCACCAAAAAGATGGATTCAAAGGAAGAGTTTTTACAACAAAAAGGGTAGTGGTGTGGGGAGAGAGGGAAGAAGCAATGCTTGAACCACACTCCTCTCTAAATTGGCTCAGAGAGGGAAATATGCATATGCATTCCATTTGCGTGTATATCTTTATATCTATCTACCTCTCCTCTCCCTCTTCCTTCTTCCCTCCCTTCCTCGCTCTCTTCTTTCCTCCATCTTCCTTCCATTCCTCAGTACCTCCTTTTTTTCCTTCCTTCTTTCCTTTCTTCCTTCCTCCCTCCTTTTCTTTTTTTTCTTTCTTTCCTTCCTCTTTTTCCTTCCCTTTCTTTCTTTCTTTCTTTCTTTCTATACATATTCAATTGGGCTATGGAAATTTTCTTTTACCTAAATGTAGGTCAATGAATTATCCACACAACTAAAAATAATTTTTAAAAGAACAAACTAAAAATCCTCAAAAAACCAAATGAAAGTCATAAAAATCAGAGATGATTAATAAAAATTGAAAGTAAAATAAAAATTGAATGAATAAAACTAGGAGCTGATTTTATGGGGAGGGGGGAACAATTTAGAAAAACAATTAGTTCATTTGAGTCAAAAAGGAAAAAAGAAGAAAAGAAAATTATTAACATCAAAATAAATACACTACCAATGAGAATGAAATTAAGCTATTATTAATAGTTATTCTGCCCAATTATATGCTAGCAAAACATTTTTTTTAATTTTTAAATTTATTTTATTTTTAATTTATGGAATAAAACAAGCATTTTTATACCATGACATAAGATGATTGCACATAAAACTGCATATCTATTATCTACAACTTGCTATTGCTTTTAAATATGTAATAAAGTTATCACTTAAATTATTTTTCCTTTTTTTCTTCCTTCCTCCCCCCAAAATGACTACTACTAGATGCAAATATATATATGTATGTATGTATATATATATGTATGTGTGTACACACATGTAAAATCATTCTATACATACTTCTATATATCAGTTCTTTATATGCAGAATCTTCTTTACTATTTCCTTTGTATTTAATTTAGGCGTTTATAATAGTCAAAATAACATATTACTCAAGGTTGTCCTTAAAAACAATATTGCTATGACTGTATATAATGTTCTTTTGGTTCTGTTCATTTCATTTTCATTATTTCATACAAATCTATCCAAGTTTTTTTCTAGGATCATTGAGTTCATCATTTCTTATACTATTCCATTACAATCATAAACCACAATTTGTTTAGCCATTCCCAAACTAACAGATATCCACACAGTTTCTCATTCTTTACCACCACAAAGATATTCCTTTAAATGTTTTAGAAGTTATAATTCTTTTTCTTTTTTCCTAAACATCTTTGATAATAGACCCAGTAATGGTATTGCTGGGTCAAAGGGTATAGGCAGTTTAATGACTGTTTGGACATAAATCCAAATTGCTTTTTCAAAATGATTGGATCTAAAACTGAAAATTTAATGAAAAGGATAAATATTTGAAAACTATAAAATGCCCAGATTAACAGAAGAATGAAGAGAATATTTCAATAATAGTATCTGAGGGGAAGTGAAGCCATAAAAGCCCCAAGGAAAAAAAAAAAACTCAGGATCATATGGATTCATGAATGAAATCTATTGACCAATTAAGGATCAATTAACCCTAATAACATATAAACTATTTGAAAAAATATATAATCATTCTACCAAATTCCTTTTATAACACAAATATGCTCTTGATAGCTAAAAAAAGGAGAGCAAAAACATGGAAATAAAACAATAAAACAATGCCCTCAGTAAATATTGATGCAAATAAAGTGCTAAGATTATAGTAGTGTAATCACAATATAATCACAAAGAACAGGCACTATGACCAGGTAGGATTGATTTATACCAGAAATTCAGGATTGGTTCAATATTAGGAAAAAACTATAAGCATAATTGATTATATCAATAACAAAAACAAAACCATATGATTATATCTATAGATATGGAAAAAGCTTTTGACAAAATACCACACTCACACTCATTCTTATTAAATATAGTAATCAATGGAAACTTTCTTAAAATGCTAAGTAGTATCTATCTAAAAGCAAGAATAAGTATTACATATAATGGGATAAATTTGAAGCCTTCCTGGTAAGATCGGGGTGAAGCAAGTATGTTCATTATCACTAATATTATCAGCATGAAAAAAAAAAAATCCTCTACATCCCAGTTCTTAATCTATGGTTTCCTACCCATATGGGGCTTCATAACTGACTATGTTTGTGAAATTATGAGTGGCTAAATAGATTGTGACAATTAGTTGTGATGAATACTATTGAGCTATAAGAAATGATGAATAGGATGATTTTGGAAAAACCTAGCAAAAGATATAAATCAATGCAAAGTGCAAAGAATAGAACCAGTAGAACATTGTACACAGTAACAGCAATATTTATAGATAACTGTGAAAGTCATAGCTACTCTAGTGTAAGACAATTTCAAAGCATTCATGACAAAAAATGCTATACACTTTGAGAAAGAGAACTGATGATCTTTAATGCAGACTGTAGAAAACTTTTAAAAATGTTCTTTATACTTTTATGTGTTTTCTTTAATGACATAACATACAAATTATTTTTCATGACTTCATATATATAATCAATATTATATTGTTTGCATCCTCAAATGGTTAGGGAGTGGGGAGGAAAGAGAATTTGGAACTTAAAAGAATCTTTAAATGAATATTAAATTTTAAATGTAATTGGATAATATTTAATAAAATAAAATATAAGAAAAAGAAAAAAATATATAACCAATTAGCCCTCAGAGTAAGTCTTATGGAGTACCCTCCCTACCCATTAGTAAATTACTAGGCACTGGTGAGGGGACCAAATTGGACTTGTCAAGAGCTGTAATGGTAGCCACAGTATAAAGAGATAGACGTTAAACATAAATAGTAACAATAAAAATATGGCGTGTGGATAGTGGAAGGATGAAAAAGTAGCCATATGACTTATATAGCAATACCAAAAAAGTTAATTATAGTGGGAACTTACATAGATAATATGGGGAACATTGGAATACTCATGCCGATATATATCCCAGGCTATGTATTGACAAGGCAGATATCTATAATAGGAGATGACTCTAGTAGATACTAGACTTCCCCAATTAATAGGCATTTGGTATTTTGATCTTCTGCCTACTCAAGCAGTTTCAAATGCCTAATAGTATAAACATATTAAAAGGAATAGTCAAGCCAATGATAATGGTCATCATATTCTTATACTCTAAAGCCATGATTCAATAGAAGCTCTTTTTTCAATATAAAAACTGTTAGTCATACAGAACCTCAGTAATCTCTAGCACTCTAACCACATTTATCAGTTGCATAGTTAAGTGATGGCTTAAGGCAGGTTATCATTCCAATAACATCTGGGTTTGCTGAGAAATCTGCAACAATCACTTTGAGGTTTCTTCTTGCTCTGGAACTATTCCTGCATCTCTAGATTTTGTCCCCGGATCCTTTCATGGCTTTTGCCTCTGGTGAACTTGTTGTCTCTACTGCTTTTTTTTCATACGATGTATCTACTCTGTGGCACTTCACTTTTTGCTTAGTATACATTTGCATATAGCATTTCTATCCAAAGTCTATTGGGATTGCCTTGGATTACTGAACTACTGAGAAGAACAATGTCTTTCGTAGTTGATCATCACACATTCTTGCTGTTGTTGTGTAAAATGTATTTCTGGTTCTGCTTCTTTCGCTCAGCATCAGTTCATGTAAATCATTCCAGGTCTTTCTAAAAATCAGTTTGTTCATCACTTTTTATAGAACAATAATATTCTATTACCTTTATATATCACATCTTGTTCAGTCATTCTCCAATTGATGGCCATCTATTCATTTTCCAAGTCTTTGCTACCACAAAAGGAACTGCTACAAACATTTTTTGCACATATGGCTCTTTTATCCTCCTTTATGATTTCCTTGGGGTACAGACCAGTAGTGGCACTGCTGAATCAAAGGGTATATACACAGTTTTGGAGCCCTTTGGACATAGTTCCAAATTGTTCTCTGAAATGACTAGATTATTTCACAATTCCACCAACAATGCATTAGTGTCCAATTTTCCCACATCTCCTCCAACAATTGTCATTATCTTTTCCTGTCATCTTAGCCAATCTGAGAGGTGTGAGGTGGTACCTCAGAGTTGTTTCTAGCTCTTACTTCATTATGCCTCACTTTGGCTGTGGTTTCACATTTGCAAAGCTGACTTTTGGTTCTCCTTCCTTGATCCCCTCCTATATGTCATATGCCTCTATTATGCTGAAAATTCCATTCAAGCCAACATCATATCTTATATAACTTTAGCTCCCATCTGACTCCCAACAAAAGAATTATAGTCACATAGCAAGTATTTGTTAATTAGAATTTGTTAGTGTGTGTAGCAGCTAGATGACATTATCAGACAATTAACAATCTATATATTCTATTGCTTCTTGTAAAATACATATACATATATATATATACATATAAATATACGCAGAAAGAGAGAGAAGGAGAGAGATTGGAAAGAAAAAAAATGATCAATTCACCTTCTGATTTTATATAATCTTATTAATGTCCAAAAATTCACATTTCATGTTGCAACAAATTCTCTGCTTTCTGGCATCATTAAGGAATAATGCATTCTGAATTAGCACATTTTTGACTAGCATACAGTGTCATATTTTCTATATCATTTCCACTTTTCAAAGAATCAGATTAAAATATACGTAACAATGAAGTCCTCTTGAACATAATTCATCTTTCTTCGATAGTTCAGAAGATACTTCAGAATATCTGAGTACTCAGGGACATCATTGTGAATATCCATTGTCATGACACCACAAAAAAAAAAAAAAAAAAACAGGAGTGCCAGTTAAAGAAGAATGTTTATTAACTGAAAGCAACATAATAGTGAGTTTTCTGAAATCTGCCTCAGACTTAGTAGAAACTTGTCATTGTACTATGGGAAGCGGTCTGAAAAGCAAAGCAATATTATAAATAGGACTCTGAAAGGAATGTACCAAACCTATCTTAGATGATAAAGTGTTTTCAAGAATTTAATCATAACCTTCACTTTTGTCACCTCAAACCCCACAGTTAAGAGGAATAAACACAGAATATTTTTAACTCTTCTTTAATGTGTACTTGGCAAGATAACTACATGTCCATATGATTTTGTTGCCATATACAGATGTCCCAAAGTTCAATGTTAACCTTTAATAAGTCATAGCTGCTCTAAGACCTTTGGGATACTCAGCATATTAAAAAAAATTGAAATAGTCTGGTGTAGAGAACAGTGTGAATAACCTGTGATTAGGAAGACCTGGTTCAATTCTTACCTCCAAACTTGTTAGCTGTGTGAAATTAGGCAAAGCACTCAACTTCTAGATATGTCAAACAACTTCCTACAAAATCTTAGACTGGATACTATCTCTGTTGTTGGAGCAAATTCCCCAAGCTGAAAACATCAAAGATTCTTTTTTCATCATGCTGAAATTCAAAATTTTCTACTCCTAAGCTTTTACTGATTTACACAATTCCCAAGTTCTCTGAACTAGCTAATTGTTTTTTCAGTAGTTTTCAGTCATATCTGACTCTTCATAACATGAGTTAGGGTGTTCTTAGCAAAGATCCTTGAGTAGTTTACAATCTTTTTCTCCAGATCACTTTACAGATGAGGAAACTGAGGCAAATGGGGAGTTATCTAGAGTCATATAGCTAATAAGTGTCTGAGGCTATATTTGAACTCCAGAAAGAATCTTCCTGACTCCTAGCCCAAAACTCTGTCTACTGCACCACCTAACTGCCCATAAAAAGCATTGGTACTACTTGGGGGTTATTCAGTTGTCTCAAATTCTTTGTGACCCTGGACCCTAGCATGCTAATACTATCCATAAGTGTTTTACTTAACAAAAATACAGGAGTGGTTTGCTTTTTCTTTCTCCAGTGGATTTTAAGCAAATAGAGTTTAAGTGACTTATCCAGGGTCATACAGCTATTGTCAAAGGCTATATTTGAAATTAAGTCTTCCTGACTGGAAGCCCAGAACTCTTTCCAATGAGCCACTTAAGTCCTTCCCTCAATGCTCATTAAAACTTCACTTTATTCTGGATTTGATTGCCTATCTGAAATCTGTGATCATTTTTATTGCTTGTAAACTTAAGGAGAATATTCACTAAGAAGTCAAATGATCCTATGGTCCTTTGATATAAGCTTAAAAAGGAAGATGCCACATATCTCTGTATCTGAATGCAGTATCCTTTTCTTGATAACTTAATCCTCATCTCCCATCCAAAAAGACTGTAATAGCATAGGAATTGTGGCATATTCCTTATTTAACATAAAAGAACAAAGCAACAAAAATTAAAAGATTTGAATTAAGACACTCAGAAGTTCTTTTAAAAAAAAACATTTTCTAGGTCAGTGTATGATGACATAAAATAAACATTTATTTAATAAAAAGTGACCTCATTTATACAAATTTAGTCATAAAATCACAACATGATACTAGATGATATCCCCTTGTGTGTTTTATGCCAAAGAAAACACAACATAGTGAGAAACCAAACAATGGGGATGCATCTCTTCTCTCTCTGTCTCTCTCTCTCTCTCTGTCTCTCTCTCTCTGTGTCTGTCTGTCTGTCTGTCTGTGTATGTATCTGTCTTTCTGTCTGCCTCTCTCTCTCTGTCTCTGTCTGTCTCTGTCTCTCTCTCTCTCTCTCTCTCTCTCTCTCTCTCTCTCTCTCACACACACACACACACACACACACACACACACACACACACAACTGCTACAATTCTTTCTTCTCTCACTGCTTTTCCTTAAATACAGATAAATTCAGTTATATTGAAGGCCGGTGGGCACATTCTCCTGATGCTGTCTGCTTACCAGAGATGTAAATTAAAGACCTGAAGTGTAATATGCAATAAATCTAAAATAAATGTGTCTGGGGATTTAGCACAAGCAGCACATAAGGGGACATCTTCTTCTTCTTAATATGTAAAAGGCAAATGTCACGGTTGATGCATCAACCAAAACTGAAATGGAGGATGTGTTCATTCCAGATGCTTAGCTTGGAGCAGTGAAGAGAAGAGGGATAGACAGAGCAATCATCCCAGCTGTCAGGGGAAGAGGAAGAGGCGTGCATTTTAAACTCCACCTTGGGTAATAAATAATGGGGGCTAGAGAATGGGTGTAAATTTCAGAAAATGGGTATAGATTTCATATCCTCTAGCCATACTGATTGTTTTCTTTATTTTGTGGGGAAGAAAACCTTTAAATTTCCCCCAAATATCTGGCTTACAGAGAAAAATTAATTTGGAGTTAAGCAGGTAATATTAATGTTGTTCATGTATACACCCAAACAGGCAGATTTAGAGAGAGATGAAATATAATGCTATAATACTTATTCTGACAGAATTTATAAAGGTGAAGACCTTTCTACTTTTGGCAAGTGCTGGAGAACAGGAAGCCAAAGGATCCTTATATTGGCATTAGTGTGACTAGAATATTTTGTCCATTAGACTATGCTTGACCTTTACATATTATTCTACCATCTACCCAGGAGAACTCACCATATGCTGACTACCAGACATATGTAATCCTAACTGCTTTCCATCTCCTACAAACAAAAATCTCTTCCTTGGTCACCACTCCTATATACTTATCATTTTCCCCTAATAGAATGTAAGCTCCCTGAGCACAGGGACTGTCATTTAAAATATATATTTATAATCCCATCACTCAACACAATGCTTGGTTCACATTAATGGCTTAATACATGCTTCTTTCTTTTTCCCTTCTCTTTCTCTCTTAGTGTGATCTCTATAACTGAAATCTTTTTCATTCCCAATTCTTATTCTTCTCAGCTTCTTCCAAGTTTTATCTCAAAAACAATAGCTTTTACAGAAGGTCTTTCTTGATCTCCTCAGCTGCTAATGTCTTCCTCTCTGAGATTATCTCTCCTATGTATATATCATATATACCATATATAGTCTATGTGTGTGGACTTTATGATCAATCAATATGCATTTAAAAATATGTCAGACATGTATACTCATTCTTTCTACATTAGAATTTCCTTCCTCCATGCATAATTCAACACATATACATGTACATGTACAACTTTGTATACAAATGTATATATCTATATATAGTCATCCACACTTAACAACTTAAAATTACTGTGATATTTGGGACATGCTATATGTGTTATGTTTGTGAAATAAGACATTGTTGGTCTGGAGAGGATGATGCCATATATCTAAATATCAGCATGTAGTATTTTTCTTTATGAATTAATTCACATATATGGATTTATAGTGATATATGCATGTAATATATATATATATGTATTTATATATGGATATGCATGTGCACACATATAACAAATATATAATGTAATGTGATGTCATTTAAGATATAATATATTATAAATAACATAACATGACATAACATAGTATAACATAATATAATTAATATAATACTCCCAGATATATATTCCTTCTGCTAATTCAGAATAGTCAGTTGCATACTTAACAAATTACACAGTTGCCTGAGGTTCTGAGAGTTTAATAATCTTGCCGTTAGAAAATTAGTTAGGTGCCCAATGCAAAACTGAACCCAAATTTTCCTGAATTCGCAACTAGTCCTCTATCCCTCCTAACTTGCTGTCTTTGTGCAGTATGTCACAGAGAACATAAGGTCTAGATTCAGAAGGCCTAGGCTCTAGCCCTGATCCTGCTCTTTACTAGTTGTCTAGTAAAGTGCAAGTCCCCCAATCTTATATTCTAAATTTCCTCATCTTTAACATGGGGATGATAGTATATTTCTTGCTTTGCAGAGTTGTTCTTTAAAAAAGCCATTGGAAATTTTAGTGAGCTATTGAAGTGTCAACTGTTATTGTTATGGTCTGCTTGTTATTATGCTCAGTGTGTTATTATGAGTGTTGTAAATGCCAATTCTTAAGATGAGAGCAGTAAGAGTCAGAGACAGTATTTGAACACAGATCCTCTTGTACTTTCCTAGTTCGTGTTTTATAGATAACCATTGTGGCTTCTTGAGGGATTTTCCTCATCAATATCTCTCAACTGACTGGAAAAAAGGTCATGACTCAGTCCGTTGCTTCAGGAAGAAACAGAGGGTGCTGTCCAGCTTCTGAAATCATACATATACAGTGAAGAAAGAAAAATAAAGGGGACGCTTTGACTTATAACTAAGCAGTAGCACTTGCTCTCTAAAAAAAACACCCACTAGCAGCCAGAGTAAACTGAAGAATGGAAAGCCCTGCTAGGTACTCCCAAATGATAACTTGTTTCCAGTTTCCCTATAGAGTTGTTAGAGGTGACTCTGGGTGCATTAATATGAGCACAAGTATCATTTAGAAGCTGACCTCTTAGGAATCCCCATCTCAGCTTAGAATCATAGCATTCAGAGAGGAAAAGAGTAATAAAAATCATTTGATTGATAAAGGCATAGAATTATAGCTTGAAGGTACCTGGGAGCTCATGCATCCAAACTTTCTCTTTTTACATATAAGAAAACTGAGGTTTAGTCCCTTGTTTATGGTACTATGACTAGTATATGTCAGCAGTAAGACTTAAACCCAAAGTAAGCCAAGCAGTGTCTCCTAAAATAAATATATTTTATTTAAAAACACATTAGCTATCCAAAAATAAATAAATATATATATATAAAATTTGGAAAATTATGGAGAACTAATGGTCAAGTTATGACCAGCTCATCATTTATCATATATGCTTTCCACTCACAATCCTTTTTCACTCAAGAAATTATTACATGACCTTAGGTATAAGGGTATATAAAATAGATATACAAATCAAACATTTACTGATAATAAATCATGATTTCACTACCCCCACATTCATTTGTGACACTCTATATGGGATTGCAACCCACAGTTTAAGAAGCTAAGCCATAAAGAGTGAATCCTCTTCTGATAAGGGTTGTAATAGTTAACCTCTTGTGGCAATACATTACAGGAATAGGAAAACTAATAGTGGATAGAGTCAAGAGGTCTGAATTCAATCCCACTTTTCATACTTTAGGCAAATCACTTTATCTCAATTTGCTCATCTGTAAAATGAGGGGATTAAATTAGGTCAGGGCTTCTTTAATTTTTTTTTTTTTTACCTACAACCCCTTTTCACCCAGGAAGATTTTTTTCATGACCCTGAGTATATAAGTATATAAAATAGATATAATTTACTAATAATAAATGATAATTTCCTGAACCTCATTTTTCAGTTATATGACCCCATCAGGGGTCATGATTCACAATCCAGTTTTAGAAACTGGAAGCTAGATGACTTTTGAGGGTTTTTCAGTTCTAGGAATATCAAGCCTGATTCTGTGATTGTGTGATTCTGTCCTGAATTTTCATGATTCTTCCTTTTGGACAATAAAAGGCTCCAATATCCCTATTCAGTCTCTCCAGAAGATGGACACATATTTAAAAGACTATTTCAAAGGATTTTTGTTTTATCATGCAAATTTAAACATCTTGTAAACAGAAGCCTTCTGCTTACCTGAGAGATTGTTACAAAGCTATTTCAATTTCATGGAAAAAATATCCTGAAATAGTGTTTAAAAACCTCCCCATGGGATAAATGCAATCTATAATACCAGCCAGGAAAGTTCACACTAAAAATAGGCATTCTATAATTCAGTGAATGTATTTAAATTATTGTTTGTTTCCGGTGATGAGCAGGTAGTTCAAGTTCTTTGAAATTGAAGGCTGAGGAAAAAATATGACCAAACTTCATCCTCATTAATATTCTCAGCTCTTCTTGAATCTGATAGAAGCATATGTGAAGACTATGACAGAATTTCACCATAGATTATTTCTGTAAAAATGTAAAGTGCCAAATAGAAAATAGCAGTGATGCTATTTTTTGACTTCCTAATTTTTAAAATGTATTAGAGAAGTTTGTTCTTCACCCAACACTCTAGCATCTGGCTATACTCAAAGTGCTTAATGAAGGAGACTAGTGAATGCATTATAGTAACAAAAGAATTTCATACAAGGGATGTACTGTGGAATGGTTAAACAAATTACTCTCAGCAAGTGCTAAGAAAAGGAGATCCAGTTTTGGCACAGAAATAAGTGTTGGCACTAGATATAAAACAAGTATTGTATATTCATCTCCAAAATGATAATATTCCATCAAATAAATGAGTGTCATGTTTTAAATGACTAAGTAATTAGGACATGCCTTTGAGGAAAATAATTAAAATCAGAATGTATGAGTAAATTTAGCCTAAGTGTTTCTATAGTCACTTAGACTGCTGAGCTCAGACTCCAAAAAAGAAAACTACAACTTCTAATATAAGTTACTACTATGCTGGATGAATTATTTTAAAAACATAGATGGCAAAGCACTTGTAATAATGTATTTATATGATACTTTAAGGTTGGCAAAGTGATTTACAAATATATCATTTTATACTTGTAACAATCCTGAAAAGTAGCTGCTATTATTATAAGTCCCATTTTACATATAAGGAACATGAAAGAGAAGTAAAAAGACTTCTTCAGGGTAGTTATCTAAGGATACATTTGCTCAGGTCTTCCTGGACCCAGGACTCTATCCTTTTCACCACTATCAACTTATATATCCAGGCAGCAAAATGGTAGCCAATTTTCCTGGAGACCTATTGTAATTGATTAAAAAAAAAACTCCTTAACAAAGGCTCAATCTTATCTTTTAGCTATATAAAGTAAGTTCTATCTAAGGATCTGAATCTGCTGGTTCTTTTTATTTGTTACTTTACTACTGCCTTATTTTGATCAATTTACTGTCCAGAGAATACTATTTATGGTCATGCTTCTTATGTTGGGAAGAAGTTAACCTATTTTAAATCATCTTTATTTGTCTCATCTTTATCACAATTGATGCCAAAGAAGGCAAATCTTCCTATAGCAAATGCTTTTTTAAAAAAATTCTGTCTCTTTGCATATATTTACACAATAATTACTATGTATGTAAATGTGGAGAAAGAGAATCATTTAGTAGTTAGATATCTACTAGATGCCTCTGCTGAAGTGTGTGTATAAGCATATATATATATATATATATACATATATATATATATATACACATACATATATATGTCAGACAAAGGAGAAGAAAAAGAGACAGAAACAGAAAAAAGAGAGAGACAGAGAGACAAGAGTTACAGATCGAAAGACAGAGAAAGCATCATATTGCTGGTCTTGGGGTCAAGAAGATTAAGGATTAAGTCATGTCCTTCAGACAATATTTGGATATGTGAAAAAAATCTAGTTCATCATTTGTTGTATATGCTTTCCACTCATGAGCCTTTTTCACTCAAGAAATTATTACATAACCTTGGGTATGAGAGTATATAAAATAGATATACAAATCAAACATTTGTTGATAATAAATCATAATTTCACTATCCCACATTCATTTGTGATACCCCATATGGGATTGCATTTCACAATTTAAGAAGCTGGGCTATAAAGAGTGAGTTCTATTCTGATAAAGGTTGAAATAGTTAACCTCTGAGGAAGGCAGTACATTATGGGAATAGGATCATAGTGGTTGGAGTCAAGAGGTATGCATTCAATCCCACTTTTTACACTTTAGGCAAATCACTTTATCTCAATTTGCTCATCTGTAAAATGAGGGGATAAAATTATATCAGGGTTTCTTTAATTTTTTCACTTACAATCCCTTTTCACCCAAAAAGTTTTTACATGATCCTGAGCATATAATTATATAAAATAGATATAAAAATCAAACATTTACTGATAACTAATCATAATTTCCTGATCCCCACATTAAGTTATATGACCCCATCAGAAATCGTGATCCACAATCCAGTTTTAGAAATTTGAAGCTAGATGAATTTTGAGGGCTTTTTTCAGATCTAGGTCCTTCAAGCCTGATTTTGTGATTGTATGATTCTATCTTGAATTTTTATGATTCTTCCTTTTGGACAATAAAAGCCTTTAAAATCCCCATTCAGTCTCTCCAGAAGATGGACACATATTTAAAAGGCTATTTCAAAGGATTTGTGTTTTATCATGCAAATTTAAATATCTCATAAATAGAGGCCTACTGCTTACCTGGTAGATTGTTACAAAGCTATTTCAATTTCATGGGGAAAAAAATCACTAGCTTCTCATTTTATAAAACCATTCTCTAAGACACTAAGTTACTAAGTTCTAATTTGCAGCAAGAGCTGATCTACATCAGTGAAGAGAATTTCTATATAAGAAGTTCTCCACACAAATGAAATTACTAGGTTTAGCCATAAACACATGGATTTACATGTTTACATTTTGTTTGACATGTGGGTTTACATGTATGTATGTATAGACTGATATACACATACATAGAAATATGTATATGTGTATATTGTGCTTATATGTGGGGAAATAGATTGAGGCAATCAAATCACCCCATCTCCTACTTAAAGTAATGAAATCTTTGTGAGGTAGAGACACATTTTGATTGACTCAATTAGGTTGGAAACTTGGTGTGAACAAGTTTTTCATCATTTATGTGATCAAAGTTGATTTTTTTTCAACATTACAGGCTATGATCTTCGGAGGGATTTGATCTCCCTTTGTGATACTATATATAACATGAAAGTTAAATTGAGGCAAAGATTTGAGCATTGGCTATTTTAGTGGGGAAAGCCTCAGTCCAGCCCCTGAGGATGCTTAAGGAAGACTAATGTGCTAGGCTTTGACCTTTTTCTAAGTCTCCTCTTCCCTACTCTACCTCAACTTGAGGAGGGCCTGCTGAATTTATGACACACGTTGGCATATAGTGTAGAAAGGACTCTGATGTTGAGAAGAATTGAAGTCCAAAAAATTGAATGGAAAAGAATGAGGTGGATAGTGTCTTAGAAACAATGACCATGAACTGGATAGACTTCAAGAGATAATGGGAGCTGGAAGGACTGGCAAGCTGTGGCCATGGAATCATGAAGAGCCAGACATGACCAAATGAATGGAGAACAAAAGCAGCACGAAGGCACATTTTATAGTGAATGAAGTATCAACCTCATTGTTAGAAATACCATGTTATAAGTCTTCTAATACTATCTATATAACCAGAGCAAGTCACTTAAGAGATTCATGCCCTTAGCAATTGTCTAAGACTGTAACTTTCAGAAGGAAGTTGATCAGCAAATGATATTTCCACATCAGAATTTTTTCCTATGTTGATAATATCATAAATATAGCAATTCCTTCTCTACCGCTTTCCCACCATATCCCATATCAAAGTTTTAAGCTCTGTGCTGAACACTTGATTATTTCAGTCATGTCCAATTCTTCATATCCCATTTGGAGTTTTTTGGCAAAGCTACTGTATTGATTTGCCATTTCTTTCTCCAAATTATCTTATGGATGAGGAAACTAAGGCAAACAGGATGAATTAACTTGCACAGTGTCACACAGCTAGTAAGTATCTGAGTCCAAATTTGAACATTGGATTTCCTAACTCTAAGCCAAGTACTCTAGCCCCTGAATCATCTAACTGTCCCGTGGTTAGAAACCTAAATAGATACAAAAATAACTCCTTTCCAAGTGATGCTCTTAAGAAACATAGAATCTAATTTTGTAGATAAACCCACCTACTCAAGGCTTCCTTCCTCTGTTTAAAGAGTACTTCTCTCCTTTTGGCATAACACTAAACTATTTAGAGAATAGCACAGAACTACAAATGAGCTCTTGATCATTTATTTCCCTACTCCATTTAGTTATGAGTTTGACTTTCACTAAGAATCATAAATTATAATGAAATACATCTTATAAAATCATTGGTCAATAGAATCATTTGATATTTTGAATCAAGATAATGTTGCCTTTTTCATGTTTTTTCCCTTTTGTTCTGATTTTTTCTCCTAACATTATTCATATGGAAATGTCAAAAAAAATAAATGTACATGTATAACAGACAAGTTTTTTACATGTAACTGAAGAAAATAAAAATACTAAAAATTCATCAATTAATTAAAAATAAATAAATGAATAAAAAGAGAATGATTGGTGTAAAACTAGAATCACTTTATACAAATAGATCTATCAGTTGTTTTCTTTTGCTCTGTTTTGTTTTAACTTGGATGTTCTGTCCATATTCACAGATCACAACCCATCTATGCCTTCTCATCCCACATAAGTCCTCCTGTGCATTTGTTTACCATAGAAGGTAGAGGTCCTCTTCACTTCCTCTCATCATAGAGAGGGTCGTATCACTGTGAAAACCCTGAGTAATCCATTATCTTCTCTGTCACACATTTCCTTAATGATGTCTTAGACTCCTTAAGAATTCTTCATCAGTTATGTCATCTTTTGCTCACACCCAGCATGCTTTTTATATAATAATAATTTTCCATTCTTTGGAAAGCTTTGTGTTCCATATTGAATAACAAGTAAATAATATTTTGAGGGACTTCTAAAAAGTTTTGTAATTTCTTAAAGCCAATAAAGCTAGGTTTCCCATCCTATTTAATTCTAGATTCTTTTTTGTGCAATTCTTTCTCAAAGAATCAATATTTTTTGAGCTAGGGAAATCAAAAGTAATGATGAAGTGCTGACTACAACTTGGATTAACTCTGATCAACTCTAACCTTCCTAGCCATATCTGTTTTACAAGCTTCCTGAGGGACTTTGAAGCACCTCTTCCTACAGGAAAGTAAACTCTTTCTAATACCAATCAATTGCTTGAAACTGCACAGCAAAAACAGCCTGGATTCTTATCTCCTAAATGCTTAGCCATAGGATCAAAGATTTATAACTGAAAGAAACTATAAGAACCAATTAGTCCTCATTTTGCAGATGAAATAACTGAGGCAACGTCTTCATTGTGGACCAATAAGTAGAAGCTGGTAGAGTCAGGTTTTGAAACCCAGTTGCAGATTATGGTAAATCTTAAATACAGTCTGTTTGAGAACAATTCTAATAGGTCAAACCTTTTATAGAGAGAGATGTTTTACAATATTAATATTAATAAAACCTTATATATTTTTGTGGCAAGAAAGCAGAACAAAAGTGCCATCTGAGGCTTCTAGTGCAACCTGAGTCCTTAGAAATATTATAGCTTCTTGAGAATATTAAAATCTAAATGGGAAAAGCAAAGTTTTTAAATAAATTAAAAACAAAAACAAAAAAATGTCCAGAGGGTGACTAAAGCAGACTCCTAATGTTCATCTCAAGAATAGCTCCAAACAAGATTGTGCTCTAGAGATCAGAAGACAGAAATATAGTAATAATCTTAGATCATATTTACATATAATTTTAACATTTGCAAAAGATTTTATTTAATCCCTGCAACAACCTTGTGAGGTAAGTGTGCTTATCATCTACATTTTACAAATAAGGTAACTTAAAAAGATGGAGTTTGAGTGACTTTAGCATTGTCTAAGGAAAGACTCAAATTCAGGTCTTCTAAACTCCAAATGTGACACTTTATCACTTTTATACGTTTTAAGACAAACAAGCAAACATCCATCAGGGATCCTTGTTCCATGAAGTAAATATCATTAATAATTAATTGTCTGAATTACTTTGATGGCATTATGAGATTTTGCTCATGAAAAGATTCTCTGAGGGTAAGAGTCATAGAAAGCTCAAGTATTCTAAGGCATTCTGATGCAGACGTATCCATTTTTAAAAGATTGTAACTTTTACATTAGAGAAGCAATGGAAACATCACTTATCAAGAATTCCATTGGCTTAGAAAATTAGACATAAGGTAAATAAGTGGCTCCAGAACTGGTCTTATCAGTCTTGGCAATACTGTTTTGCTTGTAAACTCTTCTCACATCCTCTTTATAATTAGGGAGGTTTGGCCCATGGAGAATGTCAGCCATAAGAGCATTTTTAAGATTAGTCAAATCTTCTAAAGAATAATTTCTCATGGGTAAGATTTTCTCAAAGATTCATTTCTTTGCTTTTTGAAAATCCAATAGAAACAGGCTTCCTTAGATGTTCCTAAATTAAAATAAAAACAACAAAAATATCAGCTTTGACTTTTTTAGGATAATTTAGATTTTGAAAGTTTGGTTGAGAGACTTTACTAAGAATATAGTCTTCTCATGAGGTCACAGATCAGAACCTAGTATAGACATTAGAGACCATCTCATTTTATAAGTAAGGAAACTGAGATCCAGAAACATTTGGTAATTTGCACAGTCACAAAGGTGGTAAATTAGGATTCAAAACCATTTCGTCTTTTTGCAAATCTAGCAAACTTTGTAAAGTACAAAATTTCCTGTCTAAAGCACTACCTTTAAAGTTTCTTGCCCAGAAGCAATGGGGGAATTAGATTCCTTCCTAATGATATATCCTCTTTTCCATAAAAATAGAAGAAGGTTTCCATGTACATTTCAGAAAGAGGCTGTAAGAGAATGCTATTGGAAATATAATTATATAACTCATGCTTAGAAGTCAGCCCTATTGTCAGCACACTTGCGGAATCAGTCTAAAACACTTCTTTATTTATATAATGGTTTGTGTTTGGGCCATTGCTGGGATTTGGGAACTCTGTGTAAGGAGGAAAGCTGCTTTCTACTTGTATTGAATATTAACTTTCTTTTTAAGTGGAGCCAATCTCAAGGATGATTCCACCTGGGAATTTTAAAAATCAGTTATTCATCATGGTGTATCCAAATAGTAAATGCTAACCAGATGGATGAACCATCTTTGCATGCAACTTGGTCTGCTATTAAATACACCTGGGGAAGAATGATAGCAGAAGAAGACTGTTTGTCTTTCAAAATCCCCTACAACTGTGGTTATTAATGGTTGTGTGTATGTTATTTTCACATTTCCCACTCATATAACTTTGGGGGAGACATGCCATCTCACTGACTGACTCATCCTGGTTGGTTTATGTGGTTCTATTTACACTTCAACAAATACCTAAATACTTTGACTATTTCCCCCGAATTCTTTCAAATTTTAGCCCATGTTTGTGACTTTTGGATAACTAAAAGAGTCATTTGACTGAGCTTGAAAAAAACAGACAGAAAGAGAGCACTTTTAAGGGAGGAAATAATATGAAGAGTCATAAGAAGTTAAAGGAAACTTCGGGTTTCATGGAATGAATAGTTCAGGCTATTGTTAGGGAAAATATTTAAATATTTCATTAGACATGAAATGAGTACATTTCCATGTGCCATAAGCCAAGTATAAATAGTTTACCCAGTGTGAACCTAGTGTTCTTTAAGCAAACTCCTGCTCTTGGTGATTCTTTTTGATGTCAATAAGTTCTTTTCAGAAAAAAAAAAAAAAAAAAAAAAAAAGGTGAGAGGGAAGGAAAATAGAGATAGGTTAGGTCCTGTAAAGAGTAGAGGAAAATAACTGATAGAGGATTAGTAGAGCAAGAGGGAAAACCAGGGGAGAATGACCTCCTCTTTCATAAATGCAAATGTTCCCATGGGGTTAAAAGCCTTCCCCATTCCTGTTCTGATACCTCAATCATCTTTTAGCTTTCTGTTTTGTGCAGATGGATGTTAGTTAACCTGTGAGAAACCTTAATAAGTCTAATTAAAAATAAGACCCAAATATATAACAGATCCACAATTACGCTTTATGATAGAAACATTATGGACTCCTCAATGGCCTCACTCCTACCTCCCCCTGCCTCCTGGGCACATGATTTCACATTCTCAGGTGGTGTGCACCTGTGACTTGGCAAAGGTTTGTTTGGGGCCTCATCCACACTGATTTCCAAATGGCAAATCCTTCTTTGCTGCTGCCTTTCTCTGTGCTTGCTTTCAGAGGAATATTGCCACACACCTAGGTAAACAATGAAGCGTGTTGCCATAAAGGACCTTTAGCCAATCATGAGCTAGCCAACCTCCATGCCGGTTTTATTACAGCTAGTATATTAATCCAGCAAGCAGATGCAAATGGGAGTTGGAAAGACACAAGGCAATGGAAAACCTTGTGCTACGTGGCATTAACATTATATACACATCTGCTGCAGATAATGTTTTCTGAGACCACATGGAATCTGGGGGGAAAGCTTTCCTTTTATTTTTCTCTCTCTAGTCAGGCTAGTTGAGAAGCAGAAGCTTGTACATGTTGGTAAGAAACCTGTATTAAAATCTCCCCAACTGAGTGACAAGATGCCTTTTTTTGATGGGCATTCTCTTCCAGTTTTCCTTCCTAGTCTCACCCTTGCCATCCAAACCATCACACTCTCCTTAAATCTCTTTTTCAGACTATGAAGGAATTTGCCAGGCAAAGGATGTACCTCTCAAAGCAGGCATCGGGTGGCTACATTGGGTGGGAATATTACAGATGGGCAAAATGATCTTAAGGACAAAGGAACCAAAAGTCAGAAATCAGACTGGGAGAAAATATTTTGCTAATTAATAGATTTATGTTGAACATTTATAAATTTAATATTTATAAATATGAGCACAGTTCAGGAGAAATCAAGCTTCAGATGTCAGAGAGAGAGTAAGGAGGAAGGGAGGGTGACAAGGAGAGAGGGAGGGAGGGAAGGAAGGAGGGTGAGAGGAGACAAAGAGACAGAGACAGAAAAAGACAGAGACAGACAGAGAGAGAGACAGAGACACAAAGAGAGAGACAGAAGAGAGAGGAGAGAGGAAGAGAGAGGAGAGGGAGAGGAGAGAAGAGAGAAGAGAGAAGAGAAAAGAGAGAAGAGAGAGGAGAGGGATGAACTGCCTTTGGACAATTGTAGATTCAAAAGTACAGATCCAGAATCGGTAGAGCTGAAGGTATCTTAGTGGCCATTTAGTCTAATCTCTATATGAAAGAAAGCCCCTCTATAACATGCCTATCAAGTGGTCATTCAGACCACCCAGGAAGAGGAAATTCTCACCCTTGTAGGCAACCTGCTTCACTTTCAGTGTTAGTGAATATTTTGTTAATTGTTATTTGCTTCTGCCCCGACCATGAAGGCTTAGTTGGCTTTTTTGACACTTCCACTCATTGATCTCAGTTTTCCTTTCTAGGGCCAAACAGAATAAATGTCACACCTTTTTCATGTGATAGCCTTTCAAATATTTTGAGAAAACTTTAATGTCTCACCAATTCTTTTAACTAATTCTCATGATGATATGAAATTAAGAGCCTTCACTACCTTGGTTGTTTTGGAGGGGATTTACTACAGTTTATTAATGCCCTACTTAAAAAAACTATCCATATAGAGTATGACCAAGTTAGAAGACAGCATTGTTCCAGGAAGCTACACTTCTAATGCAGTCCAAAATTCATTCCCATCTTTTATCTCCTCAAGGCACTATTATATGGATATAGATTGTGATACCCTAAAACCAGAAATTATTTTCTAATAACCTCCTTCTTATGCATGGTATCTCATTTTTGACTTTTAAGATGATCTTTTGAAACCAGGTATAAGACTTTACATTTATGTTTTTCAAATTTCATCTGGCTAGATTTTAGCCAATTGTTCAAGACAGTCAAACACTTTTAAATATGCTCCCAGTTTTGTTTCACCTGAAAAATTGATAAATATAAAATGGTAAATGCTTCTTTTGATTTAAAAAAGTGTTCGAGTCAATTACAAATCCTGAGTTATTCTACTAGAGACCTTCCAAACGTACATATGTCATACATGGGTCATCTCTTTCTCATATGTTGGGGCCACAGAACAACTGTCCCAGATTCAATATATTCTGTGGGTTCATATTCACTCAAAATTATAGCTAAAGAGTCTCAGCTAGGGCCTTCTTTTTCCTAATCAGTCAAAGGTACTTTGTGAGATAGCAGAATAAGAAATATCATAATAAAATAACTCCACTCACCAAAACTAAAGACATAACTCTATAACACATACATCAATGGAGAAAGAAAGGGTGCAAATCATACTTTAGGGGAACATCTGTAACCAGGACAAAGGTATAGAAGAACAACATATACTTCTAATGTTGCAGGAACACTGGCATTCTCCAATTATGATATCCTGTCCATTTTTCACTGCTAGTCTCCTGGGTTAGACTTTTGGGCATGTAGTCTCAGTTGAATATTCTGTGATGGTCAAAAAGCACACAGCTTCTGAAGAGCATTCATTTCTGTTATCAGTTTCTGAACTCTTCTCTTCAGGACCACCAAGGTCATCTCAGTACTAGTCTGCTATGGTATAAAGGCTACAACCTAGCCCTAAAAATGTTAGATTGACAAATCTTTAGTCATAGTTACCACATTCATCTAACTAAAATCAGGCAGAGAACACTTAGGTTAAAATAGTCTCGTTTTCATCCTAAGTCTGGGCTGGGTTTGATATTTCCACTATTTCACTTTGGTTTAGCATTGAGAATAACTTGAGTTAGAGTAAAAAAAATAGACTAAGAAGGAAAGACCATTGTTTTCCACCCACCTTGCTGATACCCCTACCTTTATTGTACACATCTTTCAGTATTGTTTGATTTCTCTAATCAGGGAAAAACATTAATTTCTCAGAAGTCAACTATCAATGACTACTCTTAATGGGATCATTCATCTAGGTCCAAATACAACTAAATATCTTATTGCCTAGACCACTTCTCTATATCTCTCTTCCAACAAAATGGCAGCTCAAAAATATCAAAACTAGGATTCAACCTGAGGTCTTCTGATCATAATAAACATTCTACCTATTAGAAGAAAGCATGCTTTATATTACATGAGTAGCTAGTTGTAGACCAACACTTAGAACTTTGGTTTTCTGCAATAAGCTCCTTGAGAGTAATTGTGTTTGTATCCAAAGAACGAAGCACTGGGCCTAACACACAGCAACTTCCTAAGAGATGTTCACTGGTTGATTATATTGTTCATTCCACTATATTGTGCTGTCTGTATTATTCTGTTCTTCTTCATATGGATAAAGTAGGGGAAGATAGTGTAGAAAGGCACTGAGGATTTGAAACAGGAAGGTAGGTCATCATCAAAGAGAAAAATATGGTGAAAGATGAGACTTATAAGAAACAAAAAAGTAACTAATTTTTGAAGATTCACATTTTTGTATGAAGTGGGTCTTGTTTACCTTGGATTAGAGTTTTGGGAAAGTTGAAGATTCAGAGCTTTGGGTGCTCTATTTGTTTAGACTACCATGAGCAATTTTAGTATGAACAATCTTGAAAAATCATTTGTGATCTGCTTACTTATTTTGACATAGCTAATTCTGCACAATAGACCTTTATTCCCAAGAAACTGTTAATCAACATATGACTATATTACGGCACATGAGAATATCTCAACAAAAGTTGCTTGACAGTAACCTTAAAGTGCAACTACATGGCACAGAAGATACCTAGAGTCAGGAAGATGAGTTCAAATTTGTCCTCAAATACTCACTAGTTGTATGATTCTGGGCAAGTCACTTAACTCTGTTTGCTTCAATTTCCTCATGTATAAATTGAGCTGGAAATGATAAACTGCTCCAGTCTCTTTACCAAGAAGACTCCAGTTAGGGTCACCAAGAGTCTTACGTGACTAAAATAACCAAACAATAACCATAAAGTCTTGACACTGAACTAACAAGGGCTTCAACCTATTTAAGACTTTTACAGAAAAATTAATTGTTATCTAGAATATTGTTTCATCTGAAATATTTTCATCCAACTAGCTAATGTATTAGGTGGGTAATATGACTATTCTACAAAAATGACATTTTGCTATAATGTAATTGACAAAATGAAATGCACAGAATGACCCTATCAAATATTTATGATGATAACATAGCTCAAAAATCCAAGCTTTTAATGTTATGAGGTTTTTACAATGATTTTTCCTCTTGATTTATTGCCCCTTACTTGTATTTTCTCTAAAATATAGATCTGAAAAAATGTAACTATTGATAATCTAGTTTAAAATAAGATATGACATATATTTTATTCCACAGCATAAGCGAGGCCTTGCTCATACCTTCCAATGTTAGAAAAATTGAAAGGATTTCATTTTATTAGAATTGTATGTGTGTGTGTATGAATATGTGTTCTTTGAGGGTTTGTTCACTCTAATAATTGCTACTTTAATGTATAATCCATTAAACTAAAATGAAATGAACTTAAAAATTTAATTGAAATTAACTGGAATGAATAACTGCTATTTCATAAGGAAGACCATGTTATTGTCTTAGTCAATTTATTGTGATCTCATGGGAAAATAAGGAATAGTTCTTTAGAATATTATCCTGGAAATTAGTTGTTAGGGGGAGGGTAGGAGGAAAATAAATTAAATGAAGTGTAGGAATACACTAAAGGAATATATAAATTATTAAAATATGCCTCTTGTTTCAATGTTAAAATTAAGCCACAAAATTCATTTTGAAATATGTAAGGCTGGTATCTGGACTGATATTTCAATACAGATTTTGCAACACAACTTCAAGTTATTTTTGGAAGTTGCTGTCAGTTAAGCAATAACAGAAAGGAGTATTTCCCAAACCCTAAAACACAGCTACAAATTTGGGAATTATTTTGACAAGAATGTGAATCTTATCCCAATCCAATTCCCAACTGTCTTGAGTGCCATCGGTTGTCAGTTTCCAAAAGGTTCTGTTGTAGAATGGATCCTCATATCTAAGTAGTCTGTAAATTTCTTTTCTCTATGCCTACCTCATTATGATTTTAAGCCATTTACAAAGCCAGTATGTCTATGGGAAACAAAATCACACAACCAGATTTATCTTTGAACAGATGTAATAATATGGTTAATAATCACAGTTACTCAAGATTATAGAGCACTTAAAGGTTTACAAAGTATTTCTATCACCCCTAAAATTAACCCTTTATTAAGGATTCTCATAGCCATTGAAAAAATTAAATATATGAGGAATCCAAATAACAAACATCAAAGGGGCATGGAGTTAAGAATTGATCCAAAGATGAAAAGAGGGGTAATATCATAGCATTATGGGTTTAGGAAATCATAAAACTTAGATAGATATAAATACTATTTTGTAAAATGATTAAACTTATAATATATAGCCATTGAATAAATTCTCAGTTATTCAAAATACATCTATTTGATACCTACTATGAAAAATACATTGTGATAGATGACAGGAAAACAAAGAATGATAATAATTATAATATGATACCTACTATGAAAAAGACATTGTGATAGATGGTAGGAAAACAAAGAATAATAATTATATTAATATAAATTTATACAGCACTATAAGGTTTATAAAGGAAACACATGTGCAATCTTCTTTCATTATCATAATTTTGTGAGTTAGATATATTATTATCTCTTTCACAGATGAGTAAACTGAAGCAGGGAAATTGACTTTTCCAGGATCATACAATCAGTGGCTGAAGCAGGATTTGAATTAAAGTAATGCTGATTTCAAGTCCAGAACTCTATCCACTGTGCCACCTGTCTCATGTTTAACCACCTTTTATCTCCAAATGAACAAATTCACACACACACACACACACACACACACACATACATGTATTCCTCCTAAATTGGAGCATTTGTTATTCTTTAAGTGCCCTCATTCATTTCTTAACTTTTTATTCACAAAGGCCTGGAATGAGTCAAAGTCAAATAGTGTTAAGGAACCACTTTTCAAGCTCATCAGTAAATTGGTGCTAATAATGCTCATATTTTATAAACTTCAAGCAGGATAGAAATGTGAATTGTAATAATTCAAGCCAGCATTAAAGAAAATGGAGCTGGAAAGAGTCACTCCTTTATCTCCTTTCTCTTTTGTCTACTCCTCATCCCGATACACACACACACACACACACACACACACACACACACCATCCTTATACTTTCTGGTTTCTTGTGATGCTATTAGTACTCTGCTAAAAATATTCACTTGGCCTTAGGGGAAACCCACAAGCACACAAGTATAACATTTCTCACCTAAAAAATCTATCCCGCAAAAAACTCTTAAAAATTAAAAAGTATTCTTCTGCACCTTAAATATGCCTTATTATAACAGTGATAACCAAGGATAGGCTAGTCTTGAAACCAAGAAGATTAGGATGAACTGCCTACCATACATACTAATTTGCGAACCTAGAAAGGTCATTTACTTTTTCATTATCCAAGACTATTCTAAAAACTAAAAGTTGCAGAGAATGAACTCACAGTGACAGATGAAATTTCCTTACTTGGAACGTTCTTACACCAATGAAATCATAGGAACAATCCCTATTCCTAATTCTGTTTCTATCCATATTCCTGTCACTAATTCTTTTTGTTCTTGTTAAGTTTTTTTTAGCTGTATATTATTCTTTATGACCCCATTCATGTTTTTCTTTTTTAAAAAATACATTTCCGCATTGATCATGTTGCACAAGAAAAAAATCAGATGAAAAGGGGGGAAATGAGAAAGAAAAAACCAACCAATTGTAAACAATACAATAACAACAAAGGTAAAAATACTATACTATATATAAAAATACTATATTATTATTCACATTCAGTCCCTATATATCTAAAAATTATCTACTCATATCCTTTGACCACTTAGAAATTGAATGCAGATTGCTCTCTCCATCACAAGTTTACTGGAATTGGTTTGGATCACCTCACTGCTAAAATGAATCCACTCCATTGCAATTGACAATTATATAATTTTGTGGTTGCTGTATACAATGTTCTCTTAGTTCTCCTCACTTAGTATCCATCAGTCCATGTAAGTCTCTCAAGGCCTTTCTGAAATCATCTTGATAATTGTTTCCTATAAACCAATAATATTCAATTACATTCATAGCCATTCCCAACTTATGGGCATCCACTTAGTTTCTAGTTCCTTGCCACTACAAAATGGGCTTCTCCAAACGTTTTTATACATGTGGGTGTAAAGGGCTGAAACTCTTAAAAGGTGTGCTTGAATCAGACAGACAAGCACTTAAGCTAATTACCTATTGGTGAATAACTATTATCATATGTTTGGAATTTCTTTTCTCACAGTTGATGCTAGCTCAATAATGCTTGGGGAGAATTGTAGCAAAGAGTTACAGAGTAGAGTGAAAGAGGCAAGAGAACTCACTTGGTCTCAGGATGAGAAGGAGAAAAGTGTGGAGATTCATGGAGATTCTGGACTCTAGAATCAAGGAAGGATCCTTGGCAAAACTCCTGGCAGTTCTGTCCATCTCCTTCATTTCTCCCCCTAAAGACCAAGGGTTTTTTTTGCTGATCCTGACTCTGGCTGATTCTGAGGCCTCCAGGAAGCTAGCTTGGACTTTACATGTGGCTTCTTTCCCCTTTTTATAATCCCTTTAGGATACAGACCCAGTAAAGATGCTGCTGAATCAAAAATTCTCCACAATTTGAGAGCTCTTTAGTCATAGTTCCAAATTGCTCTCCAGAATTTTGGATTATTTCACAACTCCACCAACAATGTATTAGAGTCCCAGTTTTCCCATATCCCCTTCCACATTTATCATTTTCTTTCCTGCCATATTAATTAATCAGAAAGTTGTAAAGTGGTATCTCTGAGTTGTCTTAATTTGTATTTTTCTAATCAATAGTGATTTAGAGCATTTTTTCATATGAATAGAAATGACTTTAATTCCTTTGTCTGAAAATTATCTACTCATATCCTTTGACTATTTATAAATTGAAGAATGGCTTTTATTCTTATACATTTGAGTCAATTGTCTATATATTTTAGAAATGCAACCTAAAACATAAATATTCCCCAGTTTTCTGCTTCTTTTCTAATCTTGGTTTCATTGGTTTTATCTGTACAAAACGTTTTAAATTTAATATAATCAAAATTACCCATTTTGCATTTCATGTTCTCTAGTTCTTCTTTTGCCATAAATTCCTTCTCCACAGATCTGAGATGTAGACTATTCCTTATTATCTTAATTTGCTCATATTATCACCCTTTATGTCTGAATCATAAATCCATTTTAACCTTAACTTGGTATATAGGGTGTTAGGTGTCAGTCAATGCCTAGTTTCCAATTTTCCCAGCAATTTTTGTCAAATAGTAAGTTCTTATGCCATTTGGAGTTTTCTTGGAAAGCATATTGGTTGGTTATTATCTTCTCCAGTTCATTTTAGAGTTGAGAACTGAGGCAGACAGCATTAAATAATTTGCCCAGGGTCACACACAGATTTGAATTTATGAAGATGAGTCTTCCTTATTCCAAGCACTCCATTCTATCCACTTTGCCCACATTTTTGCCCTCTCTCTAACGCCATCCCTTCTGCTATTCCATTATATGAGAACCTTAGAACTAGAAGGAATGCTAAAGTCCATTCATTTAGCTTTACTCACTCTATTGCTTATTTTTTGAGATGAAAAAGATGAAGGTATATCACAGAGAGGTCAAATAACCCAAACTCCAATTACCAGTGACAAATTCAAAGTCCATGATTCTTCCTGACCTCTGGCACAAATCTCTTTTCTCTCCTCATCACTCTTTTGTTATCTAGTTTTTTTTTTTTTTTTTTAATTCAATTCCATGTAATCTTGAAACCCCAGCGCACTTACTTAAAACTCTATAGTAGGCACTTAGGTAGAAATAAAAGTTATAGTGTAATTGACTCATTGATAGTAAAGGATACTGTCATTTGAGTTCCTTAATTGCATGATAATTCCTTCTCTGGAATCCCTTAGTCTCTCTTATACCCCATCCATTGCCTCTTGATTTCTGTCTTTTTAATAATTCCCCTAAATGTGGCCATCTTTTAATCTTCCTAGTCGCTTTTCACACTAGTAGTAATTACTGGTCTAGTTTTCTCTATCATGGAAATGTATGAATTATTACAAAGTTGGGAGGCAGTTCCCATTCAGTGACTAAATAATTAAATATACAGGAGAGTGCTACAGGAAAAGGTACTTTGCCCTAGAAAACTTGCTTGATCAAATATAAATATTTGGTGATTCCTGGCGCTAAATACAAATAATGATGCACAGGAGAAAATCAAAGGATTAAAGAGAATGGTTTTGCCCACCTAATATGATTTCTACCAAATAAAGATTAGTTCTTTGGAGGAAAATAAAAATTTTTTAAAACCCCTTACTAAATTAGTACTATAGATAAAGCCCTGCATTTCTTGCGATAATAGTCAAAAAGATATCAACATCTTGCGTTTTTGTTGTGAGCATCAAACAGATACTTGTTAAGTGCTTAGCACACTGACTGGTATATTTACTCAGTTGTTTAGTCCCATTCAATTTTTTATAGCCCCATTGATTATAATACACCAGCACTGTCTATGGAGATTTTCTTGGCAAAGATAATGGAGTAGCTTGCCATTTCTGTTTTCATCAAAGGATAAAGGAAAACACAGATTAAGGGACTTGCTCTGGGTAACAGAATTAGAAAATGTTTGAGGCTGAATTTAAATGTAGGTTTTCTTGACTCTAGACCCAGTGTTCTCTCTAATCTCTAGTTGCCTTTTCTGGTACTTAGCAGGTACTGTATGAAAGCTAACATTGCTGATAGCATTTATTGTTATTGTTGTTGCTATTGTTATTATTATGTCACTTTGAGATTTACAGAGTACTTTACAAGTCATCTCTTTTGATCCTCAAAACAATTCTTTGAGGGAGAGTATTATCATTTTCAATGACTTGTCCGGAGTCAAACAGAATTTTATATGCTTTCTCCTTTAATTTTTATCTCGTTTAAGGTTTGCAAAGGTTTGCATGGTTTTCCTTTGGTTCCTTACAGCAACCCTCTGAGATGGATTCTATTGATATTCATTTCCATTTTATAGGGGAGCAAACTGAGGTTAAAAGAGAAAAGTATCTTGTCCAGAGTCACACAGTCCTAAATTTTGGAGGCCATCTAATCTTCCTGACTTTAGTGGCTCTCCACTATTGCCCTCAGGACCCAAGTTTACAATTTGTTAGAGAAATAAGGCATGTACCCAAGTAATTATAAGAACTATGTAATAAAGAATTAGGTACAAGTTTTAAAGACAATTTGAAATTGAAATATAATCTTTCTAGGGAGAATCACATCTAGTGTAGATTATAAAGTTTGATTTTTGAGGCACTTGTTTTTCAGGTGAAAAGAGATAGGGCAATATAACCAAGAGGATAGACTAAGGAAACAGAGTTTACTACAGCTTGGCTGAAGCATAGAATACCTACTTTCAATAAAAAAAAAAAAACAAAACTTCTTAAACTGTGAGTAGTAACCCCCTATGAGGTCTCATAACTAAATGTGGGAATTGGGAAAAATTTGGCAACAGTAAAAGTTTGCTGAATACAGTGACCTAAAATGAATTCAAAATCAAATGCATAATGATTCTGATGTGTTTCTGGCAGTGCTTGCCCATGTTGTATCATGTGACTTCACTCATACCTTGGTTCTAAATCCACAATATTTGTACTTTGTACTGCACATGCATAAACACTGCCAGAGAATACCTTGGCTCAGATTCAAAACAAGTTTATATGAAAATTTCTTGGGGATAAAGAACTTGCAAGTGGGAAAAGTTTAAGAACTCTGCTTTACATAACACCTGAAAGTTTGGTTGGAATCCCATTATAGAAGTCCTTGGATAACAGGCTAAAACAGAGGATATTATTTAGTAGGTCCATTCAGTTATTTTAATAGTACTTAAAAATGTACTAAGTTCCTTATAATTATTATCTCAGATTTAGGAGGAGGATATACTAGAAATAGGAAAAAGAGTGAGGAAGACACTACAATAATTCACAAAAGAGGTATTGAAGGCAGAAGGGGTAAAAACAGAAAAAAAGGATGTAAAAGATACTGCATAGGAAGTAAGGTGAAGAGGGTAGAAAACTGGCTTTGGAACCAAGGACATCTAGGCTCAAATCCTACTTCTGACATTATTAGCTATGGAACTTGGGGTAAGTTACTTAGCCTCAGGGTGATGTCATACAGCCTTATAGATCTTGTCTATAGGATGTGTTGGTACTCACTGTATGAGTTGGTCATACCATTGAATGTAAGAATTCACATTAAATGAACAAAACTTAGCAACTGGTTGATTTAGGTAAGGGAGGAAAAATCAAGTATCACTGTGAGGTGGAAATGATCCTGTTATGAACAGATATTGGGAAGTTAGAAAGAGGAATAAGTTTTTCAAAATGAATGCTGAACTCAGTTTCAGGCAATGCAGCACTCAGGAATATGGAGAGCAAGAGATGAAGTTGTCCAAGGACAGTAATGATTTGTCATGTTTATGTATTCATTGTTGTCCTTCTTGGGGAAATCATGGTAAAATGATCGTATTACTCTTCTATTTATTTTAATATCTTCTCAATGTTTCAATCCTGGTGTCATGAATGCTTTCAGATGCCCTTCCTTATGGTGATTCTGTATAGAATAGTTGAGTGACAAAGAAGGATTTAAGGACTGTGTAGTGTGAACCTTTTTTGCTAATCTTGAGATTTCAACGAGATGATTAAGTTGAGACCATCTGCTACAGGCCCAGTGTAGCAATGTAGGACTTAGGTTTTGAATGTGTAAATAACACAATAATAAGGTATGTGTGTGTGTGTGTGTGTGTGTGTGGAGGGGGGAGATCTTCTTTTAGACAAGAATGATTTCTCATAGATTCTGCAGTATATTTAGGGACATTTTCAATTCCTTGCCATGAAAGATATAATGAATAAACTATTCCACATTCTCTGGCAATTGTATGATTTTTTTAATGGCCTTTGAGAAGCAGCTATATGGTACAGTGGATAGAACACAGGTCCAGGAGTCAGGAAAACATGAATTCAAATTCAGCCTCAGACACTCAACACTTACTAGCTGTGTGACCCTAGGCAAGTCACACACATACACACACACACACACACACACACACACACACACAATGGCTTTGAAAATGTGGGATAGATTTTAAAAGATTTTCTGTATTTAGTAGCTGGTAGAGAAAATGTGTTATTCTGAAGAGAATATATTTTTTTCTTTCTTTTTCCTTCTTAAGCTCCTTACCTCCCTTTTAAAGAATAGCAGTTCTATACATCAAATCTATACATCTATACATCTATACAATACAAGAGCATTAAAGGTGCTCATTACTCACAATGACAAACCCACTAATTTGCAAAATTGCCTCACATATCCAATCTGGAGCTGTCTTGTCAATTCCACCTCAACACCATGCATATCTGTACCCTTTAGTCTAATCTTATGGCCACCATCCTACCTTAGACTCTTATGTCCTCTTGCCTGGACTATTGCAATGACATGTTAATTATTCTTTTACTTGTTGAAAGGTCATTTCACAAAGGTCTTTCCAGGCTTCTTATATTATTGTGCAATACTACCCTTTGTACATTCAATGATTTAGCCAAACTGGCCAGTTTGCCTTTTTTTATATGATACTCCATTTCAAAATTGATGAATTTTTTTTTGACTGTCTCACATGCCTGGAATGTACTCCACCTTCTCCTTTACTTCTTAACATTCTTGGTTTCTTTTGAAGCACAGCTGAGAGGTTACCTTCTACTTCCTGAGGTCTTTATTTCATATATATATATAGTGTGTGTGTGACAATATACACATGAATATATGTGTGTGTGTATATTTACATGTATATGTGTATGTTAATAGAACCAGAAGATTAAGATCATCAGGGAGCTGTACTTCACTCTTATAAGTTGATGAAAATAGAAACCTGTTCCAAGAAGTACCAAGAGAAATTTAACATAGTGTGCATGTCAGCTAACAATATATGTGCTACCTCTTTGGATTAAGGGTATAGTCACTACTAGCACATGACCCTACAATTCCTATTTATTGTCTTAGGTTCTTTCTGAAAAAAGAATCAATCAATAATCAATTCTGAGTATAGAAGATTGGTGATAAAGAATAATACCTACCTACTGAAAAATAAATAAGGTAGACTAAATACACAGAATAAGACACAAATTTTAGGATGTGGCAAATATAGGAATTTTTTTTAATTTGACTATGTATATTTACTACATTTTTTTTGCTTCAGTGTGAGGGGAAAGGGAAAAAAAGCACAAATAAATCCTTGTTAATTGAAAAAAATGCTTTAAAACCGTACCGTTTCTTATTTCCAGCTTTCTACAGGAATACCTAATCATTTCATATTATTCTTCACTGTATGTGTCCTGAAGGCATTTCTTCTTGGTGACATGAATCACTTGTCAGCCACCTACATAGAAGATGGGCTAAGAACTTAAATTTTAACATGAGGAATTTAGACTAGACATATAGAACTTTCTGGCCAAAGGCATAATTCACTACCAGAATAAAAAAAAAAGATTGGTGAAATCTCTATGAATTGAAATCTTTAAAACTGAATCACAAGTTATCATTGACCATGATAAATCAAATTCAATTCAATTCCATAAATATTAATAAAGTGACTATTATATGCAAGGCCCTTGGGAGACAAAGACAAAAATGAAAAACAAGTTCAGATCACAAGGTTCATATATTCTACTGGGAGATGGGGTAGAAAGGGGAAAGGATGCAATACAAGTGTAGTACAAAGAAAATTGAGGATGAAGAAGAACAATCTATCAACTGGGGAACTCAGGGGAGGTTTAATGGAAGAAGGTAGAAAAATAAGGATTCTCAGGAGAGTGTTCTGTCATGATGAAGACCGTGAATATAGATATTCATGAAGAAGAGTGATATAAATAAGTCTAGAAAGATAAGTGGAAACTGGACTGGAGAGTCTTAAGTGACACGCTACAGATTTTATATGTTATAGGCAATACAAAAACACAGAAGGAGCATTGTGGTCAGACATGTGACTATAGAAGCTCATTTTCATAGATTATGGACAAGGGTATGAAGAAGAGAGAGACCCAAAGTATACAGATCAAACAAGGAACTGTTACAGTAAATAGTGCAGGTGAATTCGTATGAGAGACTACAGGATGATTATATGAGTGACGAGGACAAGATGGAAGACAGAGATATTGTGGAGTTAAAATAAATGGAATCTAATTTAAATGTTATTTTGTAGAATGATAAATTTGTGTTCCACTGTTTATTTAAAGCTATTTCTATCATTTCTATAAGTGCTATGCACATATATTTATGTATGTGTACATATTTTGCATAGATAAATATGTAGTAGTGAGGGAAAGGAAAGGAGAAAGGAAAAGGGAAGGAAAAAGGGAAAGGAAATGGAAAGGAAGGGAAAAGGAGAGAAGGGAAGGGAAGAGAATGGAAGGGAAAGGAAGGAAAGAAAAGGGAAAGGAAGGGAAAAAAATTGAAGGGGAAAGAAAATGAATGATTAACCAGCATAAGAAGAAAAGGAATAGTGAAACAACTTTAATAACAAAAAAAGTAATGCACGGACCCAAATAGGAGAGACGATGAAATAGTCAGCAGAATCAAGAGATACAAAGTCATAAAAGGAAATGAGAACTGAGAAAGAGCCATTCAGATTTAGCAATTAACATAGCACTGGTAATCTTGGAGAGATTCATTTTAGTTGAGGTAGGGTCAAAGGGCAGATTGCATGAGACTGAACAATTAGGAGATGGTAAGATAATGGAGGGAGTAAGGATAATTGATGCTTTCTAGAAATTTCTTAGTCAAAGAGAAGAGAGCCATAGAATGATAGTTTGAAAAAAAGGCAAGGTGAAGGTTTTTGAAAGGACTTTTAAAATATATTTTTAAAACATATTTAAAATAAGACTCACATTAAATGACCAGAAGTGACCTAGGTAGTAAGTATCAGAAATAGCATTTGAACCCCAATGGCCCCTTTACAAACTCATGCTTAACAGTGAATCATTCTTCTTTGCTAAATTAAGTACATGAATTTATAGTGGATACTATCAGCAGGGTAATATGCCTTCTTCATATATAGAATAAAGCCTCCTGAGATTCTCTTGAGCTCTGTGGCTCTAATTCTTGAAAGGGCTTTAAATCACAGAGACTAAATCTCTATCAAGTACAATATAGATAAGAAAGGCATATGCTGTTCTCATCCTAATCTTTTTCAGTTGACATTAGTGATTTAAAATATTCTAATTAATGGATTTATGAATTATGTGTAGAAGAAGTCAATGGGGAAGCATACTATTCACTTTCCAAGATTTAGCAAGGAAGAATTATGATTTGGGGAAATCAAAATCATCTTGGGAAAGGGATTCCTTGCCTTTGTGACCAATTAAAACTTACTCCCTTGATTAAGAAAAGTGTAGTTACTGAGATTGAATTCTACCTTAGATAGATGTCTTCCAAAATTGCTGATTAGCAAAAAATCCCAATCCTCAAATCCAATGATAAATAATTCTTCCCTCATTGATGAAGATCAATGCTCCACACTCATGAGGCTTGAAATACTGATTTCCATCAATTAGAAGAGAGTCTTATACCAATAGAAAGATAAGTGGTACAGTCTGGTGTCAGGAAGACTTGTCTTCCATAATTCAAATCTGATCTCAGACACTTACCAGTGTCTCTACTTACCAGTGACTCTAGACAAGTCACTTTACCCTGTTTGTGTCATCTATAAAATGAATTGTAGAAAAAATGACAAATAAGTCTAATATCTTTGCCATGAAAACCCCAAATGAGGTCACAAAGAATTGGGCATGTGTGAAGATGAGTGAATAACAACCTAAACCAATAAGCTTTAGGACTGGAAAACTAATCAATTCCCTCAAGTAATGAGCAGAATATTCCAGATGGAGTAAAGTTGTTCTTATTCGCTAAAGCCTAGGAATATTCTGCGTCTTCAAACACGTCTCAATAGGCAATCTCTAAATGCATGTAGTTTAGGTTTTATTTTAAATTATATGTTATGTATATGAGCTACCACTTTGCAACACAGAATCCAACAAAAAGCATAACATAGATGAAAGCTAGATAAACAGATGATCCTTCCTCAGAGGCACCCCTTCAGTATATTTATCCAATAAGAATTTATTAAGGCTTTTCAATGAATAAGACCCTCTACAAAGTCCTTATCCAATGTCTACTCATGGCATAGATGTGGAATGTGGTTCTTAATAGGTTCTTAATAGTGACAGGAGTCTCATGCAGACTCAGGAGGTTCTACCATGATGACAAATATTTGAGCATAGTCCCAAAAAGAAACTTTTCCAGAAATTAGCCTAGCTAAGTACAGAGGCTCATCAACACATGTTGGCCATTTGGTGGTGAATTATTTCCTACCATTTGACTAGAGCAACCCATGAGATAAATGAAACTCAGTCTTATTTGGTCCCCTCCTGATTCTAAAGTAACATACTTTAGACTAGGTGAGATTTTGGGAGAGAGGTTAGAGAATACGCAAAAATCCCACAGTTGTGATATTTCTTTAAATTCTAAATTGGGTGCTAGAATTCCAAGTGTGAGATCTTTGTCCAACAATTCATGGTTAGACAAGCTATTAGAGAAACCGAATAATATCACACTTGTACTTTAAGTATAAATGAAACAGGGAGACAGAAGGTAGATGCAATTAAATGGAAGGATGCCTCACAGCTTCTCTTTGGATAGGCAAATAAAAGAGCTAAAGGAGTTGATTCAGCCTTATGTCCAAAGGCAACAACAACAACAACAAAAATACAAATTCCTGGGACATATGGTTATCTCATATTGCAGTGCTTAAGAAAAGTGTCTGCAGAAAGACCACCACGAAAATAATTGGTGCTTATGCACCAACATCTGTTGCAGAAGATGAAGACAGAAATTCTATGAAGAAATTAATAAGGCAGACACACCAAATTAAATTAACATTTACACCCAGTGACTTCAATTCAAAGGTGAGAATAAGTGAGAATAGCAAAAAATAAATTATAAAATGTGGTTCAGAAGTAAGAAGGGAAAAGGGTCAAGTCCTTATAGATGATTCAAAAACCTCAAATCTATTCATCATGAATTCTTTCTTTAGGAAAGTAATTGAAAAGCACTGAACAGAGTAACATCACAAAAAATAATTTATATTATAGCAGACAGGAAAGGACTTGTTTCTCATGTAGGAGTTGATCCTGAATCAGCTGTCAGTGAGGGAACAATTTTCAAGAAAGAAAGGAAGATAATAAAGGTGTGAATAAATTCTCAGACATTATCTCTTTCCCTTCAAATGGGAATCGCTGACTTATTAAAGCAAAAATTAAAAGTAGTACAAATCTAGAAACAGAACAAAAATGAAAACAAATAAAAAAGAGGTGTGGAATGTGACTAAAATACTCCTGAACTGATTTATTTAAACAAGTTACTGAGGAAATAAATGGAGAAAAAGGTGCTGACCCCCATTATAACAATTCCAAAATTTAAAAAAAAAATCATCTGTGATAAAAGATCTACCACATAGTCCATGCTGAAGAAGGATTGGCTAGAGATGGTAATCTTCCAGATGCTCCGTTTTGTAAATCGCATGGTAATTATTGCACCAAGCATAGATCATTGGAAAGTCTCCTAAATGGATGAATGAAAAGGCATTGATCAATTGTTTGGTGTGTACTAAGAACTGTCCTGTGGACTTTCTTACTCTTAAGGACCTCATAATTGTTGTTAGGGAAGACAACAGATAAAAAGAAATCAGCTTCAAAGTAGACAGAAAAGTTCAGAAATACTAAAAACTGACAGGGCTGGTAACAAGGCTCATGGGTCCCTCTAATTGTGTTGGAAAATAAGATGACAATATATAAGGGTTTGGGATAGAATGTAGGTAGGAAAGGTTTGAGCAATCTCAGAACGACAGGACAAATGATAAGGTTTTATGATCTTCCATCTTTCCCAAAGTCACAAAGCTGTTGACTAATATTTCATCCACTCATTGTGGATCCTTCATGAAATCTCAGCATCCCAGGAGCTGTCTTTCAGATGCTATCTACATCAATTGCTTCATTTTAGAGATAAGGATACTGGGATCCAGAAAGCTGAATTGTTGGAATCCTTGCAAAGTATTAAGTCATTAGAACTGATAACTTTGTGAATCTCCCATACTTGTGAACTCCAATGAATACTTAAATACTTCTTGCTTATATGAGATTTCTAAAGGTATGAACACAAGCATTATTGTCTATCAGTTCTACTTAGTACCTTGTTTCTTCTGGCCCATAACATCTCCTTGTAAAATCAGACCAATCATACTGAACCATGCTAAATTAGATAATTATTGTCTCTATCAATGCTAATGATTTAACACTTTGTAAGGATTAGATCACTGAATGATCTTGCTCAGCATTTGATAGGGGGAGTGGGTATGAAATCAGATTTCCCTCGTTTCTATTCTTTCCAAACAATATTCTTTCCATTATCTGATGGTTAATACTTGGAGATTTCTTGATTTAAATTGAAATGAATATACCTGGAGAGAATGACTGAAAACATCTTCAATGCCTACCACAATGTCTGGCTCACAGTAGGCTTTTAATAAATGCTTATTGGACCTTGCAACTATCTTTTCTATTGTTTCAGTCAAATAGGAAGGAGCTACATGTAGAACAAAATGAACTCCCAAAAGAACTTTTCTACATCTTTTGAGTGATTAAAAGTGACACCTCTATTTCAGCTACAATGGGAACATCCCAGATACATGATAAAGTTAAGTCTGAACCAATTCCTACCTTCAAATGGGAAAATTACAAAAGTTGCCAGAAAACAGGTTTTCATTGGAGACAGAGGAAATACTTTATTTCCCACAATTACAAAGAAAAGATAAGTTATAAGTAACTTCAGCTTTTCTGAGGGTGACTGTTCTCCATCCAATGGAACCCTGTGACCCATAATGCTTTAAGGTTCTAAGGCCATAGAAGTATTCTGCTGGCAATTAATCTGGACTATGATGCAGTTGGCCTATGATCTCTGTCAGATGGATGAAGTAGATGAGAGTATTTCTCTACTGTGAGTATGTCATGTACTCTGTTATTCTTTCTTAGGGAGTGAGGGAAGTGTTTCATTTTGCCTGCATTTTCCTAAGATGTAAAAGAGAAAATCTTAGGAAAAAAAGAAGGCCTGTTTTTCTCCATTATGTTCAAGTGTTGGGCCAGAAGCTCCCCCCGAGATTTTGTAATAGCTCATTTATAATATGGTGTAACTGGATCATCATTACACTTACATACCATCTGTTCATTTCTCTAATTCTGTTTTTTTTCCCCTTCTTCCTCTTGTTTTCATGTCAACCTTTTTATCTGAAATGATCAAATAAAATTCTGTAAGAAAATCAGAACTATCTTTACTATAGGAGTGATGGAGGTCAAGTCGCTGTGACATGGTGAACGATCGTTGTCCACTGAGGCTCAACCCGATCTGCTTCCCTCTCTGTTCTTTTCGGAGGCACCCGATTTGGGAAGCTCATTAAATTGCACATTTAGCAGTTTTGCTGTTCTTTTTTCTTTCAGCATGCCGTTCGGTTTCAGGCGCTCATTCAGAAAAGCTGGAAGTGGGCCAGTTTGTGAAATTTGGTGCTTGCACTTCTAATCGTCATAGATTATGAATTCTACACCATGCAGCACATTCCGCCCCCTGATCTACATATGGGAGCCCAGCTGAGGCCTCTCGCCACAAATCGATCTTTTCCAACAGATCAATTTCAAGAAAGAAGAGGAGAAAGTAGGAATCTCTGGTCACGCCTTCTGGTGCAGAGCTAGCTATCTCACCATCCAAGCAGGAAATTCACTGTAGTTGACTGTTTTCTTCCCACCTGACATTAACATTTGCTTCAATTTGGCCCAGTGCATAGCAAATGTAATAGTTTTGAGAATTGCAAATACCAAACCCAGTTTCTGTCTGCACTGAAGGCTAAAATCTTGTGGCAGTATTCACATCACGCCATGCCCCAAGGAATAATTTTATTCCAATGAGTCTACCCAGGTATTAAAAAATCAACCTCCTTTCTCTCTGCCTCCGTTCCAAGACTGACCAGGGTGCTCACAGATGGCATATAATGATTCCAGTGGGTTACTGGGAAGCCAGTAGTATAGTGTATCAGGACAGAGCTGTCCTACAAAAGTTAGATTTTGATTGGCTAAATCTATACCTGGCAGAATACCAAGAGCCGTATGCTGCCCTACTCAGAAGCTATATGAGGCTACTAAGTTGAACTGGAGCCATAAACTGAATATATTTCAAAGATTGTTTATTTCTAAAAGGATTTAATAGTAACAGAAAGATATAAAGAGAAGCATGGGACTGGACAAGATCTAGAGACAAAAAAAAGAGAAAAGGAAACAAAATAATATAAATAGATGCAGATAAGAGAATAACAAGATAAGCCCAATATGAAATATAGATGAGGAATAGAGTCAGAGACAGGATGTGAACATAATTCAGTCACTGTTGACTATATATTAAAAGTAGTTGGAGTTCACACATAAGACATTTAAGTAGATGCTAAAACTTGTTTTAATCAAGTTACTAAATCATAGAATTTCAAAGTGGTACAAAACCTTGGAGTTGATCTAGTTCTGTTTTATGGATGGAAAAGCTGTGAGTCTAAGAGTCATATATTTAGTGTTAGAGGAAATCAAAAAATTATGCAATCTAAGAGTCAGCAAAGTATGATTCTAGGGTCAAATACAGCCTTCTGTTTCTTGTTCTATGGCTCCATTCTTACCTCAAGGACTATACAAAACAGACATAGGATCAATTTGGTCTAAACATTATAATTTGCTGATCCTAACCTAGTCTAATCCCCAAGGAAGAAAGAAGTTATGAAATAAAATAAAAAATAAAAAAGTTATCAAAAATAAATGAGACCCACTTAAGAACAAGCAAGGAAATAGAGTCAGAGACTAAAATCAAATCTAGGTGTTATATTCCTAAATCTAATCCACAGTTGAGAAGTGTCTTGGCCAGATGAGAAGGTGCAAAGTCAGGATACAAAATTGAGTTTTCTTAATGTCAAATCTAGGAATTTTAACATGATTCCTCATGTATCTAATCTATTGATGATTCCACCAAGATCAGGAATCTGTCCAGCAACATCTTGTATAGAATCTTTGTAAAAGCAGAGTTCTTTTTTTTAATTCTTTTTTTTAATAACCTTTTATTTACAGGTTATATGTATGAGTAACTTTACAGCATTGACAATTGCCAAACCTCTTGTTCCAATTTTTCCCCTTCTTCCCTCCACCCACTCCCCGAGATGGCAGGATGACCAGTAGACGTTAAATATATTAAAATATAAATTAGATACACAAAAAGTATACATGACCAAACCGTTATTTTGCTGTACAAAAAGTATCGGACTCTGAAATATTGTACAATTAGCCTGTGAAGGAAATCAAAAATGCAGGTGGGCAAAAATATAGGGATTGGGAATTCAATGTAATAGTCTTTAGTCATCTCCCAGAGTTCTTTCACTGGGTGTAGCTGGTTCAGTTCATTACTGCTCCATTAGAAATGATTTGGTTGATTTCGTTGCTGAGGATGGCCTGATCCATCAGAACTGGTCATCATCTAGTATTGTTGTTAAAGTATATAATGATCTCCTGGTCCTGCTCATTTCACTCAGCATCAGTTCGTGTAAGTCTCTCCAGGCCTTTCTGAAATCATCCTGTTGGTCATTTCTTACACAACAATAATATTCCATAATATTCATATACCACAATTTATTCAGCCATTCTCCAATTGATGGGCATCCACTCAGTTTCCAGTTTCTAGCCACTACAAAGAGGGTTGCCACAAACATCTGTGCACATACAGGTCCCTCCTTTAAGATCTCTTTGGGATATAAGCACAATAGTAACACTGCTGGATCAAAGGGTATGCACAGTTTGATAACTTTTTGAGAATAGTTCCAAATTGCTCTCCAGAATGGTTGGATGTACTCACAGTTCCACCAACAATGTATTAGTGTCCCTGTTTGCCCACATCCCTTCCAACATTCCGCATTATCTTTCCCTGTCATTCTAGCCAGTCTGACAGGTGTGTAGTGGTATCTCAGAGTTAATTTGCATTTCTCTGATTAATAATGACTTGGAGCATCTTTTCATATGGCTAGAAATAGTTTCAATTTCTTCATCTGAGAATTGTCTGTTCATATCCTTTGACCATTTATCAATTGGAGAATGGCTTGATTTCTTATAAATTAGAGCCTATTCTCTATATATTTTGGAAATGAGGCCTTTATCAGAACCTTTGACTGTAAAAATCTATTCCCAGTTTATTGAAAAGCAGAGTTCTAAGAATAAGCATAAAGCATGTCCTGCTAGGGTCCTGGAACCTCCAAATGGTCAGTGGCTCTGCTCTATAGACCTTTAAGTACATACTGGAAGTAAACCAAGAATGTGGTTTTTGCCCAAGAAGTCTCTAAAACCTTCTGTGAACCACACTTCCTTTGTACTGTAGAAGGAGGCCAAACCAGTTCATTTCATTCATCCAGCTAATCTCTGAGACAACCCACAAGGTACCTGGAATTTCACCAGGTACTGAGGTAGGGCATTGTATCATATTCCCAACGGTCTGTTCCACTCAGTCTGACAATCCTCAGTAATCTGAGGAGAAAACAAGCGTGCTAACAACCACCAAAACAATTTCAATGACTGCTAATGGTCTGTCAGCTTTGCAAAAGCCAGGAGGACTGTATCAATTGGCATTTCTTTTCCCCCATTTCAAGGAGCAGCTGCATTTCCATTTGACTGGCAGCCTGCCAAAGAAACAAGGCAGTTCGTTAACACGTAGCTGTCAATAATCCATGGAAGCCAGACTTGATAAAGTAATCAGGAGGGGCTATCATTTAATCAAGATCCTAGAAACAGTGAGAAGCAATTGGGATTACTCATCAGTTAAATGCAGGGGAATAGCTCAGAAATAATTTGTATTGAATTAATGGAATGGTTCAGGCAAACATACATCAAAGAAGAAGACTTTTTCATACAGGAATATCCCTTATGATGACTGCTAATCTCTGTGCAATGTGTAAATGAGATGAGAATTCATGTCCAGCTCCTTCAATGTCACAATTCTGTTGAGCAAGACACTGATATCGACTGGGCTGTCTCTGGAGAAGGCTGCTTCTTTCCTGGAGCCTTTGAAGGGGGAAACAGAAACAGTGGATCAAATCCAAGGTCACTTACATGTCAACCCGATTACATCCAAATATGTGGTCATGAATAACACAGGCTTATGTTGCAATAGGAAGTTGGACATCCTGTAGAGTTTTCTGAGACACCCAAAGGAAACTGGCTAAGGAGAATGTCCTAATTCACTCCTCTCATGCTGCTTCCTTGAAAAGTTTCATAAGGTCACTTTATAATACATGACATTTGTAGAGCACTTGAAAAACCCAAAAGCATTTTTCATACACTATTTCAGCTAATATTCAATATAGCCCCATAAAGCAAAATTCCATAAGTATCATTACCCCATTACATAGAAGAGGAGACTGAGGTGGAAAACAGTTAAGTGATTTGATTATGAGCATACAAGTCTCAAGGGCAAGATTTGAACACAGAATTTCTTGCCTTCAAATGGAGAATAGGAACCACTACATCATACTGATTCTGAGTATAGTCCTATATATAAATTCTGATTTTCCAAGGCTCCAAAGAATTATCAAAATGATAGCTCAGATTCAAATAATCGCTAATATTAGGTTCCAAGCTTTTTCAGATAAGAAATCTTGTTTCAGTTTATCCCACTGACACTTGTTTGTTAAATAAATTAATTCATGTGACAGATGATTAATAAGACATTGATTTCTCAGCCCCTCCCTCCAGATTCTTCATATCTGTTTCAACTTCAATTCAATATACATTTATTGTGTATTGCATGTCAATCATACAGTAAATATATATAAGGCTGAGAATATCAAGACAAAACAAAAATGAAGTCACCTTTGCCCTTAAAGAGTATGCATGCTGATGAGGAGATATTTTTAAGAATAGCTTTTTATTTTTAAAATGCATACAAAGATAGTCTTCAACATTCACCTTTGTAAAACCTTGTATTCCAAATTTTTCTCCCTCCCTTCCCACCACCCTCCCCTAGACAACAAGCAATTCATTATAGGTTAAATAAATATAATTCTTCTAAACATATTTTGACATTTATCATGCTACACAAGAAAAATCAGTTCAAAAATGAGAAAGGAGAAAAAAGCAAGGAAAAAACAACAAAGGTGAAAATACTGTATTGTGATCCACAGTCAGTCTCTATAATTCTCTATCTGGATGTAGATAGCTCTCTCCATCATAAATATTGGAATTGACCTGAATCGCCTTATTGTTGAAAAGAGCCAAGTCCCTCACAGTTGATCATCACGTAATCTCGCTGTTGCTTTGTACAATAATGGGGAGACTTTTGAAGAAGGAAGAGAGCACTAATGGCAGGGAGGTGAGAAAAGGCTTCCCATAAAAGGTGGCATAAAGTGAGCCTTAAAGAAAACTAGGGGTTCTGAGAAGAAAGGTGAGAGGAAAGTGCATGTTAAGGATGTGGGATAGCTAGGAAAGAGAAAGGAATTGCAGGATGGAATACTGAGTTTAAGAAGTAACAAGCTGGTTAGTTTGCTTGAAATATAGAGAACTTGAAGGGCACTGATGTCAAATAAGCTTAAAAAGGTAAGTTGGTACAAAATTTGAAAGGCTTTAAACATCAAGATGAAAGGTTTATGTTTTCTTCGAGGAGCAATAGTGAGTCATTGATGGTTCTTGAGCTTGGGGAGAGGGAGCTTGGACAAACTTTTGCTTTTAAGGAGACTAATTTGGCAGCTACAAAAAATAAACTGGAGAAAGGAAATATTAGAGACAGAGATTCAAATCAAAAGTAGCTGTTACCATGGTCTAGGTGAAAGCTAATGAGACCTTGAACCAAACTGGCCATTTTTGACTGGAGTGAAGGTCATGAATGTGAGATTTCTAGAGGCTTTGTAGTTGATAAAACTTGGAAATTGATTGGATATTGAAGAAAAATTTTGAAGAAGAGAAGTAGGAAGGATGTCTCTAAGACTGAAACCTAAATGATTGAAAGGGTGTTAGTGGTCTTTAAATCAACAAGTCAAGTCACAGATCAACAAGAACATTTAAGTGGTTAGTACTAAAATAAAATTGAGTAACTTTGAAGAGGAGGTAAATGACAAATTCTGTTTGGTACAAAATGAATTTGAGATATCTTTGAGATATCTAGTTGGTGATTTTTAATAGGCAAATTTTTAATAGGCAAAAAATAGGTGATTTTTAATAGGATGTGGAAATGGAACTCAAAAGAGATACTTGGGTTTGATATAGAGATTTATAAGTTAAGTGTTTAAATATGATAACTAAATACATTGGAAATAATGAGATTAGAGCAAGGCGAAAGAGTTTAGGGCAGAGTTTAGCAAAATAATCATAGTCATAAGGTGGGACATGGATAATGTTCCATCAAAGGAAAATGAGAAATGGTAAAACAAGGAAGATACTTGAAAGCAAATGAAGTCACACAAACTCAAAGAGGAGAGAAAACAAAAAAGGAGGGAGTGGACAACTGTATCCATCTTAATGAAGGCATAATGAGAATGTCCTAGAATCAAAAAAAGAAGGAAGATTGTAGGTGTTGAACCAATAGAATTTTCCAGCTGATGTGGAAAGAGGGTGAGAGAAAGAGAGAGGGGGATTCAAATAGGGGTCTGAAGTTTCTAACCTGAATGACTGAAAGGATGATGGTATCCCTAAAAGAAACAAATCATTTTAGGTAACAGATAAATGTAGGTTGAAAGGGAAGCTACACCAACCAGACTTGTAAATATTGAAGTAACAGAGCATTCCCATCTTTTCTAGAATCATATGTGAACTCTTATGGCTCATTTCATAAAATTTAGAGGAAGAGGATGATAGGATATTTCTGTACTATGCTGACCCACCATTCGCTGTACGAAGGGGCCAATCTGAGATCCATTTGTGTTTCATCAATCCTCACAAACAATTCCAGAGTCACTTCACTAGTCAGTGAATGGTCAATCTGATTCAGTGGCATTATTGATGGGAGTAACTGAATGATAGGTGGTTATTGCAGTCATGAAAATGACTTAATTGGCTTGACCGTATGATACAATCAATTGTTTAGTGATCTCCTGCAAACAGTTGATCTGGATAAACATATAGATTAGCATAGCTTAGGCATTTTCTGTGACACTGAAATGCTCATCTGTGTAAGGAGATTCCATTTAGACAGACTTCATACTAAACACTTTCTATAAATCTAGATGAATTGCCAAATTAACATATTGGCTGAAGATTGCCATTTTCTGAACATAGGTAAACATTTAGAGAATGACAAATTAAAGCTGTCTCTATAAACAACAATGCATTCTTTATAGTGGATAAGATACCAGAAAAGATGGGAATGCTCAGACACTGCCATATTTACAAATCTAGATGTTATACAGTTTTCCCCACAACCTACATTCACCCTATCTATATGAACTCTACCTTTTACAATGGATGGCAGCTTGCTGACGGTCCCAGAAACAGGAAAATCTGAGGTCTTAAACCTGCCCAGACACTTATTAACCCTATGACTCTGAGCAAGTCATCTTATTTCTCAGCCTCGATTTCCTCATTTGAATAATGGGAATAACAAAAGTATCTACCTCGAAGAGTTTAATGAAGATGAAATGAGATAATATTTGAAGCACTTTGCAAACCTAAAAGTGCTATATAAATGTTATCTATTGTTGCTATTTTAATTATTAATCATTTTTATCAAATGAGATAATATTTATAAAATACTTAACATAGAACCTGACACAATAATTGCTTAATAAATGCTTGTTTCTTTTTTATTATTGGCTAGGAAATCAGAAGTTATAATGGGCAAAATAATTGAAATGGGAGCTAGAAGACAAAGATTTTAGTTCTCACTCTGCAACTAACTAGCCTTAAAGCCTTGGACAAGTCCCTGTACTTCAGAGTTTCCTCACTTTTCAGAATGAGAAGATTGACCTAGACCAGATGTTTCCAAACTTCTGTTCTCAGTATCTATATCCTGTTAGAAGTTATTGAGAATCTGCCCAAAGAGTTTTTCCTTATGTGGATTATAGTTATAAATATTTACCATATTAAAAATGTAAATGAATTTTGAATTTTAGATCCTCCAAAAGGGTTTCAGAAACCCCTAGCATTCTCTGGACCACCTTTGAGAACCACTGACCTAGATGATCCCTTAAAATGCTCTAAATACTTCTAAAACTGATAGCTTGGCTTCTCAGACCCCATTTCCTTACTTTGAAATAGGGATAATAATACTTATACTAATTATCTCAAAGAGTGTTTTGAAAGAAAGTGCTTTAGAAATTGAAAGTCACTATAATTCCAGTCCATTGCTGCTACTTTGAGATCTAGAGAAAAAAAGAAGAAAAATCCAGTTTGGCCAGGGTCACTAAAAGTAACAGGCTTTTCATAAGCACATGTTTCCATTCATACAAGGAAAGGCATAAAGCCTAAATGGAAACACTCAAGAATACTGGAATACAGTAACTTCCTCAATCCCCTAAACAATGACCTCTATCAGGGAAAATGATTCATCCTGTCAGAGAAAGACCAACAGCTCAAAGCCCCTTTTTCTACTATTGAGGGTTTGAATATCAAATAATCCTCAATATCCCAAAAGCCATTCTCTTACTTTTTCCCACCCCACTTCTTCCATTCTCAATGCCACCCTAATACCATGAATTAAAATGAGTCTCCATGTCCAAGCTCCTTGCTCCCTTCCCCCAATGCCTGGTCTTGATAGAACCAGTTAAGAAACTTGTAAAAACTTACCAGATGCTCCATATAAATTCAATATAGAAGTTGAGGAAGAAGGTGCCTTATTCCTTCCAGGGACCCAGAAGACCTGTTTCTATTGGTGTCTATGACTGCCCTACATTTTTTAGTTTCTCTACTTAATTTGTTGATGATTTGTTAACTACTATCTTTTATGAACTCCACGTTTTCCTGTACTAAACTTTGGTTTTCCCCAAAACTCCTACAGTCTGTATCAAGACATATGAGAGAACAGAAATGAGGATAAAGGGATTCAGCATGAAGGATAAACCTGAGTCTTAGTTTTCAGAGTTCCAAGCATATAAGATCATAGTCTCTAAAACATCACAGACTAAAACATGTTGAGAAAGGGTTCCATGATCCTTTTTTTATTTAAAAAACAATGTTTATTTTCAGCTCCAAATTCTCTTCTTCACTCTACCCTTTCCTCACTCATTGAGAAGGCAAGAAATATAATACTTGTTCTACCTATGAAGTCATACAAAACATATTTCCACATTAGCTATATTGTAGGAGGAAAAAGAAAAAGGAAGAAAGAGAAAAAATATGCTTCTATATTTGTACTCCTATCAATTCTCTATGGAAGTGAATAATGTTTTTCATCATGAGTATATTGGAATTATCTATCAGAGAATTCATTGTATTTGTCAGAGTTGCTAATTATTGTTCCTATCTACATTTTTTCCTTGGTTCTGCTCACTTCACTTTACATCAGTTTAAATTAGCTCAATGATTCTTCTGGAGTTATTTCTTGATATATACTTGGCCATCAAATGCTGTACTTTTCCCTGATTCCTTTATAAATCAAGGTAGTTCAATGTATAGAAACAACCTCGGTCAAAAGTATCAACTGCCTTATCAGGCTGTAAAGAACAGACTTTATAAATCTTCAAGATTTGTACATAAGTTATTTCTCTCCAGTAGAAATGGTATGATATTGTCCAGGATGTATAATTTGGTGGCAATGGCTTATTAATTGCACATATATTCTCACTACTGATTTCCCACAGTAGTGGTGAGTTGAAGCAGGGAAAAAGAGTATATTTTATTTATATGTATATATAAATATATGGGAAGGAGAACCACAATAACATGTATCTTTTTGGTTTCTCACATCAACAGTCAATTCTATGTAGTATGACTAAAGCATCCCTTTCTAAATATCCAAAATATTCCAAAAATTTGAGAAGCCATCTCCATAGTAGGTGATTCTAATATGTTAGATTAAAAAGAGGAAACTTGTAGGCACAAGAGCTCTTGGGGGTAAAAGACCAAAATATCAGTTTGGGGGTTTGTTTATTTGTTTTATGCATACCATATCTATTTTTGTTAAAAAAAAAAAACTTACTAAAAATTCAAAAATTTAAAGTTCTTGTTCAGATTTTTACCTTGTTCATATTGGTTAATCTTAAACACAAAATTCCACCTTTTAGGTTCAGACAGGATTCAGAAATCAGCCAATAAGTATGGATTAAGTGTCTGCTATGAGTTAGGCATTGTGCTTAGACAGCAGAAGGAAGATAAAGGTACAAATGTCTCAGGCAAATCACTGGCAAATCCAATGATCATTTGAAAAGGAAGCAAAAATTACCATCAGAGAATTATTCATGGATCCTTAAAAATTCTGATTTTTAACAAAAAGAATTTGCACAAAACCACAGAAATTCTGGAAAGGCAGAAATAAGAATAATTTTAGAAAAGGTGAAACACCACCAGCAGAATCAATTTTCATTTATCCAGGAGAAGGTGAGTAGTAAGAGTCAGGAAATCAGTCTTCCTGGTCATAGCAACATGCTATAAAAGGATCCATGACCTGCTATTTTTTGCATTTTTTCTGACCTAAGAGCACACCAAACATATTTTTCAATTATTCCTTTTTAAATTTACTTATTATTTCATAAATGCATGTTCTCTTTTTTTTTTTTGTTGTTTGTCTTTTGTTCTTGAAGAGGACTACAACATCAGTTTGGAGATGCCATGACGTCAAGGAATTAGACTGAAATAAAGTAGAGCTGTGCAAGGTTACATGCTTCACTTTTCCCTCCCAGAGTCATCTTGGTCCAGATATAAGTCAAAATGATTGGACATGGCTCTGGATGCTGTGGGAGACCTTGGCCTTTTTAAGCTAAGGTTTTCAACAGGTCTGTTTTATTTAGGCTGCAGCCTTTCAGTGGTTAAGACAAGATGACAAATGAGGCAAAGAATGGCTTCTTTCACCTAATTAAAAACATCTAAATAAATAAATAAATCTGAGAGGAAAAAATCTTCAGGGTTTCTGGTCAAAACAGAAATGATTGTTATTTATATTCATGACCCAAACAAACTATTTTGCTATCAAAGGCAGGTAATATTTTTAAAGCAGCCAGGGAAAAAAGATCTTAGAATTTTGGAATCAGCTCTACATTATAATCACCCTTTTCCTCCCTTCCTTCCTTCCTTTCTTCCTTCCTTCCTTTCTTTCTTCCTTCCTTTCTTCCTTCCTTCCTTCCTTCCTTCCTTCCTTCCTTCCTTCCTTCCTTCCTTCCTTCCTTCCTTTCTTCCTGTATCTCTCAATTTGTATTTTAATGTAATGTTTTGTTTTATTGTTACCTGTATTTGTATTTTATCTATCTACTAGAATAAAGACAGGAGCCACATCTTAGAAAAACTTTGCATCCAGCAGCATAGGTCTCTGAGTTACATAATAGATGCTTAATCATTGTTTTCTGAATGGGGGTGGGGGGAGTATTATCATGGTCTGTTCAAAAAAAAAAAAAAAAAGCAAGACCAACCCAGGACTTCTGATAACAAACTCAATATACTTTCCCATAATGTGGTGACAGCCTAATAATGCTTTCTCTATTTGTTATACTACTGATCCCTCTAAACAATAACTGTAAGTTCAATATTGTCTAATGTGATGGAATTAATTTATCCTTTTCTTGAGAAATATCATTAGAAGGGTTTTTTGTTTTATTTTACTTTTTTATTTATTTTTACATGTTTTTATCCAAATTCAACGAAATGTTGAACAAAGGAGCTAGCATCACAAAATGAGAAAAGATAAGGAAAACTCTATACCTTTTTCTATGACAAGTAACTAATTTGAAAAATGAGTCCATGTCATGGTTGCTGGTCAAAGGCACAACTGAGTATGAGTTGATGTTAAAAGCCATTGCCATTGGCAATATCCCAGCTTCAGAAAAAATAAAGGTGAAAAAAAAAGATAATGACCCTGCCCCCAAGGAGCATAAACTCTAATAAAAGGCTTCACACAAGAATAGAATCCCAGAATGTAAGGAATACCAATGGTGCTGCTGCTTTGGGGGTCCAGGAAGGAGCACCAGCCCACACTCTATACCTGTTGAATAGTTGGGCTACTTGATGTAATGGTATAAATCACTAAGTCCCTCTTTCTTTTTATGAAGCATATAATATGTTTCAATGTAACTCTAAATCAATACATTAACACAGAAGTTGTTGTCCTGGTTGTATGAAGATGAATGTCACTGGACTTCATAGGACCTAAATTAAAGGGTTCGATTAAATGTTTTCTAATGCTCTTTCTAGCACTAAGTTTGTGATCCTACAATTTCTTCTGTCTACACTCTATTTTGGTTTTACAACCTCAGAGGAATGATTTTATAGGCAATTTAAAAGGGAGATTAAGCAAGGGAGTAGGGGATGGATAATGGGGCAGCTAGTTGGCACACTTGATAAAGTGCTAGACCTGGAGCCAGAAAAACGCATGTTCCTAAGTTCAAATATGGCCTTAGACACTTACTGGCTTTTATTAATCAGTTTCCTCATCTGTAAAATGAGCTGGAGAAGGAAATGATAAACAATCCAGTATCTTTGCCAAGAAAACCCCAAATAGCCTCATGAAGAGTTGAACATAACTGAACATGATCAGGACTAGTAGAAATAGAAGAAAAAAATGAAGAATTATTTGATGCAGTAGAGAGTTCCATCAAATCACACAGGAGTAGTCTTTGAGCATTGTACACAAGGCTAATTTGGCCACATGCATATATACACGCATTTCTTAGAAATTAGCTATGTTTTGTAAGAAATTAATATTTCTCTCTTGTATTTAATAAGTAATTATTGTATCAAGACCAAGGCTTTTCCCTTTTCTACTTCCTCATCCAGAAGCCAACCAGTGTGAGAAATTTCTCTTAGAGATTTACCCAGGCTAAGATCTAATTAGACAATAAAGAAAGTAAGTTTGATCTAATAACAGGAATAATCCTGTTCATTGTGTTTGTTCAGGCTGATTTGCGGAAAGGTTGATTTCCCTTTATATAAAGACAGGTGATAGGGAAATAATGTTTCTTTGACCAAGATTTTAATGACTTAAAACACTTATCTCAAGACCTTCATTTTAATGTAGCCCATACTTCCCATTGTTAAACAATCAAGAACTGTTTCTATCCCTCAGGAACACTTACTCTTTTAAGGGTGTAAGTGAGATCCCACCACCATAAGGGATCTTAGGTTTCAGAGAGATATCTAAATAACCATCCTTTTATTAACCTTATGGGTTTTTTATCAATGATATGATTAAATTACCCAAAATCACATCTCTTGAACTTTTTTATCATCACACTTTGAAGACTTTCCATTTAATAGAGTGTATCTCTATACAGTGTTTAAGGAAGAAACAACTCATGCCTCCTTAAAAATAAAATGGTGAGACCTGTGAGCCCTTTTTGTAAATTAATAATGCAGTGAAACCCTTAGAAATGCACAAATTTGTGGTACAGAAAAATCTGCCTCGATAACAAGTTTATTCTTTGATTCCTTATTCATTTACATAGGTTGTTTCTTTCTGCCAATCGACATGACTCGGAGCACTGCATATTTTAGAACCTAACATATGCATTCTTTTCACAAGCCCAATAAAACCACAAATTCTCCATTATCTGTGATCACAAATGTACATGTCATCCATATGGGTTATCTAGAAATATTCCTTCCAAAGAATTTACACTGCAGGGTCTCTTCAGACCACAAAAGGAGATCTGCAAGTTCCTGAGATTATAGATTTTGAGCTCTAAGAGACTTCAGAGGTCAAGCTGCTTGGAAACTGAGATCTAAAAACCTAGAGATAAGAGACTTGAACATGGGTACATACAAAGGATCCCAGGGACTTTTAAAGAGACATTAAAGGTCACCTACAACCCAGGATATTCTTGGTAATGGCAATGCATGAAATGAATAAAGACTTAGGAGGGACCTTAGGTACCTGTTTTTGTTTCTGCAATGACAGTTGTAGTGTAAGACAAAGGGGATGCAGTATCCTAGGAAGCAAACATTTCTTATATCATCTATGAAATTAATTTCATTGTCAACCAGTCAATGGATAAGTTGACCTACTTCTAGTGGAACTGAGGCATTGACATAGACATTTTTATTCTAAATGAAACCAGGAGCAGCCCCCAGGCTGATCTCAAAATGTTGAATGAAGGAATTGGCAATTGGTCTCATTTTACACTCAAAGGATGTTTAATCATCTCATCTTGTTATCCTCACTATGAGTATATATAAACAGATAACTCTGAATATAATTAGTAAATGACTGCTTAGGCCCTCCTAATTGCCCCTAAAAGTTTCCTAAAACGCCTGGCTGCCAAAAATTTGTTTGGCTAACTCCCAAAGTACTATGGTTCCTGAATTTGAACATGATGGGTGCTTTGGAGACATCTTTTTCAGTTTTATTATATGACCTTTTAAAAATTCACTAATTGGTTTCTTTGCCTCTCCTATTCAGTCATTGTTGTTGTTGTTCAGTCTTCATTTTGAAAGAGGACCAATAACACTATGGGAAATATCTCAATTTAGGTATTAATTATATTTAAGCGAATCAGAGTTGCAGTCATCAGCCTTTCTCTCCCTTACTGAGTCTTTGAAGTCCAGTGGCAAGACGAAAATCAAGTTGTTTAGCTATGGCCTAGGATGGAATGGATGATCTTGCTTTCTTCAATATTCCAAGAAGGTATAGCATAAACAGCAGCCACCCCCAGAGTTCAACCATTCTCAAACCATAGAATCATAGATCAGATCTGGTAGGAAACTCGGGGGTCATCTCATTTTACCAGCTAGAAATTCAAGGAGGTTAATGATGTGTCCTGGATTATTCATGTAGTTAAGTAGCAAAAGAATTTGAACACAGATCTCATTATTTTAAATTCAGTGCTGTTCTCATTGGACATCACTGTCTTACAGGTTAATGTTAATCTGCATGACTGAAGTACCCTTTGGCTCAAAACTCTTTGTTCATTTAGCTTTCCCAAGAATTGTTCAGAAAAAAAGTAACAAATCAGAGTTTCATCTCCTTTGGGCAAAAATGATCTGAAGACTAGAAGGCAAACTGTAACTGTATAGGATCATATAGGGTTCCAAGTGAATCTCATGGTCATCTAGTTCAACCCTCTCATTTTACACATTAGACAAATGAGACTATTAAGATTAAATGACTTGTCTGTCATCACACAAGAAGAACCAAGATGGGGTTCAAATTCATGTCTTCTTTCAGATCTAGCATTTTTCACTGTGCTATATTACTCCTCTTTCCCCACAGCCCCCTACACACTCACCTCAGACAAAATCATTTAATCACTGAATTAGACCCAAATATTTTGTCAGTGTGGTACAACCTGCTTTGTTGGGGCATAATGTAGAACCAGCAGAACCAGTGTGACCAGATCATGGTGAAATGCAAAAAGATGTAAACAAATTTTTCCAATTTTCTATTTGTCAGAAAATCATGATGACAATGAAATGAGAGAGAATAATCTATCTCACCTTGAAATAAGAATTCTAAAATAAAACTTTTGGGTTTTTGCACAAGAAAATTATCCATTTGACTAAAGTTTTATTACAATAAAGCCCAGCAGGTTCAATGAAGTTTGAATTAAGCTAAAATAAAATCATTTTATGTCAAAAGATTGAGTCATGTTTGTCATCTTGTCTTTTAATGATGGTAATGTTTTTCTTTCAACATGTTTCCAACTATTCTCCCAAAACCTATTTTTTGAATTGTTTTGAGTGACTCTTCTCTACCTTACCAAATATTTCCAAAAAAAAAAAAGCCACATGTTACATACTCCACTCCTTCTTAGCTCTCTAATTTTCTTTTCCATATAAATGTTAGTAAGAGCTTGGACAGACTTGGAAAAATAGGAGAAAATAGAAGGGCTTGGCATGCTATAGTCCTTGGGGTTAAGAAAAAGCAGACACAACTAGAAGAATGAAGAACAACAATGAATAGAAGTTCCATGAGGACAAGAATTATTTCCTCATTTTTTATATCTCTCTTAAAGTCACATACACAACTAACAGAACCAGTGTTTCCAATGATGGAAGAATGGGTCAGTATTTGGTTCCTAGTAAATTAGTAATAATTTTCCCACTTATTGAGTCACTCATTCATAGACTCAGGATTTGGGTTGGTTTGTTGTAAGTTTTAACTAATCTCCACAGATCCACTCACATAATCTTTTTTTCCCCAAGTCCTAAACAAAAACAACAACTTTCTAGACCATTTTAAGCTTTGTAAAGCACCATGACTAAGTTAAAGAGGTTGTCCTTTACCTCATTACTTATCTATCCTTAATCACTGAATAGGCATTATATCAGACAAATTGAGATCATGGAAAGACTTTAGCTTAAAAAGGCCCAGATCTCCCACAGTACCAGTGGTCATTTCCAGTTGTTCTGATCTACATTTTGCCATTGGATTCAGATGAATCCAAATGAGAGATTTTGCAGAGCCCCAGCTCACTTAAACCTAGTTAAATCTAAGATACATGGATAAATGGATACTAGGTAGACAGATGATTGAGTCCAATTACATTTGTCTGTGTCTATATTTACAATTTCATTTTAAGCAACATATTTGGAAAACATTGTTTTAACACTTTTGAGACCTGAAAACGCAGGGAAAAAAATCCTGTCAGCCAATATGAAGATCCTTATTTTGTTTTGTTTTTTTTTAATATTGAATTATCTATTCAGATCATAAGTTTTTAGAAAATGTTTATGAATATCTAACACAAATGTTAATTCTTTTATAAAAGCTATGATCCAAAATTATATTAATCATTCATATGTTCCAATAACACAAGAAATTTTATTTTTACCATAGTCAAGGTATGCAAGTACATGCTAAAAGATTTGGATGAATGAAACAATGATACCTCATTGCAGAAGGAAAGCAAAAACTGTTCAATCCTTACTTTGTTTCTGCTTTCTCTGCCAAGGAGAAGGATTTTTTGGTGTTGTCTTAAAGGAGTTCAATCTAGTCATGTATCTGTTAATGTATTTTTCATCAGACACTTACTTTGCCTAAAGAGAAGATAGATAAGTAAGTCAAGAGTTTATAATTCACCGTGAAACTGATTTCTCTCTTTCTCTCTCAGTCTCTGTCTCTCTTTCTTGTATAAATAGATACATATACATACATATACATATATTTACACACATATACATAGGCATACATATGTATATGTATGTATAAATATATTCATATATGCACATATATTCATGTATTTATTATTGTTCAGTTGTTTGTTTTTTCAATTGTTTCTGACTCTTTCTTTCCCCATTTGGAGTTTCCTTGGCAAAGATACTGAGTGGTTTACTATTTTCTTCTCCAGCTCTTTTTTATAGATGAGGAAACTCAGACAAACAGGGTTAAGTAACTTGCCCAGGGTCACATAGTCAGTAGGTGTCTGAGGCCAGCTTTGAACTCAGGAAGATGAGTCCTTCTGAGTCCAGGCCCATATTCATCCACTGCATCACTCAGATAGATAGGTAGATAGAGAAATAGATGGATGAATGGGTACATGGATGGATGGATGGATAGATACATATATGGATGCATAGATGAATAATGGATGGATGGATGCATGGATGCATGGACAGACTGATGGATGGAAGGATGATGAGAGAGATAAACAAACAGACAGATAGACAGATGGATGGATAAATAGGTAGTATATACAAATATGTATGCGTATGTCTATATGTAGATATACATATACACATATATATGCACACAGATATATATATACACATACATGTTTATATATACATATATGGATATGTGCATTTACATATACACAATAGATATATTTATTTATTCATATATTCATACAATATGCACATGTATGTATCATGCAATGATACATGAATTTACTATTTTCATTAATGTCTTCTTTCAAAGTTTGTTACTATGATTCACAACCAAAATTTAGAAAAATCACCTTTTCGTAGAAATGGGAAAAATGAAAACAGCTAATCCATCATTGCTACTCAAGATCAACATTGCTACAACAAGATCAAGATCAACCTGGTAAAGGGAAAGAGAATTGACTGTAGAAGCAGAGAACTAGGGTTTAAACTTCTTTTCTGAGGCTTAATACCTGTGTCACCTTGGCCCTCAGTATCCTCAACTGTAAAATGAGGAAGTTAGATTGATGATCTTTGCCATTCTTTCTAGTCTCTATTCTCAAGTAGACTTGATAAGATATGGATTTAGATAATTCTAATAAAAGGTAGAAGGTGAAAGAAAAGGGAAAAGGAACTTTCCCATCTCATAAGGACAGTGAACATGTTTGTCCTAATGACCAATAGTTTAAACAAGGACGGTCCATGGAAACTCTTGGTTGTCATTATACAGATCTTACAGACAATTTTTTTTGTTTGTTTGTTTTGGGGGATTTTTTATAATAGCTAACATTTATATACCCCAAATGTAGGATGGACACTGTGCTACATACTTTACAATTATTATCTTATTTAATGTTCACAACAATGTTGGGGGCTAGAGAGGTATTATTATCCCCATTTTACAGATAAAGAAACTGAGACAAGCAATATTTAAGCGAGGGTTGGAAGAATCTGTGGGGCATGAGGAATTTAATTTAAAACCAATTTTTCCAATTTATTCAGATTAGATTTGCCCAAGTCACACAGTTAAGAAGTATCTGAGACCACTTTGAAGTCAGGTTTTCCTGACTCCAGGCCTAGTACTCTAACCACTGACCCACCTAACTGTCTCCTTGCATTACACTGGCTGATTCTTTTAAGATTTAAACTAATATATTTCTGACCCTAAAGCTATGCTAACTCTCAATATTCATGTCCTTTTTTTCTCTAATCTGAGTAAATTGGAAAAATAGATTTTAATTTACATTCCTCATGCCCCACAGATTTCTCCAGGCCTCACAATCTCCTGCACCACTTCCCTAACCCCATTAAAAAAAAAATAAGATTAAAAAACAACAGGCATAACAGGAAACAGAAGCAGGCTATACAAGATTGATTGCCTATCAATCTATTAACAAATAGTGACCTTTACTTGGAAAAAACATAATTAACATACTGATTCTAATTTCCCATGAAAATGCAGTTTCTACCATTGCTCTGATAGTCCAGGGATCTATCCATTAAGAAATAAACAAAACACTTTATGTCTGTTCCTCCCTTTCTCTAAAATGTAGGTGACAGGACATATTTTAGACAAAAATCAGAATAAATAATGATAATACTTAATATTTTTGCTTGTATTGTATATGTGTATATATATGTATATATCAAATGTATAAATGTGTTTATGCATGTATACATAGTATGTGTGTATGTATAAATGTATATATATATATATATATATTCAAGTTTCAAAATAGAGTTTTCTCATTCAATACCCATGACTGGCCTGTGAGGAAAGCTTCCAAGTATCACTGATTCCATTTGGCAGAGAAGACTTCTAGATTCAAAGAGATTTCCCTACCTGCCCAAGGTCACAGAATTAGGAAGTAATAGAATCCAGGCCAAGGCTATATTCATTATATCTTCCTATTTTCCTGCAAAATATTTGTATTCTTTAAATCTAGAAAACAAGACAATTGCACTAAGCCCATATTTCTCCAGAAATAAACAGAGAGCTCCAATAACCAGACTGTTTTTCCCAGAACCATGTAATGTGACTGTGACATAAGTGACATACTTATGTGACCCTGAATGTAGCACTCCCAGTTTGCCTATCATGGAAGAACTTTTGACGGACCCTTTGGACTCTATCCAGGTTGCTTCATTTTGGAGACCTGCATCCCTCACCATGGTTAGTCTTCTTTAATTTATCACCTGCATCTCTAAAACTGGCAACATTGAAGCCTCTGCTCTTTTCTCCATCTTCTTTCTGTTTCTCTCATATCAACTATCTCCAGAGGATAAAATTCCCATTCAACCCAAAATAAGGATGCCAGGATCTGATGGTACAAGGGGAAAGGGCTTTTTTCCCAATAATTCTCTCTTTTGCTCCAATTCTGAGAAATGAACATGTGGATATTTCTATTCCATGATGTTTGTCCTCAATTTTAGGCACTGGAGATGATTCTCATGGACCTGGGAATTCAGGGCACAGAGACCTTAAAATCAGAATTGCAGGAGTGATGGTGTGGTCCACCAACCTGGCATGGAAACCTAAAGAATCCAGGGTTCCTGGGACTTGAGCCTGAAGTCGTGGTGAGAGGGGTAGAACTGAGGGGAATTGAGCTAATTTATGAACCTAACCCTCTTCCTTTCCCCAGCTATCGACTTTTAAAAACTGGGGAGAATTTATGCCTCCCACTTTTAGAAATCTGTTTATGCATTTATGATTATATCTTGTGAAGTAAACATCCCTTTGTAAAATCAAATCTAATTGTCGGTGACTAAATGAAACAGAGGTTCAGGGAACCACCTCCTCTGCTGAAGAAATATCATCAGTGAAAGCTGGAGACAATGGCAGAAAGCCTAGACCCAGGGGCTTTGTAATTTAGAAATCATTTTGCATATATTGTTTCATTTGAGCCTCTCATTAATCCTGCCTAGAAAGTACTGTGTGTCTGAGAATATTGTTGGACTAAATTTTACAGTAGAGAAAACTGAGTCATGAAGTAACTATACCAGGAAAATCAACTAATATTTACATGTAAGGTATTTAGCACTGTCCTTAGCATATAGTTGATGCCATATAAATACTTTTTCCCTTCCTTCTATCCCCACCACAGTTACATAGACACCATTAAAGATAAAGTTCAAAACCTAGATTCATCTTTCTACCTTCCATGCTAATTGCCTCTGAATCATCAAAGAAAATCCAAATATTCCATATCATTTTCATGTAAGTTGTGTTTTATTCATTATACTTTTTTAAATTATGTGCATATATGGCAACTTTCAGTTAACTCAATTATTCAAAAGGCATTGTTATCCATCTATTCTGAAAAAAAGTAGAAAAAAATTAAAACAAAAAATAAATATACTAGTATCAGGTGCACTTTGAAAAAATGTAATTATAAATATCAGAAGAGTAATGAGGGAAACATAGGACCCAAGGGCTTCTCACCAGAGCTTTCTAAATTAAAATGAGCACTCTCTAAATCCACCCAGAGAAAACCAACCAGAAGAGTGTTTTACTGACAAGTCATTCATATATGCTAATAGAGTTTATTTCTTTTGTAAATGTGTTTATTAGTTCTTGTCAAGGAAAGAATGCTGTGATTTACCCATGCAAATAAATTAACCATGTTATCTTTCATCGGTTTTCTTAATTCAGAACAATCATTAATAAAATGAAACTTATTTGTTTTGATTTGTCTAAAAGACATTTGTTTAAAAGATTTTTTTTTAAAAAGCCAAAAGGCTGAAATAGACTAAACATCATTTTTTTACAATTGTCACTTAAATGCAGTATTCAGTTTTGTAAGAAATGAGTAAACTTTGTTCATTTAATAAAAATTTGCTCATCATTTACTCCACATGAAGTACTGGCTTAGGGTTACAAAAAATATAACATATAATCTTGCCATCAACAAGTTTGCAAACTACTAGAAGAAATAAGATACACACCCCAAAAGTATGATAGCTTGTATGAGAAATGTTGCATATAAATGTATATAAATGGTATAATCAAAACACTTTAAAAGTATGATGCAAAAGAGAGCATTTCTGGCTAAAGGCTAAAGCCAGATTTCATGGAGGAACTTGCATTTCAGTTAGACCTTAAAAGTAGGGTTTCAATAAACAGAAATAGGAGAGAATCTGAAAGATACCTTAGAGATCGCCTTGACCAATTCCATAACTTTACAAATGAAGAAACTAAAAAGTCTAAGAGATTAAGTTACTCACTTAAGGTCATTGAAGTAGTCTATGACAGATGGTCAATGGCTCTTGAATGTACAGTTTTAGAAACCTGCCTCAGGTACTAAAAAAAATTAACTTACTTAGTGAAGGTTGGATAGATGACTGAAACCTAGATGGTTCAAACTTTGAAATCGGCTCTCAATGTAGTTCCCCACACTGGCCCTTATGCTTAATAAAATAATGTAAAACACACTATACTTGGGATAAAGAGATCTGATTTTAGGGCCTGGTTTTTCTTTTATCATTTGTGTAACTTTGGGCAAGACACTTTGTCTATATGAGCTTCAGTACTTTCATTTGTAAAAATGAAAAGGTTGGACAACATGAATTTTATCTTCTATTCTAGTTCCAATGTTCTATATAATTCAGTAAAATAAGATGATTCCATTGAAAGTGACCCAGTTGGGGTAATAGGTGGTGTAGTGGATACAGCACCAACCCTGAAGTCAGGAGGACCTGAGTTCAAATTTGCTCTCAGACACTTAACACTCCCTAGCTGTGTGACCCTGGGCAAGTTACTTAACCCTAATTGCATCAGCCAAAACAAAAAAAAAAAAAAAAAAAAAAAAAAAAAAACACAGAAAAGAAAAAGGAAAAAAGAAAAGAAAAGAAAAGAAAGAAAGAAAAGAAAGTGACCCAGTTGAATTTGTGAAGGAGACATAGGAAGATTCTGAGTCCAATATTTGAAGAAAGGAAAGAAAAGTTATGTCAGTTAAGATATATTAATTAGATCTTTTTCTTTAAGCAGTTAACTGCTTTCAATGTCATTTTCTGCTAAGACTTATTCTCCTTCTAAAATAAGAGTAAATGGAAGGTGATGAGTGGTTCTGGGAACCATAGTAGAATCTATGTATCCCTACACCATTGTCAGCAGTATCTATCAATTGACTGGCAGGTTCTATAGTTTTAGGAAGATTTGGAAATAAATAAATCATCCTATGTATGAATGGTATGCAAGAGTGAAAGTATGAAAATACCTAGGATGGTCATATTAAGGTACAAATGCATCTATGGATGGTGCTCAATGATTTGGAAGATAAGGAAGAAGTCAAGAGCATAAATTCTAAGCCCATTTTTAGATTCAGTTAAGATTACAAAGGTAATACCTAGTGGATAGAAACAACTATGATTTGTTACTGCCCAGTAGAAATGTGAGTTGGGCTCCTTGGAAGACTAGAACCCAGTTTAATTTACTGGTCAAGCAGTCTGATGGATCTGTCAATAAAGTTTTTAAATACAAGATAAAACTCTTCATTTATGTACAGTGGAGAGGATTTACCCTTTAGTAGGAAGCTGGAGGCATATCTATCACTTCTTTGGATGGACTTGGCTAATTCAAACCTGTCTTAGCCCACCCTGTTGAGTAAGCTATCTAATATATGTAAATTTAATTATTTGGAATGGAAATCAAGGTATCATCTATTGAAAAAAATGTTATGAGGGGCCATATCAACAGTGTCTCCACATGGCTTTCCTCAGTTGGCAAGCCCAGATGGCAAAAAATATGACACGCTGATTAACAAAGACTGCCAGTTTCCAATCTCTGTATTCTGTCTCCAAGGAATCCTTGGGAACTAGAAGTAATACACTGGGGAGAACCCAGAAAACTTTTTCATATTATTTTCAGCCTTCATTGATCCATATCTAATTCTCAAAAGAAAAAAATATATATACTTTCAGGAATGGTATGATGGAATGGATAATTCACAAAAAAGTATGAGGAAACATCCCGTTTGTCCAGTTCTAGTTCCAACCCGGTGTCATCCTCATTAATGTCATCTGAATAATAAATAATAAATAAAAATAAAGGTTTTTTTATTACAAGACTGGTCACTATTTTAGTGATTCATAACAGATAAAAACCAAAGACCATATCTTCTCAAACTCAATTAAACCTTGAAGGACCATGGGTAAATACTTTAGTAAATTTAAGTGTTCTCTGTGTGTGACACAAGATCTATATATGTCATTGTAACAGCTCATTATAGTATTTATATCTACATGCTTTTGTGATAACATCTTATTCTTTGCTGCCAAAATCATTTAGTTAATTCAACTATCAAAGCAATTCCTCTCATTCAATCCTTCTCCAAGGCTTTATTGAGGTTCTCAACATCACTTGAGTTCTCCAAGATCATGGCAGCTGAGCCCAGGCTCTACTAATCTGGGAAGCTTCAGAAAATGAACCTGGTAATGGATTGGGAAGTTGTCTGTAAAATAAGAAATGAAAATGACCTTAGAGGTTCTCCACTTTGACCTTTAATTTTACAGATGAAGGAAGTGAGGTCAAAAGAGGTTATATGACTTGTCTGAAAATGCAAAGATAGTAAGTCAGAGACAGAAGTAGACCCAGGAACAGGGATTCTTTCTACTATATACCACTTCCAAGTTACTGGGATAATCCCAGCTAGTTCAACAGATATTTATTAAAGATGCACAAGAAATTGGAATGGAAACTAGGAATTCAAAGATAAAAATTCTATTCTCTTTACTCCAATTCAAGCTTGGTGGGCAGGAAGTACATCTACTAAGGTACATAAACAATGCAATCTTCATCAGCAGAGAAACTATCTGAATCACAGCTTTTTTGAAACATTGGACCTACTTTGGTAATTTGAGCTAAATGAAAAAAACTGTCTCATAAAAGATTAAGCATTCCCTCTTTGAAATGAAATAAATGTGATCCATGATGTGACCCAAATGATTGAAACTAGTCTTTGAATAAAGGGATAATTGAGAATAAAATCTGAAACTTCAGTCATAAGATCTGCTCCCCATTTAAAAGGAAAAGACAATAAACTTTTTTTCAAATAAGGACAGAAATATAAATCAAACAAAAGATTTTAGGAGAAATCTCCTAACTGTGCGGTCTTGGCTAAGTCCCTTCAAAGACTTGAAACATAGTTTTCTCAACAATAAAATCAAGTTGTTGGATTACATGAATTTCAATTGTCTTTTCCAGAACCAAAAGTTATTGGATCCTGACCCTTTCTCCACATAAAAGAATAAATATTGTGGTTTTAATATTCTTTTACAAATCTTTATATTTTTCTGGGAATTTACAGTAATTTAAAATTAAGTTCACCTAGAGATTTTACTTGACAAGCTTTTTAGAAATTATTTTTATGACTTCTTTGTAATAAGGTTTACATTTATACAGGTGATATGGCTTGTTTATAGTGAAATACATTTTTATACCTAGAACTATATTATAGATGCATGTGATATTCTTCCCCCATGAAGATGACATCAGGAACCACCATCAACATGGCATGAGCTATAAACTAATTTTTTTTAGGAGATGTGATGCATCTTGATTAATTGATCAATGTTGATCTACCAAGTCCATCTTGCCTGAGCCTCCTAGTGATTAATGGCATATCCCTACCAGATAACAGCACAGTCTTTGGGCATAGGAAAAAGCAAAGTTGTCTACTTTCACTTCAAACTCATGACCTTGACCTGGTTAGCACTGTTTTCTGGCAACTGAGCTTTAAATCTAGCCATACTGGTAATTCCTTTCTGTAGCACTGATCATCTGCCTTCCCATTCATATGAACATATAATAGCATATGGTCATATACAATGATTTTTGTGAGACAAAAAATTGATCATTTGCTGAAGTGCATTTCTCATGTCCATGGAATAAGCAGAGTAGTTGGTAAAGCATTGAAATAGTAATCAAGGAGATCTAACTATAGTTTTGGCTTTCCCATAAACTGTGTGACCTTACTTAAATTACTTTATGTCTCTGAGTCTGAGTTTCCCCATTAATGAAGACTTTGGTATATTTGATATTGAAAGTTAATTTTAGTTCTTGCCTATACTAATATGTCCAAAGTAACAACCATTTCCTATACCTTCTTGTGTAGAAGCAGGATTTGAACTAAGATCTTCCTAACTTCTCCTTAGTACTCTACCTATGAGATGACCCAATTGCCTCACTAAGTAACATTGCATCTTTTGGCAAATCCAAGATAGTATTACAGTACAAAGGCACATGTGGGTCATTTTCATCAAGCAATACTCAGGAAAATATTTCATAGTTTTGGTATATAAGACTCTCAGGGTATACAAACTTGCATCCATGCATCAATCTCATGATTGATGAGAGTTCCTCATATTTAGCCTATCTCAGGTTCAACAAACTTCTCTCTCTCCATTTTCATGACATGCTACAGATTCAGTCATATCATTAGCATTTCTAACTTTAGAAATAGATATCTCACTATTCTTAGAAAGCAAATTAACTTCCAGGGGGTTGAACCAAGATGGTGGACTGAAGCCAGGAAGCTGCTAGAACTCTCCAAGTTTGCCTCTAAAACCACATGAAACCAAGACTCCGAACAGAGTTTGATGGAATAAAACCACTCTCCAGCTCAAGATAAATTGGAAAAATTCAGGAAAGGTCAGTCTCACTGGACTGAAAAGTGTTCAGCCTAGATCAGATAGTCTGGGAAAGCCAGGGAGAGAGTCTTAATAACAACAGATCAGCAACTGAGGCCCTCTGTTCTAGCTCAGTAGAGAAGTAGACCAGTGGGACAGCCTCCAGTTTCAGCTTAGAAGGTAAATTCTGTGAAACCAGACTGTTTAATAGAAAGAGCAAGTAAAGGTACCACCTGGGAACACAAGGGACCCCTATGGTCAAAGTCAAGGCTCATAGCTGCACAAGAAACTTGGCACAGTGTGCCCTTTACCCCAGGAGAAGAGTTTGTTCACTAAAGTAAAAAAAAATAGGAAATACCAAAATAAAAGGAAAGAAAATGCCAAGAAACAGAAAAGAACATTGAACATAGAAAGCTACTATGGTAACAAGGAATACCAAACACCAACTCAGATGATGACAAAATGTCCACAGAGAAAATCTCAAAGAGTGCTATGAATTGATCATGAGCCTAAGAGGCTTCTTGGAAGTCCTCATAAAAGACTTTAAAAGGCAAATACAAAGGGTAGAAGAAAAAATTTTAAAAAAAAGAAATGAGAGATAAGAAAGAGAGAGTCAACATCTTGGAAAAGGAAGGCAATTCCTTAAAAACTACAACTGGTGAAATGCAAAAAAAAAAAAAATCCACTGAGCAAAACACCACCTTCAAAAGTAGAATTAACCAAATGGAAATAGAGCTCCAACAGCTAACTGAAGAAAATCACACATTAAAAACTAGAATGGAGCAAATAGAAGCAAATGACTTTATGAGACATAAAGAACCAGTCAAATAAACTAAAAAGAATGAAAAATGAAAGAAAATGTAAAATACCTCATAAGAAAAATAGCTGACATGGAAAATTATTGGTCTACCTGAAGACCATGACCAAAAGAAGAGCCTGGATAGCATTCTTCAAGAGATCATCAAGAAAAACTGACCCAATAGTCTAGAAACAGAGGGGGAAATACTCATTGAAAGAATCTACCAGTCTCTTTCAGAAAGACATCCTACAAGGAAAACCCCAAGGAACATTCATGCAAAACTCCAGAACTACACTCTCGAGGAAAAATACTGCAAGCTGTCAGATAAAAGCAATTCAAATATCAAGGAGCAACAATCAGCATTATCCAAATTCTGGCAGCTTCTACACTAAGGGATCAGATGGTCTGGGAATACCATATTCCAGAAGGCAAAGTGCATGGGGTTACAATCAAGAATTAACTACTCAATGAAACTAAACATCCTCTCCCAGAGGAGACAATAGGTTTACAATGAAATAAGACTTTAAATCATTTCTTTTGAAAAAAGCAGAACTAAATAGAAAATTTAATCTTCTAACCCAGTGCTCAAGAGACCCATAGAAAGGTAAATGGAGAAAAAAATATAAATATATATTATTTCAAGGTTAAACTGTTTACATTCTGAGGTGGGGAAATGATATCTATAACTCCTGAGAACTATATCTATTACTGTATCTGAAAACTGTCCCAATAGAGGAATGCATCACATTTTCATTTTAACGGGATTCTACCCAAATAAAGAACTTTGAAACTTAAAAATCATACAATGGTATGGATTTAGATACTTGGTATTAAACACATTCTGCTTTCCTCAATTGCAAACAGAACCTTTTTCGACTATTATTATGTCATCATGATTCCCTTGGAAGATTTTATCAAATCACTGATCATTTATTATTGAAAAAAATATTTCCTTCAGAACATTCATGCTGCTATTTGGCATTTTATCCTACTCCAGCAATGCTGATTCAGGTTTCCACCTGCAGTGATGGAGTTGACCAGCACTGTAAACTCTAATTGCCCTCCCAAAAGCAGGGAGGCATTTCAGTGCCAGCAAAAGAGGCCTTTCATTAAGATCCATGCCAATCAAGTGGCCCAGCTTGTCATATACAGGATACATAGCAAGCCATGAAATTCTACACATTATGGAAAAGGTGTTTTTATTCCAATAATAAACTTTCTGTGATGGATGCCTATTTCACAGATGTTGTCTGTAGAGCAGCTTAATTAGAGCATGCTGGCTAAGACTGTTAATTCTTCATCAGATAGCCAGTATCAAATCATTTCATTCTGCTGATAGCAAGGGCAACAGTTGGAGGAGTGACTTGAATTGCTGATTGGAGACCTGACTCTTGGAATCAATCCAACACATGTGGTGAGAGAAGCCAAATTCCATCATCTTCCTAAAAATATTGGCCACCAGAAAAAAACAGATGATGGGTAGTGCTATTGTCTTTTCTTTCTTCATATTGACAGGAGTATCTATTCATTCCCTGATAACCATTTTTCTACAAGAAAAGAAAGTCTAAACAACAATCCTGGACTAGCTTCAATGTATATGACCTTTAATTTTATTACTATGTCTCTGGAGCAATTGACTTTTTATCATAAATAGTTGTTATTAAAAATGAATTTATCTACTATGAAGAATATATAGTCTTTATGATGCAGTTCCCTTTAATACTAAGGACTTTGTATCAAAGACTTTATTTGTAGGGAGTGAGTAAAATCTGTACTTGTGATTTCATCAATGTAGGGAACTCTCACAGAGAGAGAACTTTCCATCAATGCATCTCTGTACCTTCTACAATGATCTAGAACAGTAAGAGATTTAAGGGATTTGCCCAGGGACACATAGCCAATATTTGTTAGAGGTGAGACACAGATAATCCCAACTATCCTTAGCCCTTCTATTCTCTAGCCTGACATTCAGGAATACATCTTCGAAGAGACCAGGTGGCTTGGTCCCTACATTCATCCAAGCATTGCCCTGTCTGTTGAGGATACCAACATGGGTGCTAACCAGTGCCAATTACTGGAAGAGATTAGTGATATGGACATCTGTTCCCTGCAAAACCAGTGTCAGACAATCCCTTTGCTGCATAGAAGCCAATAGTCACTAATCCATTGAGTGGTCCACAGAAGGACCATTCTGGATCCCTGTTCCATCCACACCCTAACATCAAAGGAAAATATTTGTCATCTCTCAAGCTCTCTGGTCCTCAACAATGTTTAATCAAAATTGAAGTAAAGATGTTTCTATTGGTTTCAAGAAAGAGATTTATCTTAAAGGGAAAAAAGTTTTGTAACTTAATAGCCACTTTCATTCACTTTTTCAAGATACAGACAAAAAGCAGCTGGTGTGTTTGTTGAGACAAGTGTGTGTTATTTTTAGTATTTCTTTCCTAATATAGAAAAACATATGCCCTTCATCTTTGAAGAGGACACTATGATGGCTATCTATGAGAAGCCATTAAAACACTTCAGATCTTTGTTAAGAAGCCTCAAGTCTTATTTAAATGTGTTTAAGACTGTTATGAGGCTAAATAGAGATTTCTGTAATGGCAAGTCACTTAATGGAAATCAGCAACACAGTGTATTAGAACATGTTCTGGAGGCAGATCCGATATGGTGGAGAGAAGACAAGAAGTTGTCTAAGCTCTATTCAGTTTCCCTCAGAGACAACATCTCCTGTATGAGAATCTGGAGTGCCAGAATCCACAAAAAAACAGAGTAAAACAACTTTCCAGTCAAAGGTAATTTAAAAAGACTTCAGGAAAGATCTGTCTCACTTGGGTAAAAGCACAGGCAGTGTATGGGAAAACTTGTGGGAGGCTTTTAGCTACAGCAAAAAATAGCAACCAAGACCTCAGGGTTCTGGTTCAGCAGGTCAGTGGCACAGCAAACCAACTGTGAGGCTGGAGGATAAAAGGCAAACTGCCAGCCCCAGGACAAAGGACACAACAGGCATAAAAAGAGCAGGTTACCCTAGCATAGCGGGCAAGTTGCCAGCCCCGGAGTCCCAAACACAAAAAGCCAGTGTCCCCAAAGCCCCTGATCACAAGTGCAAGAAACTTGGAAGAGTTGCCCCTGTACCCCGGGAACAGATTTCATCTTTAAAGAATGGATGGGAAAAAAACAAACAAACAAAAACAAAGTCCTAACAATAGAAAGCTACCATGGTGACAAGACCAAAACACAAACTCAGAAGAGAACAACAATGTCAAAAAATGCCTATTTGTGAAGCCTCAAAGGGCAGCATGAATTGATCTCAAGCCTCAAAAGTTCATTTGGAAAACCTCAAAAAGGATTTTTTTTTAAAAGAAGTAAAAAAGATGGAAGAAAAATGGGAAAAGAAATTAGTTATACAAGAGTGATTTAAAAAAAAAGAGCCAGTAAATAAGAATGAGAATTGACAGAAGAAAATTACTCCTTAAAAATAGAACTGGCCAAATGGAATAAAACAGTCCACCAAACAAAACAACTACTTTAAAGTGGAATTTGACAAATGAAAAAAGAGATACAAAGTTAACAGGAGAAAATAATTCCTTAAAAATTATATTGGACAAGAGGAAGCTGATGACTCTATAAACATTAAGAATCAGTCAAACAAAATCAAAAGAATGAAAAAAAGAATATGTAAAATACTTTATTGGAAATAGATCCAGGAAAGATGATTTAAGAATTACTAGACTACCTGAAAGTAATGAGCCAAAAAAAAAATAGAGAGAGACCAAACCAAGATAGCATCTTTCAAGAAATTATTAAGGAAAACTGCCCTAGTATCTTAAAAAGCAGAGGGCAGAATAGTTATTCGAGCAATAGATGAATCACATCCTGAAAAAGATCTCAAAATGAAAATTCCAAGGAATATTCTAGACAAATTAGAATTATCAGATCAAGGAGAAAATACTGCAAGCAGCCAAAAAGAAACAATCCCAAAATTAAGGAGCTCCAGCATTACACAGGATAGAGCAACTTCTACCTGAAAGGATTGGAGGAATTGGAATATGATATTACAGCAAGCAAAGAAACTTGGATTACAACCAAGAAGCAACTATCCAGCAAAATGGAACATAATCTTTCAGGGGAAAAGATGGATATTCAAGGAAAAAAGAAAATTTCAAACTTTCCTGATGAAAAGACCAGAGTGAACTGACAGGCCAATCTTCAAATAGAAAATTCAGGAGAAGCATAAAAAGGTAAATGGGAAAGAAAAATAAAGACATGTCTTTAATAAGATTAAACTGTTTATATCCTTACATGGGAAGATAATTATAATTCTCAAGAACTGTGTCTCTATTAGGGTAGTTAGAAGGAATATGGTAAAATAGCACATCAAAAATAAACATAAAAGGGTGAAAAAAGTATTGTACTGGGTAAAGAGGAAATGGGGAGGCAGAATATAGTGAATTATATCAAATGAAGAGGAATGAAAGATGTATTACAGCAGAGAGAATGAAGCCTTGTTTGAACTTTACTTTCTCATTGGATTTGCCTCAAAAGAACTAACATCCAACACTCTAACTACAGAAATCTATCTTATCCTATAGGGAAGTAGAAGAGGAAGAGGGAAAGAAAAAGGGAGGTGGGGCTGATAGAAGGAAGGACATGTTGGAGAGGGCAGTGATCAGAAGCAAAACAGCAGTGAGGAGGAACATGATAAAAGGAGGGGAAAAAAAGAATACACAGGAAGAAAAATAGAATGGTAGGAAATATACAACTAGTAATTATAACTGAATGTGAATGGGATGAACTCTCACTTAAAATGGAAATAAACAGCGTAATGGATTAAAAGCCAGAATTCTACATTACACTGTTTACAAGAAACACATTTGAAACTTAGAGATAAACACAGAGAAAAGATAGAGCCTAAAAGTCTGGAACAGAATACATCATGCTTCAACTGAATTTTAAAAAATAAAAAGGGTAGAAATCCTAATCTCAGACAAATCAAGAGTGTGTATTTGTGTACGTGTATTCATATATATTATATATATATATATATGTAAAATTAAAAAGGAACAATGGAAAAAACTAAATCTTGCTAAAGGATAACAGATGCTGAAGTAATATGAATACTAAATATATAAGCACCAAGTTGTATAGCATCCACATTCTTAAAGGAAAAGTTAAATGGATTACATTTTAGAGAGAGGGGAAGATATAATAAACATGTAGAGAAAATTGAATAGGGAGAGAAAAGAATATATCTTTTTCTTAGTAGTGGATGGCACCTACCAAAAAAAAAAAACCTGACCACATATTATAAAACTTCATAATCAAATGCAGAAAGGCAGAAATATTAAATGTTTCATTTTCAGATCATGATGCAATAAAAATTACAAGTAGTAAAGAACCATGGAAAGAGACATTAAAAATTAACTGAAAACTAAGAAGTCTAATCCTATAGAATTAGTGAGTCGAAAATAAATCCTAGAAAGAATCAATAATTTCATCAAAGAGAATGAAAATAATGAAACAACATATCAAAATTTATGAAATGCAGCCAAAGCAGTAATTCAGGAAATTTTTATATCACTAAATGCCTGCATGAACAACAATTAAAAGAGAACAGATTGATGAATAAGGCATGTAGTTTAAAAAAAAAATTAAAGCAAACAAATTAAAAGTTCTCAATTAAATAGCAAATATTTAAATCAAAGGAGAGATTAATAAAACTGAAAGAAAAATGGAATAATAAAAGTTAGAATTGGTTTTATGAAAAAAATAAAATAGATAAAACTTTGGAAAATTTGATTTTAAAAAGAAACAAGAAAACCAAATTAGCATTATCAAAATGGGTGAAGAGGAAAGGGAAAGGCAGAATGGGGTAAATTATGTCACCTGAAGAGGTATAAGCAGAGAGAATGAAGCATTGTTTGAACCTTATTCTCATTGCATTTGCCTCAAAAGAACTAACATACACACTCAGTTGGCTAGAGAAAACTATCTTATTTTACAGGGAAGTAGAAGAGAAATGGGGTGGGGGAGCAGGGAGAAAGCTGATAGAATAGAAGGAAAATTGGAATACTAATGCATTATTGGTTGAGTTGTGAACTGATACATCCATTCTAGAAAGCAATTTGGAACTATGCCGAAAGGGATATAAAACTGTACATATACTTTAATCTGCCAATATTATTACTAAGTCTATATCCCAAAGTGATCAAGAAAAAAAAAGGAAAGTGTCTACAGTACAAAAATTTTAATAGCAGTTCTTTTCTATGATGGCAAATAATTGGAAATTGAGGGAATGCCTATCAATTGGGAAATGACTGAACAAGTTGTGATATATGAAAATAATGGAATAGTTGTATAATATAAGAAATGATGAACTGGCAGCTTTCAGGAAACCAGGAAAAAACTGGAAAGACTTATATGAACTAATACCCTGTGAAGTGAGCAGAATTCAAGAGAACATTGTACACAGTAACAACAACATTGTGTGATGATCACCTATGATAGACTTCGCTCTTCTCAGACTCATGATGGAAAATTCTGACTATACCCAAAGAACTATAGAGTTTGAAAATGAAGATCAAAGCATACTATTTTCACTAATTTTTGATTGTGACTTTTCCCTTTTGTTTTGATTCTTCTTTCATAAGATGACTAATGTAGAAATGTGTTTATCTTATTATTGTATGTATAACTTATATTGGGGAGGGAGGATAGAACAAAGGGAAGGAGAAAAAATGTGAAACTCAAAAGCTTATAAAAATTAATATTGAAAGCTATCTTTACATTTAATTGAAAAAATAAAATGTTATTTACCTTTTAAACCTTTGATAGGATGGAGGGGAAAAGGAAGTAAAGAAACAAATATTTATTATCTACCATGTTCCAAGAAACATGCTAAGCTCTTTGGAAATATGTCATTTTATTCTCATAATTCTGTGAGATAGGTACCATTTTTATCCTTATTTATAATCCAAAAGATAGAAGTTAAATAGTGACTTGCCCAGTTCCTAAGTGTCTGCAGCCAGATTTGCACTCAGATCTTTCTCATTCATGCTGCATTGCTCTATTCACTGTGCTTTTTTAAAAATGAACAGTGATTCACTGTTATGATTATTCATTTATGTCTTCCAAACTTCCCAATAACAAAACAACCTGTTTGACACTAAAAATAGTTGCTGAAACACTTAACTCACTCCCTTCCAAACTACAAAACTCCAGGTGATATAAGGCTAACATATTTGACAAGTTTAACCCATTAATAGTTTATAAATCTTTGCATATCTGATGCTCACGCAAGTGATAATAGAAGTCGTTCAAAGTGCATTTTGTGTTTTGAAAATCACTATTATATATTTGATTCTTTTGTTGAATACCACTTATTTTGGGAAGGGGGGAGATCTAGAACTACATTTTTTTTAGTCATTTGGGTATTTTCCAGTATGAAAATCCTCCTGGCACAACAAACAATAAATTAAGTTTAACTTGTCTTGGAAAGTTTCCTAGCATATTGAGAGTCTGTAATTTTTCCTTGCCCCCATAGTTAGTATGTGTTGGTCAGAGAATTAACTTTGATTTTCTGCATTTACAACAAGTATAGATAGATAGACTCACTTCAGGTGCAGCACCAGTCAAAGGAAAACAGTCTCTACCTAGTTGTACTGTCATGCCCTATGTTTAATGCCCATGTTTAATGACTTACCTAACATCAGTCTTGATTACTTTACCATTGTTTCAGTTCTAGTTGAGAACAAGATTTGAGTCTTTATGATCTTTTCTCAAAGGCTGGTTTTCTCTCTACTAAAGCTAGTCTGCAACATTCAGATGCTTATTTCTAACCACAGCCACCCCATTTGTATTTGTAGCTTATTTAGAACATTGTCATATTTGTTCTAATTGATTACTCTGCTTCCTTTTCTTGCCTTTTCTAACTTCATCTTCCAAACAAATAACATCAATAACAAATACTTCCTAAGTGTTAATTCTAACCACATTTTTATCAGCATCATTGCCATCATCATTCAGCAGCTCCCTGTTGCCTTCCAAATAAAATACAAACTTTTCAATGTAATTTTTGAGGCTTTCCAAAATCCATTTCTAATCTGCCCTTTTAAATTACTTTACTCCATATGGATTATATATTTCTGCCAAATTGAATCTCGATATTCCATGGCCCATCTCCATGCATATATTTCTTAAGTGTTTATTTGTGTACATGATGTTTTTCCCCAACATAGAACAGGAAGATTTCATTTTTATTTTTGCATCTCTTTGAATTTACATGTTATCTTTGCCATTAGAATTTGCATATCTTCAGGGAAGGAATAGTGATACTTTTTTTTTTTCTTTTCAACCTCAGTGCTTAATAGATCTTTAATAAATGCCTATTGATTAACTGATTCCTTTAAATCCTCCCATAAGATTAGAAGCTACTATATCCTCAACTCTAACTTTATGAATATCCCTGCAAGATTTGACTCAGATGATACTTTTACCTTAATCCCTTAGTTAGCATTTTCTCACTCCTTACTCACTCTGTTTTTGCTCAGTTTTATTCCTAATCTTTACCACATTGTCTAGCAAATAATTGATACTTAATAAATGACTTCTTTTTTATTCTTCCTCATAAACCTGATATCTATATAATGTTTTTAATAGTTTACAAAGCTCTTTATCATCCCATTTAATCATCTGAGTTTGATACTATTAATATTTATGATATTTATATATGTTTCATATATTGTTACTATTATGATTATTATGATTCCTCACACAGATACTCTTCACAGATGAAGAAACTGAGAAACAATAAGGTTAACTATCTTTTCCAAGATTAGACAGATATTAAAAGCAGGATCCATCTCTAGGACATCAAGGTTGGTGATATTTCTTCTAAACCATAACAGCTTTTAAGAACTCTGCAAATTTGGAACTATGCTCAAAAAGTTATCAAACTGTGCATACCCTTTGATCCAGCAATGTTTCTACTGGGCTTATATCCCAAAGAGATACTATAGAAGGGAAAGGGATCTGTATGTGCCAAAATGTTTGTGGCAACCCTGTTTGTAGTGGCTAGAAGCTGGAAAATGAATGGATGCCCATCAATTGGAAAATGGTTGAGTAAATTGTGGTATATGAATGTTATGGAATATTATTGTTCTGTGAGAAACGACCAGCAGGATGAATACAGAGAGGATTGGTGAGACTTACATGAACTGATGCTAAGTGAAATGAGCAGAACCAGGAGATCATTATATACCTCAACACTGATACTGTATGAAGATGTATTCTAATGGAAGTGGATTTCTTCAATAAAGAGATCTAACTCAGTTTCAATTGATCAAGGATGGACAGAAGCAGCTACACCCAAAGAAAGAACACTGAGAAATGAATTTAAACTGCTTGCATTTTTGTTTTTCTTCCCGGGTTATTTTTACCTTCTGAATCCAATTCTTCCTGTGCAACAACAAGAGAACTGTATGGTTCTGCACACATATATTGTATCTAGGATACACTGTGACTGTAACTTGTATAGGACTGCTTGCCATCTCAGGGAGGGGGTGAAGGAAGGGAGAGGAAAAGTGAGTGCAAGGGATAATGTTGTAAAAAAAAATTACCCAGGCATGGGCTCTGTCAATAAAAAGTTATAATAAAAAAGAAGAAAAGAAAAAAGAAACCTGCAAAAGGAACAAATTCAGAGTATAATAACAAGACATTTTTTTCTCTCCAGTTCTGATTACTGCCCTACTGGTAACATTATTTTTTTCATAAATTAATGTCTGAAATATTTGAAATTACACTGATCATAGGTTACTGTAACAATTAATAATGAAAAAGTTTGAAATATTGCAAAATCTATTAAAATCTGACAGAATCATAATGTGAGCATATAGTGTTGGAAATATGAGACTAATATGCTTAATGAAAGTTAACACAAAATTTAAATTAAGAAAAAAACGTAATATCTGTTATATACAATAAAGCAAAGTGAAATTATCTTCAAAATATTAATGTAGAGTTGAGAAATGATCCAGTCATTGTGGATTTTGGAACTATGTCCTCAACATTAATGAACTGTGCCTATTCTTTGACCCAGTGGTACAACTTCAGGATCTATACCAGAGAGAGATCAAAGGAAAAGGTAAAGGACCCATCTGTACAAATGATTTATAACATCTCTTTTTGTAGTGAAAAGAAGCTATTGGGGTACCAAAAAATTTGGGAATGGATGAACAAAATATAGTATCTTATTTTAATAGACCATTACTGTGGAAAAAAATGAAAAAGTTTCTTTGAAACTATTTTTAAAAAATAAAATGCTACTCACTTCCCAACAGATAGTCTATAATCAGATTGTTAGGTACCTTCAAGGTCTGAAAGCATGCAGAAAAAAATGGTGGGCTGTCAATACCAACTTCGGTTACTACATAAATTCATCTAAAAGTGAACTTCCTCACAAGTAAACTCAGCAGGTTCCTTCTTTTCTGGAATTTGTTTGAGAAAAGTCAAAGGTAACTTGTAACTATCATAAAGAATCTATTATGCCCTTTGGGGAGTGTGTTTCTACTTCATTTGGTTTTAAATGGACCTCAATCATTTGCACACATGGACATATCTTATCTACCTCTTTGCATTTAGGCACATATTTCTGTCAATGGGCAGATATCTGCATCTGAGCCTATATATCTCTAGGAAGCAATAATTGTTCAGTGGCAGTGACAGAACTAGAAGAATCCTGAGAGGCCATCTAGTCCAGCCCACTCATTTTACAGATGTGGGGTTGCCTGTTGGGTTGCCCTCAAGTCATCCAAATTGTATAATTCAAAAGGAAGATTTGAATCGGATCTTAAGATTCCAGATCCTGTACCAGATTTCCACTGTACCAGGCTAACCTCTCCCTAAGGAGGAATTAGAATTCTGGTTCAGGGATGTTTTAAATCAAATGAAGTAGAAACACTCTCCCAAAGAGGAATAATGAGGGTATTTAAGATCTTTACTAGTTTTGATTTTTCTCAAAACAAATTCCAGAAAAGAAGGAAGTAAATGAAGTTACCTAAGTGGAAGATTGTTCTTAGATAAATGGATTATAGTTGAAGCTGGTATAGACAGCCACCATTAAGGCTTTCTTTTCTGAGTGCTTTTAGACCTTGGAGATACCTTGGAGAAGTACAAGGAACTTATCAGACCTGTACCTTTCACCATGCCATCTTATCTGCTTAGCTACCTAATATGCTAATGGGATATATGGGAGATATATAGATAGATATAGATAGATAGATATAAAATGCTATTTATCCCATACACTAAATGTCTTTTGGGGTTTGTCTTTTGTGTCTCATTTCATCCGTTTAAAAATTATACAATATGTTAATGTAAAGAGAATCCATATGGTATGTGTGTATTAGAATTACCAGGTTCCAAGATGATAATTCTCTAGCTGAAGAGGATTTCAGAAGCCATCTAGTTCAAACCTGTGAGAAGACTCAAGTTCAAATCCATATTCAGGTACTTACTAGCTATATGAGCTTAGACAAGTCATTTAACTTCTTTTTGCCTCAATTTCTTCATCTGTAAAATGATAATAGCACCTAGATTTCAGGGCTCTTGTGAGAATCAAATGAGATAATATTTGCAAAGTACTTAGCAATGGGCCCAGCTTTTAGTAGGTACTGTATATTCATATGTACATAAATGTAGTATGGATATGTATGGATATATACATGCACATGCATCCCTGCATATATGCATATATGGGTGTATATACAATTTTATACATGTGTGTATGTATGTGTGTATGTATACTATTATTACTATGGATATGGAGATTTGGGCTCAGAAAAACTAAATAGCTACTCTAAGATGGCATCTATAATGACAGACTTGTAATTTGAACCCAGGTCCTCTGATTTCAAATTCAATATGCTTTTTACTGCACCAAAAAAAACTGCCTCATTTAATCTAATCATTGCCTTTAAGCACAGACCCAAGGACACACATCTTAGCAGAAATTTGACTAACTACAAACGAGATGAGACCAGGGCCAGCAAATTCTGTTAATAAATGTTGAAAATGAAACCCACAACCCTGACACCATATTTTTGGAGTCCATTAATGCCTGCAGCAATTATCTTACCTTTCCAATATTTATTGACAAGGAATTAGTAGCAGACAAGATCTCCTCCAGTTCTACAAGAAGTACTACCCATACTGCCCCCATTAGAATCATATGTAGCATGACAAAGAACAGGGAGAAAACATATATACATGGTAACCACTAGTGATAATGCATGGAGTCTGAAATCCTTTGCTATTTATCTTTCCTGGAGAAGAGAGATGGGATAATTAACTTGTGGCAGAAGCATTCATGAGTTATTCTCTTTCTCTATACTTGAGAAGATAAATGTCAGAGCTGAGATCAGCTAAGGCATATTTTATATTGCAATAGGGCTCCAGGCTTCCAACTGAAAGCTCTCTCTTTCACAATATCTTCTAGGGTCACACATAATGTGATCTCTCACCTTCCTGAAAGGAGATTCTCTGCCCTTGAAATGTCCCACAGTGAGAAACAGACTCAGAAGAAAAGGGGATCCTTAATAATCCTCCAGCAAAATCATATACATTTTTAATCTATCCTTTAAATAAGGACAAATACTTTAAATCACTCTATTTGAAAAATAGAGAATTCATACTCCCTAAACAAGAACTATCAGCATTCCCCTATTAATAACTGTGGGTGTCCCTCAAGGCTCTATCCTGTAACTTTTTTTTTCTCTTTTCTCTATATATAATCTCTCTGAATAATTTCATCAGTTCCCATGAGTTCAATTATTAATTTTCAAATCTGTATATCCAGTTTTTTTTCTATTGGACTATGCCATTTCTCCTCATCCTGTAATTTAAAGACTGTTATAGAGTAGCTCCAATTTGCCTCTCTGGAGTTTTTTCACATTATTCTGTTTCATGTACTTGAGTGTTCCACCAAACCACCTGCTGTTTGTATATTAGACATTCTGTTTTCCATCTTCGAGTCCTTACATAAGCTAACTCCATGCCTTAAAAGTACTCTCTTCTTACTTTACCTTTTGACATCTCTAGCCATCTGAAAGGCTCAGTTCATGGACCATTTGCTACAGGAAATCTTACTTGATTCTCTTTGCATTAATGCTCTCTTCTTCCTAAAATTATCATGCATAAATATTATTTATATATTTTATGCTATTACCGCTCCCAAGTAGGTACTTACCAATAGCGATTACTTTTGTTTCATCTTTCTATCATAGTGTGTGCATATAGTAGATAATAAATATCCAATTGGATTTGCAATATGTAATTAGAAATACAGAAAACAAGGGGAGAAATACACATTAAAAAATGAAACCCCAGATTCCTTAGGTTATCAACTATTAGCTTAACATTCATTTCACTTTTGCCAAGTTACAGTTTTGTTGTTGCTTCGTAAAAATTTCCCACTTCTACTTCCTATCATCATCATTCCAGTTCTATACATTGAATATGAATTAAGATGCTCTGGGTAGAGTTATTAAATTTTCATATTTCCTGTTCTTCTGAGCTACTGAGTGTCAGCAATGGTACACCACCATTTCTCAGATACCTGGAATAATTGAATATTTCCAAACCAAGTATTTCATACCACAATGTCAAAAACAAACTCAGTACAACAGTAAATACCTGTCATTCTTCCTTGACCACCCCAACCCATGGTGACCTCTACTTCCAAACTTCTATTGTACTTTCTGTCTATATTATTAAATTCAATTTGAAGTTTATGAAAAGTTTATGAACAGATATTCTTACTTCACTAGTTCAAGGATTCTTTATTTAGCCCTTTTTAAAATTCTCTTTACCTCAAAAGATGATAACCCCTCCAAAACTTAGTGGTAGCTTTGAAAAGTTCCTCTGGATGAGCAATTCTTCATACAGGAGCCAACAATGTTCTCTTATTTAACCAGGAGAATTCTTCAGTGACCAACACATAACCTATGATTGGAATTATGCTGGAAGATTTTCCAGATTATTGTAGGATCCAACAAAATGTATGTTTTACTTTCGCATTAATTTCCATGTCATGATGAGCCACTAGATGGAAATCAAAGATCTGTGAGAATAGGGATTGTTTCATTTTTTGATCAAATATATAAACTCTACCCTGTTGAAATAGATGATATGGAAGCACAATTCCTACAGACACAGACACAAACCCTTTCCTTCCTGCTGTAATTCAGAGCAGAAGTCATAGGATCTTGCTTAGTAACTGGTACATAGTAAGATCTTAATAAGTGTTTGATGCACATTCGATTAATAGGTTGGTTGAGTTTCATAGAAAAAAATCGTTGAAGGAAGTCCACATGAATCATTTTTTGCTTTGTATTATTGCCAAAGTACAATGTAAAGATATGTAGAGAGCTAATAAGATGGGGCAAGATATCAACAATGAGTCATGTATAAGTGGCATAAAGTACATAAATAATCCATTTCATCTCTGACTGGAAATGTGTAAGTGGGTCGATCATGTCAGAAGAGCAAGGGATAACAAATTGACATCCTGATTGTTATCCTGATAGCCCCAAAACATCAACATATTGATTATTCCCTCCAATATATGGGTAAATTCCCTTCAAGGAAAATCATAGTCAAGAATTTCAACAGTGTGGATGGATTTAATTTGAATCACTGAAGGGGAAACATGAATAAGATCATAGATCCACTGAAGTGTCAGAATTAAGCATTGCTATATATTGTAGATACCATTCTTGTTATTCATCCTTTGTTTTAAAAGATGACCAATGACACCACTGGGTGATGTCTTGACCTGCATATGAACTGGATTTAAGTGAAGGAGAGTTGCCTAAAGTTGTCATTCTCAGTCTCTCTTCTAGAGAGAAGTTCAGTGACAAGACAAAAGTCATAGTGACTGAAAATGATCCAGGATACCATGGATGATCTTGGTGTCTCCAATGTCTGACCAAATTCTAAATACTCCACAGCCCCAGCTTTAACTTCCTTCTTGGTCAGTAGAACAAACCCATCTGTCCATTATGCCAGGGGAAATCTTCACATGCTTGGGGCATCAACTAACTAACCAATGGGTTTGAGTCCTATAGGTCACCCTCAACCTGATTTATCTCATTTTCTGAGACAATTGTATTGTGGTATAGCCACTGTACATGTTACAGCTTCTTAGAACTCCAAGTGAGAGTTGGAGGGCAAGAGACAGTTATGATGGATAAGCAACCTAAAAAGAGTTCAGCAAGTTCTCACAGTAGGTGTTAGGCCCCCCTGAATATTTCCTATAGTCCAGCTACCATTCTGTTGATATGTCAACTAGATTAGCTACTCATGGAAAGTAGGTGAGAAAGTAGGGAAAAGGGAGATATCTATTAAATAGATAGATAGATTGATAGATATATGGATAGATTAGACAGATAAACATTCTTTACTGAGAAATGTAAAAATTTAATCATACTATATATAGTCAGCCATACAGAGTATATCTTGATCTTTCACTCAAATTGCCAAAGTAGATATAATCCTAGTTTTAAAAACTCTCTTTCAACCCAAAAGATCTGATTATATTTAAAAGGATTTCTCATTCTCTGGAATGAAATGTAAAGTTCTTGAAGGCAGAGATTCTTTTACCTCTTATCTTTCTATCACTAGTACCTAATATATTGTAGGCACTTAATAAACACCTATTGAAAGGTTGACTTTCCTCTTCCTCGACATGAAGGAGGTCAAATAGGAGTGGATGTAGTTATACACCAAACTATTTTCAGCAGAACTTTAGAAAATAACCAGGAGTCGATGTTATTTTTGTTTTGTCTTTTTGCATCACTCATTCTTAGCAGTGTCTCACAAAATGGAGGTATTTAATAAATGTGGTGTTGAGTTAGACTGAATTGGGTTGGGTTGATTGCACAGCAATGGATTGGACTGGACTGAATTGTATGGGAGGCCCATCAGTGAATACATGGCTGTAAGGGAGAATAGGAAGAGAAATCAATAAATATATTCATATAATAAGATCTTAAGGATCTCTGATACTTCCATTGCTATGAGTACTTCTGCCATTGATGCAGTGGTAAAAGTCCTACAAACCTTAAGTCAAGGCCCTTAAGGATGACAATGACCCAAAAAATAACATCACCTGGCGACCAGCATTCTGATGATGAGCTTCTTGGCACTCAGCAAGGCTGGTCCTCGGATAACAGACACCTAGCTTGTTGCCAGGCCCGTACTTGAGACTTTTCCAGCTTAGTTAAATCTGCCAGAGTTTCAACTTTGCTGGCACCACTTCTGAGATTCCAGGGTCACCTCTGTATCACAATAAGATATCCAAGTAAGATTGTGGCATAGAAAATAGCTTCTAAGGGACACTGAAAAGAAAGCAGCAATGACAAAAATGAGCTTCACCGAAACCTTTGTCTTTTGTCCTGACTAAATGTTTTCAAACAAAGGGTATTAAGAAAGAGTCCAGTGTATATATTTAAATGACACGTTGTTGAAACTTGGTGCTGTATAATTATAATAGCCAAACTTGGCTGAGGATTAGAATTGAGAAAATACACCTCTTCGCATTCCCTGAAGAGGAACCAGGTTATGGGTATGAAATATTACATATATTCTCAGCCAAAGAGGATATGTTGTTTGGTTTCACTTAGATGCTTTTCCCCTCTTTTTATTTTATATTTTTATTATAAGAAATGAGTTTCTGGAGAGAGAAATAGGAGATATATAACTAAAAATAAAGATGATGTTAAAAATCAAGTATCAATTTTTTAAGACAAGCAAAACTGAAAAAAAAAAAAAGAGAGAGAGAGCTGTCTAATGGGACATCACTCACTACTTGAGTGACCTTGGGTGGATTTTTGTGAGCATTTAAGTTTGCAGAGCACATAAGTTGTATTTTTCTAGTGAGCATCAGAACACTGTGAGATGGGGCCTCCAACTATCATGATCCCCATTTTAAAAATAAGAAAATCAAAGTGTAACAATGATATATAACTTGTCCAGAGTCACCCAGCTAGTGTCCAAATTGAGATTTAAATGCGGATCTTTCTAAATCCTAGTCTAGCGTCCTACCCAATAAACCAGTGATTCTTAACATATATTCTGTAAACTCTAAGAGGTTTCCAAGTTATCTTTGAGGTCAAAACTGTGTCCATAATAATACTAAAATGTTTTCACTTTCTAAAATGGTCCTTTCTACTGACTACATATCTGTATGAAGCCAGTTTGTCTTTATTAACTTAAACCGAAACAACAGATGACAACATTGAATGGAGACACAGATAGGAGATCCAGATATATTAAATCAGACAAAGAAATTTGTTAAAAAAAAAAAGTAAAACAATGCTACTCTTCTCATTAATTTTTCTCTGAAGACTAAAATAATTTCTTTTTCATTAAAAATGTGTTATGTTACCAAGTAATGGGTCTGTTATTTTTAATGAAATAATAGATATTCTTAATTTATCCGTTTTAATATCTAATGTGGTAATATTGATAGGTATTAGCCACATAAACAAAAGTTCTTTGAGATCTTCTCTAATTTTAATAGTGTAAAGTAGATCTGAGATCAAAAGAATTCAGAATTGCTGTACTAAGACGCTCTACTTCATTTAATTTAACTTCTGGAGGCAGCTAGGTGATGAAGCAGTTAAAACCTGGACCAGGAATTAGAAAAACTATAGTCCAAATCCAGCTTTAGTTATTTAACATTTATGTGATCATTCAGCTCACTCAGTCTCAGTTTCTTCATCTATAAAATGGGTATAATAATAGCATCTACTCCCCAGGGTTTTATGATGATAATATGTGATGATATTTATGAAGCACTATATAGATTCTAACTATATGATCTGAGGCAAATTACTTAACCCTCTTCAACTCAATTTCCTCATCTATAAAATGATCTGGAAAAGGAAATGGAAAATCATTTCAGTATCTCTTCTAAGAAAACCCCAAATAGTGTAACAGTCAGATACTACTGAGAAACAAATATAAGTGCTAAATATGATATGATGATGATGATGAGTCTTAGTTCATTCAGTTAAGAAAATAGTGGATTAAACTAAATGATACCAATAATCCTGTTAAATTCTAAATCTGGGCTAGAACTTTGATTTTCAAAAAAAAAAAAAAAAAAAAAAGCTTCCTGATCAAGCAAAAATTAGGAACTCTACTCCCATCCCTCTCTGGACCATTTTAATAAAGGTTGGTAAATCAAATCTTCATCAGATCCTTCAGCCATGTCCCATTCCATCATATACACACAGATTGGGCTATATACAGTGATTCGTATCAACTTTAAAACCGCTACGCTGTTGAGATATATAATGCCTTAAGAAACTCTACGAACACTCCTTTCAATCCCACTACACACACACACACACACACACACACACACACACTCTTTCTTTCTCACTGTGATTAAAAGTGGGAGGCCCAAGGAAAATTCTGCTGAGTTTGTCAATAAGTGAGAATTCTCAGATTCAAAGGAGAATCTCATTTTAAAACAATCCACCCAAAGCCCTCATCAAGGGCCTTTGATTTCCTGATCCTCAACAGACCAACTCCCATGCATTAAAACTGCTTCTAAACATGGGAATGCCGGTAAGTTACAAAGCAGTCCAAATCCAGAGAGCTTGGCAGGATGGGTAAGCCAGAGCACAGGCCGAGCTGCTTCAGCTGACTATTCACATTTGAAAAAATAATAATAATAATCCATCGAGTGATATATAAGGTCACTGTGACCGCCAGAATGTAATGCCAAAATATTCTGCCTGGCGTGGCCCTTTTCTGGCTTCCTCCTCATTTGTAAGAGGAGAGCCAAGCCAGGGCCAAGCCCCCACCTCTTGTGTTCACTGGCTTACCCACATTTATCTGCCAATGGCTCATGTTGCAAATTTGCTTATATTTAGCAGAACAGGTGTGTGGCCCAGTTCTAAATTCAATCAAGTCTATGCTGGAGTCATCTTTATCATTTTCAGATTGCTGAAATAATTTAATACGGAAAAGGCCAACAGGCTGACCCTGATCTGTCTGCCAGGGGAGGGACATGTAACGTGTGGTTAACTGTTCTTAGGATTACTTGCTTTGTTTGGATTTTCTCCCCTTCTCTTTTTCCAGAGTTTAAAAAAAAATTCTGTAGTTTTAAAGAACTGTTTTACAGTTGATCAACCATATGAAATAGTAGAAAGAGACCTAGTATTTTGAGTGAAAAGATCTTACTTCTAGTCCTGGCTTCAGGACTTATTGATATGTAATCTGAGAATTTAGCTTGTCTGAATTTCAGTTTCCTAATCTACAAAAATAGGTGTGATAAGAATATCTAGTATTTGCCTAGTAGACTAAGATTTGCCCAGTGATTTTTGCTATATTATCAGAGGTGTTATACAGGATCTCTGGTGCATTTTCAACATGTGATTCTCAGTAAATCATTTAATCTCACAGTACTTGAGGAGATTCTTTCAGAGTCTAAGTTGACTCGCCTGAACTGGTAGAGTTTCTTCACTGTGAATTTCTTATATCAATAGCATCCCAGGTCCAATTCTTATTTAACCCTAAGAGGTATGTATTATTATCACCATTATAAGTATAGGGAAATTGAGGATCAAAAATTTTTGTTATTGTGTTTAGGATCATACAACTGTCTAATCATTGCATGAGTCTGAAGCTAGATTCAAACTATGATATTTCTGACTTCAAGTCCAAAACTCTCATCACTAGTTAACCCTGCCATTTTTATTATAGCTCCCCTGCTTACCTTACAACAGTGTTCAATTAAAAAATGTATTTAAACAATCATTTTATTAAACACATAATTCAAGAGACAGCACTTTGAAAGTAGTTATGTTTTACAATCTTATTACTGAGATTTTTAGATTCAAGAAAAAGCTGTAGCATGACTCTATTAAAAATGACTATTTGGGGGGGCCATTCTTTGAGAATTCCAGCATCACTTAAATGCCAAAATTGTTCTACCAAAGCTTCCTTTCTGTGCCAATCATATGGATGTGTCGGGAGGAAATAGGAAATTTCTATGAAAAGATTCATTTGTAGTACTGGCCTTTCTTGACCTAATGTCTAGCCTTAACAAAAATCTCCCAGTGACTAACAAGACTTGACTACATCAGAATAAACCCCAAATGTCTTAGAAGGCCAAGAGAATCTAGGGCTTCAGGAGAGAAATTTCTTGAGTGATTTCACAAGGGTTATGACCTGCAACCTTCAGTATCAAGGAATCAAAGAGTCCTTGATTTAAACCTATACAGGATTATAGAAGCCATCTGGGTACGTAGGTAGTATAGACAGTAGATAGAGTGCCAGAACTGCAATCAGGTGGACCCAAATTCAAATATGACTCAGATACTTCCCTGGATAAGATACTTAACTCTCTTTGACTCAGTTTCCTCATTTGTAAAATGAACTGGAAAAGGAAATGGTAAACCACTACAGTATCTCTGCCAAGAAAACCCCCCAAAGAGGTCATGAAATGTTGAACATGATTGAAAAAGACTAAATTAACTAGTCATCTACTTAAAGGTCATCATTATACAGACAGGGAAACTCCCAGAGAGATCACTTCCTTTGTGCAAGACCACATAGATAGTAAATAGAAGAGTCCATCCTGGATAAAGAACTAGGTTTGGAGTCAAGTAGACCTAAGTTCAAATCCAGAAATTTTCTTTAATTCCTCATCTAGAAAATAAGCTGGAAAAGGAAAGACAAACCACTCCAGTATCTCTGCCAAGAGAATCCCAAAAGGGGTCACGAAATGTTGAGCATTATTTTTAAAAGACTAAACAAGTAGACCTGAGTTCAAATCCAGCAAATTTTTTCATTTAGCCATAGTATGAAATCCACTAAGACCAGATGTAACATCACAGATTCAGATCCCGGAGTCCCAAAGGGTCTTATTAGTCATCTAGTTAAATTCTTTCATTTTATCCAGGAGATATCATACAGTCACCAAATTAGTGGTATAAGGAACCTTAGAAGCTATCCAATGGGAAAACTGAGGCTTGGAGTTGTTAAGTGATTTGGCTTGTCACACAGGCATTAAGTTACACATTTATTAGCTGTGTGAGTCACTTAAGGTGTGTTTCAGTTTCTCCAACTGTAAAATGTGTATAATAATAGCTTCCATCCCACAGGATTGGATAACTGTACATGTCCCACAAGGTTTTGTCCTGAATGCTTTCTTTTTCTCCCTGTATAGTCACAAAATTGAGAAATGCGGCAAAGATAAAAGAGGGAATAAGGAGTGAGGAGAAGGTAAGGGACAAGAGAGAAGGAGAATATAAGGAAGACTTTATTCTGAGGTAACTGTTGGGAGGTAAACTGCACGTGTGGTGCCCCGCTGTTCCCTAGAACTTGGGGCATCAGAGTAAATTATGACCTGTCATCACTGCCCTTTGAGGTTCTCATTATCTCCTCAGAAGTTTATGACAGTGCTTTCTGCCTTGAGAATTTCCATGTCTACTGTTATTTACAAATATCAAAGTTCATTTTTATAATAAAAGTTTATCCCTCACCCTCATCCCCAGCCCAAGGGAATTTTGTAAATGTTATACATGGGAAGGAATGACATAATTTAGGGGGAAGACTGAGGCTGCCCTGAAATTAATAAGCTTGAATATTCAGATCTCTGCTCATTCTCTACAAAAGCATGAGATGGACCTAACAACTATTAGGCTTCAGTTTGTTCTTTTGTAATAACAGAGACTAGACCTAAAAGACCTTTAAAATCATCAGTGTGTCTGTAAGAAATATATTTTGGAATCTCACAGAAGTTGGAGCAATGTATGTTTGACGATATAACTATTCTTTGAGAAGCTAAGGTACTGGACAGTGTTAAAAGGTGTTTGAAATAATAGTAATCCAAACCTTCAAGGATCCGTGATTTTGGTAATGTGGAGCCACCTTTCGCTAACACGGGTCATAGAAAGAGCTCCATAATCAAAGAAGTCATCAATGAAATATGAACCCTACCAAAACTAGATGTAGCATCACAGATTTAGATGCTGGAGCCTCGAAGGGTCCTATTAGTCATCTGGATCAATTCCTTCATTTTACCCAGGAGGTATCACATAGTCCCTAATTTAGAGCTATTAGGAACCTTAGCGGCTCTCCAATGGGGAAACCGAGGCCTACAGTTGTTAAGTGATTTGGCTAAGTCACACAGGAATTCAAGAGACAGAATTGAGATTTTTAACTCAGATCTATAAATCTAGCAGATGTCTTTTCATCTTGTCATGTTCGCTCTTTGGTTCTTGGATAAAAGACATACAAGTTTATCCCTAGGCCCATATTTGAAGCACTTTCAGCTTAGAAACAACTGTATGATCTAGTATACAACCCCAGGGATAACAAAATACAATGAAGGATTTGAGACAAAAGAGTCACAACAATTCATATTTATAATTACAATTTTGAAATCAATAAAGAGGTTCTACATTGACACTCAAGAAGCTAGTACTTCTTTCATTTTCTGGACTTTTTTTTTCCAGATAAAATCCAACTTGTTTATGTTTTGTTTAACTGTGACCTAATAGGAAAAATGTATAATTGGAATGACAACAAAAGAGATAGTTTGGTAAAATGGAGTCAGAGAATATGAATTCACATCTACCTCTAATTATCACTTACCTGAGTAATCTAAGGCAAGTAGCTTAACTTTCTGGTTTCAGTTTATTCATCTGTAAAATTAGGAAGCTGGACTAGATGGCCTTTACTATTGCTTAAAGCTCAAGACCTTTGATCTATGAGAATCAACAGTTATGTTCTATAACATTAGGACACTGAGACTGGAGCCAGGAAGAACTGGATTGATTCTTGTTTCAAACACTTACTGGCAGTGTAATCCTTGTAATTGTTGCTGTTGCTTAATGAGTTCAATCATGTCCTACTACTGATGACCCCAGTGGGGGTTTTCAAGGCAAAGATCATGGAGCACTTTGTTATTTTTTTCTTTAGCTCATTTTACAGATAAAGAAATTGAGGCAAAGAGGATTAGGTGAAGGAGTAGTTAGATGGTGCAGTGGTCAGAAGGCCTTGAGTTCAAATACAGCCTTAGACATTTAACACTTACTAGCTGTGTGACACTGGCTAGTCACTTCACTCCAATTTCCTGGGGTGGGGGAGAGGGAGAGGCTTAGGTGGCTTGCCCAGAATCACACAACTAATTAGTGGCTGAGGCCAGTTTTAAACTGGAGTTTTTCTGCTTCCCAGCCTGGTGCTCTATCCACTTACCATCTGGTTGCTGATACACAAATTCCCTAATCTCTCTGTCTGCCTCAGTTTCCTCATCTGTAAAATGACAATGATAATAATCTATCTCACAGTATTTTTGCTAACATCAAGTGAGATATACAACTTGCTTTGCAAAGCTTTATATTCTATACCTCCTAAATATTAGTTATAATCTCTGACCTCAATGAAAAAGAGGTATCAGAAAAATTGAATTAAATATCATTCAGAACTCTTCAACATCCTTAACAAACTTTGTTGACTTACTCTCAATGTTATAATCCTAATAGACTTTTTATTATATCATATCATATTATATTATATTAATTTTATTATATTATATCATTATATTGTTACATTATAATATGCTATATTGTATTGTCTTGTATCATATCATGTCATGTTATATGATATGTTATATCATATCATATCTAGTATAGTATAGTTTGATATGTTGTACTGTGTTATGTCATGTAATATCATACTGTCATTATATCTTATACTATGTTGTGTTATATTGTCATGTCATATCATATCATTTATAATAAATAATTGTTTTGCATTTCAATGATTATATAGACAATCACTGGAGAGGATATTTGTTATAGACTAAGAGAAATTAAGCTCAAGGCCAGAGCTTCTACTCCTATGGATAGACAATCAGGCTCCAGGTTTAATCTTGCCCAATGAAAGAATGGTATTCAATACTCTTGTCCTTCAAAGAAACCAGCAATTCCTGTTATTAACAGTCATTATCAGAACAGAAGATGCACAGACGTTGGTAAGAGGCATTAAAAACTTTGTAATTTTTTTTAAATGAAAATGGGAATTGGTCCTAGAAACCGAAATAAATACAATTAGGAACCCAACCTATTTCTCCATTCTCATGTCCCTTCTCCCATTGATTCAAATCTGTGTGTTTTCCCTTGAGCAATTGAGTTAACCTGTTTTTCAATTCTGTCATTTGGAAGATGGGGATTAATAATACTTACCTGCTTCTCCAGGGGTCTGTCGAATTAATTACAAACAGAGGGGTGCTGTATGTTTTAGGTAACAGTTGATTAAAGAATGCCTTGATACAACATGTCATGGAGCTAGTAATTGATGTCATGCTATTCACTTTAGAAGGATGTCTATATGGCTTCACATTTCATCATATTTCTTGCTAACATTTATAACTGTTTGTTAATTGGATTGATTTGGATTTATTGAATGGCTAATGCCATTTTAAGGAAACTCAGTGTTTCATTCTTTTCTTGTCTGAGGAAGGGCGCCTCTTAGGGACCAACAAAACCTGGGTTCTAATACTATTTCTAATACTAACTAGAACTCTGGGAAAGTCAAACTTTTGAACTTTGGTTTTCCCTTTTGTGAAGTGGGGATATTATTACACAATATTGTTATGAGAATAAATTTGGTGATGTGTATTCTATACATTATAGACTTCAAAGCTATCTAAATGTCAGATATTCTTATTCTTAACCCCTGTTGATTCCCCAGGGTCCACTCTGCAGTAGATGCTATTTTAATTTTATGGAAGCCCTGGTAGATGAGTGAACTGCTTTGATGAAGGTATCCATTTCTGGATCATTCTTTTATTGGATTGAAAAATGCAGGTGTTGATACCTGGTACTTATGTGCAGCAAAAACCATGATCAGCCCAAGTTTCATGTCGAGGTTAAATAGCAACACTCCAAAAATTAATTAATCTTATCTGGAACTGCAGCTGCTTCCCATTAATTTTGATCGAATACTGAAAGTCATCTCTAGCCAAGCTAATTTAAATGAGGGTGAAGGCTTGAGTGTTACATATGGAGGGAAAGAGGGGTGGGGGCAGTCGTTTCTCAAGTGAACCTTTTTATCAGCACACAGGGGCAAGACTGAGATCACATAAGTTTAGAATCTTGGAGGCACATTTTCATCTATGAGTGACTTTCACAAATGCTATCTTCGCGTAGCACAAGTCCAAACTTAAACTTTTCTCACCTGAATTTGAAAGAGAATGGGGAAGAGTGGTTTTGTCACAGTTTTCTCCTGTGTTTGATTGCTCCTAGCCTGTTTGTTCAAGCAAATGTGACATGAAGGGTTATTTTAGGTTGATGGGTGGCAAGGAAGGGGAGGAACTGTCCTTGAAAGGTTAAAGGCTGGAATCGAGTCAGTAAGCAGAGTGGAAAGTTTGGCCAGGGATCACAAGGGAGGCGACAGAAACAGGACTGCAGAAGGGGAAAATAATATGACCCAAAGGGGGAAAAATAGAGATTGCTAGCTTTTGGCCAGTTCCTAAACACTTCCTCTGGCAATGATTTAGCTCTTGAAATGAAGCTGGAATCATAATCTGTGACAACAGAGGGAATACACTGGTCCAAGATGGAGGAAAAAATCACAGATTTTTAGAGCTACTTTTGCAGAGTTGCTCATATTGCTTCCAAACAGTAGCTATTTAATCCCAGCAGCATACCTAGGAGACAGTTTACACATATAACCTTCTCTCTTTACAGATGAGAAAGCTGATGTAGGCAGAGGTCAAGTGTATCCCTTCAAATGGAACAGCTGAACAGAAACCTGGGCCCCTTCCTCCCAGTCCACTTATTCTGGACTCTAATTCATGTGATACCAAACCTGGCTATTGAATGGCAGATTACCAATCTGGGGCCAGAGGAGCAACAGCCCTCTGAAAATCTGTGACATTCAGCTTAATCCAAAGAATCCAAGATTACATTGAGAGATTCCACACAAGACTTTTCTTTCAATTCAGTTGAACTCTGCTGGACAACACCTGAATTTAATGGAGCAAAGGCAACTGAATGGACTTTTTGGCTTCCATCCAAATTTCCCAAATGAGAATTCATTTAGAACAAAGGGAAAGTGTGAGATTGCTGAAGATGAGAGGTAAAAGGCAATAGGACATTTGTTGATGGAAGGAACTGTCAGAGATGCAGAGGAGGAAATGAATTATTAAGTTACAGGAATGCTGTTTGACTGTGCCAAGTAGGGAGAGAAGGAAATGAAGAAAATAGGAAAGGAAATAGTCTGATAGAGTGATTAGCTGTGAAACTCTCCCTTCTGATGAAACTTCTAAATTGGCCAAAGAGGTGTGAACAGTCAGGAAGTTTTCTTGCCCAGGAGAGGTGGATATGTCTCTCTCTGCAATATCCCCACAAGGAGTTCACAAGGGGTGGGAAGGGGGAGGGGGAAGATGTTTTTAGCTTTCTAAGTGTATCCAGTTGCCAAATGAAGTTTGTGCAAGAATCCTTGGCTTTGGCCCAGTTTGTGCCCAGTGGAACCACTTACATTTAGAAAGTTGAGAAACCTCTGAAAGTCTCCCAATGAGTTTCACTGTATTTGTTCAAAAAGGATGCTGTGATTAGAGCTCTTTATATGAATTTTGAAACCTGGGTCAAATTCTTGGTGGGGTTAAATTTTGTGAAGTCTACATGTGAGGAAGGCTCCATGATAATACAAAACCTGAAAGAATGACCTTACAGTTGGAGGCAGTGACCCTAATATAATCTTTCTGGGTAGGGACTTGGGGACACTATTAGTGGGAAGGCCAATTAGCTGTTGATAGGAAGAAAGGGGATGGTGATGCAGGATAGAAATATATATCTCCAAATTATAATACCTATGCTAGCCTATTAGAGAAAAATTACATTTCCCAAAGATATTTTCTTAGAGAAAAAAATGGATTTTTTTCTAAACTTCAATCTACTCATAAATTCTCTCCTTGCCAACATTAGACTACTGCCTTTGTTCTTTATGGATGAAAAGAAGAAAATTCGAATTCTTTAAACTAAAAAAAGAGTTAAAAATTGCATTTTCCAATTCCCAACACTAAAATAAACATCTATGTACACTTTTGACCAGAACTGATAAGGTAGGGAAAAGAGTAAAGAATACAACCTAGAAGGAGATAAGAAGTCCATTCTCTATCCTCCCTCCCCCCTTTAAGGAGCACCATGATTATTAGGATCATAAATTTCATTTAAAAAATGATTCCAGAACAGAGTTGAATTGAAAATTATGATCCTTTTATGTGCTATTCTCCCTCCATATTTCTTCCCCTTTCCCCAAATATATTAATATATTAATTGAAATAATACATATATATATATATACACATACACATATACATATATCCACAGAGAATGGATGAAAATAAATGAATGAATGAATGTTGAGTTAATGAATGAATTAATGAATAAAAAGTGCTGTGTGCTAAGCACTATCCTAAGTGTGAAGGATACAAAGAGAAAATTGGAGACATTCTTTTTTAAAGAAGAGAACATTCTACTTGATGGAGATAAGACATGACCACTTGAATAATTACGTTGAGAGGATAAAACAAGGAGCTATGTATTGAGCAAAGGCATGCATGACCATGGGAAATGCACTATATGGGATCCAAATGGAAAAGACATAATTCCCTCAGATGCTCCTGTTTATAAATAAAACTGAGCTAATTGCACTAAGCTCCAAATGATCTATCTTCCTCAAGGAAATAGACTAGCCTAACAATTCATACAAGAAAAAACAAATGGATGAAAAAATACTTTTTCCCTAAACTATGATATGCAGTTGAATTAATGTTCACTGAGATTGTGTGTCAGTATGTATTTCTTGGATAAACATTGCAAATAACATTGCCTCAATGAATAACAAATTTAATCTAGAATAAAATAAAACTAAAAGTGGCAATCTGGTTTGTGCTTGGGAATTTTCACAGTTATGTAATGAAAATGAAGGATAATAGAAGGATAGCCCAAGTGCTATAGTGTTATTTATCACATGCGCAAAAGACCTAAGGAAGGCCTCTAGCATATTGGGTTCTTTTCTTTGGGGAGATGTATGGAATAACATGGTCAAAAATTTCCCAGAATGACAAGATATGGTTGTATTGTTATTTGTATCAACAGAGAAATGATTCGCATCAGTGAAACCATGGGTCTGATTCTGAGTTTTGAATAATTGACAAATTAATTTTTAAAAAATAATACAAACTTGAGTGATCTCTAAGCAAGTTTTTCTTGGCTAACAAGTAAATTGGGTGATGACTTTCTTACCCCCAAAATGGAAAAGTGCTCGGTCTACTGAGTTTTTGTTAATACAAAGAGACAAAGAGAAAACCAGAGTAGACAGTCAACATTTACCCATAAGGACAGAAACCTTAGAATTTTGTTTGTCAATTGTCTTAACATTTACTAGAGGCAGAATTAGAAGGCAAAGAAAATGTTGCTATTGTTTTTTAGTTATTTTCACTTGTGTCCAATAACTCTTGACCCCATTTGAGATTTTCTTGGCAAAGATACTGGAGTGGTTTGCTATTTCCTTCTCATTTTATAAATGAGGGAAGTGAGGGAAATAAGATCAGGTGAACTGTTTAGGGTCACACAACTAGTGAGTGTCTAAGATAGGATTTAAATTCTGCTCTTCCTGACTTTAGACTCAACACTCTATCATTGTCACCTACATACCCAGAAAAAAAAAAAAAGAACCTAAAAATTATGCTAGGATAATAAAGTTAATTGGATTCAGAATTGGTTGAAAAACTCGATCAAAAGGTCAGTTTTTAATGCTAATATTCTTAACCTGGGCTGTGTGAATATTTTGGGGGTATATATATTTTGATAACTGCATTTAATATCAGCAACTTCTTTTACAATCATGCGTATTTTACTTTTTTCATTTTAAAACATTATTTTGAGAAAGAACCTAGAAGTTTTAGGTACATGATACTAACTAAACAAAACAAAAAGCCGTTCTGAACATCTTCCTTAATGAGTCAAACTCAACATGGAGGGAGGTCTATTACAGAGTGCCTCAGGAATTTGCCTTTGATCTAGTGCTGGATTCAAGGCCATGTTTCAGACTACAAATCCAGAGTAGGTTTCATTGAACTACCTTGCCTCCATGATGATGAGATATGTAGGTCTTGGACTGTGAGTCCAATAAAAGTCAACAATGTAATCTTACAATCAAATAATACAGTGAGATCACAAATTGTATTAAGAGAGACATAATTTCTTTCTTGCAGTGTGGTGGTGGTCATAATATGCTTTGTCCTAATTAGATCACCACTAGAGAATTATGGCTAATTGTGGGCACCACATTTAAGGACTTTAAAAGAGCTACAAAAAGTAGAGCAAAATAAAGAAAAGGATGATCAGAATGATAAGGGGATGGAGACTTTAATAATAACTCATACATATTTATATAAGACTAGCTTTCCCTATGAAACTCAGGCTTAAAGTATAGGGGCTACTCATAGGCCCAAGTCCATTCCAATGAATGGAAGCTTTGATCTCCTCAATTTCCAACCTGCTACCTGTTACCTCTCTTCCGCCCACCCCACTTCTGGATCTCATCAAATTAATGTCAAACAGTACAGACCTCTGATTTGCTTAGCTCCCTGCAGCTCAGAACTCCTGATCTCAAGAGAGCCACCAACCCTGAGCCCCTGGTAGCTGGAATTAAAGACCAGCAGATGTGCATCACCACATCTGGTTTACAAAGTGCTTTGAAGCCTTCAAAGTGAGTTCTAGGCATGATCTCTTTTGACTCTGACAACAAACTGGTGAAATAGTATTCCTGTTATTATGGTCCTCATTTTACAGTAACTTGTTCATATTGTAATCACACTGTTACTAAGTGGGTTCAGAATCTGGGCTGTCCTGACTTCCATTTCAATAATCAATCCAACATATCATGCTGCCTTTGTAAAATGGGACAGGAAGATCATTTGATGGAAGTAGAAATGGACCTGAGCTTGGAGAAGTGAAGTTTTGCCAGAACTGTCTTCAAGTATTGTCACATAAAAGAGAGATTAAATCAGTTCTTCTTTGTCCCAGTGAAAAAGGCAAAAGAGATTAGATTTAGGCTTAATGGGATGGGGAATTATCCTAATGATTAGAACCATCCCATAATGCAATGAGCTCTTCCTGAAAGGTGTGGAAGCCCCTTCATTAAAGATGTCCAAGCAAAGACAGGAAGATGTTCTCTTCTGAATAGCATTAAGTTTTCTTCTTTGGGTATGACTGGAGGAAGTGGACCCTGAATTTTTTTTTAAACACCGAGATTCAGTGACTGGTTAATATCTTGTCTTCCCAAACTTCCTAGATGTGTAGCCCAATAAAATTCACATAAATTACTTAAATCTAAATTTCTTTATGAAGAATAAAAGAAATGAGTAATAATTTTATTACTCACCTCATAAGGCTTTTATAAGGAAGGCATTTTGTAAACCATAATGTAAGACAGATATATAGATTTGTTTTTTGTTTTTGTTTTGTTAAGTTTGTTAAGTAGTTACTGTGTACCAAGCACTGTATTAATGTTGAGAAGCTCATTATGCTTCAAGACTGAATCTTCCTGGGACTTACACCTCATCAATATTTTCTGTCTCTTTGATTGAATCCTTGGCCTGGAGGGCAGAGACATGGACTCCAGGACTCCTATTTAGAGCGGAAATTTGGCACAATATTTTCAATCAGCTATTTTGCTTTAGGGTAATTTTGAACTCTACAACATGTCCTTGTTTCCAAGTACATTCCTTTCCCTCCTTTCAGTTTCCTTTTCTATGTTGTCTTCCCTCATTGCAGAGTAAGCTCTATGAGGTCAGAGGCTCTCTTTGTTTTTGATTCATTGGGAATACAAATACAAATGAGCAAGACATTCTGATAGAGGAAATGATTAAATATAACACATAAAACTGAGTTGGAAAGAGCAGGATGGCTGAAGGTGTCCCAGAAATACTTTGGAGGTCTGGAACTGAGGAAGACATGGGCAAACCTGGCCTTTCAAACCCAAGGTAATTGCAGGGACAGAGCCCAATAATCCAATGGGAGATGCTATCCCAATTAAATGAAATAGAGAAAGCATGATGGATATATCTAAAAAGTGGACATTCTATGTTATATCAATGTGAGTCCTTGATAGTACTGTGTTAAGACATGAGATTAAGTCTCTCAGACCCCAGTGCTTCTTCTCTATGGCAAGCAATTGTCACCTTACCTTCTCCCCATGTCTAAAAGCTTCCACTAGCTTAGACCTTTGTTCAAGAAAGTCAAACTTATGTCACTTGAGCCCCTGTGGGAAAAAATGCTTTTGTGAATTCATCAAAACATCTACAGACCTGGAGTAATCCTTCTATTTCACCCCTATCTCATAAAGGTATAAATCTGCATGCCTAATTGAAGTAAGCTTAGGTTTTTTTTTTTTTTTTTTTTTCATTAATATCTACCAGATGTGCATGGAGAAGCAAGACATTCATCCACAATGTCAACCATTGTGCAAAGTAGAACCCAACCAGTGTGAAATGGTTCCAAACTTGGATCCTTCTGCCTTTGGCCCCACAACACACAAATGGGTGAGGGAAGCTGACTAATTGTAATTGCAGCATCACCATTTACAAAATTAAACCACTTCCTGCCAGAAATGTACTGCATTTTTCCCCTAACAAATGACTAGTTTGCTCCCTTAATTTCCATCTCTATTCATGCTACGGCCATGTTTGTTATACTAGCCATTAATAAAAAAAAAATTAAAAAAATAAAAGAAAGAGGTATCATGATATAAGGGAAAGGGGAGTGAAACTTAGAGCCAGGAAGACAAAAAAAAGTTCAAGCCCCTCCTTTGACACATACAGGCTAAATGATCCAGAACAAGTCACTTAACTTTGCAGTGCCTGAGGCAATTTTCCCAAGGCTATGAATTGCAGAACATATGCTGGTATGCCTTGGGAGTGTCTCCCTCAGGAGTTCTAATACTCTTGAAATTATAGATATAGTTTTGGTTTTGTATTTAAAGTGAGAGAGCAATGCTTTGAGTGATGCAGACTTCCACATTCTTAAGAAGAGCATTTTCAGATACCTAACCAGGGCTGGGCAATGGTGGGTTCCATCCAAAGCACCAAAATCTAAGATTGAACATGGAAGTAGGGGTGAGAAAATGTGTGATTTAAATCAGTCATATCTCAATCTTTCCAAAATTAGTCATTCTCTTTTCCCACTTCCAACTCAATCTCTACTAAAATCTCTATTTTTGTGAAGTCACACCCAAGCTTTTAGATTCATAACCTCTATGTCCTTTTTAACTCTTTATTCTCCCTTATTCTCTCTTTCCATCAGTTATTAAGTCTTATCAACTCCATCATCACAACTGAACTCAATCAAATAACATTTATGCAGTGGTCACTACGTGCCAGGCACATCAGGGAATACAAGACAGGCAAAAAGGGGTCCCTGGTCTGAGAGGGTTTTCATTCTAATGGGAGAAACAACAGGCAAACAAAGACACAAAAAGGATAAACTGAAGTAGTTTCAGAAGGACTCAAATAGTTGGCACACCAGCAAAAGCCTTCATTAACTCATCTCTGGACTAATGAAAAAACATTGGAATCCATGTCCTTGCCTCCAGACACTCCCCTTTCTAATTCATCCTCCACACCACTGCCAAATTTATGTCAGTAAAGCACAGATTCTGCTCCTAGTCTGTGGCTCATTGGTCCTGCAAGAATCCTGTTCCTCTCTCATCTACTACTTCTGTACTTCATAACTGCCATCTTCCCGCTGCTTTTTCCCATCTTCCCTATCTTCCCAGGAGTTACCCAGAATGAGAGAGTTAAACTCTCCTCCATATACCTTCTCTGAGCCCATCCATATCTCTAACCTCCAGTTAAATAAATATGTCCTATATTCTAGAAAGTCTAGGTTTCCTTTAATCCATCCCATCCTTCCCCCACTCTCTCAAGTAAATTTACCTTGGGCCCTAGAATTCTTAGGTTGAGCTCTGTCATTCCTCAATCATGGATGTAGAACTAAAGAGTAACTTCTCAGAAAATTAGCTATTTAGGACTAGAAGGGACATCAATGTGCATCACTCATTTTCTAGATGAGGAAGTAAGCCCAAAGAAGTGAACAACTTGTTCTGGGTACAGGGAATAAATGACAGAGTTGGGATTCAAATCTAAGTTTAAAAAGCTAGAAGTCATTCCAAAATCAGGAGAAAATTCTCCCTCTTTTTTTTCCCCCTTCTCATTGAATAATAGCTCTGACTGAATCTAAGGTTGAAGGTTTCATTCTCCAAAGTATACCCAGCTAGGTATAGCATAAAGAACAGATGGACTCAGTTTTTGCATGGCCCAAGCTGATGTGGCCATTTCTCCTCTACACCAGTTCATAACTAAATCTTGGTGCAAATTAAATTAGGCTGCACACCACCCAGAGAGAAACAGACATTTTGGAGGTGGCGCCAACTTGGCAAGACATCTCAGAATGATACTGTGCTGACAGATAACACTCCCTCCACACCAATTTCCACTTTCTAGGCAAGAATGAGAAGCATTTTTCAGTTTTCAAAAGAGTGAGAGCAACTGTCTTGACAATCATCACAGATAGACGGGAGGCTGGCCCAAGGAGTCTTATCACAAGAAGCTAAAGTGGTGCTACAATGGCTCAGGTCATAGCTAGAAGCCAGGAAGATCACACCTCTCACTCCATGAGCATAGTTGCAGAGAATATAAAGAGATCACTAATGACAATAACAATGCTAATAATAATAGATAAAATTTATACTAGTCAATCAATAAACATTTATGAAGTACCTACTCTGTGTCAGACACTGTACTAAGAGCTTTACAAATATTATCTTGAAGGATCTTCACAACAATCTTAGGAGACAGATGCTACCATTGCCCTATTATTATTATTATTATTTTACAAATGAGGAAACAAGCAAATAGAGTCTATGTGATTTGGCCAGAGTTGCATAGTTAGCGTCTGAGGGAAGATTTGAACTCAGGGCTTTTTGACTCCAGGTCCAACTTGAAGTTCACTGTACTACTTGGTAATCCTACCACTGAAAGTGTTACTTTTATTTTATTAATAAATTACATTTATTAGCAAGCAATCAGGGGGCTTTGCTGACAGTATTATTATTAATAATAATAACAGCTAATAGTTATATGGTATTTACTATGTGGCAGACACTGTACTAAGTACTTTAGAAATATCTCATTCTCACCATTCTGGGAAATGGGTACTATTACCCTTATTCTGTTTTTACAATGCCTTGCCCAGGATCTCACAGCAAATAAGTGTCCCAGGCAGATTTAAACTCAGGTCTTTGTAACTTTGGATCCAGAACTCTTATCAATAGCACCATTTAACAAATGATAACATCCCTCTATGGAATTACTCTTTCCCCAAAAGCACTTTCTCATTCCCCAACCATTTCTACCCCTAATCACTAAATAATGTTGGAGCTTCATGATAAGCCTGGCTCAAATAAATCCTATACTCAATCTAGTAAAAATGATTGCAAAAATGGTCTCAAACTTCTCAAAAAGAATGGTCACCTTTTTCAAAGTAACCTCCAAGATTGGATATTCCTGAAAGACAAGGAAAACAAGAGGAATTTGACACTCCTTCCCCTAAATGTAAAAACTCACATTGTATTTTTAGATCAAGGTATAAGATTTTATTTTCTGCACAGATGTCCTGCCACTTTTCACATACTTTTTTTTCTTTCTCTGGGTGGTCAAGCAATCTAATCAAAAATAGACTGTCAGCCATGTAAGTAAATGCAATTCAACTAATTCTGATTAAGCATGCACTATGGGCAATAACATAGAGAACTGTTTTGAAGTTTCTACCCTCTTGGAACTTACATTCTACAGAAGCCAGAGAAATGTTACATCATATTATCATATGGAGAAGAGAAAAAAATATCTGAATGAAAACAAGGTACATGACTTGCATGAAATAATGAAGAGCTAAATGAGTAGAATCAAGAGAATGTTGTATATAACAGCAATACTATTTTAAGAACAACTTTGAATGACTAAGACATTTTGACTATTATAAATACCCAAATTAACTACAAAGATCAAATGAAGGAAGACAGGATCTGCATCCAGAGAAAGAACAAATAAATAGAAGTATGTATGGAATGGTTTTACAGATATATGAAAATATATGTGTGTACATGCATGTATATATATCATATACACCCATATTTATGACTAATAGTAGCAAACTCTAAGGTGGATAAGAAGAGAAAAAAAAATTGTGTTAGCTCTATTACATAGCAAGTTGTACTTAAAAGATTTGTGGTTTCACGTGCAATCATCTTTTTTTCTATTGTATTATATTATGGAAATATTGGTAAGTTCAGAATAAAAAATTTTTTAAAACAGCACTCATGCAAAAAGTCAAATTCAAAATGTGGTTGTTCTGCCTGTATTTGGCAGTAGGACTCATAACTATTAATATGAACATGATATTCATACAAATACTCATAAGACAGCTTTTCAGATTTTTACTGCAACTCAACAACTATTCAGTTTATCAGAGTATTTCACTGTCAGTCAAAGGATCAGAATTGTTATTACAACACAAATAATGAAACTAAAAGATGGTGCTTTCCAATACTTCCATTTCCCAATTTATTCTATTCAATTTATCAAATCATCATTTTCTTTTACCTATCAGTTCTCTTGAGTTGAATTCTCTTCTTTATAGATGATTCCCAGATATATAAATATTTAATCTTAGTCCATATCCTATGTTCCACTTCCACATGATCAGTTCCCTATTAGATGTTCCAACTGATTATTCCATGTACATCTAAAATTCAATAAGTTCAAGACACAATTTTTTTTAATTTTTCCCCAAATCTGTCCATCTTCCAAACTTCCCTATTTTTGTCAAGGATATCACTATCTTTCTAGATATTCAGAATCATCCTTAAGGCTGTTCTTGCACTCCTTTATTCTTCATATCCAAGCAGTTGGAAAATCTTGTCAGTTTCACAAACATCTCTACAATCCACCATCTCTCTTCTACTCTGCTACTCCCCTGGTTCAGTTCATCACCACCTCTTGTAGACACTATTGTGAGTACCTCCTCTTTGATTTTCCTGACTTAAGTCTCTCTTCTCTTCTATCAATCCTTCATACAGCCAAACTAATAACCCTAAAATGCAATTCTAATCATGTCATTTTCCTACTCTTTAAATTCCCTTTGCCCTTATGATCCAATAGGTTTTATAACTGATCTCCAATCTTACTTTCTTTTTTATTAATTATTTTGTCTTTTCTGGTTATATATGTATATCAACTTTTTAAATACATATTTCTTTATGAACCATGTTGGCTGAACAAAATGAAAACAAAAGGGAAAAACCATAAGATAAAAAAATAAAAACAAACAAAAATGAACATAGCATGTTTTGATTTACATTCAATCTCCGTATTTCTCTTACTAGATGAAGATGGTGTATTCTATCCAAAGTTTATTGGGATTGCCTTGGATCACTAAACCATCTGAGAAGAACCAAGTCTTTCATAGTTGATCATCACACAATCTTGCTATTATCATGTACAATATATTCCTAGTTCTGATTGTTTCGCTCAGCATCAATTTTTGTAAGACTTTCCAGGCCTTTCTAAAATCAGTTTGTTAATCATACCATTTCCAAATTGATGGGCATCTAATCATTTTCCATGTCTTTGCTACCATTAAAAGAGCTGCTACAAACATTTTTGCACATGTAGGTCCCTTTCTCTCCTTTATTATTTCCTTGGATCATAGACCTAGTAGTGGTCCTGTTGGATCAAACGGTATGCAGAGTTTTATAGCTCTTTGGGCATAGTTCCAAATTGCTCTCCAGAATAGTTGGATCTTTTCACAACTCCACTGACAATGCATTAGTGTCCCAGTTTTTCCACATCCTCTCCAACATTTTTCATTACCTTTTCCTGCCATCTTAGCCAATCTGAGAGATGTGATGTGGTATCTAATCTAATTTTCCAAATTTATTATACATTATCCCCTAACATTTATTTTGGTACAACTAAAATGCCATTCTTACTGTTCTTCATGTGCAAGATCCTATTCCTTTCTCTGTTTCATGATAAAAGTTATCCCTTTTCCTCAAATAAATTCTCTATTCATCCCCACCTTTTATAATCCCTAGTTTCCTTCAAGACTTGGCTAAAAAACCACGAAATCTTTCCTGATCTCCCTGGTTGCTAGTATCTTCCCCAAAAAAGTTAGATCATGTTTGTTTTGCCTGCATTTATGTGTGTATGTGATGGTTCCTTCAACAGAATTAGCATGTAAGCTCCTTGAAGAAAGGGACCATCTCCCAGTAATAGTTGTGGTTTTATTGATGTGTGTGTGTGTGTGTGTGTGTGTGTGTGTGTATGATACTCTGCTAGTCACAAAGATAAAAATAAAACAATCTCTGTCCTTGGGAGCTTATATTCTATTTGGGAATAGGAAGTCAAAAAAGAAAACATGTATACAGATAAATTCAAAGTGATTTGAGGAGAAGGGCACTAAATATGAGTGTCACATGAGCTAAGCCTAAAGGAAGCTGGAGATCCTCATGGTTGAAAGTGAGAAGGACATAGGCAGCAGTTTATGTGAGGGTGAAGGAAAAACAATATTATTATCACCCACTACTATACCTCTTGGGAATCCCAAATAAATTGTTTAGTCATCTATACTTTTCTTTTAAAAGGTAAATTGTAACCTACATCCAACTTGGGACTCCATCTTTTAAAACCATTAAGGAGAAAAAGGATAAAACAAATCTAAACATCTAAAGAGATAAGTGAGACTGGATTTGGAGTTATTTAAATGAAAGCAAAAAGTTATTATGCAAAGGAAGTAGGGGAAACTGTTCATCACTACATTAGAAAAGAAGAAAAGAAGCATAATACACCTCCTGTAATTTCTTCAAATCTCACTTGCTCTTCTCTGTTCATTTATATCTTCCATATTATTCAGGGTTCAATTCACATTTCACCTCTCTTTTCAAAGTTTTCCTGGATGATATTGTCACTTCTTGTAAATTTCTTCCCCATTTTCAGGGTTAGACTCTTGGTACTCTTTGCCTTTACTGAACCTCTGAAGCTTACTTTATCCTACTTTATTCTTTTGCTTCTGTATAAGATCTATATATATAATTTATACATATATATATTTATTTTGATATATAACCCATATTTAATACATATGTGTTTATATTATATTTAATTTATATTGTATATAATGTATATACTCATACATATATGTGAATATATACACAAATACACACACACTCTTACACATACACACTTTCCAGTGTATATAAAATTGTAAGAGAAGGATTACTACTGGTCCTATACATTAAGAAGGAAGAGTTAAGTAGTCTACATTTTTTGAAGATCAGAAGACTTGAAGTGTACAGGGTGAAAGAAGAAAAAAGGAAGGAAAAAAAATATGGCACTGCCATCCAAACTAATTAATTTTATCATGAGCCTGAAATTCAAATCAGTTTATTCATTTGTAAGTGTGGGGTAGAAATCACTATATCCAGCAGTCCTGATACCATTACCATTTGAAAATATATTTCAATTTTTTCTTATCTGTGACCAAAGTTTAGGCACTTCTCTAGGGACAACAGAAAGTCTATTTTCATTAGCTAAGTGACTTGTTTATGCCCATGGGCCTGTATAAAAGCATTGAGCCATTTTGAATCAGAGATTTGGGCCAGTGGTGGGTCAGAAAAGAATAATTCTGGCCACTAAGCCAGCAAACCACCTTCCATAAGGGCAAAAAGCACCTTAGAATGTCTTCCCATCCTACCCCAACAACAGGCTGGCAAGAGCTACAAATAAATTTAGAGGAAAGAAAGAAAACAGATTCAGGATCTCCAGAGTGACACAAAGAAAAGCTTCATCATCCCAAAAGCAAACATCTTGGGGATTCCAGCAAAAGAATTTCCAGAAGCTATGAATTATCCCTTGGCCACATATAGATTGACCTTGAGCCCATTTTCCCCTATATACTATATGTAGTTGTACAGGGTACACAACAGATTATGAGGAAATTTTCTGTTTAATATTGTTTTGCCAACTATTCTTCCCATGTCATTTTAATAAATATCTTTCTTAAAGCTAATTAAATATGGCTGATTAATTGATATAATCCAATGATCCTACACTGGTAGAAGCTTATGGTCCACAACATTTGAAAAAGATATCTCCCAACTGTTCATGGATAACCCCAAAGCCCCATAATGAAATATTAGTCACACACTGAGGACCTAGCTTGGACCTAATGGGGATTGGAATAGCCAGTGCACAGCATGTGCCACATGCAGCAAACATTCATCAAAAGCCTATTATGTGTTCTTACATCTTGAAAATGGAGAAACTAAAAAGTTAAGTCAGATTCCCCGACCTCATTCATTTTAGATAGATTTCACTTATTTAACTTATTTTCCACTCAATTCTAGATTTCTTGGCATCGCACATTCAATGAGAAGGTAATTGGGATGATCTTTATAATTTATCTCAAATGACTCTAGCCTTCCCCCATACCCAACACGATCTCCTTTTTCCCCTCTTCTCACTTGAGATCCCTCTACTGCCTCAGAATAGCTTCAATACCTAACACCGCTCACAAAGCAGGTGAAGGGAAAAGCATCCTAGCAAATTCATCCCCTTTAGGATTCATTTTTTTGCATTAAGCCATTCTTCCTGCTATTAAAATGAGCGGTGAAAAACTGTATCATGATTGATGGTGCCTCTAGAACATTTCCCCCATGTTCATTTCTGCATGTAAAACTATAACCAAGCAGTGGTGATTTGCCTCATAATCCCCAAAGGGCTCTAAGATTCAATGTTCCCCAGTTTTGTTTTGTTTTGTTTTAAGGCTCTCCTATAGGTCATGTAAATGAGTCAGCAGAGAAAAGTAAAAAGACAATTCCTCCTCCCTCTGCCAAACCCCTCTAGCACAATAATACATTGTCTCTCTTGACTATTTAATATTTTCCTATTTTTATATAAAACTGATGTATCCAAGTCTGAAAGGGGTCTCACCTCATACAAGGTGCAAATGTATCTAAATGAAATACTCTTGAATCTTATTGTCTTTGTGAATTTGAAAAAGTCCAAAGTACATCTGTATACACACACAGATACATACATCACACATACTACACAAAAAACTAACTTTAAAACATAACCAAAAAAGGCAATCTTCCACACAGTGTGATTGGAAGCACTCAGAGAAAGGAACTCTTACCTTAAAAATATCTCCTATTACTTCTTTGTATATTTAATTATTTTGGTAGAGACAGTATTGTTGTTTGCCCTTCATTTTTTGGAGACAACTAGTGCCATCACAAGGTGGTGTCTTGACTTGTTTATGAATTGGATTTAAGGAAGATGGAGTTGCACAAAGTCTCAGCCTTGCTCCCTGTTCCAGAGCCATTGATTGAAGTTCAGTGGTAAGACAAAAATTAAGATGATTGGTAATGTCATAAAATGTAATAGATGACCTTCATATCTTCATTTTCTGCACTCCACAATGGTTGCTTTAGTCACCTTCATAGCCATTTGAACAAATTCTTCTCTACCTCCAAATATGGTTTTCACATGCTTGGGATCAATCTTTCTCTTCCTCAACAGTGGGTTTGAAGCCTATCAGTTATCCACAACTTGGTTTATTCTGTTTACTAAGATAATTTAGCAGGTATAGCTGCTGAGCATGTTTTGCATGTCAGAGTTGGGTGAATCAGGTGAACACCAAAGTTAAATGAGCAACCCTATAGGCAAACCATTTAATTTTTTAGTGTCCTGGATAAGTCTTCTAAGAGAGTTAAATAGTTGTAACTCTATCAGTTGAAGGAATTTCGATATTGTGAGTCTACAACCCTTAGGAAACCATGCATGCAAAAAATTTCATTTCGGCATATGAAATTTCACCTTAATTATTCATTTATTTTGTATATATGGGATAGTAATGGTGTAAGGGGGCAGTCAGGTGCCCATTTTTAAAAGACAAGTTACTTCTGAAAGATGTTAATACTGTAACTCCATTGTGAGCTCTAGGACTAGTTGGCAACACTGGTCCAAGTCTGGACTTGAATAAAAATCTAAAGAAGAGGAGGGGGGATTGAGAAAGGGAAGGTGGAAGTAGGAGGACAAAGAAAAATCACAATTCTGCCTAGAACTCCCTCTATTCTATCAACTGATATTTAGTTTTATATATCTAAAGTGTGGTTCAAAGACAACAAAGCAGCTAACTTCTTGCATGGTTATTCAAATTTTGTTACTATAAACATTGGAAAAAATACTACCACTTCCCAAGGTAAATATTAAAATTTAACATTCTCTTTTTATTCCAAAATTAATCAGCTGAATGACTTTGTTCAGTAACAGGATGCTTTATCATACAATTACTATTTGTAAGCTAGGGATCTTGTTGATAAGTCTCCTTTTAGAGGTTCAATAAATTAATTTTCTGGGCCTTAAGGCAGCAAATGATTTCATATTAGGAATCCCTTCCCTGAACACAACTCTTGGCTTAAGGTATGGGAATAGACACTGGAAACATTTGGAAATGTTCTCTCTATTAGAAAAGGATTGTTCTGTCACACAGATAAAGTTCTACTTGCATGATTTTTCAAAGCACAAAGGAAATATTATAGGCCTGACCATCTCAGTCTTCTCAGCGCTGATAGTTTCAGCAGATGTTAGTGAGCAATTCATTCTTTTTGTAAGTTGATTTTGATGAATGTGTTATGTTATTTCTGATTTTAAACAAAGCAAGTGAATTGTTTAGAACTTTGAATGAGATCTATGTCTTGTCAGGCAGGTTTTATATTAAGGGGAAAAGTTGAGATCAAAACCATAAGTGACACCAAAAATTGTTCCAACTCATAAAATTCTCTGACTTTTACATTTGCTAAAATTCCATTCTGGTTCCTGTTGACCACATGCCTACTTTGAGATTAGAAATACTTTAAACTCATGGCTACATAATCAGAACTGTACTGAGTCTCTTAAAAGGAATTATTTTCAGAGAGACATACATCAAAATGGAAAATTTTCCATTTTAAAAAGATAACTAGAATACCATTCTGGATTCTCCTAATGTGTTAGAGATAATAGCAAAATAAACACACCAAGGTAATTTGATTGTTTCAAAACATTCATTTGTTCAACAAACCCATTGTTGTTCAAAGCAATTAGATCTAAAATTATACATTCTTTTAGATAGTATATATTATACAAAAACTCAGGGGGATAAACCATGAGTTTTTAAAATAATATATCAACCAAGAAGAGATGAAGTTAGGTTGCTACTGCATTTTCATCCATTCTCCAAAGAGATATGGAAATAAATCTTTCCCCATCCTAAGATTGTTGGTCCCAAACACCTCATGTAAGCAAAATTTCAAAAAGTACTGGTGTCAACTTATCATTTTTTTTTCCTTTTTGACACCTTAACTCATTTTTACATGAAAGAACTTAACAAAAATATTTTGAAGGGTGTAATATAATCATTCATTCAAAAATATTTACTGAATTCTGACATTATACCAAGTGTTATCAGACATACAAGCATTCAGCAATACTCAGGAAGTGTCTACTATGTGCTGAGTACTGTGAGGGTGCTGGAAGAGATATAAAATTGTTCTCTAATGAGGGGACCACAAATTATTTGTCATAGTGGAGGTAAAAATAATGATTTTTTAAATTCAATTTTTATATTCATTTTAAATGAGAGTAATCATTTAAAACAATTTTTCCTATTCACCATGGTGACTTCTGAATATACTCATTGGATATTCATTCACAATAGGAATGGAGCAATGAATTACAACTATGTCTGCTTTCTCCATTGAATTAGCTGAAGGCTAAAACTTAGGGCACATCTGTAACTAAAAATGTCCTTTTTTCCCATCCCATTCCTCAATTAGGCAAGTTTGTAGTCTTTTCCTGGCTTAGGGTCTAGTTTTAAGTTATATGATTTTATATGAAGAATAACAATGTTCAAGTTGCACACTGGTTCTCAAAATCCATAACTTTAAATTAACATACAAGGTGAGAGAGGAAACTAGTTATATTTCCCATTAAATTATGGGAATGGACAGTAAAAGGAAGATAGGTGATCAAAAAGAATGTGCAAATTGAAGTCACATTTAAGTGTTGCTCATAATGGTTTGAGTAACAAGACTGGTGGCCAAAAGCTCATTAACCTTTCCATTGCAAATCTGTCGATCTAAATAAACAGATGATTGCAGAAAGAGCATAAAAGGAAGCACAAAGGCATTCCCTCATGGGTTCAACACGTACCCAACCCAGCGATATGGAAAGGTATTTTAATGTTTTAAAACAGAAGACATTCATTGTTGTTGACTCAAGCAGTCACAAAGGGACAGATTCAGATTCAGAACCATATGTAGAAATAGTATACCATGGGGCCCCAGAAATAGTTATGATGCATATTAAAAACAAAACACAGGTGCATAGCATAACACCAGCAAGATTTTGAAATATTCTGTAATTTGAACTGCCTCCAAACTGAAATTAAGAAGCACGTGCTTCCTTCATTTTTCCAAACTTGTCATTGGATAGCAGATCTATCTACCATCACTCAGGCTAGGTTGGTGACGTTTTTAATTGGTTATTATAGTATTACTGTCTGATATGATGCTGAGTTGCATAAGAATCAGGGAGAACAGGACAAAAGATTACTACGTGAATTGATTAGCTTTCCTCTTTCTGGCTAGCTTCAGAAGAATACTCGGGAAATCCTCTGAGGAAGAAGGCATCCCAAGACTTCTACAGATACTCCTACATCTTCTTATGGTTTATCTACTTATATTTGTTAGTTTCTCCCTCATGAACAACTGAAAGAAGGTGGGGAGTATTCCAGGGGGTTATATGTGTTCCAGAAAAATAAAAGTGATGGCAGTCCCCTGATGGCCATCATTAGAAAAGGATCTAATTTAACAATGAAGGGATATGGTGTTTCTTGAGCACAAGATAGCACGTTTATTAAAGCTCCAACTCTTCCAAACAATCAATAATCACAGATAATTAGAAAATTGGTTAAGAATATAAGCTAGGCAACCGCAAGATTACACAATGATCAATTCTGACGGATGTGGCTCTTTTCAAGTAAGGTGAATCAGGCCAGTTCCAATGACTTTTGTGATAGAGAGAGCCATCTGCACTCAGAGAGAGGATTATGGAGACTGAGTGTGGATCACAATATAGTGTTTTCACTTTTTATTGTTGTTTGCTTGCATTTTGTTTTCTTTCTCATATTTTTTTCCTTTTTGATCTGATTTTTCTTGTGCAGCATAATAATTGTGGAAATTTGTAAAGAAGAATTGCACATGTTTAACATATATTAGATTATTTGCCATCTAGGGGAGGGGATAGAGGAAAGGGAAAGAAAAAATTGGAAACAAAAGGTGTTGTAAGGGTGAGTGTTGAAAACATGCATATAAACATATTGAAAATAAACATACTGAAAATAAAAGGCTTTAACTAAAAAAAGAATATAAGCTAGGGAGATCAGAAAGATATATATAGTAGTCTACCTTATGAAAGGACTATAATAAAATCTCAAACCTGATGAAAAGCAAGATGTTCAAATTGTTGCTTACTGAAATTAATTAGAAAGGTATTTCCGTATTTCCATGCAGCTGACTCAAATCATCTCTAGGTGCAGGCTAGATGGTCATTTGTTGACTATGCTGGAGAAGGAATTGCTATTAATATAAGCCTAGGTCCAGAAGACCTCCATTGGTTTCTGTGATTTTTCCCATTTTTCCTTTGCTTTTAACGTAAGTATTGCCAAGGCTTCGAAATTCATGGAGAAAGGATGATGCAATCAATAGCACCTTCTAACAAATGAGAGTTCTCTGAGTAGTAGAAAAGAAAGAGCTCACAGCTGAGCAGCACCATGTCTAATGCTAATATTTTCTGCTGCCATTTTGTGGGCCTTCACTTCATCCCTTTCACAACTAATGCCCAATTTATCAATTGATGTTGACAAATATACATCTGGGCAGAGGAAAGTGGATATGGGGTCACACTAGATGTGCCATTATTAAAACAAATGGTAGGCTTTTAGAGGCAGCTTGAAAAAATAAATGGCACCAAAAGTGACTTAAAGTCCTTTGCACTAAACAAGCACACCAACCCACCTCAGAGATATCTGTTTTCTTAATCTTCCTCCTTCCAAAACCTCCTAATGCTTTAGTATAAGTGGACATGACAAGATCCTTTGATATGATGTCTTTAATTAGTTTATGGGATGCATTTCAGCTAGAAAACCTAAAGATTTCTTTCTTCTTGTCTAACAATTTTTTGTAGGCCTGGACAAACATCTTTATATTAGGTATATAACAAGATAAATTAAAGATATATTTTTAAATTTGTTAAATACACGTTTTTTATTGTTAGTAAATTTGTGTGTCTATGGGCATTTTGCTATACAATAATAATAGTAATCATAGCTAGCATTTACATAGCACATTGCAAAGAACTTCAAAATGTTCCTTTTATTCTCAAAAGAACCCTATGGGTAATTACTATTATTATTCCTATTTTACAGAATAGGAAACTAAAGGAAAAAGAAGGCAATGTGCCTCAGGGTCACCCTGCTAATAAGTGCCCAAAAGCCATATTTGAACTCTCATCTTCCTAACTCCAGGTTCAGCATTCTATTCAGTGCTTCACTTAACTGCCTCATATAGAAACATTATCTTTCCATATTTAGTCTCCCATCTTTATAATTTGCTCCATAAGTCTGGGAGAAGGGTTTTTAATCCACAGTTCAAAGATGTGTCTTTAAAATAAAACAGTATCATCAAGTTAGCATCAATAGTTCAGTTTGCTATGGAAGCCTTTCTTAAATATTTAACCTAGACCTTCACTCTGCTCAGCTTTGGGGAGACTCTTCATTCATTGAACTATATGTCAATAGCTATTGTGATTAATTCTTGTCATTATTATGTGTATATAAAACACGTATGTATCATATATACATATATGTATATATGGGTATGCATAAAAGAGTCAAGAAGACTCATCTTCCTAAGTAAGGAAGGAAGGAGGAAGGAAGGAAGGAAGGAGGGAGGGAGGAAGGAAGGAAGGAAGGAAGGAAGGAAGGAAGGAAGGAAGGAGAGAAGGAAGGGAGGGAAGGAAAGAAGGGAGGGAAGGAAAGGAGGAAAGGAAGGAAAGAAAAGAGGGAAGCAGAGAGGGCGGCAAAAGGGAAGCAGGGAGAGAGGAAAAAGGGAAGAAGGAAGAGAGGGATAAAGGAAGGGAGGGAGGAAGGAACAAAGAGAAAAAAAGAAAACTAGTTTTTTACAGGTTTTCACTTCCACTAGAATATGGATATTTTAATGGCAGGAACTCTGGGGTTTTGTTTTGGTTTTTAGCTTTTGGTAAACTTCAATGCTTAGTTAGCATAGAGTCTAAGCATAACAAGCACTTAATGTTCACTAATTGACTAAGAACTCTCTTTCTCTATCAGTCTGAGAAAGATTGTGCAGGATCCTGTGGGAAAGCTAGGGATTCATCAGAATATTTGAGTATTGCCTTGTGGACCTTGGATATAATTTGTTTCTGTGGAGAGTGTATTGGCCAATGTGAGAGCTTTTACATGTTTTCTGTGTCTGTTTCTTGGCTCCTGTGGGAATTTTGGCATCTTGCAAATTTTCTGTGAATGAAATAAAAACAGTTCCATACCTAATGTACATTTGTTGTATTAATTGTTTATAAAGGAGCCGAGGATTCTGTTATCCACATTGGAGGAAGCCTAGACATGACTGTAATTGGAGATTTCACAGCATAAATGCTGTGTAAAGGCATATGAGCTAGAGAGAATATGACCTTTTGGAGTCAGACCCCTGAGATCAAACCAGATTCTTGTAATTCTTGTAATCTTATGAGTCTAGACCTGAAGAATAGGGAAGGGGGGAGGACTGGACCACAAATTACACAGAGAAATAAGCAATCCCTGATGGAATTTGTCCAAACTTGATGGTATTATCCACTTTATTGCTAAACATTCATCAACTAGAAATATTGTAGTTAGCAACTTTATATCTAAAAATAGCCTCTTTCCACCATCCCACCCCCCAATCTTAAAATGAGTTGGATCTTTCTATGTGTATTTAAATATAATACCCACCATGCATATCATTTAAATTAATGTAAAAAACATTCTTCCAATCTTATAGATTTATTTATCTTTTTGCTACTGTGAATAATATTTTCGGGATTAGGAGCACAACATTTCATGCAGAGTAGAAATTACTGAACTGAATTTCCTCTTAGAAACAAAACCTAGTCCAGATCCACATCAAATGCGAAGTGTTTTAATATTCTATTTTTTAAAATCAAAGAATTTCAGTGTATGGAGGAACTTCAGAGGCTAACTAATTATAATTATACCAAAACAAGAATCCTTTCAATAGCTCTGATGAATAGTCAATGCCTGAATGAATCAAGGAATGAATGAATGAGATTTATTAAGCACCTACTATGTTCCCTGTACTATGCTATGTGTAAGAGCTATGAATGCAAAAGTGAAATATTCCCTCCCCTCAGGGAGATGGCAATCTAATAAAAGAGACATCACATCTAAGGGAATTATGATCAAGAAAGAGTATTAGGTTCTGGAAAGCAAAAGGGATACTGAGAAGTACCAAAGGGTGACTGATTGACATGGCCTTTACAGAAGCTTTGCTGATGTTGCTTAGTGCTTTGCTTATTTGGCTCATAGCAAGAAATGGAAAGGAACCAGACTGGAGATGTGGGGAGGGGGAAGGGGAAGAAGGACAGGGAAAGAGAAGCAGATGGAGGAAAAGAAAGTACACATTTGCAGCAGGGTGGCTAGCAAGAAAATAACCAGAGAGGATGTTCAGATGGAATGTAAAACATAATCTGGAGTTGGAAGACAATGATTATAATGGGCAATGTTTGTTTGGGCTGGTTTCACCCATCAAGACAATATGGCCTTACAAGGCTGGTTTCAAAATTGACTGGATTAAGTTACTTAAAGCATGGTTTGTGGACATCTAGTGGTCCTGAGGATGCTACAGCAAGGAAGGGAGGGGGTGGTGACAAGAAATCAGTCAATTTCTAGTAATGGGAAACCCCTTATTTCTAACTTGTCCACAAGGATATTAAGCAATTTTGTCTTGCTCTCAGGAAGAATTTGGAGGAGAGGTTAGCATGTTGCTTAAATTCAATGAACAAGTACTTAAATGTGTTTTCAATGTGAATCATTTTATTTGCACAGGATTTTCCTTTTATTAAAGAATCAGTTTTCCTGTCTGTTTCAGGCAAAACCTATGTAGGTGTCAGTCTCAGAATCTCATTGGGAGTGAATGGATGGGGAGAAAAGCTGAATGTAAAGTATTTAACTATCTTAACACAAGGATCTCTGATAATCATTGGAAACATTCTAAATACACTGATGATTATTAATTAGTGGTTTTACCTTTTCATACTTCTAAAATATTTCAGACTACAAATCCAAAATCCAGGGCACTGATCTCAAGTCCTATTTTGTTCTGATTTGAAGCATGAGTTTAACAAAAATTCTTGGTAAAGTGTCATTAAGAAAGTTGCTAAGCTCTCTATCAGAAACATTCACATTCTTTATAAATTCCTGATATGTATGATATCTAAGATCTTCCTTAGCTCCCTCCCTTCCTCCCTCCCCCTTTTTTAAAAAGAAAAGTACACTGAGTATATGGGGCAAATGATACCAAGTCATAATGATCTGAGAAGGCTGGAGCTCATAGGTTCAATGGCTATACACTATTCCAAAGGTATAAACTGATTCAACCATTTGGAAAAGAGTCTTGAAGTCATACTTAGAAAGTGACTGAGATATACTTAGAAAGTAACTGAGATATCTAAGCACTTGAACACATGATTCTACCACTCATATATATCAAGGAAATAAATGATTTTATTTTAAAAGCCTCACATATAACAAAATATTTATAGTAATAGAAAAACTCTGGAAACAAAAGGAATGCCTGTTGTCTAGCATGTCTAGCATGAATGCGATAAAATATTTTAAAAGCAGGAAAAAAAATAACAAATCACTCCAGTATCTTTACTAAGAAAACCCTTAATGGGGTCACAAAGAGTTGGGCACAACTGAAATGATTAAAGAACAAAAAAGGAACCACGGAAGTGAAAAATGCAGAGAAGAATAGGAAAATTTAGATGAATCAATGCCCAGCACAATGAGCTGAACCAGAAAAACAATAGACACAATGACTACAACAACTGTAAAAGGAAACAATAACAAAACTTTGAAAGTTAATCCTATGAAACCACAATGACCAAGTTTAATGCCTGAAAAGAGACAAAAGAAATATACTTTCCTCTCTACTTTGTAGAGGTGGAGAACTATGAATGTGGGAATACTGCATATAATGTCAGTTTTTGTCAGATATATGTTAGGTTAGTTAAATTATTTTTCCATGTTTTATTTTATATGGGATGGTTCTCCGAGAGGAAAAAAGAGGAATGATAAGTTGTTTTTAAAAGAAAACCTAAGGATGATAATAAATATTTAAATTATAAAATTTGGAAGACCTTCACAATTTGGGGATGGAAATAAATAGAATCTATAAAACTTTTAAGAATCAATGACCATTTTCATAAGAAAAAAATTTAAACAGACACTACAAATTGAATCATTATCTTTCTCCTCTGAACAGTGTTCCCAAATATGTATTCTTACTTGGCCTTTAAGGGGGGAGGGGGGGGAGAAAGACCACACAAGGCCAAAATTTGGATCTAATATTCTAACAAAGAAGCTGAGAAAATCGAGAATGTTTTAAAAGGTATTTTAGCAGGCCTGCAGTCAGGCAGTATTTGGACATGATTTATAGTCCAGCCCGAAGCACTGACACTGGACTTCTGTGCTGGAGTAAAAGTCAGAGGAGCATTGAGCTCTGTGACTTCTTCAATAAATCACAATTACCAAAACACCTGTGATAAATAGTTCAAATCTTGCTGTTCAATAGCTCTCAACATTTGCTGTTGGTTTGTTGGGGTTCCACATTGATACATTAATTCCTCATCTTTATCCTAAGGATACATGGACCACAGAAATTCCAAAGGTTTTCCACTCATTAAATGGAGAAGTTCATAGTACATTCCATCTGGAAATGTTTTGAAACAATCCTTGTTACATGTAAATGTAATCTTTAATAATAAATGTAATGTAAATGTAATCTTTACAATAAGCATAATAGATATCTTTTCTATCACTTATAGTCCCCTTTATGCCCCCTCTTCTTTTCTCTTCCAGAAAGTCATTCATATAACAAAGAAGAAAAAAAATAGTATGTTAGATGACACACTCATAGCCTGCTACTTCTACAGAGAGAAAGGCTAACTTATCATATTTCATCTCAGTGGTTAAGTTTAGCTACACTTTTACAGCATTTCAGTTTTTATTGTTATATTTTTCTTTCAATTTACATTGTTGCGGGCACTATGAATATAGTTTTCCTAATTCTGCTTTTTTCATGATGTATCTGTCCATAAAATCCATGCATCTCAGTATTCATCAAATCCCTTATTTCTTAAAACACAGTAATATCCCATTGTATCATGTGCTACAGTTTGTTTAGTTATTTTACAATTGATGTGGAGAATAAAGAATATCTTTATTTCCAGTTCTTTGCCACTACAAAAAATGCTGCTATAAATAATATTTCATTGTATGTGCCACCTTATTATTTAAAAGGTCAAGAAAATCTAAAACATCTATCAAGAAATCCACATAAAAAACAGATAGCATGGAAAAATGAAAGAAAAATTCATGTGAAGAAGTCAAGATCCTCATTGTCAAACAGTGGTTTTCCAATATGGTGCCTAAGTGGGCCATTAATTCTCAATTCACCACGAATTTATTGAGTATCCACTATAGTCAAGGCACTGCTCAAGGTCACACAGGTAGTAAATAAGCATCAAAGGCCCAGATCTTTTAACTCCAGAGCCGGCAGACTCTTGCACTATAATATTCTGCCTTTTAAGTGATTTGATCATGGTCACTGGTCACACATAACTAGCTTGAGTCAATTCCTAGAGAAAAATCTAAGTCTCCTATTTACAAGTCCAGATTTATTACCATAATATTGTGTTGCCTCTAAAAGCTGCCATTTGGTGTTAGTAGTACATAGGAATAATGTTTGGAATTTCCATTTGAAATGTTGCAATTTCAAGAGGGGCTCTGGCCATGTTTTATTTTATTTACACCTTGACTCTGGGATTTCTCTTCTCCTTCCTCCTCTTCTTCCTCTTCCAGTTGCTCCTCTTTTTCCTCTTGCTGCTTCTTCTCTTTCTTTTCCTCCATATGTGTCTTACAACCATTAAGATATGCTGCTTATTCTCCCCACTTCCTAGGACCCCTTCATGTTCTATTCCATTACAGTGTAAACTTTTTGAGGGTAGAAAAAAATTTACTTCCATGTATTTGTATCTCAGTACCTAGCTCATAATAGGCACTTAATAAATGTTCCATTACCTACTTGCCTATTTAATTATCTATCTATCAAGTGAAGGCATTCCAAATTTGCATGTACCAAAGGGAAAGAGGGAGGAGTATATGAACATAGGAATGTAGACTCCTCAAGGGGAACAAATGTCTCATTTCTTTTGACCTTTTGTATTCTGAGCTTCCAGCCCATTGCTTAAATATAGTAGGCATTTAATAAGTGTTCATTGAGATGAGTTCAATTGAAATTAAATGAGCAAGGTACATTTTAAGTTCAATGATTTTAAACAAGTTAGTTATTCCTTGTTAACTTCCTATTGGAAATAGAAGTACCCTCTCTGCCCCCCAACAAAATAGTGATATGAGGAATTTGAAGTCCACCTCACAATCAGGAAGACCTGAGTTCAACTCCCACATTTGAAACATATGGCTGTGGCTGGGGGGTGGAGGAAGAGGAGAGATAAAGGGGAGTTTGCAGGCAACCTGGACAAATAAATCTCTCACTATTCTAGGCAACACTCTAAGACAATAAATGTAAAAAGATGGTGCCAACTAGTGTTATTTGGGTTATTTCCCCTCACTTGGCAGGACCCCCTCACCAGTGAAATCATGGATCTATTTCTTAATCTTTATTTTACTCCTTAAGAATCAGCCTCTTTTATTTCTCATAACTTCTCCCTTTTGTTTTGATTTTTCTTTCCAACATAATTCACATAAAGTATGTTTTAAATAAGTATACATGTATCAACTATATCAGATTGCTTGCTTTCTTGGGGAGGGAGAAGATACAGGAGGTAGGAAGAAAAAAAATTGAAATTCAAAACCTTACCAAAGTGAATGTTGAAAACTATTTTTACATGTGACTGGAAAAATAATATTCATTAAAATAATTTGTAAAGAAGAAAGAAAGAATTTCCCAATAATGAATTAATGCATCTTAATTACAATAGACCCACCTACTACTCTACCAACTAAGCTGTGACACCATATGGAGTCACATAACTGAATGTGGGGTCCATGAAGTTATGATTTATTATCAGTAAATGTTTGATTTTTATGCTTATTTCATATACCTATATAGTGAGGGTCAAGTAAAAATTTTTCAGGTGAAAGGGATGGCAAGTGGGAAAAGTTTAAGAAGTCTTGATCTAAACAAATGAGCTAACGTACAAAACAAATGAGCAGACCTTGATGTGCCATATAAGTGCGATTTGATTTTGGACACAGCATGTTGCAGCTTCCCTGTTTCAAAATTATCCTTGACTCCTCACTATCCCTTCACCACAGAAATCTCAGTTGCCAAATTCTTCTATTTCTCCTCCAGTTACATTTCTTATAGCCATCCATTTATCTCTACTCATATAGCAGCTCCTTTTCTTGTGTAAGCCCTCATCTTCTCCCCTGGTACATTGCAGTGGCACCCAAATTGTTCTTCTCATCTATCTCCATTCTCATCCATTCTCCACATAGCTGTCAAAGAGATATTCCTGAGGCATAGATATAACTATTTCACTTGCCAGTTCAATAAGGTTCAGTGACTTTCTATTGCTCCTAGGATAAAAGATAACCTCTGTTTGATTTTTCCAAGCCTTTTACAACTTGACCCCAAACAACCTTTCCAGACTTATTCTATATCATTCTCCTTCTTATACCCCACAATCTAGTCCAACTGACTTTGCTGTTCCTCATCTCATCTCTATCTCCCATCTCCATGGCTTTGTAGTAATCACAGTGCCCCATGCCTGGAAAATGCTAACATCCCATACTATCTTTTTGTTCCCACATTTATTTATTTGAATTTTAATGGTATGGAATAAAATATTTATTTCCACAGCATAGTATAGGAAAAATATGATTGCTATAAATCTATGATGTACAACTTGATATTCCTTTTAAATAAATAATAATGATTCAATTGTTCTTTCCTTTGTTGTCCTTTCTTCCTTCTCTCCCCTAAAAAATGGCCACCATTAGACACAAATATATGTGTGTATACATGTATATGCAGATATATACATATACATATTATATATAATTATTCTATTCAAACTTCTATTTATCAGTTCTCTCTCTAGGTTCAGGCAGCATCTCTCAATCTTTCACTTCCTTAAATGTTTGTTGATTGGGTAAAAGCACTTAATAATCTTAGTGGTCCCAAAGGAGAATCTCAAGGTCATCCTACAGAACTTATTCTAATTTTTCAGAAAACTCAGTATTTCCTTGGTCTTTCAGTCATATCCAACTCTCTGTGGCTATATATGAGGTTTTCTTAGCAAAGATATTGGAGTGGTGTGCCATTTCCTTTTCCATTAAGTGATTTGGCCAGGGTCACAGCTAGTGAATGTTTGAGGCTGGCTTTGTCCTCTGGTCTTCCTGATTCCAGGTCCTGAAATCTAACCACTGAACCATCTACTTCCCTACCTCCTATTTTAGTACTTTCTTATATCTATCTTAAATCAGTCTCATAGTACTACTCATCCCTTCTTATCTGTTCTCTGTAGCAGTGGAGAACAGCTGGTTCTAAATTGCCCTATAATATATATTCACCAGCTCACAGATTTATTAAGTCTCAATGCATATTAGCTCTGTTACAGATTCAGAAAGTAGCAGGCTTTTGGCTAGACAGGCAGTCACTCCCAGGCCTGTGTGAAACATGCCCTTGGGAACCCTTAGCAGATGCCTGGTCAGATCATTGAAAGGAAAAGCAAAAAGGCTTCCCCTCCTTATTTTAAATCCATGATGAATATATCATGTAAGACCAACTGCCAGGCATTCCCAGTCTATAAAAATGAGGAAAGCCTCCTTTTGCATAAATCTTCTTACCAAGACTCAATGATGACTTAATAGTCAAGAAATCTAAAAATAAATGAAGAATGTCAGAGAAGAATCCCTATCACATGGCCACTATGTCCTTCTTTGTGGGGGAGGACAAGTGACTATCTTAATCTGTTATTACCACAACACCCAAATCAATGATCTATTCAAAAACAATAACAACAAAATCCATATTCAAAAAAAAAAAAAAAACCAGCTTTCTTTCTTAACATCTGAAGGAAACTGCAGTATCTGGTTTAGCAGCCCTGAAGGCAGGAAGGGAAAAGAAAAAGAAAATGAAAGCCTCCCCCATCTCCCCCCCCCCCATTTCCAAAGAAAATCTATAACAATTTACAACATTTTTGTTATTTCCTTTTCTGGGTCATGCTTTCTAATACTCAGGCTTGGGAAAAGATCTGAATGAGCTAACCAACCTGAAAATGTTGACAGGAGCAGCCAGAACAAAACACTCCTGGCAGAAACAATAAATATTACATCTTTATCTTCCACTCATCACCAGTGATCCAGTGAATGAGATTCAGAGGTAGACTCAGCAGAGTTCAGGGGTGAGCTAATCACTCATGATACAGCTGATTTTGCCCTATCTAGTTCAGGAGCCACAGAACATGATGAGGATACTGTGGTCACTCCTTTAGAAGAGGTAAACTTTACTTCTCTCCATTCAGAGAAACTGCTGTCGCTTCCTCTTGAATATCCCCCTCAACACTTGTCATTGTTAATAGAGGAGAAGCCAAAAAGACTAAACAGAAAAAGAGAATATTTGATTGTGTGTTTATCTTTTGGAACAAAAAATAGCTATTTTGAGATTAAAAATAAGTTAGTATATTATGCAGTCATACTCCAAACCTTTTAGAAAATGGTGCAGCAAAGGAGAAAATATGTATGAGATGGATTTTTATTGACTCTTCTGTGAAGAGAAAAATTGAACTATATGTCTACCCACAATAAACATGCCCCTGGGAAACACAGGCATGAGGCCATCAGGAGATGGAGCACCATGATGAATGCAGCGAAAAATGAACATAAAATGTAGCTGCTTACTACTCCATCTTCCTCTGTGCCATATGCTATGTCTTCTTCCTCTCTGTGCTAGAGGTGTTGTCACACCATATGAATTGTGCCTTTCTGGAAAGAAGTATGTTTTAACTTCTGCAACTACTAAAGTTTAAGATAAAGGCCCATAAGTGGAAGATCCAATTGGCTACCCTAACCTTTCTATCTTTACTTAAATCAAAAGATAAGATACATTGGAAAGCTGGATTTTCTTTGTTTACTTTTCTTGGGGGCTTTTATATCTCATTATGACAAAGAAAGTGAAACTATCTGTAATAAGTCACGAAATCTGCAAGTTTAAAAATCCATGTGACCATGAACCAAGACACATTATACATCTTAAAAGTAAAAGATACACTATAAATTTCAAAACATAAGTGATCTATGTAACCTATATAAATTCATGTATTAAAGATATAAATTAAAAGATGCAATATGAATCTCAACATATAAATGAAAGTCTCAAGTAGTTGGTGATGATAGTAGTTGTGTGGCAAATTATAGAATCAGAGACATGCAAGTAGAAGGAATTATAGAAATCATCTGTTCCAAATCCCTCATTTTACAGATGTGAAAACTGAGGTCCAGAATAAGGAAGTTGTTCAAGGTCACAAAGGCAGCTAATGACAGAACAAGGTAACGAAACTGGATCCTCTGATTCCAAAGTCAGTGCTTTTTCCTCTGTAACACAAAATCATCAAGGAAGGGGGACACAAGCTATCTTGGTAATCAGAGGAAGATTTCTGGATCAGACATTTTATTACTCTATAGATTCTAGCATATGTAACTCAACAATCTCATTGACTTAATGTTAGTGAGACACATTTCTATAATGTTAAAGAGACAGTCCATAGCATTGGTAATTATAATAATGCTAGTTCAAAGTCTTATGGTGGGAGACATGCAAAAATTTTACTTAGGCAGTTAAATAGCATTGATTCTAACATTTAGACATGGAAGAGATTCTAGCAATAAGTCAGTCTGGGCCTCTCATTTTAAAAGGAAGAAATAGGACTAGTAAAGTTAAATGATATCTTCAAAATTACACAGGAAGTAGGCCCTGAAATTAGGAATCTAATTCCTCTGCCTCAAGTTCAGTGCTTTTTCTCACATTAGCAGGCAATGATTATGATATTTTCTCAGTTTGTTAAAGTCACTTGTGTCAAAAGAATATCACATTAATACAATACTTCAAAATGTAATCTGGGCTTTTATATAAAATAAGACATATAAGGCAGGGTTCTTCCATCCTGCAGAGGCAAATAGAAAGAAATTAATAAGTCCTCATAAGAGTCAATAGTAGAAGCAGAGCCAAAATGGAGGAATAAAGACAGGATCTCACCCAACTTCTCCCTCAAATCACTTCAAATTCCTTTAAATAATGACACTAAGCAAAGCTTAGTGTCCAAAAAAATGGAACCCCAGTCCTAGCTGGACTCAGCACAAACTGAATCAGCAGCAGTACTGGTAGCTTGCAGAGCTCTCAGCCCAGAGACACCAAAGAGGATTTGGAAGATCAGCAGAAAAGGTCTGTGGAACCAGGGTGGGAGCTCAATACACAATCCCAGTGCAGGTTTGCACAAGCACAACCCTAGCCTCCAGCATCAGCAAAGCAGAATTTAGGTCTTACAGATACAATGGGGCAGGGACACTCCTAACAGCTCCAAGGCTGAAAAGAGTACTTGTGATCATCACTAGAAGGACCTCTGAAAACAGCTCAAGAGAGTGCACACTCCATGCTGGAAACAGAGCTGTACTTTTAGAAAAAGTCAAAAGCTAAGTAATAGTCTAGGAAAATGAGTAGACAACAGAAAAAGTTTCTGATCATTGAAAGTTACTATTTTGACTAGGAAGATGAAAACACACTTTTGTGAGATGATAACAGAATCAAAGTTTCTACATCCAAAGCTTCCAAGAAAAATAAGAATTGGGCTCAGACTATGAAAGAGCTTAAAAGGGATTTTGAAAATCAAGTAAAAGAGATAGAGGGAAAATTAAGACAGGTACAAAAGGAAAAACAAAAAAACTAATGAGGAAAATGCCTTAAAAAATTCGTCAAATGGGAAAGGAGGTAAACAAGCTCACTGAGGAAAATAATTCCTTAAAAATTAGAATTGAGGAAATGGAAACTAATGACTTTATAAGAAATAAATATACAATAAAGCAAAACCAAAAATTAAAGAATAGAAAAAATGTGAAATATTTCACTGGAAAAACAACTGACCTGGAAAATAGATACAGGAAAGATAGTTTAAAAAATTATTGGTTTACCTGAAAGTCATGATCAAAAAAGGAGACAGCATCTTTCAAAAAATTACCAATAAAAACTGTCCTGATATTCTATAACTAGAAGGTAAATAGAAATTGAAAAAAAAAGAATCACCTTCTGAAAGAGATCCCAAAATGAAAATTCCCAAGAATATTATAGTGAAATTCCAGAACTCCCAGGTCAAGGAGAAAATATTGCAAGCATCCAGAAAGAAACAATTCAAGTATAGTGGAACCACAACCAGGATACCACAAGATTTAACAGCTTCTACATTAAGCTTCCTTTTGTACTTTTACATTAAAGAACCAGATGATTTGGAATATGATATTCTGGAAAGCAAGGAAGCTGGGATTACAAGCAAGAATCATCTATCCAGCAAAACTGAATATAACCCTTCAGAGGAAAAAGTGGTCATTCAATGAAACAAAGGGTTTTCAAGCATTCATGATGAAAAGAGTAGAGCTTAATGGAAAATTTGATTTTCAAATATAGGATTCTAGAGAAGCATAAGAAGGTAATCAGGAAAGTGATATCATAAGTGACTTAATAAGGTTTATCCATGTACATTCCTACATGAGTTATTTGTAACTCATTAGAACTTTTTTATTATTATGACAAATAGGAATATATATACACAGAGGGCACAGATGTGAATTGAATATGAAGGGATAATATCTTTTTTTTAAATGATGAAATTAAAGAGTGAGAGAGGAAATGTAGTAGGAAAAGGAAAAGGGAGAAGTGGAATTATGCAATTTATCTGCCATAAAAAAGAGGCAAGAAAAAGATTTTACAATGGAGGGGAAGATCTCATCATAATTAGCTCAAAGAGTAAATAAAATATATGCCCAATATGGGAATAGAATCAATCTTACCATGCAGTAAAGTAGTCAAGGAAGAGGATACAGAAAAGGGGAGCATGATAAAAAAGAGGGCACACAGGGGAAGAAATGATCAGTAACAAAACACTTTTGAGAATATACAGGATGAAAGGAGAGAGGATAAATAAGGGGAAATTCAGTTAGCAATAGTAATTGTAAAAAGAATTTTGAAACAAGTTTCTCTGATAAGACCTCATTTCTCAAATATAGAGTGAAGTGAGTCAAATTTAGAAATACTAAAAACTATGCCCTAATTGATAAATGATCAAAAGATATGATTTGTGCCCAAAGGGCTATAAATTCATTCATATCTTTTAGCCTAATGATATCACTACTAGGCATGAATACCAAAAGAGATTTTTTTAAAAAGGAAAATGAATTATATATACAAAAAATATTCATAAAAGCTCTCTTCTCAGGGCAAAAAAAAATGGAAATTGAGGGGATATTCATCAATTGGGGAATGGTTCAATAAATTGTGGTATGTGTTTGTGATGGAATATTATTGTTCTATGGGAAATGATGAACAGGATGCTCAGAAAAAAAAAAACTATAAGGTCTTCAATGAATTCAAGCAAAGTGAAATGCACTGTATACAATGTAATAGTAATGATCTGGGTTGACCAGCTGTAAATTAATTTGCTATTTTCAAGTAGTTCAATCATCCATGACTATCTGAAGGACTGCTGATGAAAAATCCTGTCCATATACAGAAAAGGAACTGATTGTGTGTGAATACAGATTGAAGAATTCTCTTTTCTTTAAACTTAATTTTTCTTGAGAGTTTTTATTTTCATTAAGGGGAGAGAGCTATGTTTTCTTTTACAACTTGACTTTTATGGAAATCTTTGCATAACTTCACACGTGGTTTTTTATTGTGAGTGTGGATAAGGGAGAGAACCTAGAACTCAAAAATTTTAATAACATAAAAAATTGTTTTGAATGTAACTGGAAAAATATTAAATAAATAAATCAAATACAAAAAAAAATTTAAAATAATAAATAGTAAAAAGAAGAGAATTTTCTTTTTCTATCTCTCACTTTCTCTCTAATTTCTACTCTTAGAAATCTATAGCACAAGAATATTACTTTATTTTTAACAAATTTATTACTAAGAAACCCACATTTGATGACACCCTCCCCCATTTTAAGGGTCTGTTCTCCCCATTGTTCTCGAAGTTAATAGGCTAAAAGACACAAATATGCTTGCTTTCCCCATAAGCACACACCTGCATATGAACAGTCATTATGTGCTAATGTACATGGCTATTCATTACCAAAGAGCTAGCTGTAGCAGAAGAGGGAGTTAGCCCCAGAAAAAGGTTTTTCAGCTTTCACTTCTGCCACAGACTGGCTCTGTGATTGCACAATCTAGGCACTTTCTTAAGTCTGCTCTCTTTGATTATAAATTACCTGCATTGAGAACTATTTGTAGCAGGAGTTTGCCATAGATCATGTTCCTTTCCTTAAAATCACAGGAGTGATAAATGTCTCTGAAAGTGATAACAAGGGGACTGATAGTGACACTAATAACAATATGTGTGTCATTCACTAACAGGTCATCAGAATGCAATGGAACTCCTTCCCTAACCCCAAAAGACCACACTCTCATGATACCAAGAGGCATTGCAGTGAATACAGTTCTCAATCTAAAGTAAGGCTTATAAGACCTGAATTTAAGTGCAACCTCAGTCACTGACCATCTATGAGACCTCAGGAAAGACACTTAACCTACCATAGTTTTCTCATCTGTAAAATGGAAGTGATAATACCACACAGTAAAAGCATTGTTTCAAGGATCCAATGAGATAATAATTGTAAAATTGCAAATCTTACATATCTACATAAATGTTAACAAAAATATATTCTGGGATCAGAAAAACTAATTCACTGAGAAGATCCTGAATCACTTGCCACAGGAGTTTGTCTAACTTCTTTACTTCTGACCTGAAAGTTTCTGAAAGCAATGCTAGGAAAACTAAGAAGAAACAGAGAAAGAAAATTTAAGGAAAGAAATGACTTTGAGATGGGGGGTTTTCCCTTGTGCCTTACTGTAACTCTAGAATTTCCAGGTTCTCTTTCTTCCTGTCCATGCTGAACTCATGGACACACACTGAGGTGTCCTTCTGGTCATAGGCTTTTGACTCACATGCAGTTGAACCCTAAAAGATGTACCCCATTTTAGGCTGGGGAACAGCACAGTATAATTTTTTTTTTTTTATTCTGAGGCAATTAGGGTCAAGTGACTTGCCCAGGGTCACATAGCTAGGAAGTGTTAAGTGTTTGACATCAGATTTGAACTCAGGTCCTTCTGACTTCAGGGCTGATGCTCTATGCACAGTACCACCTAGTTGCCCCAAGCACTGTATAATCTTGAGAATTAACTCTATTAGTAGAAAGACAATGCTAACCAAGATAATAAGCCACAATACTTTTCCTGTTCATCTGATGTACAAGTTGTTAACTGTTACCTTATAACTTCCTAGACCAGGTGACAACCTTATAAGCATGAAATCAGGGTTAAGTTAGACTTTTATCCTTCTACCTCTAGAGGTTGAATGAAGGAACTGGTGTTGGAATTGCCTATTCTTAAACTGTTTCCTTGCTATCTGTCATCATTTTCCAACACTCCTTTTCCAACACTACTCAGTATGTAAAATTTATGAGGAAAAGATGAAGAAAAGAATAAATAGGGACTCAGAGCAGTAACCAAAACAGATGATGCATCCAAACA